>NC_062551.1:90554073-91300323 GCF_016906955.1 Phacochoerus africanus
GGACAAAGTAGGCGTAGGGAATTAGGAGGTACAAACTACTATGCATAAAATAAATAAGCTACAAAGATATATTGTGCAGCACAGGGACTATAGCCATATTTATAATAACTATAAATGGAATATAACCTTTAACAATTGTGAATCACGAAGTGTACAGCTAAAGCTTATGTAATATTGCACATCAACAATACTTCAAAAAATTAATAATAATGATAATAAATTTTAAAATAGAACTCTAGGCAGCATTGACACAGGAGTTTAAACACGTTCACCACCCCTGTCCTATGATAGCAGGTCTCAAAGAAACAGATAGAAAGAGTCATATGGGAGTTCCCATTGTGGCTCAGCGGTAAGGAACCCAGCTAGTATCCATGAGGATGCCAGTTTGATCCCTGGCCACGCTCAGTGGGTTAAGGATCTGGCGTTGCCTTGAGCTGTGGTGTAGGTCACAGATGTGGCTTGGATCCCACGTTGCTGTGGTGTTGGCTAGGCCTGCATCTGAAGTTCCATTTGGACCACTAGCCTGGAATGTCCATATGCAGCAGGTGTGAGCCTAAAAAGCAAAATATGAAATGAAATGAAATAATAAAATAAAAATAGTCACAAACTCACCCCAGTCTCCTAACCCCCATTTTACTCACGGGAAAATGAGCTGGGAGAGAAGAGGCTTTCCCAAGGACACACCAGGAGTTTAATCCTCCCTCTGCACACCACCACTGGCCTTAACACTTCAGCCTGAAAAATGGGCCCTTGCTCTTCCGTCACCCTGCACCGCTGGGCAAAGAAGACAGACAGAGAAGCCAGCGGTGACAAGTTCAAGGACTCCCAGGTCCTGGAAACGAGCCCACTTCTGCATCCCCAGTTCTTCCCTTCCTTAACAACCGGACCACTCCCTTCCCTCACCGCCATAGCAGAGACTGCGGGTGGTGCTGAGTCATAGTGGGCACTCTGCCATTTCCCTGCTCAGAACTTTTCCATGTCTCCCTATTTCCTCCATCCTAACACCTTGCCTGGCTTTCTAAATGCTTTGGGATCAGACCCCAAACTGCTCTTTCTCTCTTTTTTTTTTTTGTCTTTTCTAGGGTTCTTCCAGCGGCATATGGAGGTTCCCAGGCTAGGGGTCTAATTGGAGCTGTAGCTGCGGCCTAACCACAACCACAGCAATGCAGGATCCGAGCCGCGTTTTCGACCTATACCACAGCTCATGGCAACACCGGATCCTTAACCCACTGAGAAAGCCGGGGATCGAACCCACAACCTCATGGTTCCTCGTCAGATTCGTTAACTACTGCGCCACGATGGGAATCCTGCCTCATTCTCTTAACATCAGCTTACCGCCCACCTGAACTCCAGCGCAACTTCACCTCAGAGCTTCACCCGTGCTGTTCCAACCACCCTGCACTTTCATTGCCTTCCAGAGAGCGAAACTGGGACCCCTTCAAAGTCTTCCTTCCAGGCTCGGGGATGAAGCCACCCATGACATGTGAGGCTCCAGCCAGAAGGAAAAAGAGGCTCAAGAGGTTCCAACCGGAAGGAAAGGGGACTCCTGGGGCTGGAGCCAGGTCAAAGGGCAAACACTTTCTCTTGAGTTTCCTCATCCTTCTTTAGATAAAGGATGCTTTGAGAATCTGAATAAAATTATGGGCCTCATTCCTAGTTAAACCAAAATGTATTATTTTTAACTTAATGTCAAAAGGGGGAGAAGGGTAGAGCTTGAGAATCCTGCTCCATGATGCTATGACGACTGGCACCTCCTCCGCATTTATCATGCATGAGGCCCATGCTAAGCACTAGATGCCTTATTACCTCGTTGAATCCCCTCAACCACCACCATGAAGCAGGAACCATGACCTCCCCCACTTTACCGTGAAGAAGACAGGCATAGGGAGATGGTAGCCACAGAGTCAGAGTTAAACCTGTTCTTAAACAATTCACCAATGTTTTTGATTTGTACCACTCATGTCAGAATTTCCCAAACCCCTCATTTGAAAATGCAGATTTCACGCTCCATGCCATGTCAATGGAGTCAGGAAGTAGGGTTTGGAACCTGCAGGGATTCTTTTTCTTTCTCTCTCTCCTTCTTTCTTTTTTAATTTGACAGAAAGGAAGAAAGGAAGAAAGGAAGAAAGGAAGAAAGGAAGAAAGGAAGAAAGGAAAAAAAGGAAGAAAAGAAGAAGAAAGAAAGAAGAAAGAAAGAAAGAAAGAAAGAAAGAAGAAAGAAAGAAAGAAAGAAAGAAAGAAAGAAAGAAAGAAAGGAGGGGAGGGAGGGAGGGAGGAAGGAAGGAAAGGAAGGAAGGAAGGAAGGAAGGAAGGAAGGAAGGAAGGAAGGAAGGAAGGAAGGAAGGAAAGAGAAAGAAAGAAGCGAAAGAAAGAAAGAAAGAAAGAAGAGAAGAAAGAAAGAAAGAAAGAAAGATGCAGAAGTTCCCAGGCCAGGGATTGAACCCACACCACAGCAGTGACAATTCCAAATCCTGAACCCACTGAGCCACCAGGGAACTCCACAAATCTGCGTTCTTAAGGAGAGCTCAGCTGATTCTCAGGTACCCAAAGGATGAAAATTGCCACAATTCTCTGGACTTTCTTCCCCAATAAGTAGCAGCCAAATGTTCCAGCTTTCATGACTGTGTAACAAATCACCCTAAAATTTAATGGCATAAGACAACCACCGTTTTATTCTGCTCCCAGATTTGTGGTTCAGAAATTCAAGCTGGACATCCCTTCCAAGCCAGACTCTTTCAGTCAAAGCAGCCAGACCAGATCAAGAGGAAAGGAATTAGCCCTCCCCTCTCGGTGGGGTGTAACCTGGTCCCGCTGAGCACAAGCTTATGCAATGGGACCCTGTGTCTTGGCCGGTCTCCACACTGAGCTATCTGCCCCACGAAGCCTCTGCTCACAGGCAAAATCGGGTCATAACAACCAGGCTGCTTCAGTGGGCAGCCTGGAGAGAGCAATGCTTCACATTCATCAAAGTCACTGTTTCAACAGACTACCTCATGCTCCATGGTTCGCCCTTTCTGCTTGGGGAAGAGCCGCAGCAGCTGCAAGGCACACCTCCATAGCCACCCTCAGAAAGTCCTGTGGCAGTGCTTTCCCAGCAGCTCATGATCTCATGGACTCATAAAAAAAATATGTGTTCACCCAGCTTTCTTCTGCGATCAGGTGGCCTCACCTGGAGCATAGGGTAAATGTGATGAGAAACCCAGAATCAGAAGGAGAAAGGTTCAACAAAAAGACATCGAGAGAGAGGATGTAAATTGGTATAAACTTTCCAAAGGGCAACTTGGCCATAGGTGTCAAAATGTGAAATGTGCATAGTCTTTGACCCAGCACTCCTGCTTCTAGAATTTAGCCCCAGGAGACTAGAGCCCAAAGGCAAGAAAAAAGACGCCTCAACAGGACATCAGCAGGTACACCCAGTGTTGTTTATAATAGTGAAAAATTGGAAGCGATCTCCACGCCCACATGTCAGTGACAGATTTGGCAAATAAATTGTAGTTCATTAATATTAATTTTTAAGAAATGATGTAGATCTATATAGCATGATACGGAAAAATCTCCAATACATACGGTTACGTAGGGGAAAAAAGTATTTGAACATACCTATCATAAATCACATTTATATAAAACTACTTGTCCTTCAGCCCAAAGAGAGATGGCTGAGAGAAGGTGCCCTGGGTTGTAGCCTTTGGTGCGAATTTTGCTTTCTTCGGCATTGTTAAAATGTTTAATAAGGATGAGGAGGCTTACATCCACCTGCTCCAGCTGTAAACTGTGCGTTATTTACCTTAACACACCTTATCCTCATGACAATGCTGTGGATACTGATATTATCTCCATCTTAAAGGGCAGAGATACTGAGGCACAGAGAGGTCAGGCAGCTCACCCCCAGTCCTACAGCCAGGAAAGGCGAGGTTAGGAGCTGAGCCCAGACAGTCAGGCTCCAGAGCCCATGCTCTCAGCCATTAAGCTATCCTGCCTCTCCTCCGTGTTTCAATAAAGCATTTTTACTAAAGCAAAACTTTTTGTATTTTTTAAGTCACCAAATTGGCCTTAAGAAGCTTTACGTTTCCAGAAGGAGCCCCAGGAGGTCTCTGCAGGGGAGTTTCCCACCCTTTCACCCTCCTGGGTGTACAAGCAAAATTCTTCCTGGGAGAAGTTCAAAGAACACAGCAGAGTCCACTCCAGGGAGTCCCAGTGTCCCATTGAGGAGACCCAGTGAGAGGCTTTTCCCCTGGGGTCAGAGTGCGAGGTCCTTCAAGTCTGTGGCTGATCAAAAGTCAAGAAAGAGACCCTTGGAGCCTGAATATCCAATCTGCAGTTCCTGATCCAAGCCGCATTCAAGACTAGAAAAAGCTGGTATGGAGTTCCCATTGTGGGGCAGCGGAAACAAATCCGACTAGGAACCATGAGGTTGCAGGTTCAATCCCTCACTCAGTAGGTTAAGGATCTGGCATGGCCGTGAGCTGTGGTGTAGGTTGCCGATGCAACTCAGATCCTCCGCTGCTGTGGCTGTGGCATAGGGCGGCAGCTCTAGCTCTGATTTGACCCCTAGCCTGGGGTGCAGCCCCAAAAAAGCAAAAAATAAAAAAATAAAAATAAGAAAAATGTGTTACGATTTGAATCATATCTGTGTCAAATGAGACCCCAATGGCTAGAACATGAGCCGAGCAAATAGTGGCATCAAAGTATATTCACCCGAAAGGAGAATGGGTGGTTCCGAAGGACGCCAGGGGCCCAGCCAGCATCTGCCGTTGGACAGGCATGCCTGCGGGAGGGCAAGGCAGCCCCACCAGGAGCTGAGGCATGAGGATAAAAGGAGTGTTTGGGGGAAACTCATCTCAAGGGAAGGGAAGGGAGAACTGTTACCCAGAACTCTGTCCAAAGTTGTAGGTAGAAGCAATTCTGAGTACAGCTCTGCTGTGTCCCCTGATGCCCTAGGACCTGATACAAGGTGCCCCCACAAACACAAGTTGGAGTTGGAGGGGCTGTTCCTCTCCCACCTCCACAGATCCCTGCCCGCAGCTGAGTCAGCAGCAGCCCCCAGGCCCTCATACACAGGATAACACAAGAGTCGTGGCCTCTGCATCCTCGGGAACACAGCTGGCACTTGGCACTTCTGTGGGGACTAGGAGAGAAGTGGCAGACACTAGTGTTTGTCAAAGCCACATGAGGCATCCTCAGGATGCCCAGGACAACTTGGGAAGTTATTGAAGGTATCTAGACTTGCCACAGGGGTTCCCATTGTGGCTCGGTGGGTAGGGACCCAACATAGTTTCCATGAGGATGCAGGGTTGCTCCCCGGCCTCGCTCAATGGGTTAAGGATCCACTGTTGCTGCAAGCTGGCGCACAGGTCTCAGAGGTGGCTCGGATCCAGTGTTGCTATAACTGTGGCATAGGCCGGCAGCTACAGCTCTGATTTGACCCCTAGCTTGGGAACTTTCACATGCCATGGGTGCAGTCATTAAAAGAAAAAAAAAAAAAAAGACTTGCCACAGAGCAGTTGGGTGTTAAGTTGCAAAGAGAGTGTGTGGTGTGAGAAGCAGAGGTTCAAGCGCAAGTCCCCAGATGGACAGGAGAGAACAAGCAGGCAAGGAGACCCATTGTGCGGTCTTCTACGTCCTGGACCTGCCCTCGTGTGGAGGGGGTTGGGTTCTTCCCATCTCATCATCCCCACCCCGGCCTCCAGCCTCTCCTCCTTCTCACACTCAGGGAGTCCCTCTCCCCAGCTAGCTTTTGGTGGCCCCATCCAAACATTTTGGAGCCTCTGTCTGTCCCAAAATGAATTTCCATCCACCAGGGCTCCTCAAGAATCAGGTGGGGCTGCCAGGCTGGAAGCAAATGAGCTCTTACTCTGGAAACTTTCTTTTTAAAGCAGAGCAAGAAACAAATGGCTCTGCAGTCCACTGGGATTGCCTAGGGTTGGAAATTTAAAATGCATTAAGGTTGAGAGACCTATAAACATGTCATAACACGCTCTGCAAGCTGCTGCCTCTGTGACTTTTGGGCACGGGAGCCCCAACAGGCACAGGCAGGCACGTTCACCTCGCACACAGATGGGCGCACGCACTCTGGAACACCCTCCTTCACACCTGTGCTCATGTGTGCATGTACTCTCCCCATAGACAGACGCACACAGATCTGTGCACATGCCCCCCCCGAGATGTGCATTCGCAAACCCTGCACACACACTCCACGAGGATGAAAAGTGCCCCTACATTCAGCCCTACCCTTGTGCACATTCATGCCTGCTGTATCCACACGAGCACACAGATTTGCATGCTCGTCACCCCACAGCCTGTGCACGCTGTCACCCTGCACACATACACCGCTGCACACGCACAGCGACCCCACCCACATCTACAAGGATGTGTGTGCACATTTACATACACTCATCCAAAATATAGACATTAATATGCATACACAGTCATCCCACACCAAATGTATGCATTCACTTTACTCAAAGCAAAGATGTACCCGCCCACACGGAGCGTGTAAACAAATTTAGTCTACAGAGATGCAACATAATCAAATAAACATTCAGCGCTCCCGCCGACTCCAACAACCATCTGGGTGACCATCCAATAGCCTGGACTCTTGGTTTGTTTTTTTTTTTTAACTTTCTTTTCTTTGAAAATGGTGCCACCACTTGCCCAGTGGCTCATCCAAAAACCTAAGCATCACTTTTTTTTTTTTTTTTTTTGCTTTTTAGGGTTGTACCCATGGCATACAGAGGTTCCCAGGCTAGGGGTCTAATTGGAGCTGTAGCCGCCGGCCTGCGCCAGAGCTACAGTAATGCAGGATCCAAGCCAGGTCTGCAACCTACACCACAGGTCACGGCAACGCTGGATCCTTAATCCACTGAGGCCAGGGATCAAACCCGCAACCTCATGGTTCTTAGACAGATTCATTTCCGCTGTGCCACGACAGGGACTCCTGAGCAGCACCTTTGATTCCTCCTTCCTCGCCCTCTACATCCAGACCATCCATGGAGCCAATCACTTCTCTATCTCCCAAGCCATCATTCTACTCCATGGCACCATCTCTCATCAGCGCCATGGCTACAGCCCCCTCTCCAAAGTCCTCACTTGCACGTGGCCATCTACAATGCAGCCCCCACAGGGCAGCCTGGAGCACAAGACCTTTCAGTGGCTTTCAGAAGACAGACTCCTTATTCAAGTCCACAAGTGTAAGTAATCAAACTTCTGTCTCTCACACCCTAACCTCATCTCACACACTCCCTCCCCTCCCTCCCCTCCCTCACCACGCTTCCTCCTCTCATGATCTCCAGGATGCCAATCCCTTCCTCCCTCCAAACCTTTTCATGTACTGCTCCCTCCATCTGGGATGCTCTTTCTCTGACTCTTCCTATGACCACATCCATCCTCTAGGTCTCTGCTGAAAGGTCACCTCCTCCAAGGAGGTCTCCCTGATTTTCCGGTCTAAACAGGACACTCCCCATCGTTTTAAATCCACTCTATCTTGTTTTCTGCATAGCACCTACTACTGTAAGCAAATTCTTTATGTCTGTGTTGGTCTTTCCCCCTGAGCCTGCACCATCCAATAGAGTAGCCACATGTGGCTAATTTGCTAAAGTTAAACAAAACCAACACATCAGTTCCTCCATCAAACTAGCCACATTTTGAGCACTCAGTAGCCACATGTAAGCTAGTGGCTGCTCTACTACACAGCATGAATATTTCCATCATTGCAGAAAGTTCTAGACTGCAGCTCAGAGAGAGCAGGGCAATGTCTCCTCTACTCACCAACGAGTACTCTGTGCCCAGCATGGTGGCTGGCACACAGAAGGGGCTCAGGAAATATTGATTTGAAAGAAATCACACATGTGAAGGATCTTGGCACAGCAGAAACAAATCCAACTAGGAACCATGAGTTTGTGTGTTCAATCCCTGGCCTCACTCAGTGGGTTAAGGATCTGGTGTTGCTGTGAGCTGTGGTGTAGACTGCAGACGTGGCTCGGATCCTGCGTTGCTGTGGCTCTGGCGTACGCCGGCAGCTGTAGCTCCAATTGGACTCCTAGCCTGGGAACCTCCATATGCCGCATATGCACCCCTAAAAAGACTAAATAAATAAATAAATAAAATGGAGTGGGGGGCTGGGGGGAGCAGGGAAAGTGAGGGGTTTACAGTTACACAACAAAGGCACTCAGACTCAGGCCTGATTGAGAAGAGCCCACCATCTGCCTCGTGGTAGGGGGGACACTTGCTCAGGCCTGGGGGGGCTCGGGGGCCCTCCCCCTCCCCTTCTTTGTGCTCCTTCCAGGCCAGCTTCTCCCTCACCCACAGGGGTGCAGTGTGCAGACACTGGCCAGACCTGAGAACCACCAAACCTGGGTTGGAAGCCTGCCTGGGCTGGGTGACACTGCACAGGCGATTTAGCACCTCCTGGCCTCAGTCAGTATAATAGGAGCACGAGCTTCCTGGTCTCTCAGAGGGAAAACCATGTTGTCACCAAAATGTTAGGGAGCAGTGATTACCTTCAGTTTGTTAGTTAATAGAGATTTTTTCTTCTCTTCCTTATAATTTGCTTATTTTCCAAATTTTCTAAAATAAATGTTTTATTTTTATGATGAAAAATGTGGGAGAAAATCACATTTTAGAGGAATGTTTATAAATGTGATATACTGATATCAATAAAACAGGCTACAAAATTAAAAAAAAAAAGAAATCACACATGTGCACACAGTCATAAAAGGAGATCTCCCTGCTACATATCAAAGACCCTACTCCAATGCCAACTCTTTCTCTCTCTCTTTTTTTTTTTTTTTTGGCTTTTTTAGGGATGCATCCACAGCATATGGAAGTTCCCAGGCCAGGGGTCGAATCAGAGCAGCAGCTGCCAGCCTACGCCACAGCAACGCAGGAGCAACATCTGTGACCTACACCACAACTCACTTCAACACCGGATCCTTAACCCACTGAGCGAGGCAAGGGACCGAACCCGAGTCCTCGTGGGTACTAGTCAGGTTCATTGCCGCTAAGACACAACGGGAACTCTGCCATCTCTTTCTTGAAGCTTTTTCATCATCCTTACCTTCCCCTTTCTCCCAGCCATGACACTTATACCTCTGTCACAGAGAGGTCCCTCTTGGGCACAGACCTGAGTTTGCTGCAGGCACTTTTACCCCACACTGGCTGTAAGATGAGACAAGGGGAGCAATGGTCCAGGCCGCATCCTCATCGAGACCCCCTTCCATCCATCATTTTGGGGGCAGCAGAGCAACTGCATGAGAAGCACAAGCCCAGGACACAGGCAGTCTCAGCTCACACCCCAGCTCTGCCTCTTACTAGCCATGACATTGGGTAGCTTGCTGAGCTTCTTGAGGCCTCAATTTCCTCATCTATAAAATGTGTGTAATAATGCAAGCTTCACTGCTATTAAAAGCAAGAGAAATAATGCAAGTCAAAGACACTATGCAGTGTTCCCTTGGAGGGACTTAGCAGAAGTAGGACTCATTTACATCCTGCCAGCTCTATTGTCTTGTGTGGAAACCTCAGTTTATTCCCAACTTATTCCAGAGATATCTGAATCTCTTTATAGATGGGTGCTCCAGGTCACTGCCCAGATGGCCTAATGATTAAAAAGGTTCTGATCCTGGCCTGTGGCTGCAGTGCTGGAGCAAAACAGTCAATCTCAGTAATTCGTTTACATGATATTAAAAGGCTATACTCACACCAAAATTTTGTGAAAAGTAAGCTATGGTTACCACGGAGCCTCAGGCGTGGTCCTCAGAGGTCTTTCCACCCAAGACAGGACAGGGTCCATGTCTGAGCATCTTTGGTCCTCAGGGCTTGACTCGCTCCTCGTAGGATGATGGGGGAAGAAGACCCTGGCCAAAATAAATGCTCAGAAAGGAAGAAGCAGACCCCGTGAGGCAGCACCTGGCTCAGGAGGATAAAGGAGGGGAGATCACAGGGAATTTAGCCAACAGGGAAAGCACAAGGATAAAGTAATGGCACCTGGTCCGATCCCAGGCTGCTCCTCACTGGCTGGGTGACCTTGACCAAGTTACTTGTCTTCTCTGTGCCCTTGTCTGTGAAGCAGAGAAAAGGATACTGTCTACCTCAATGGGTTGTTTGGAGCAGCAAGTTAGTTAATATTATACAATGCTTAGAATGGAGCCTGACACCTGTTAAGTTCTGTACAAGGGTTTGCGACACACTGGTAAAGAGAGCAGAGCAGCGCTAGGGATTGGGTCTGAGGATTCTCCCTCCACTTTGCCCTCTCTCCTAACCTATGTCACCTTGCAAACCCTCCTTCTCATTTTCTCTAAAGTCCTCTGCACCCAAACCTCCCACCCCCAATGCTAGGCAGATTCCAACAGAGACCCCAAGTGGCAGATTCCAGCAGAGACCCCAAGAAAGAAATACAAGTGACCGGAACATGGGGAAAGATGCTCAGACACTCATCCTCATTGTCACCCAGGCCGTGGGGATTGCAGCTGCAATGAGGGAGCCCAGAAGGCTCTCGCAGAGGGCCAAGAAGCATGCGGAACACATTCTGAATGAGCACCACTTTGTTTAATTGGAAATCTTAATGCGGCATGTAATTCTCTGGGTAGACCTCAGATGTCCATGATTTGGGATTTTTTTAAACACTGAAATAACACTGGTACACTAACAAAAATTGACTGCTTTTCAGTACTTAACAACACAGGGTACCAGAACATCAGACTATTACATTTTAAAAAGGCTTCGAGGGAGTCCCTGCTGTGGTTCAGCAGGTAAAGAACCAGACTAATATTCATAAGGATGCGAGTTCAATCCCTGGCCTCAATCAGTGGATTAAGGATCCAGCAGCGCCATGAGCTATGTAGTCCACAGACACGACTCAGATCTGGTATTGCTGTGGCTGTGGTGTAGGCCAGCAGCTGCAGTTCGGATTGGACCCCTAGCCTGGAAACTTCCATATGCTACAGGTGCAACCCTAAAAAGAAAAAAGGAAAAATCTTAGAATCTCCTTATCGCTCCCAGATTTCATGGTCAAGAACCATTTGGGAAGAGAATTCACGCCCTGTCCACTGAGACAGCCTGTCCATGTTGTGACACCTGGGGCTAGGGGGAGGGGTGGAGGAGGGGGAAGAAAGGAGAGAGAGAAAAAAAAAAAATCATTGAAAAAGACAGATGGCATCAGGCCTGCAGAAGGCAGCCTAGCAGCCCCCAAAGATATCCACGTTTTAGTCCAAGGGATTTGCGAATATTACCTTACAAGGCAGAAGAGACTCTGTGGCTGAGAAGTGGTGGGATTACCCTGGATTTTCTGGGTAGCCCCAACATAAGCACAAGGATCCTTATAAGAAGGAGGCAGGAGAGTCAGAGTCAGAAAAAGAGAAGATGGTGATGACAGAAGCAGAGGTTGGAGTGATGCAAGGCCACAAGCCAAGGAATGTGGGAAGCCTGTAGCACATAGAAAAGGCAAAGAAACAGATCCCCCCTAGAACTCCAGAAGGAACTCAACCTGCTCACCCTGTTTACCCTGTGACCTCCAGAACTGTGAGACAATGTATCTGCTGTTGTTTCAAGCAGAAAAGTTGGTGGTAATTTGCTACAACAACAATAAGAAACTAATACAGAGTCCCTAACACATAGATGAATTCGACAAAGATTTATCAAAGGCCTGCTATGGTGACAGGCACTGCTCTGGGCCCGGGGAAGATAGACAAAATCCACGCTCTTGGAATTTCTTATTCTAGTGACAAGAATATTACCTTACAAGGCAGAAGAGACTCTGTGGCTGAGAAGTGGTGGGATTACCCTGGATCCATATTCTAGTGACAAGAGACAGGAGTTCCCACTGTGGCTCAGCAGGTTGAGGACCCAACATTGTCTCTGTGAGGATGGCAGGTTTGATCCCTGGCCTTGCTCAGTGGGTTAAGGATCTGGCATTGCCATGGCTGTGATTTAGGCTGGCACCTGCAGCTCTGATTTGACCCCTAGACTGGGAACATCCATATGCCACAGGTGCGGTCCTAAAAAGCAAAAACAAACAAACAAAAAAACAGTACCTGAAGAGCATAAGAAAGGGTGACATGATAGAAAGTTACTAGCAGCAGGAAGGGGCTGCCCCAGATTACATGGTCCTGGAAAACCTTTCTTAGGAGGTGGCTAGAATGAGGAAGAGCTAGCTAGCCAAGTTAAGATCCAAGAGGAAGGCATCTTAGACTGTATAATTAACCTTTGCTCTGCAACAAACCACCCCAAAACTCAATGGCATAAAACAACAACCATTCATTTGCTCCCAATTTTGCAATTTTGGCAGAGCTCAGTGAGAACAGCTCATTTCTGCTCCATGTAGCATCCGTTGAGATGACCCAACTGGGGCTGGAGAGTGTACTTCCAATATGGCTCACCCATATGGTCCAGCAAATTGGGAGCCAGACACTGTACTAGGCTCTTTCACATTCACCAGCCACCCACTGTCTTCCCAGTAGGGGTGCTATTCAGAACTGGGGGCCTCAGATGCCAGGCTGAATAATTTATGCCAGGCACCCAAAGAGCTGCATGATGTGGCCCCTGAAGTGTCACAGAGACACAGTGGGCAGTTTGTCACTCCTGCTGCTTCTAGGACTCAGATAGTAGGAGGCCCTTCTTCTGTGCCAGGCACTGTTCTAAGCTTTCTAGTTGGGTTATTATAGCCTCACAATAGCCTTATGAAATAGGTCCCCATATGACAGACAGGCCCAGAGTCACAAAGCTAGAAATTGGCAGATCTGGAATTTGAACCCAGGCAGGTGGACTCTGGGGACACTACTTTACATTGCTGTCATATAGAAACCCCAAATCTAAGGATGGCTGAAGACCCCACAGACTTCGCTCTTATGGGAAGAGGCTCAGGAGATGCAGCAGACCTTTCTAGAGAGGGGCATGGCCCAAGGCAGCATGATGCTTCAGAAAGAGAACCAGCTTGAGGGTAAGATCGATGTGGGGCCAAAGGCTGACTACCACTTCCTAGCTGCAGACTACAGGGAGAATCCCAGCCTCAGCTTCCTTTCAATAACACAATGATCCTCATTCATTCATTCATTCATTCAACAAATAGCTCTTGAGGATCTTTTTTTTTTTTTTTTTGTCTTTTTGCTATTTCTTGGGCCACTCCCGCGGCATGTGAAGATTCCCAGGCTAGGGATCCAATCGGAGCTGTAGCCACCGGCCTACACCAGAGCCACAGCAACACGGGACCCGAGCCACATCTGCAACCTACACCACAGCTCACGGCAATGCCGGATCATTAACCCACTGAGCAAGGGCAGGGACCGAACCCACAACCTCATGGTTCCTAATCGGATTCGTTAACCACTGCGCCACGACGGGAACTCCCTCTTGAGGATCTTTAATGTGCCAGCAACCAAGCCATGAGTGATACTCACGCACTGTCCCTTGTCTTCATGAATCTGACATTCTAGCTAGGAAGACAGGCGAGAAAACAGAAAACATACAAAATAGAGGTAAGCAGAGTTCCCTTCGTGGTTCAGCAGTTAATGAACCCAACTAGGATCCATGGGGATTCAGGTTCGATCCCTGGTCTTGCTCAGTTGGGTTAAGGATCTGGTGTTGCCCTGAGCAGATCACAGACGCAGCTTGTATCCTTCATTGCTTTGGCCGTGGCATAGCCGGCAGCTACATCTCAGATTTGACCCCTAGCCTGGGAACCTCCATATGCTGCGAGTGTGGCCCTAAAAAGCGGGGGAAAAAAAAAAAAGTAAGCCCTGATGAGCACCATGAAGGAAATTAGCAAGGAGGTTAAAAACAGGGGAAACACAGGGGAGGGGACCTCCTTTGGATGAGAACCGTCACTCCAAGTATAAGAAGGAGCCAGCCTCGCAGAGAGGAGGAGAAAGAGCGCCTGGCAGAGGAAGGGGCATGTGCCAAGACCCCAAGAAGTTTGGGAACAAGAGAAGCCCAGCCAGGCTGGCGGACAGGGAAGGGATCATAGCTGAAGATGCTTGTCATTCTTCCCGGCTTGAAAAAGGAGGCAGTAGGCATGACGTCTGACAGGAGGTAGACACTTAATAAATGTGAGTTCTCTTCCCCCCTTCACCCCCGCTGCCGCGAACGGGTCCAGAGAGAGGCTCCTTCTTGGGGAGGGGCGGAGGGGCAAGGGGAAGCCAAAACTTCCGAGCATCTTCAGCTCTCCAGACCCTGATGGCTCCTCAGGGTCCCCCAAGCTCCTAGCCTGTTTGCCACCATCCAAATGCACACTTTCTCCCTTTGTCTAATTATTCCTAATTGGAAGAAAAATTGTTTGGCAAATCAGCTGGCATCACCTCAGCTCCGGTGTCCTAGCAACCCAGCTCTCGGGGGTGACACCAGAGAGGAAGCGCTTTGCCGCCTCTGCACTGCAGGGTGCGCCAAGGAAGGGTGGGCGCCACAGCGACACCCCCAGACTGGCGGCTCCCCCACCCCCGCCGCACCCCATCCCCACTCGCACAAGCTCCACAGAGGCCATCAGCGCTGGTCCTGCCTGCAACGTCACTTCAGCCTTTCTGGAAAGCAGAAGGTGTCTCAGAAATAGATTTCTAATTTTCCAGCCACCTGCTTGGCTGAAAGATATTCTGGAGTTTATAATTACTTTTCAGGCACTTAACTAGAGTCTAGTTTCTAGGGCAACTTGATGCATCTCTTAATATGTTTATGGATAAATCCCATCATCCAGCTTAGCGAGGTGGCCTGAGTGCCCCAGCCAGGCCCCAGGGGAGGGCCACTGCCTCCCAGTTTCATTCAGGCTTTCTAAGAATAGGAATCCTGACCTCCAGGGGCCTGGGGAAGGAGAAAATGAGATGATGTCGGTACAGCTCCTGGCACGGGCCCAGGGAAGTTCTCCGAGAATATTTAGCAGCTGTAGTAACGGTTTTAATGAAAACAGATGGCATGGCCTCCACCTTCTGGAAGCAGGCAGGCTCAGAGGCCAGGCCTTGGAGGCAGAATCACCTTCAGAAGCCAGAGAGTGTGGTGGCCCGACCAGGGTTCAAATCCCCACCCGGCCATTTACTGGCCTTGTGATCACGGCAAGTTATTCACCCTCTCTGGGCCTCAGTCTCCCCTTCTGGGAAGCAGAGATATGATGGTACCCACCTCAGAGGGTTGTGATGGAGCTTATAGCAGTGTTAATTCCTGGAAAGCGCTTCGCAGGGTATCTAGCTCATTGTGAGCGGTGAGTAAATATTCTCTGACTGCTATTATCAAAAAATCACAGAACAGCTCCCCCAAGTCCAAGAAAGCCCTGCGTGGGCCGCAGGAGACAAAGATGTCTTCAGGGGGCTTACAAACTAGAGCAGAGATCTCTCAGGGGAGAAAAAATATCCACATGTTGTTTGCATTTTTATCTTATCCTTTTTTAATTTATATTTTATGTATGTCTTATGGTGTATATATATATGACTTTACTCAAGCAAGTTTCAAAGAAGAGAATGTGATTCAAAAAAGGTAAGAGAGGGAGTTCCCAATGTGGCTCAGCAGTAACAAATCCATGTATCCCCAAGGCCACAGGTTCAATCCCTGGCCCTGCTCAGGGGGTTAAGGATCTGGCATTGCAATGAACTGTGATGTAGGTGACATACCAGGCTCAGATCCTGCTGTGGCTGTAGCTGTGGCTGTGGCCAGCAGCTGCATCTCTGATTTGACCCTAACCAGGAATCTTCCATATGCCTAAAAAGCAAAAAATAAAAACTAAATTTTAAAAAAAACTGGGGGGGCAGGTAGGAGAAGAGATCCTGCTTAGCAGTTAAGGATTCAGCGTCGTCACCACCATGGCTAGGGTTCAATGGTCAGCCCAGGAGCTTCTGTATGCCCCAGGCTCAGCCAAAAAAACAAAAAGAACATAGGAGACAGGGACTAAAACAAATTATTTCAAATGGAAGGGGCCCTATGGGTCATTCAATCAACCTCCACCCACATTCCACACATGGGGACACTGAGGGCCAACAAGGGGATTACACTCAACCCAGAGTTACAGCAGAAACAAGGAGCCAGAGCCCTGAGAAATCCAGAGAACCCGAGAAGCTAGCGCTGAAACTGACAGCGCTAATGGCCTGAACCCAGCCAGAACCCAGATGGGAACTTGAACCCAAGTGCCGGGACTCGAACCCAGCCTAAACCCAGATTGGGACTTGAACCCACAGTTTTACATTCGAATCACTCACCTGGTGTCTGGACTCACTGAGGTTCGGGTTCTTCATGCCTCCTCGCAGAAGGAATTCAGTGAGAGACAAAGGGGTAGGCAAGAAATAGATTTATTAGGATAGACACTTGTGAGAGATGCAAGCGGGCAGGCAAGGAGGCTCTGCCCAAGGGTCTGGTGGGCGACAGTTTTATCCCCCAAGGGGAGTGGGGGTCTGAAAAGACCTGTCTCTTCCTGTCTGGGAGTAGTAGCTCCTCCTTGGTATCTGGTAAGGTGGGTATTCAAATCAGCAGAAGAGGGGTTCTCAAACTCTTGCCCTCACCCCATCCCCTACCCAACGACCTGAGGCAATTCTCGCACCTCCACTAGTCAGCCTGCCTTGTTCTGATGCCTTCTTTCTTTCTTTCTTAATTACTCAACAAGCTCTATTACATTTATAGTTGTACAACAGATGGCTTCTTTCTTGAGCAATTGTTAACTTACAGTGATCTCCCAACTTCCCCTCAGTTTCCCTCTCTATCTATGAGGGAACTTCTACAACGACCTGTGCCTACTCCATCCCTCTCAGAGCCATGGGCCTCCCAAGAAACAAGGGCCCCATGGGCAGCACAGTCAGGAAGACTTCCTGGAGGGCACAGGAACCAATCTTGGAGTGAAAGAACAAGGTGCCAGCTGGGCAAACTCCAGTCAGAGATGAGGCGCTGTTGCTTATAAAGCTCCCTACATGGGCTCCCCGAAGGTCATGACCAAGGAGTGGGAGGTCACTCCCCCAGGTCCTGGCCAGCTGACCTAGCACCCACTCACTCTGAATTTCCACCTCCTCTTGGTCCTCCCCTCCATCTCCCTTCCTCTGTGTTTTCCTCTGCCTGATTTCTTTAGCTCAGTCTCTCTCTTTCCTGAGCTATCTGGTCATTCTCCAACCTGGGGCGAGGAGCCGGGAGGGGTCTCCTCCCTGGATCTGTACTGAGAGCTCCTGTCTCTCCCCGGGATTGGGTTGCTCAGCCTCCCCAGTATCTCTGCCTCAGGGCAGTCTGTGGGTTTACTGGACTGTCACCTTCCAGGCCTGTTTCTCCAAGTCTCTCTCTGGCCCTGAGTATGTGTGAATGAGGGTGTCACACACCTGGGTTTCTCTGTCTCAGATTCTGTCCTTCCATTGCTCTGTCTGCCTGACCTCTCTCTGGGCCTCTCTTTATCTTTTTGCCATTTTGGGGGCCACTCCCATGGCATGTGGAAGTTCCCAGGCTAGGGGTCCAATCGGAGCTATAGCCATCGGCCTACACCAGAGCAACAGCAACATGGGATCCGAGCCGCATTTGCAACCTACACCACAGCTCACAGCAACGCTGGATCCTTAACCACTGAGCAAGGCCAGGGATTGAACCTGCAACCTCATGGTTCCTAGTCGGATTCGTTAACCACTGCGCCACGACAGGAACTCCCGGGCCTCTCTTTAAGTTGCTGATTCTCAAAGTGTAGTAGTATTTCTTGGGAATTTGGTAGAAAGACACATTCTTGGCCTCTGCCCCCACAAAGATTCTCTCTTGGACCAAACTCAATTCAGGCTCCTCTGAGCCCTTTGCAGCTGAGCTCTGTTTCTTTTTTTTTTTTTTTTTTTTTTTTTTTTTGCCTTTCCTAGGACCGCTCCCGCGGCATATGGAGGTTCCCAGGCTAGGGGTCCAATCAGAGCTGTAGCCACCGGCCTACACCACAGCCACAGCAACGCAGGATCCGAGCCTCATCTGCGACCTACACCACAGCTCTTGGCACCGCCAAATCCTTAACCCACTGAGCAAGGCCAGGGATCGAACCCGCAACCTTATGGTTCCTAGTCGGATTCGTTAACCACTGTGCCACAACGGGAACTCCACTCTTTTTCAATGGTTCCCATGTTCATCTCCGTGTCGTCCAGTTTTACCAAGAATCCTGCTAAGTCCATCTAACCAGAAGCCCCCACCTCGACATCTGATCCGGTTCCTCATTCTTCAGGCTATTCCTCCTCCAGTGTCCTCCACATGATGTCTCATCACCCTGGCGCCTTCGGCAAGAATCCTGCTGGGTTGGTTTAGCCAAAATCTCCCCTCACCCTTGTTGTTTCCTCTCAGTAATTTTCCGTCCACTGACCCCTGTCCTTGGCTCTAAGTACCCACAATGCCCACTGTTCTTGGAGTTGAACCCCACCTCTCTCCCTCACTGCAAAATCCCATTGCAGGAGTTCCCTGGTGCAAAGGAAATGAATCCGACTAGGAGCCATGAGGTTGCAGTTCGATCCCTGGCCTCGCTCAAGGGGGTTAAGGATCCGGTGTGGCCGTGAGCTGTGGCGTAGGTCGCAGACACGGCTCAGATCTGGCATGGCTGTGGCTGTGGCACAGGGCGGCAGCTGCAGCTCCAATTAGACCCCTAGTCTAGGAACCTCCGTATGCCGCGGGAGCAGCCCTAGAAATTGCCACAAAAAAAAAAAAAAAATGCAGTGGTCCCTATACCTATCAGGATAGTCCCTCCCACCCCCAAATAAATAGTCTTTCCTACTGTGCTTTAACAAGCAGCATTGGGAGCTCCCACTGTGGCTCAGCAAGATAAGAACCCAACATAGCGTCCGTGAGGACACAGGTTCAACCCCTGGCCTCGCTCAGTGGGTTAGGGATCCAGCATTGTTGCAAGCTGCTACAGGGTAGGTTGCAGAGGCACTCAGATCCAGCATGGCTGTGACTGTGGTGTAGGCCAGCAGCTGCAGCTCCAATTCACCTGCTAGCCCAGAAACTTCCACATGCCACAGGTGTGGCCCTAGAAAGAAAAAAAAAAAAAAAGCAGCATTGAATATTTTTTCCTTTAACACCCCAGACAGGCTGAATCTGAACTCTGAAAATGGGACCAGCAACCTGCTTCTATAAGCCCCACCCCAAATGGCTGGGGTGTCTGGTGCAGGTCAGGTTTGAGCACCAAGCCAATCATTCTGGCTCTGTTGGGAGTAGGGGATGGAAGCAGGCTCCTTGTTCTTGGCTTTGTCTGTCACTTTGTCAGTCTCCTATAGGTTTATGTTTGCCATATCCAAGGCCATGGGACAGAAAATAGCTGCATCCCCAGTGGTGTACTCCACTTGCTCCCCACATCCCCAACAGCTCAGAAGCAAAAAGCAGAGACTGCCCAATTAGAGGCAGCTTGTCGACTGACCACAAAGCCTGAGAAGACTGTTCTGGATTAATTGGGAAATATCAACTGCTCCTTCTGCTGGAGATGTTCACACAGTTATGAGGTCCGATCGCCCAGTACAGCTGCAGTGCAGACTCACCTATGTGCTTTTATTTTTTATTTATTTATTTATTTATTTTTGGTCTTTTTGCCATTTCTAGGGCCGCTTCTGCAGCATACGGAGGTTCCCAGGCTAGGGGTCTAATCGGAGCTGTAGCTGCCAGCCTACAGAGCCATAGCAACATGGGATCCAAGCCGCGTCTGCAACCTACACCACAGCTCATGGCAACGCTGGATCCTTAACCCACTGAGCAAGGCCAGGGACCGAACCCACAACCTGGTGGTTCCTAGTCGGATTCGTTAACCACTGAGCCATGATGGGAACTCCTCACATATGTGCTTTTAAAGCATCCTACCTGCAGGGAATGACTGATCATCAGCATTTTTTTAAAACACTACCCAGGTGATTCCAACGTGCAGAGAGCGAAGCCCTAATGTAACCCTCGTTCCCCCTTTAAAGACAGAGGTCAGGATGCCCCTTTTACAGATGAAGACACTGAGGCTCAAAGAAAGAAAATGCTTGAGCAAAGTCCCAAAGCTGAGATTTGAACCCAGAGCTGTGGTCAACATTCTTTATTCCACTTACCGCTGTGCATTTTGCACATTTCACTGTCATTCTCCGTGGCTCCCTCACTTCTGGTCTCCCAGAGTGGCTGTGTGTTGCCCACTCCAGCCAAGCCAGTGGCACCCTGCCACTCCACCCCAGTTGTCAGCAGCAGCGAGGGCCCTGGGCAACCAGCTCTGCACCTCGGAAACAGCTGACCCCTCCCAGCAAGTGAACTCTCCTCCTTGGGCTGCTTGCAAGATTTTTGTTATTTCCCCACCAGGGAGGTTTCTTTCCTGATACCCACCACCCAATGTTTTCTCTTTAAAGCCATGTCAACTTTGCATTCTACTCCATAATGCATCAGGGTTTGTTTCCATATAAAAATAATACTGATTGATTGAATTTTGACAAGGAACATGTATTACTTTTGTAATGTAATATATTCAATTAGTAAGTAAATATAGTGCTTCTAATTCCTTGCCATTGGAGTTCCCATTGTGGCTCAGCAGTTACAAACCCAACCAGTATCCATGAGGACACGGGTTTGATCCCTGGCCCTACTCAGTGGATTAAAGATCTGGAGTTGCTGTGAGCTGTGGTGTAAGTCGAAGATGCAGCTCAGATCCCACGTGACTGTGGCTCTGGCATAGGCTGGCAGCTGCAACTCCCATTCGACCCCTAACCTGGGAACTTCCATATGCCGTGAGTGTAGCCCTAAAACTTTTTTAAAAAATTTTTAAATTAATTCCTCACCATCAGGTAAAACTGATGATCCAGGGAGATGCCAGTTCTAGTCTGTGGCTTTATGAATTCCCAGCACACCTAGGATGTCCCCAGAGGCATCTATAATATATTCATTCATTCTTTCTTTCATTCATTCACTCATTCAACAAATATTCTTGAAGAACCAGCCCTGTCTCAGGCATGGGGCTGCTGTATGGGGACACAATGATGAGTAAAAGAAAAATGCTCCCTGCCTCCTGGGAAGCTCCAGTCCACTCAGGGACCAAGGTGTTAAAACACACATGCACGTAAATAAAAGTATAACTTGTAAAAAAAATTAAAAAAAAAAAAAAAACGCTCCAGAGAAAAAGCAAAGGATCACTGAGCAAGAATAATGGGGGGAACTAAACTTATTTACAAAAGAGTGACATTTAAACTGAGACATAAGGAGTTCCCGTTGTGGCGCAGCGGAAATGAATCCGACTAGGAACCATGAGGTTGTGGGTTCGATCCCTGGCCTCACTCAGTGGGTTAAGAATCTGGCATTGCTGTGAGCTGTGGTGTAGTTTGCAGATGCAGCTTGGATCCCATGTTGCTGTGGCTGTGGCGTAGGCCAGCAGCAACAGTTCCAATTCAACCCCTAGCCTGGGAACCTCCATATGCCACGGGTGCAGGCCCCCAAAAGTCAAAAGACAAAACAATAAAATAAAAATAAACTGAGACATTAAAGATGGATCTGAGTTAGACAGGTAAAAGGCAGCAGTGGGAGAATTTCCAGACAATAGGTAATGCGCAGGTGAAGAAGGAAAGGAGACAAACCCAAATCTTTCTGGAGGCTCTGAGATGAATCCTTCAGCATCCAGATAGAGAGCTCCCAGGCCAGAAGCAGGATCAGCCCCCTCTCCAAGCCCTGGGAGGCAGCCAGGCGCTCTGCCAGCCCCAAAGCAGCTGCAGTCTCTGGGCACGAGGCCACCTGCCATCCCATAGCCAGCTTCCAGCTCCAGACCAGCCCTGAAGGAGAACCTGGAGCCAGGTGGGGTGAGGGCTAGTACAACCCACGGATTCAGCCTCGGATGGCTAAGCATAGGACTGGGGTCAACTCTAGATCAGGGCCAAGCCCAAAGGAATCCTCTGGGCTTCCCCACATCTTCCCTGATGTCTGGCAACAGCGCCTTTGGGGCACAGGGATATGAGTAAACAGACTGCAGGTGCAATAGGGCCAGCTGCCCTTCTGAGCCCAGGTCGGGTCAGAGATTTCACCTGGTGCCAAGGTCGACATCTCACCTTGTGCTCCAGGAGGGGGCCCTGGCCCCAAATCCTGATCTTCAGCCCTGACACCCTCCTGTTAAGCCAGTACATGTAGGATTAGGGGCTGTTTACCTCCTATCTGGGCCAGACCAGCATCCTGAACCCTCAGCCACCATGGCAGTGGCGGGCCCCTTCTGGGGTCTGGCACCATCCTCACCACGCTCAGCCCAGCTGCTCTCCAAGATGCCTGGCTGGTTCCTCACCAACCCTGGCCTTCTCCCACCTGGACTATGACCACGGCTTCCTGGTCACAGCTTCCATCATCCTTGCTCCTGTGGCCAGAGTGACCTCTCTAAAAACACAAACCGGCTAATGTTGTTTTACTGCTTCAAACATTTCAGTGGACTTTCCATCACCATACAGGGTAAAGTCCAAGCTCCTCAGTAAAACTCAGACAAGTGCTGCACCCCCACCCCACACCCCCTCTGCTCTCAACTTTCAAAGAGACTTGTAGGAGAAAGGACACAGGAGAAGGTTGGGGAAAAAGTGAGAGAAGCATTCAGAGGCAGAAGCACAAGCTGAGACACCTTAAACCACTGGCCTGAGAGCCCCTCCACCCACCCAGTCCAGCTGGAGTCCACAGCAGAAAAGGGCCCTTCCGCTAACTCTGATGGCCAAGGCTGCAAAACTGGGAGCTCAGCCAAGCCTGGGCCTCTGCTGCCACCCAGGGGCTGAATAGAGCAGCACAGGCAGGTGAGCCCGTCTCAGAGATACAGAAAGGAGCCCCTCTCCCCATGACTTCTCAATGGTGAGCAAGGTCTGGTCAAAGATGCGGCACAAGCAAGGGCCTCAGTCAGAGGTGACAGTATCAGGATCCAGCTTAAAGGGTTCTAAACACACTTCTATTATGCATCTGCCATAATGCTTTGTGATTTGCCTGTTCCTGCATCTAATTCCCTCCTA
Source organism: Phacochoerus africanus (assembly GCF_016906955.1). Classification (NCBI taxonomy): domain Eukaryota; kingdom Metazoa; phylum Chordata; class Mammalia; order Artiodactyla; family Suidae; genus Phacochoerus; species Phacochoerus africanus. Next base: position 90,576,936 of record NC_062551.1, read on the forward strand.
GACGCTATACTCTCAGCTCACAAAATAAGCCCCTGCCCTCTGGTTAGGCAGCTTCCCCAGCCTCTGATGCTCTTTTCTTCCAAACCCCTGGGTCCTGGGGAACTATCTCAGGACAACAAAGCCAATATAGCTTAGCCTCTCCACATCTGCCCCCTCCACCACCCACCTGAAGTGGTTCCTGCCTCTCCCACCACCACGTTTGTTCTATCACTTGCTCATTCACCAGATACTCACTGAGAGCCTCCTGGGTACCTGATTCTACACGAGACCCTCGGGTGACAGCAGTGGGCAGACAGAAAAGTCCCCCTCTCATGGAGCTTGCCATGACAAATGAGGAAGGTAATTTCAGGTTGTGATACACTGAGTGATATGTCAGAGAGCACCAAGGCTGGCAATGAGGTGAGAAACTGTCGGTCAGGGGAGCCCTCTCTGAAGCCAGGTGTAATGGTTTTAACAGAGATCCACAGGGAGTTCCTATTGTGGCGCAACAGAAATGAATCTGACTAGTATCCATGAGGTTGCAGGTTCGATCCCTAGACTCACTCAGTGGGTTAAGGATCCAGTGTTGCCCTGAGCTGTGGGTGTAGGTGGCAGACATGGCTCGGATCCCACGTTGTTGTGGCTGTGGTGTAGGCCAGCAGCTGTAGCTCCAATTTGACCCCTAGCCTGGGAACTTCCATATGCCGGGGGTACAGCCCTAAAAAGCAAAAAATAAATAAACAGATAAACAAATACATAAAATATGTCCACACATTCTATAAAATATGTCCACTGCCTTCAAAAAGGAGAATCTAATTTCCCTCCCCATAAGCCCTTAGTTGCAGGCTGTACTCAGTGACTCATTTCTAATGAAAGGAATGTGGCAGAAGTAATGATGTGTTGTGTTGACCGTGTGTGGTTTCCAAGATAGCACATAAAAGGCTTGGTGATTCCTCCTCTCTCTCTCCACTCTAGGGGAAGCCTGCTACCATATCGTGAAGATGCTCAAGGAGCCCTGTGGAGAAGCCCAGATAGCTGGGAACTGAGGCCTCCTGCCAACCAGCCATATGAGGGCACCATCTTGGAAGTGGATCCTCCACACTCGGTCAATCCTTTGGATGCCCGCAGCCACTGCCAGCATCCTCACTGCAGCCACATGAGAGACTCTGAGCCAACACTACTTGGCTGAGCCACTCTGGGCCAATGTGTCCACTAGACATAGCAGGCACAGTGCCCAGAGCCCCCAAAATCATTAGGACCCATGAACAATTGTTTTAATTTCCATTCATGTTAGGAGAAAGAAAGACATTTTAGGTCAAAGAAAATGTTTGAATGCAAAACATCAATACATCTGTCTTTATACAACACAATCATAAAATGTAATTTTCAATATTTTTTTAAGAAGAAAGGGGCCAACAAAGACAAAAGTCATAATATAATGGTGAAGCTGCTCTTGAATTCTTGACCACAGACACTTTGAGAAAATAAACATTTGTGGGGGTTTTTTCTTTTTTTTTCCTTTTCCTACAGTTTTGTGTCTTTTCCAGGTTTCCTTATGTTATTGATTTTGTTGTTATTGATTTTCTTTTTATGACCACACCTGTGGCAATGTGGAAGTCCGAAGACTAGGAGTCAGACTGGAGTTGGAGCTGCCGGCCTAACCCACAGCCACAGCGACACCGGATTCGAGCCGTATCTGCAAGCTACCCCGCAGTTTGCAGCAACACCAGATTCCTAACCCACTGAGGGAGGCCAGGGATTGAATCTTCCTGGACACTAATGTCAGGTTCTTAACCTGCTGAGCCACAACAGAAGTCCTTTTTTTTTTTTTTTTTTTTTGCCACACCTGCAGCATGTGGAAATTCCCCAGGCCAGTAATCAAACTGATGCTTTGATAATAGCCTGAGCCACTGCAGTGAAAACACTGGATCCTTAAACCTCTTTGCTGCAAGGAAACTCCTAAATATTTGCTTTTTTTTTTTTTTGGTCTTTTTAGGGCCACACCCTTGGCATATGGAGGTTCCCAGGCTAGAAGTCAAATCAGAACTATAGCCCCTGGACTACACCACAGCCACAGCAACGTGGGATCTGAGCCATGTCTGCAACCTACACCACAGTTCACGGCAACACCAGATCCTTAACCCAAGGAGTGAGGCTGGGGATCGAACTCCCATCCTCATGGATACCAGCCAGATGTGTTTCCACTGAGCCATGATGGGAACTCCAAATATTTGCTATTTTAAGCTACTAAGTTTTGGGAGTAATTAAGAGGGCACTAATATACTGGCCTCATGAGGATTTGAGGGCAGAGCACTGAAGACAGGGAAGAGCAAGTGCAAAGGCCCTGGGGTAGATATAATCTTGGCTTGTTCAAAATGAACATAAAAATACTTATATAACCCCTTTCAGTCTCAGTTTCCTCATCTGTAAAATGGGGATGATGATCTTTATAGGTCCCCATTAGGCTGAGGTTGAATGAAGAGTCTCTGGCACAAAGTAAGCACTCTGTGTTCACTATTATTATTCAGCCTCCTGGCTTCTCTTCCTCCTCCCATGTCCTGCCTGTACCCGATAAGAGGAAGGCCTGGGCCATCCTCTTGCCATACCCCTGATCTCCAACAGTGCATCCAGCAGCTGGGAATCCAGGGAGGCTGGGACTCTAAGCTGAAAAAAAAAAAAAAAAAAAGTTATTCCAAAGATAGAGATGAGAGGGATTCAAGTTTTGCAGCTCTTGCCTGAAATCAGTGCCTTCTTTCCCATCACACACTTGCTAACTTACCCAGATCCAGTGAGAGTCTCCTATAATCCTAGAAAATTCCTGATTCTCAGACAAAGATCGTACTTGCCACAAAAAGCCCACGGTATGTCCATACATCCACCTATGCTCTGCCAAAGCAAGGAGATGCCCTCTTCCACCACTGGGACCGTGTAAAGGCCAAAGCAGGGCCACGGCCCAAAGTCTCAGCCACAGGGGTGGCATGAGAGTCAAAATTGCTTACACACACACACACACACTCCTGTGCCCAGAAGCCTGGACTCTTGCTTTGCTTAGAATGAGTCCTTCACATGGGGTCACAAGCAGGTTAGGAAGGGAGTTCCCGCTATGGCTCAGTAGGTTACCAAACAAACTAGTATCCATCCCTGACCTGGCTCAGTGAGTTAAGGATCCGGTGTTGCCGTGAGCTGTGGTGTAGGTCACGGACAACTTGGATCCTGCATGGCCGTGGCTGTGGCAAAGGCCAGCAGTGCAGCTCTGATTCAACCCCTAGCCTCAGAACTTCCACAGGTATGGCTCTAAAAAGCAAAACAACAAAACAAAACAGGTAGGAGGGAGAACGCTGGTCAACACTCCGTGGACCGCCTGGGCACAGCAGACGTGTCCACCACTGCTTACCCTGCTCACTGCTCCTGCCAAGTAGACACACCATATTCTATAATGGGAACAACAAAAATCCTCAGTACTGGGGGGGCTTCCTCCCTGCCAAGCACTGAGAACCTGATATGCATTCGGTTCTCACAGCAACCACACTTGAGGAGGGAACTACTGTTGGAATGGTGAATTGAGGGCACAGAAATGGGAAGTAACTTGCCCAGAGTCACACAGGAGTCAAAGCCAAGATTAAAGTCATACAAGGGGGTCCTGCTATGGCGCAGCAGAAACATATCCAACTAGGAACTATGAGGTTGCAGGTTCAATCCCTGGCCTCGCTCAGTGGGTTAAGGATCTGGTGCTGCCATGAGCTATGGTGCAGGTCGCAGACGCAACTCAGATCTTGCATTGCCGTGGCTGTGATGTAGGCCGGCAGCTGTAGCTCTGATTCAACCCCTGGCCTGGGAACCTCCATATGCCGAGGGTGCAGCCCTTTAAAAAAAAAAAAAAAAAAGGACAAAAGACCAAAAAAAGAAGAAGAGCTCTGGCCACAACATACTGTGTGACCTTGGACAAGTTACTTAACCTCTCTGAGCCTCAGACTACTCCACGGTATGGAATTTTATGAGAATTCGAGTAGATCCTATATGTGGGGCAGCTTAGAAAGCTGCTGGCACATAAGAGGTATGACCTAAACCGTGGAGGTTGTCAGGATATTTCTGAGGCTTTTTCCCCCCACCCCCACCCTTTTGGTGAAGTGAATCCTGTGAGCACAGTGTAGACTTACTTAGTCTGGGGCCCCGGTGACACTCGCCAGTGGGGTCCTAGTGGGTTGCACTGGCCTGACGGGGGTACCCTGGGCACCTGTGCCCCATCCAAGTGAGAATGTTGCTGTGGGACCTCTGGGCCAACTTTCTGCACCCCAGCTCCCCTCTGGGCCCCTGACCTCTGCCCAGCCTTTATCAGTCCCCTCCCCTGCCCCCACCAGCAGTGAGAATCTGCTCTGCTATCTTTCTAGAATAAACTTACTTGGTGATAATGTAAAAACCACAAATGTAGCTCAGAGAGTTCCCGTATATGCTTCACCCAGCTTCCCTTCCTGGTAACCTTTTGCATCACCTGGGTACATTTATCAAAACCAAGAGATTAAGAGTCCTACAATTCTGTAAACCAAACTCCCGAAGCGTTCAGACGCCAACTTCTTTTCTGCTCCGTGTTTCAATGTGCTGAGCGTTCTGGGCTTGCCTGTCCCCCGCCCAGTCCTGCCCTCAAGGAGCTCACAGCCTGAGGCTGGGCGGGAGATCAGATACAGAAAAAATGAGACAATTACCCTAAGAGAGGAAGCACGCCTGGCCCTTAATTCCAGCGGGGGAGGGTCCCAACCTGAGCTGAGCTTTGAAGGACGAGCAGAGTTTGCTCCCTTTTCCTCCTTCACCACCTGTAGAAGCCAATGCTCTTCCCCAGATACCGGCCCGGGGGTTCCTGCAGGCCCCTTTCCCAGTGACTTCCCACAGAAGACAAGAGGCCAAACCACAGCGTGAGTGAAGACCTGACAGACCAGCTAAAGCCCAGCTTCAGCGCTGTGTGACACGGAGCAGGTAACTTAACCTCTCTGGGCTTCGCTTGCCTTCCTCTTCCCTTCCCTCTCTCTCTCCACCTCTCCATCAGACCCTGCCCCCTGGGCTCTTTCTGTCGGACACAGTGTCTTCCTAGTTCTATTCATCTCCCCTCAGCCTCTCCCAGCCTCCTCCCTCCTCTACCCCACCCCCCATCTCAAAGCCCCTGGAGTCCCATTAATTTTGAGAGGCTGTCTGTAAGGACGGCCGCCCGGCCCAGTCCTGGGTCTCAGAGAGCTGTGTAATTATCCACTTGGCGCCAAGGCGAAGCGATAACCAGTTCTCCCTCCCTCCTTCCCTGCCTGCCTCTCGTTCATCCATTTCACTGCGACCTCCTCGGGGAAGCCGATTGTGGAGAGGCCTGCTGGTGAGGAGGGGCGGGCTTCGCCCTACCTTGCAGAGGTCAGGGAAGGGGAGAGAGGGCAGTCCTTCCAACCCCTCCATACTCGACGGCCCCGACAACCCTCGCCCTCAGTCTGGGCCCACTGCCGGTCCTGGACGTCTCAGCTGAGCCCTTACCCGTGTTCCAGCCTTATTCGGCCAACTTGGCCCCCACATCTCCCCATGTACATCCCACTGGCCCTTAAACCCCCAAACCTGGACGCCCCACCTCCCCTACCTGATCTGCATCCCCCATCCCTGCCCTCCTCCTCCTGACGTCCCAAAGCACCAGCCACCCAGCTCTCACCCTGAACACCTACTCCTCTCTTTCTTCCTTTCTTTTTTCAGACCCCCACCCACAGCATAGGGAGGGTCCCAGCCTAGGGGTCGAATCAGAGCTACAGCTGCTGGCCTATGCCACAGCCACGCCAGATCCGAGCAGCGTCTGTGACCTACACCACAGCTCACAGCAACGCTGTGTCCTTAACCCACTGAGAGAGGCCTGAGTCCTCGTAGGTACTAGTCAGATTCATTTCCGCTGAGCCACATTGGAAACTCTTTTCTTTTTCTTTTCTTTTTAGGGCCGCACCTGCGGGTTATGGAAGTCCCCAGGTTGGGGGTCAAATCGGATCTACAGCTGCCAATCTACACCACAGCCACAGCAACACCAGACCCAAACCGCATCTGTGATTTACAGCACAGCTCACGGCAACACCGGATCCTTGACCCACTGATACGGCCAGGAATCTAACCTGCATCTTCATGGATCCTAGTCAGGTTCTTAACCTGCTGGGCCACATCAGGAACTCCTCACAACCACCCATTTCTGTTTATGGCTGACCACCAGCACCAGATTCCATGTCCTAAAGGTCACCTGGGAGCAGACCCCTTGGTCCAGAGAGCCTGGGGTCATTTCCAAACAGCAATGTCCAGGTCTGATTCTATCATCATCCCCTTCACTCTCCCTGCACCCATGGCACCCCTTCTTCCCAATCCCTGCTCCCAAACCTTTCTACCTCCTCCTCCCTACCTGTAGCCACACATTCCCTGGTGTTTGACAGGAGAATGGACTTTGGAGTCATTAAGAACTGAGCCTCCATCCTAGCTTCATCATTTCCTAATGTGTGACCTGGAGCAGGTCGCTTCACCTCTGACCCTAGGTTTGATTGGGTATCATGTGGGGCTAAGTGTACCCACTTTGCAGGGTTGTTGGGAACATGAGTTGAAAAAGTAGAGAATTGGAGCTCCTGTCGTGGCGCAGCAGAAACAAATCCGACTAGGAACCCTGAGGTTGCAGGTTCGATCCCTGGCCTTGCTCAGTGGGTTAAAGATCTGGCGTTGCCGTGAGCTCTGGTTGCAAACGTGGCTCAGATCTGGCATTGCTGTGGCTCTGGTGTAGGTCAGTAGCTACAGCTCCAATTCAACCCCTAGCCTGGGAACCTCCATATGCCGCGGGTAGGGCCCTAAAATGACAAAAAGACAAAAAAAAGAAAAAGTCCAGAATTGCCTTCTCAAGTGACTGCCAGGCCAGGCAGTCCCATACATGACTGAAGAGGTCTGGTGCGGTCATTGCAAGCTGGGGAGCAGATGCTCCATTAGAAGGAGACAGCTTGGAGTTCCCGTTGTGGCTTAGCAATAACAAACCCACCTAGCATCCATGAGGATGCAGGTTCAGTCCCTGGCCCCCAATCAGTGGGTTAATGATCCAGCATTGCCGTGAGCTGTGGTGTAGGTCAAAGTCACGGCTCAGATACCAAGTTGCTGTGGCTGTGGTGTAGGCCAGTGACTATAGCTCCAATTCGACCCCTACCCTGGGAACCTCCAAATGCCATGGGTGTGGCCCTTAAAAAAAAAAAAAAGGAAGGTGGCAGCTGTTTATCACCCTTTTTTTGTTTGTTTGTTTGTTTTTTGTCTTTCTAGGGCTGCACTCTGCAGGGAGTATGGATCCCGTATTGCTAGAATTTCCAATTTTTCTTTTCTTTTTTTTGTGGCCACACCCACAGCATATGGATGTTCCCAGGCCAGGGATCAAACCCACGCCTCCCCAGCAACCTGAGCTGCTGCAGTCTGATTTTTGCCCCACTACGCCGTGGTGGGAACTCTAAGAATTTCCAATTTTTCAAGAGCAGCCCCCAACCGTGTTTTCATGTAGAATCTCCAGATTAGTCTATGCTGGCAATTAATTGAAATGTTTCCTCAAGCTCCACGAAAGCCAAATGAAACATTTGCCTCCAGGTCGCCGGTCTGTACTCTCTCATGTATGCAAGGCGCTGGACCCAGTGCACACTCATAACGAGAGTCAATAAACGTTAATTCCCTTCTCTGCCCTGCCTATTGATTCAAAAGGAAAAAAAAAAGTCACTCTCAGATATTCCTCCCATTCCACTCTCTTCATCATCGTCTTCACGTCACCTTCAGGGGCCAGGCCCTGTCCATCTACCCAAGATGCCTCCCCTCCCTGGCTCCCCACCAGCCTTCTGGGCAGAAAAAAGCTGTTTGCCTGGGTCCAGCACCTCAAAGCCCTGGCCCTTTCATTGTCTCACTTATCTTTTTTTTTTTTTTTTTCCCTTGCTATATAGGACCGAACCTGCAGCACCTGGAGGTTCCCAGGCTAGGGGTCGAATCGGAGCTGTAGCCACCGGTCTACACCAGAGCCACAGCAACGCAGGATCTGAGCCACATCTGCAACCTACACCACAGCTCACGGCAATGCCAGATCCTTAACCCACTGAGCAAGGCCAGGGATAGAACCTGCATCCTCATGAATGCTAGTCAGATTCGTTAACTGCTGAGCCACGACCGGAACTCCCATCTTTCTAAACACCTATAAAGTAGTTATTATTGACCCCAACAGAAAAACAAGGGAAATGGGGTCCAGGGGGTGTAAGTCCATCCACAGATACTTAATCAAACACCTACTGTGCACCAGGCTCTGTTAAATGTCAAACCCAAGATCACACAAGGTGTTCTTGATTGCAAATGACAGAAGCCTAACTTAAATAGTCCGGGGCAAAGGGGTGTTGGGGAAACAATACTGGGTTCCAAAAAAAAAACCTCTACGCAATAATCTATGTGGGGAGAAAATCTGAAAGAGAATGGACGTGTATACATGTAAAACTGAATCTCTGTTGTACAGCATAAATTCACAACCTTGTAAAGCAACTACACTTCAATAAAACTTTTTAAAAATGAAAAAAAAAAAAAAAAGATAAACGCAGCCAGGGATGCCAATGCCTTCTAGGCACTCATTTGCTCTTCTCTTGTTTCTGCTTCCTTCTCTGTCCCAGCATCACCATCTCATCCAGCAGAGCAGCGGGTCCAGAGCCTTGCTTCTCGCAGTGTTTATCATCAGACACTGTCCCTGCCCATGTTTGAGAGTCCCAGGGAAAGCCCATTAGTAGATTGGCGTGGGTTACGTTGTCACATTGGGCTGATCAACTGCACAAGGTAAGTGTGACTGATGAGCTCAGTTTGGGGCCAGTCTCCCCCTCGGGCCAATCAACAGTCACCAGGAGAGCAAGCTTGGGAGGTAATGCGGCTGGTTAGGGTAAGGACGGGAGACCTGCCCAGGAAGGGAGGCTGATGCTTGTTCAACAGAGATGTCTTGGTTTAGGCCCTCCCCCAAGCCCAGCCTGAGACTCGGATTCGCATGAAAGTTGGTTTTTTGGAAGGCGATCCCCAGAATGATGGGCCTGGAAATGGGACATGAGGCAGAGATGGGAAGGAAGCCAATGAAGGGTCTGCAGCTGAGTGCATTACCTCCATGGGCACCAGAGCGCCATCCTACTGGGCACCTTTGGGAAAGACAAGGGCATGGCCCTCACTGTTATCCCAACCCAAGGGTGAGGGGGCTGAAGGAGTCCTACCCTAACCTCCCTCAGTCACAGGTGGAGGGCTGCCCCCAGCAAGGGGTCAGTTCCCTGGCACTTTCAGCCTGCCCTGTACATGGGCAGAGAGGCCCCAGAAGCCCAGAGAGCCCCAGCAGAGTGGCAGGTTCTGGCCCCTGGATGCTGGGTCTGCTTCCTGTGAATCATGATGCTTTACATAGGCCCCGGCAACCACCACAGTGGAGCAGGCCAAGATGGGAGGTGGGTTCTGATGGCACCTGCTACCCGTACTGACTGCTTGCTGGAACAAAGTTTAAAACCCAGGTCTGTCTGACCGTTTGCAATAAGCCGTGTGGTCCCCACACTAGACCATGACTGAGCAGAGGTGCTGAGCATTCTGGGGAGAGCCCAATGGGCAGTCCCTGGCCCTGGAATGCCAGCAGTGGGAAATGTGGTGGCCAGTGACCCAAGTGGCAAGAACTAGATATCCAGGCCTCTCAGTCCTCCGCAAAGGAGCCCCCTCTCCCCCCAGGGAATGGAGACAGCAGACCACCCCTCCCAACCCCAGGGCACTCAGTGATCTCAGCCATCAGTTCAGTCTCCCTGTGGACCTGGCTGGAAGGTTGGGGAGGCCCAAAGCACTGGGCCCCCAGTCTCAGACAGTAGGTCTCACTGCTGCCATGACTCAATCTGCCCAGAGCCTCAGAAATAGCAGAGAAACCCAAGCGACAAGGCCAACTCCAGCCCCCTTGGGCTGAGCATGGGAGCAAGGGCAGGACCAGCGGGGTGGGTCTATGTGCCCACCTGGGGCCCCAGGAAAAGGAAACAAGAATGTTTACCCAACCAAACAGAGAGCAAAAATAAAGAAATAGGGCGGGGGGGGGGGGGGCCGCGGGTGCGGGCGGTTAGAGTTCCTGCTGTGGCTCAGCAGTAATGAATCCTACTGGTGATCTTGAGGACGCAATCCCTGACCTTGCTCAGTGAGTTAAGGATCTGGTGTTGCCATGAAATGCGGGGTAGGTCGAAGACGTAGCTCAGAGCCTGCGCTGCTGTTTCGATGGCATAGGCTGGCGGCTGCAGCTCCAATTCAACCCCTAGCCTGGGAACCTCCATATCCCGCAGGTGCAGCCCTAAAAAAAACAAAACAAAACAAAAAGGTCCAATCTGCACTTTTCCCCTGACTGCCCTGGCTTCTCTCCCCATCACTCTGCAGAAATCCCTCTGGCAAAAGTCACCAGGCACCTGGCTGGCCTCTCTGCTGCTGGGTTTCCAGTTTTCCCCCTCCCCTATGCACCCCCATTTCTGTCTCTGACTGTGCTTTCGCCTCCAAAGGCAACTCTTTTCACCTGCTTCCTGAAACTCCCCAGAGCTCTGCCTGGACCCTCTTCTCACTCCGCTCACTCTCCTAAGGCCACCTCATCCACTCCAGTGGCTCCCACCACCAGCTCAGGGCTGAGGACACCCAAAGCACATCTCCAGCTGTTGCTGCCAGCTGCTGTGGACAGTCCACGTGGCTGCCCTCCACACCCTAGAACACTGAACCCACGAACTCCAAACATGTGGGGTCCATCACCTTCCCTATGCAACCTGCTTTGTTCCTGCATCCCTGCTTCCATTAGTAGACCCACCACCTGCCAAATCACAAAACTAGCAGAGCCTGGGGGCCAGCCCGGGTCTTCCTCTTACCTCCTCCCTTGCACCCAGTCAGACCCCAAACACTGCCAGTAGTACATGCCAAGTATTTCCCAGACCCATCCCTCTGCCTCATCTCTCTTGGCGAAATCACTGCAATAACTTTTTTACTGGCTTCACACACCTCTTCTCTCAAACAGAGGGAGTTTTCTGAGCAGGCAGTCAGTCCTCACTCTTCCCAGATGCTGTGTGTGTGAGTTTGTCTAGTCACTAAAATTTATTTGTTCAACCCCAAAATCAATGCCCGCGGTGCTTTCACCGTCATCTGTGAACAGGTGCAGAACAGAGAAGCATTTGAATCACCAGACATGCACGTTTCCAGCTAAGGTCGGACACAGGGATGCTTTGCCTTATTGTTTCAGCTGATACTGTATATAAATGTCCTGTTTGAGGTCGATTTATTGCCACTTTTTCGCATTTTCACACTTGGGGAAGGTGATTCCGCTATTTAAACTGGGCCCCGAGCACAGCGCTGAAGTGCTGTCTGGTGTTCCCAGGGGCAGTGAGGTTGTGAAGGGTCTTAGGGAGAAAATACCTGTGGTAGGTGAGCTTTGTTCAGGTACAAGTGATAGGGCTTTGGCTGTGATTTCAGTGTTAATGATTCAATGCTATATATTAAGTCAGGTGTCTTTGTTTTATTTTTTTTTTGGAGTTTATTAGCTTTTATTAAACAATGTATTTAACTTCTCAGACAGCAAAAGCAAAGCTGGATAACAAGTCACTAGTCAGGAAATATTAATAATATGAATTAACTACTATTGTATAGTGCTCAGTATATTTGAAACTGTCTTTACTTCATTTAAATGTTTCTTATACTTAGTGAATCTTATTACATTTATAGGTGTACAACAATCATCACAACCAAATTTTACAGCATGTCCATCCCAAACCCTCAGTGCATCCCCACACCCCCCAACCTGTCTCATTTGGAAACCATAAGTTTTGCAAAGTCTATGAGTCAATATCTGTTCTGCAAAGAAGTTCATTGTGTCCTTTTTTTAGATTCCACATGTAAGTGATGTTGGTGTCTCATTGTCTGACTGACTTCACTTGGCATGATAATTTCGAGGTCCATCCATGTTGTTATAAATGCCGTTATTTCATTCCTTTTAATGGCTGAGTAATATTCCACTGTGTATATGTACCACATCTTCTTTATCCACTCCTCTGCCAATGGATATTTAGGTTGTTTCCATGTTTTGGCTATTGTACATAGTGCTGCAGTGAACATTGGAGTACATGTGTCTTTTCAAGTCATGGATTTCTCTGGATAGATGCCCAGGAGTGGGACTGCTAAATCACATGGTAGTTCTATGCTTAGTTTTCTGAGGAATCTTCATACTGTTTTCCACAGTGGTTGCACCAATTTACATTCCCACCAACAGTATAATAGGGTTCCTTTTTCTCCACACCCTCTCCAGCACTTATTGTTTGTAGCCTTTTTTTTTTTTTGTCTTTTGTCTTTAGAGGCCCATACCCACGGCATAAGAAGGTTCTCAGGCTAGGGGTCAAATCAGAGCTACAACTGCAGGCCTAGGCCACAGCCACAGCAACACCAGATACAAGCCGCATCTGCAACCTACAGCACAGCTCACAGCAATGCCGGATCTTAACCCACTGAGCGAGGCCAGAGATTGAACCTGCAACCTCATCTGACCCCTAGTCAGATTTGTTTTTGCTGGGCCACGACGGGAACTCCAATGTTTGTAGATTTTTTGATGATGGCCATTCTGGCGGGTGTAAAGTGGTACCTCATAGTGGTTTTGACTTGCATTTCTCTAATAATGAGTGATGTTGAGCATCTTTTCATGTGTTTTTTGGTGATCTGTATGTCTTTGGAGAATTGTCTGTTTTAGATCTTCCACCCATTTTTTGATGGGGTTGTTTGTTTTTTTGGTTTGGAGCTGTAGGAGGTGTTTATAAATTTTGGAGATTAATTCCTTGTCAGTTGATTCATCTGCAAAGATTTTCTCCCACTCTGTGAGTTGTCTTTTCGTTTTGTTTAGGGTTTCCTTTACTGTGCAGAAACTTTTAAGTTTAATTAAGTCTTATTTGTTTATTTTTGTTTTTACTGTCATTACTCTAAGAGGTGGATCTGAGAAGATGTTGCTATCGTTTATGTCAGAGAGTGTTTGGCGTATGTTTTCTTCTAAGGGTTTTATGGTGTCTGGTCTTATATCTATGTCTTTAATCCATTTTGAGTTCATTTTTGTGTATGGTGTTAGGGAGTGTTCTAATTTCATTCCTTTCCACATGGCTGTCCAGTTTTCCCAGCACCACTTATTGAATGGGCTGTCTTTTCTCCACTATATATTCTTGCCTCCTTTGTCATAGATGAGTTGGCTGTAGGTGCGTGGGTTTAATTCTGGACTTTCTAACCTGTTCCACTCATCTATATTCCTGTCTTTATGCCAGTGCCATACAATTTTGATGACTGTTGCTTTGTAGTATAGTCTGAAGGCAGGGAGCCTGATTCTTCCAGCTCCATTTTTCTTTTTCAGTATGTCTTTGGCTATTCTGGGTCTTTTGTGCTTCCAAACAAACTTTAAAATATTTCGTTCAAGTTCTGTGAAAAATGTCCTTGGTAATTTGATAGGGATTGCATTGCATCTGTAGATTGCCTGGGTAGCATAGTCATTTTGATAATATTGACTCTTCCAATCCAAGAGCATGGTATGTCTTTCCATCTGTTTGTGTCATCTTTGATTTCTTTCATCAGCATCTTATAGTTTTCAGAGTACAGGTCTTTTGTCTCTTTAGGTAGGTTTACTCCTAGGTATTTTATTCTTTTGGATGCAATGGTAAATGGTATTGCTTCCCTAATATCTCTTTCTGATCTTTCATTGTTGGTATATAGAAACGCTGTCGATTTCTGTCTAATCAATTTTGTATCCTGCGACTTAACCAAATTCATGGATGAGCTCTAACATTTTTCTGGTAGCGTCTTTAGGATTCTCTAAGTATAGTATCATGTCATCTGCAAATAGTGATAGTTTTACTTCTTCCTTTCCAATTTGGATTCCTTTTATCTCTTTTACTTCTCTGCTGTGGCTAGGACTTCCAAAACCATGTTGAATAGTAGTGGCAAGAGTGGACATCCCTGCCTTGTTCCTGCTCTCAGTGGGAATTCTTTCAACTTTTCACCATTGAGAATGATGTTAGCTCTGGGTTTGTCATATATGGCCTTTATTATGTTGAGGTAGGTTCCCTCTATGCCCACTTTCTGGAGGGTTTTTATCAGAAACGGGTGTTGGATTTTGTCAAAGGCTTTTTCCACGTCTATTGAGAGGATCATATGGTTTTTGTTCTTCAGTTGTTCATCAGTGAAATTAGCCTATAATTTTCTTTTTTTGTGGTATCTTTATCTGGTTTTGGTATCAGGGTGATGTAGCCTCATAGAATGAGTTTGGGAGTGTCCCCCACTCTGCAATTTTTTGAAATAGTTTCGGAAGGATAGGTGTTAACTCTTCTCTAAAGATTTGATAGAATTCTCCTGCGAAGCCATCTGGTCCTGGACTTTTGTTTGTTGGAAGTTTTTTAATCACAGTTTCAATTTCAGTACTTGTGATTGGTCCATTCATCTTTTCTATTTCATCTTGGTTTAGTGTTGGAAGATTATACTTTTCTAAGAATTTGTCCATTTATTCTAGGTTTTCCATTTTATTGGCATATAGTTGCATGTAGTAGTCTCTTATGATCCTTTGTAGTTCTGTGATATCCGTTGTTACTTCTCCAAGTCAGGTGTCTTTAAAGATAAACATACATCAGACAAGATTGTGTATTGATCAGCTGATGAAAAGGAAGCAGCCAGGCAGGGGTTGAGGAGGGGCTTGGTGTGCGTGTTTTGGGGAGAGGTGGGCTGTGGATTCAAGAGCAAGGGTAGCTTTCCATGCAGCCCTGGTGCTCTCTGATGGAACTAGATTTGGCAGTGATGGGATGCAGGGAAAGGGGCATGCTGGACACCAAAACCAGTTCCATTTGCCATTATAAGAGGCTTCACAGTTGGTACTGGACTTACCAGCTAATAATTAAAACCAAGTTGGTGAATTCCTGGAGGTCGGGGGCTGATGCCCATTATATCTTGCTCACAAGCCCCTAAAAATGACCACTGGTGGGGATTTATATGTTCATTGAGCATGCAGGTCCCACGTGGAACAAGTTCAATTAAATCAACCATCCCAATACAGTATGAGGATGACCTGGAAGCTCAGGGCTGCAGAAGCCCCCAGATGGAGCCCCAAACCACCTGGGACTGCGCAGTCAGGGAAGGCTTCTTGGAGGAGGAATCCAGGCGAGAAGAAAGATGAGGGATGGGAGTTCCCATCATGGCTCAGCGGTTAAAGAACCCGACTAGTATCCATGACAGCGTGGGTTCAATTCCTGGCCTCACTCAGTGGGTTAAGGATCCAGCATTGCCGTGGGCTGTAGTATAGGTCACAGACTCTGATCAGATCTGGTGTTGCTGTGGCTGTGGTGTAGACTGATGGGCTGCAGCTCAAATTTAACCTTCAGCTTGGAAATTTCCATATGCCATGGGTGTGGCCCTAAAAAGACAAAAAAAAAAAAAGAAAGAAAGAAAGAAAGATGAGGGAAGGGTACCAAGGTAGGGCAATGGATGAGGCAAAAGTATGTGGGCTGGAGACAAAAGAAAAGCAGAGGATCAGAGTGGACCTAGGATTGCCCCAGGAGGATGTCAGGATTCTGGGCCCAGCACCCCAGGAGAAGGGAACCCCTTGGTTTCCTGGGCCTCATCAGAGGCAGTCAGGGAGGCTGCAACCCAGCCAATGGCAGTGCTGGGCACAGCTCCTCCTCCTCCTCCTCCTGGACTGTCGGCACACCCACGCTGCCTGCCTGCTGAAATCAATAGGCTCTGTCCTAGCAACAGGCTTCCCCAAAGCCTGGACACCAGGCTCTCATTCTGACATGAGTTTCGGCTGCTTGCTGAGTTCCATGGCCAGCTGCCGGGAGCCGGTACCCAGAAAGCCCTGAGGAGCAGCCACTCAGGTAAGGCCATCTGGGTCCAGATGTGCCCTGCCCCTCGGCACACCTGGAAGAGGGAGATTTCTCTGGTGGCAAGTCGGGGATGTGGCCTGGGCACGTCTGCCACCCTGGATCCCCATGGTTTGAAGGGCTCCTGCCTCCTGCTGCTCTAGGGTTTCCCCCTTCCTCTTCCCAGCTGCAAAGAGGTGGAAGCCGGGGACTGAGTGGGAGGGGGGCTCACAGAGGGGTCCGGATCAGAGCAGGTAGAGCAGGGCTGCCCGGACCTGCAAAACCCCACCCTGCCCACCCCAGGTTGGGCTGGGCCGAAAACCCCCAGGCTACAGCCTCCTTAGGTGTTCCCTGAGAAGCTGCCAGAAGTTCCACCCAACTTAGGCAGGACTGAGCAAAGACAAGAGGATGATTCAGAGCAGGGGCTCAGCATTCACGCAGTAGGTGGTGTAGACAGGACCCTGGAGAGACATGGTAGGGAGCAGAGTCACCCCCAGCCCGCCCTCACTGGGGATCAACCTGGCGGAGGAGAGAGTGGCTACAGATCAGGTGGGCAGGCAGCTTCCCACACCTAAGGGAAAGGGCCCAGGCCCAGAGGGTGAGCTCTGGAGCCAGGCTGCCTAGGTTCAAATCCCAGCTCTGCCATTTACCAGCTGTGTAACTGTGAGCAAAATAATTAACCTCTCTGTGCTCCACTTTCCTCATCCATAAACTGGGAGTAAAACAGACATCCTTTGATATAGTCACTGTACTGATTCATGCAAAGGGCTCAGAACAGTGCTGGCACTGCATAAACACCCAGTCAGTGCTGGCCTTTCTCACTACTCTGCCCTTCTGACGCAGATCATGCAGGGGTTCTGGGCAGCACAGTGACCTTTGGCCTGGACCCACACTGGGAAGGGCAGCAGGAACCCCCTAAAAACAAGAGGCTGTGCAGACAGGCTCCCTGAGTTTATGGAAGCCCAGGAGGGAACATGGGTCTCAGTGGACCCCCCGACCCCCACCTCCACCACCCAGGACCCAGGCAGAGGAATTCCAAGAGTGGGCTCCCTCACCCTGAACAGTAGCCACATGCCTTAACTGGAGGTAAATCCGATTCCTGTGTATTCATCACGCCAAATTCACCAGCAGAATTGCCCAGAGCAGCAGTTCCCATTTTGGTGTCTTGACAAGACTGCTCCACAAGATGACAAAACAGGGTTCCGGGGTCAAAGGAGTTTGCACAATGCTGTGTATTCTATCCGCCTTTTGGAGATTCATAGTGTGAATTTACTAGCATGATCAAGTAAAAGGACCTCTTTAACGTTTCAACATTTTTGGTCTTTTTACAGCCATTCCCTCAGCATATGGAGGTTCCCAGGCTAGGGGTTGAATCAAGGCCAAAGCCACTAGCCTTACACCACAGCTACAAGCAACACCAGATTCAAGCCTCATACAAGACCTATGCCACAGCCCTCAGCAATGCTGGATCTTTAACCCATGGACCAAGGCCAGGGATCAAACTCGCATCCTCACAGATAGAGGTCGGGTTCTTAATCTGCTGAGACACAACAGGAACCCCAGGACCTATTTAACTTTGTCAAACACAGTGCTTGCCTACCTTTTTTGGCAGGGGTGGGGGTGGGGGTTGCACCCATGGCTTATGGAGGTTCCCAGGCTGGGGGTCGAATCAGAGCCATAGCTGCCCACCTACGCCACAGCCACAGCAACGCCGGATCCTTAACCTACTGAGCAAGGCCAGGGATCGAACCTGCAACCTCATGGTTCCTAGTCAGATTCCTTAACCACTGAGCCACGATGGGAACTCCCTGGAACGCCAGTTTGGGAAGCACATGAATACCAGGATACTCTCTGAAGCCTCTTGTGTAAAGAGAATCATCGCTCCTTCCCTTTTGTTTCAGCTGGGCTGCCACTGGCCTTGCTTCAAGTGAGTTGCACCTGGGCAGGACACTGCCTGGGTATTTATGGAGGGTTAGAGCAGATGGAGTTTGGAGGCAAGGTTCCAGCCTCCTCTCTAGCCCCATCCCCCAAGGCCAGTCAAAGGCAAAGAGCGGCTTTTCCTTGGGGGGAGACTTAGGGGAGAGAGCACCGCTCCGAAAGAGAAGAAGCCCTCCCCAGGCTCAGCCCCTTGAGGAGGAGGGCCGGGGGTGGGAGAGTGGACGAAGGCAGGATGACCCAGATGCTGAAGCCTTCACTCTGCAGGACCACGGGACCAGAGCCGCAGGCCCTGGGAGGAACAGGTGACTCCCCAGACCTGCCTTCGCCCACTTGTCTGGTTAAAAGTTGGGTCCTGGGCTTAATTACAGCCCTGCACCTAATGGTTGTGTAACCCTGCATGACCCCCCTAAACATCAGTTCCCTTCTGAACAAGGGTCACAAGAGTAGGATCTAACTCCGCTGTGGCTGTGAGGCTCAAACAGGGTGATGCGATTCTATAAAGCTGAGCGTGGGGGTCCTATAGACCTGGGAGATGACTTTTACCCTCTCCCCACAGTAGCCGCTGACTCCCAGGGCCACCATGAACTGGGGGGTCTTCGAGGGGCTCCTGAGCGGAGTGAACAAGTACTCCACGGCCTTTGGGCGCGTCTGGCTGTCCCTGGTCTTCATCTTCCGCTTGCTGGTGTACCTGGTGACCGCCGAGCACGTGTGGAGCGATGACCACAAGGACTTCAGCTGTGACACCCGCCAGCCGGGCTGCCCCAATGTCTGCTACGACGAGTTCTTCCCCGTGTCCCACGTGCGCCTCTGGGCCCTGCAGCTCATCCTGGTCACGTGCCCCTCGCTGCTCGTGGTCATGCACGTGGCCTACCGTGAGGCCCGGGAGAAGAAGCACCGAGAGAGAGCCGGGAAGGACGGCGGGCGCCTCTACCTGGACCCCGGCAAGAAGCGCGGTGGGCTCTGGTGGACGTACGTCTGCAGCCTGGTGTTCAAGGCGGGCGTGGACGCCGCCTTCCTCTACGTGTTCCACCTGTTCTACCCCAAGTACACCCTCCCTCGGGTGGTCAAGTGCCACGCGGCTCCGTGTCCCAACACGGTGGACTGCTTCATCTCCAAGCCCGCAGAGAAGAACATTTTCACTCTCTTCATGGTGATCACGGCCGTCATTTGCATCCTGCTCAACCTGGTGGAGCTGGCCTACCTGGTGAGCAAGAGGTGCCAGGAGTGCCTGGCGGAGAGGAAAGCCCGGGCCAAGGGGGTGGGCCACCGCCTGGACTGGACCACCTCTTCCACCAAACAGGACGACCTCCTCTTGGGTGATCTCATCTTTCTGGGCTCCGATGTTCCCCCTCCTCTCTTACCAGACCATCCTCGAGACCATGTGGAGAAAACCACGCTATGAGGGGCTCGGGGTCAAGCCTGGGTTAGAAGGACCTGGCAGGGAAGGTGCAGCCCTGGGGGCAGGCAAGAGCGAGGGTCGAGTGGCCTGGAGGCAGGTCCCGATTCCCAGTTCCTGCCACCTGCCCCAGCTCTGTGGCCTTGGACAAGTTACCCCCTCGCAACTGAACTTAAGTTTCCTTTCGTGTGCCAGAGATGGTGAGGCCTGCGTCACAGTGCAGGGGATGGGGGTGTTGATAAAAGAGCAGATATGCAAGTGCCTTTGGGCCAAGGTCAAGGCTTAATAAAAGTCATACAATAATCCAAGGTGCCCTTTTTTTATATAATTATTTTATTTTATTTATTTATTTTTGTCTTTTCTAGGACTGCACCCACAGCATATGGAGGTTCCCAGGCTAGGGGTCAAATCGGAACTGTAGCCACCGGCCCATGCCAGAGCCACAGCAACATGGGATCCGAGCCACATCTGCGACCTACACCACAGCTCACGGCAACACTGGATCCTTAACCCACTGAGCGAGGCCAGGGATGGGACCCGCAACCTCATGGTTCCTAGTCGGATTCGTTAACCACTGAGCCATGACAGGAACTCCCCAAGGTGCCCTTTAATTCTTCGACTTTTGCAATCCTTATCAGGTCATTGATTTAACCTCTCTGCCCCTGCAAAGGGCTGCACTTGATCTAGCCAGGTAAGAGGCCAGGAAAGGGTCCCTCGGCACTTCTGGGGGGTCATGCTCCCTGCTCATGCTCAAGTCTGTCCTTTATCCCCAGCTGCAGTTTCAGGCCTGTGGGCTGTATGCAAAGAGAATGGAGCTTAGTTACATGGGGAGCCTGGCGTCACAGGGGAAAGTCCGTGGACTTTTGAGTCATAACTTGTACTTGAACCCAAGTCCATTATGACGCTGGGAAAGTGACACGGCTCCTCTCTAAAATGGGTTAATAATATGAAGCCCTTGGGGTTGTTGTGAGGCTGGATGAGCTTACGGCTGTGGTAGGGGGTAGCTGGCTCTAAAGGCCACCTAAGCCTTAATCACAGGTATTAGGAAATGCTCTATAAATTCTTGTGGGAAATGAGACACAGGAGCCCCTCCCTGGCTGCCCATTAACCTTCACTGTCCAGCCGCCCCTGGGGCACAGGCCCACGGCCTCTCTGCAGCTCCCAGTGGGTGACCCTCCAATTTCCCCAGAGACCCAGGTCCTTAGAGGAGGGACAGGGAGGCTGAGCCTGGCCCCGTGCCAACCAAAGCATTTCATGCTGCAACCTGCATTCCTTGTCTCCACTAAGGCAGTGAGGCCCTTATCCAGAAGAACTGGGCCCTCCCAACTCCTACACAACTCACCCGCAGCCCAAACCCTAGTCCAAAGAAATGTCCCCACCAGGGTGGGATGCAATCCTGGGCCAAGTCAAGATTGCCCCTTCTTGGAGTTCCCTTCACAGCTCAGCGGGTTAAGAACCCAACTATCCATGAGGTTGCGGGTTTGATCCCTGGCCTCGCTCAGTGGGTTAAGGATCAGGCGTTGCTGTGAGCTGTGGTGTAGGTCACAGACACGGCTCAGATTCCCACATTGCTGTGGCTGTGGTGTAGGCCAGGAGCTGTAGCTCCAATTCAATCCCTAACCTGGGAACTTCTATATGCCACAGGCACAGCCTAAAAAGAAAAAAAAAAAAAAGAAAAAAAGATTGCCCCCTTCCATAGATGCCAGCTGCTGAGGGCCTCAGAACCAGGCTTTCAGAGAATAGGACAGGAGAGAGGCCTGGGGACAGAGGGGGACTCAGGGAGGTGGGTTAAGGCACTGGGAAGCGGATTGGGCTTTTTAGTACCAACCTGGTTCCAAGCATGAGGACAAAAGGCTCCTGCCCCTACTCACTGCAGTTTCACCCACATACCTGCTGGCAGGGGGAGTGAGACCCTGGCTGAGCTGCAGGGAAGGCATGGGCCAGGGGAGAAGAATCATAGGTGTTTGCTCTGAACATGTGCCCAGGAAGTCCACCCACCCACCTGCCTGCCCACCTGGTCACTCTTGCTTGGCTCATTGGCTTGGAAATCTCCACCCAGCAGGGGAGTGAAGAACAAAAGCTGCCTCCAGGAGGCCTTCAGACAGACGGGCAAACAGACCAGCCTGGGGACAGGAGAGTGGCTGCTAGACCCAGGAAAGGTGAGGACCAAGTCGGGCAGGAGACCGGGCTGGGAGGCAGACACCAGACCGGCCAAGGATCCCCAGGGAACCTCGGGCTGTGGGCCGGGCTTCAGGGAGAAGCAGAGCAGCCAGAAGATCTCAGGAGAAACCTCAGGGAAGACCCAAGGAGGGGAAGGGATGTCCTGCCAGCCCAAAAGGAGGACAGAAAACTGGAGAAAGAAGTGAGGAAGTGCAGGGGTTGGGGAAGTGGGGTTTCCATTGGGTTTAGCAATCGTCTATTGTGTGTTTACTGGGCTAGGCTCCGTGCTGAGTCCTGGGGAATCAGAGACGAATGAGATATAGATGCTGCCCTCCAGGAACTGACAGTCTGGTGTGGAAAACCCTTAAACGTACTATTTAAGTACCCGTGATGCATTCTGCCAGGAAAGATGGAGGAGGCTCCTCGGAAAGTATCCCAGAGGCACAAGGGCTGGAAATGTTGGGATCCCAGTCAAGGGCAGGGGAGGGGCCGGGGCCAGAATGGAACAAGACGGCACTGCAGATAAGAGGCGATGGAGCAGGAGAAACAATGGCCGCTTTGGGCAACAAACAGCCTGAGCAGGTGGAGAAAGGAGGTGTCACTGAAAGAAAAGGAAGATGGGAGGGGATGGGCACTGTGCCAGAATCCTGCCTCCCCCAATCCCTCCCCTGGGCTGGAATGCTTGGAATTCCAGGACAGTCAGCCCTCAGGCCCAGCACCCAATCAGGGGGTGGCAGGGTGATACCAAGCCCCCGTGGTTCCAAAGAAACTGTTTCATTTGGAAGGGAATGTCAGGGCAGGGGACAACTGGAAGCTGAAGAGAAAAATGAGGATGGAAGAGTTCCCGTCGTGGCACAGTGGCTAATGAATCCGACTAGGAACCATGAGGTTGCCAGTTCGATCCCTGGCCTCGCTCAGTGGGTTAAGGATCCGGCATTGCTGTGAGCTGTGGTGTGGGTTGCAGACGCAGCTCGGATCCCGCGTTGATGTGGCTCTGGCGTAGGCCGGTAGCTGCGGCTCCTATTGGACCCCCGGCCTGGGATCCTCCATATGCCGCAGGAAGCAGCCCTAGAAAAGACAAAAAAGACCAAAAAAAAAAAAATGAGGATGGAGGTTACTCCAGGATCTGCTCACAAAGGCATGGGGCCTGGCTCATGCTCAGTAAAAGTTGGAGGAAGTTGAAGTGTAAAGATACACATCCCTAGGGGTTCCCATTGTGGCTCAGCAGGTTACGAACCCTACTAGTATCCATGAGAATGCAGGTTCAATCCCTGGCCTCGCTCATTAGGTCAAGGATCTCGCGTTTCTGTGAGGTGTGGTGTAGGTTGCAGACGTGACTCGGATCCCATCTCGTTTCCGTGGCTGTGGTATAGGCCAGCAGCTGAAGCTTTGATTCCATGCCTAGCCTGGCCACTTCCATATGCCACAGGGTGTGTTCTTTAAAAAAAAAAAAAAAGATACACATCCCCCTCCTGCCTGGTCCAGCCCTGGCAGCCAATGGGAGAGCAGATCATCCAACCCACACTTCACTCTTTCTTGAGCAGCTGTGTGACCTGCAGAGCCAAAGGTTGGGGTCAATGAGGATGCAGGGCACATCCATACAGGATGTTACCTTTCACATTTATCTATTACTTTAGAGAATAAAATATGCCCTGACTTTGGAACTGGAAGACAGAAGTTCAAGACCAGCTCTGCCACTTGCAGCCGTGGGTCTTGGGTGGTGCAAATGGCAGAGCTGGTCTTGAACGTCTGTCTTCCAGTTCCAAAGTCAGGGCATATTTTATTTCTCTGGGCCTTAGCTGACTCCCCTGTGAATCGGGGACGATGGCGATCCCTACCCAACCAAGTCATCACCAAGCAGGGACCTGATGACATGGTGGCTGTGGAGTGGTTTTGCCAATCACACCTTTAATGAAGATACCCATTTCCAGGTCCTTCCAGGCCCTGTGGCCCCCAGGCCCCAAGCGGGTGCACACAGACTCCGATCATCCACGCCGGGAACCCAGGCTGCCGTCAGCATGAACTGGGCCTTCCTGCAGGGCATCCTGAGTGGGGTGAACAAGTACTCCACGGCGCTCGGCCGCATCTGGCTGTCGGTGGTCTTCCTCTTCCGCGTGCTGGTGTACGTGGTGGCGGCCGAGGAGGTGTGGGATGACGAGCAGAAGGACTTCGTCTGCAACACCAAGCAGCCCGGCTGCCCCAATTTCTGCTACGACGAGTTCTTCCCCGCGTCCCACATGCGCCTCTGGGCCCTGCAGCTCATCCTGGTCACGTGCCCCTCGCTGCTCGTGGCCATGCACGTGGCCTATCGCCAGGAGCGGGAGCGCAAGCACCGCCTGAAGCATGGGCCCGACGCCCGGTCCCTGTATGACAACCCCAACAAGAAGCGAGGTGGCCTCTGGTGGACGTACTTGCTGAGTCTCATCTTCAAGGTGGCCGTCGACGCCAGCTTCCTCTACATCTTCCATAGGCTCTACCGGGACTATGACATGCCCCGCGTGGTGTCCTGCTCCGAGGAGCCCTGCCCACACACTGTGGACTGCTACATCTCCAGGCCCACAGAGAAAAAGGTTTTCACCTGCTTCATGGTGGCCACGGCCGTGATCTGCATCCTGCTCAACCTCAGTGAGGTCACCTACCTGGTGGGCAAGAGGTGCCTGGAGAGCCTCGGCCCCAGGCACCAGCGGTCTCGTCACCAGGCTCACCTGCCCGAGACGTGCCCACCATATGCCCTCTCCCAGGAGGAGCACCCCTAAGATGGGAACTCTGCCTTCATGAAGGCCAGAACTACCGCGGTGGCTGCAGGTGGGTATCCATAACCAGTGAGGTCGGCAGTTGAGACCACCAGAGCCTCTGCCTGCTGCTCAAGGCCATGGGAGGGCAGTGACATCTTTTCTGCAGCAGGGCAGGTGAGGGAGGTGGGCATGGCACTCAGGGAGCCCACCCAGGGGCCAATGCTAGGAAGCAGTTCTGTCCCTGGGTCCTGGCTGGCAGGGATTTTGTATATGGCTATAGGGTAGGTCAAACCCTCAATAAATATGATTTTCACAGTATTTTGCAGATGAGGGGCATGGTCATGAGTGATGGGTAGGAAAGCAGGGCGTGTTACAATGGACCTTGGAGAGGAAGCCAAAACCATTCAGGGTGGGTCCATCTGGCCCTGGAGCCCCAGATCAAGGTAGGTTTACCCATCACACACACACACTCACACACCACACACAGAGTGTGCCCTCAGGCCATGCTGGGAAGCCCAAAGGCTGATGTAGGGGTCTCTGGACTCTGCAACCAGCTGGTCAAAGCAGGAGGGGAGAGACCCCCCGGAGACCCTGTGCCCAGCATGAGTCAGTTCTCAGGGAGTGTCACCCAGGTGAGCGCATGTCGCTCCCCATTCTGGCCCCGCCCCACCCAGCATAGGTTCCTGGGGCTGAGTCCCCTCCAAGGGTAGGAGGGGAAGGCCTGATGCTAGTGGGACGGCACTGAGAGCAGGTCCCCAGTGGGGAGGCTGCCAGCCTGTCTCAGAGGCCCATCCCCACAGGCCAGGGACCTACTGACAGCAGCCAAGCGACAGGGTCCCTCATGGGTCCTCCAGGCTGAGAAACGTCCCTTCTCTTTCCTGGATACACAAGCCCTCATGCTGCCCCACTACTCAGACCTTGACAACCCCCAAAACCATACCTCCAGCCTGGACCTGCCCCGAGTCCCAGAGCCCACACCAACAGCCCACAGGACGACCCCCTGGGAAGCTCCCACGCATCTCCCACTCAGCAACTGATGGCGATATCCCTCCCCAATCCTGCCCTTCTCGAGGGTCACCAACCCCCATGAGTAACACCGCCATCCACCCAGCTGTCCATGCCTACCCCTGATTATGGAACAAGATCAAAGAGCCACCCCATCTTGGGTCAGGGTCCCAGGAAGCAGAGAATGTGTGTGCGTGTGAAGGAAGGAACAAGGGAAGCAAGACAGGGAGGGGCCGAGCTGAGCAGGGTCCACCTTCGGGGAAACTCAGCCTTGGCCTGATCCCCTGGGTGGGGGGAGGGGCCTTTAGATCCCAAACGCCACCACAGAGTTGTCCCCGCTGGAGGGAAGGGTGTCAGGCTCTGATTTCAGGCCACCCCGAGAGCAGGAGGGCAGGGAGAGGACGTGCGGCAGCTCCCACTCAGTCAAGGTCATGTCTCCAGGGGCAGCTGTAAGCCACGAGCAGGTGTCCCCAGGAAAGGGGACATGGGCAGGGCATCAACAACATCCACTGAACTCCCAACCCCAGAACACAAGGCGGCCCCCACCACCAAGCCAGACCAGAGCTGTGACCCGGGAGAACAAGGTGGCCCTCTCCCCCAGCTCAGAGCCAGATGGCCCCACACTGCTCAGCCCAAGCTGGCCCCCACATGCAGGCCAGCAGACCAGCCATAGTCATCTTCCTCTGAGAGCCCAGAGTCCCCATTCTAGGGTCTTACATATGGCAGAGCATCCTGGGACCTTGACGGCTCACTCTCACACCAGCCCTCTTCATGGATGCTGTCCCTAGAGATCTCAAGTCCCCAGCTGCTGAATCAGGTGGCGACCAAACACCATCTGACCAGCCTGAAGCCATCACTCTGACCTTCTCCCTCAATCTTCCATCTTCTTTTTTGGTTTTGTCTTTTGTCTTTTGTCTTTTTAGGGCTCCACCCACAGCATATGGAGGTTCCCAGGCTAGGGGTCTAATCGGAGATGTTGCCACCAGCCTACACCACATACACAGCAACACCAGATCTGAGCCGCATCTGTGATCTAGACCACAGCTCACGGCAATGCCAGATCCTTAACCCACTGAGCGAGTCCAGGGATCAAACCCGAAACCTCATGTTTCCTAGTTGGATTCGTTTCCGCTGCACCACGACGGGAACTCCCTCCCTCCATCTTCCTGAAAACTCCTGCCTTAGCTTCAGGCCTGCCATCTTTCTCCTCTACCCTCCACCCACCCCCATTGCTGCACCTGCTTCTCATTCATTAAAGACATGAGCACATGACACACGGTCTTCTATGATTCTCGCAAGGCCCAGGGCCTCGGGGACCACCTGTGCATCACTCTGTCCTCTTCATTCCGTGCCATCTTCATCTCCCATGACCTCCTCCTCCACTCCATTTAGCTACCTACTCACAGGACCACACCCCAGTACCTCATCTTCCCCCAGAAGTGCTCCACCTCTAGAGTCTTCCACTTGATTCAGGTCCACCAGTGTTTATTGTTCACTTTTATGCAAACAGTCCCATGCCGGGTGCTGAGGATTCGTCCGGGAAGAATCAGGCACCATCCCTGACCTCAAGGAGCTTACATTCTATGAAGAGGCCAGTTGCTAAACTTGTGATACGCTGGGGAAGCACGGGTGCTGGGGGAAGGGAGGG
This sequence comes from Phacochoerus africanus, assembly GCF_016906955.1. NCBI lineage: Eukaryota > Metazoa > Chordata > Mammalia > Artiodactyla > Suidae > Phacochoerus > Phacochoerus africanus. The sequence continues at coordinate 90,603,672 of NC_062551.1, forward strand.
GCCGACAACCTCCAGGCACCCAGGAAAACGCCCCCCAGATACAAGACAAAGAGGAGGATTTTGCCAAGCAAAGAGGGGAGGGGATGCCAGGCAGAAGGAAGGGGGAGTGAATGAAAGGCCTAAGAGGGAGAGCAACCCTGAAGCCAAGGACAGGAAGGAACCGGAGAGGGCTGGAGGCAGGTGAGGGGGTTCGAGGTAGGAGTGTGGCTGAAGGAGACAGGGGCTGGATCATGCAGTTCTCCCTCTATAAATCCCCATTAACGACTTTGGACTTTATTCTTTTTTTTTTTTTTTGTCTTTTTCCCTTTTCTGGGGCCACCCCCGCAGCATATGGAGGTTCCCAGGCTAGGGGTCGAATCTGAGCTGTAGCCACCAGCCTACACCAGATCCATAGCAACGTGGGATCCGAGCCGAGTCTGCAACCTACACCACAGCTCACGGCAACACCGGATCCCTAACCCCCTGAGCAGGCCAGGGATCGAACCTGCAACCTCATGGTTCCTAGTTGGATTCGTTAACCACTGTGCCATGGACTTTATTCTGAGGACAATGAAAAGTCCCTGGGGAAGCTTTGCACAGAAGTGACATGAGCTAACTTAGAGTGGGAGGGGGCGAGGCCGGGCTGTCTCTCTGGGGTCTGATGCAATAGTCCAAGTGAGAAACAACAGAGGTGCTGTCTGTCTTTCTCTGCTTTCCTCATCCTGGGTGTGCACAGTGGGGATGGAAAGAAGGAGATGGATTTAAGAAACACTTGCAAGATGGAATGAAATGATGTGTTGATTGGCTTGGGTGTGGGGATCAGGCCAACAGAGGAATCAAACCTGGGGTTTCTGGCTCCGGGTGGTGGTGCCATTTACCAAGTGGAGGAGCAGGTTCGAGGGAGATACTGATAACTTCGGTTTCAGACAGGTCGAGTCCGAGGTGTAGATAAGGATGTGCTGGTTATCCTCTCTCATTCATGGACCATCTCAGTGCCGACTCACTGTTCTGCTTGCTCCTAAGACATTAATTTTATTCTTGGTGACTTCACACCCAACACCTTGACCTCTCAGTTCCTGGACTTTGTTGTTTCCAATAATATTTTCTCTACCTGTTGAATCCACCCACAGGCATGCTCACACCCTAGACCTCATCTATACCGAGAGCTCACCATCTCCTAGCTGTGTAGCTCACTCCCTCTCATTCCCACTCCAGCAATTCTTCTGCCCCATCTGTTAACCTACTGCTGTCTCAACATCCATCACCCCCTTCATGTTGCCCACTTCCTTTCCCAGCTTAGACTCCATGGGCCCCCGTGTCATCACTGATGTGTGGTTATCCTCCACTCCCTTGCCTTTCTGTGCTTCTATAGTCACTCATCAGGCAAGACCCTAACTCCAATGAAACCCAACTCTCCATGTGGCCCCTGCTCCAGAACACCTGGAGAGTAATACCACCGGACTGGCTGGTGTCAGGTGAAATGTTGGCCAGAAAGCTCAAGTGGACACTCAGCCTCTCTAAGAAATTGACATCTTCCGGAGTTCCCGTCAGGGCTCAGCGGTAGCGAACCCAACTAGTATCCATGAGGATGCAGGTTGGATCCCTGGCCTCGCTCAGTGGGTTAAGGATCCGGCATTGCCACAAGCTGTGGTATAGGTGGCAGACATGGCTCGGATCCTGTGTTGCTATGGCTGTGGCATAGGCTGGTGGATGCAGCTCCAATTCAACCCCTAGCCTGGGAACTTCCATATGTCATGGGTGTGACCCTAAAAAGACAAAAAAAAAATTACATTTTCATAAAATTTCAATGCTTTTCTCCAAGATGGCTATATCACACCTTCTCTTTCCCCAGACCTCCAGCCCCCATTCTGCTAATCCTCCACCTCAGATGATAGACAGGCATCCTAGGCCTTGGAAATAGAAGCAGTAGGCAAGCACTAACTTATCCCTCACCACCTAGTCTGCCAACCCCCTGGCATGAGTGCCCCTTCACTCTGCCTTCTCCTGTGTAACGTGGATGAAGCATCTCTGCTCCCAGTACACCCACTGCATGTGGGCACTGGACCCCATCACCTCCCACCTCCTCTAGAACCTGTCCCGCAGTGGTTGCCTCACAATCCCCTTTCTGTAAATATCCTGTAATGTTTCCCTCTCTCTGTTTTTGTTTTAAATTCCCTCTTGACCTCACCTCCCTCTCTAGCTACTACCTCATTCACGAAAAAACCAAAATCCTCTAAAAGTTGTCTACACTTGGGAGTTCCGCTGTGGCTCATCAGAACCCAACTAGTAACCATGAGGATGCGGGTTCAATCCCTGGCCTCCCTCAGTGGGTGAAGTAAGGATCCAGTGTTGCCATGAGCAGTGGTGTAATTTGCAGATGCAGCTTGGATCTGGTATGGCTGTGGCTGTGGCGTAGGCCGGCAGCTGCAGCTCCAATTGAACCCCTAGCCTGGCAACCTCTATATGCTACGAGTGTGGCCCTACAAAGACAAAATAAATAATAAATAAAAATAAAAGTTGCCTACACGTGATACCTCCACTTTCTCACCACTTTAACCACTGCAGTCAGAACTGCTCTTGTCAAGGTCATGAATGGCCAAAGCATTGCCAAATTCAATGGTCACTTCATTCTCATCTTTCCCCCTCAGCAACATGTAGCCATTGAGAGGTCTCCCCTCAAACACCATCTTCCCCAGACTTCCAGATAGCACCCTCTCCTGACGTCCTCCCACCTCACTGATGGGTCTCTTTTGATCTCCGCTGACTGTCCTTCCTCTTGCTGATCTCTAAATGCATGGAGTTCCCATCGTGGCACAGTGGAAACAAGTCCAACTAGGAACTATGAGGTTGTGGGTTCAATCCTTGGCTTCACTCAGTGGGTTAAGGACCCGGCGTTGCCTTGAGCTGTGGTGTGGGTCACAGACACGGCTCAGATCTGATGTTGCTGTGGCTGTGGCATAGGCTGGTAGCTGTAGCTCCAATTCAACCCCTGGCCTGGGAACCTCCATATGCCATGGGTTGTGGCCCTAAATAAAAAGCAAAAAAAATAAAAAAAAAAAAATAAATGCAGGAGGCCCCAGGGCCCAGCTCTCTACCCTCTTGTCTCCCCTATCTTTACGTCCCCTCTGTGATCTTGGACAGAACTATCTACAAAAGTCATCTATAAATGGGAGTTCCCGTCCTGGCTCAGTGGTTAACGAATGTGACTAGGAACCATGAGGTTGCAGGTTCGATCCCTGGCCTCACTCAGTGGGTTAAGGATCCGGTGTTGCCGTGAGGCGTGGTATGGGTCACAGACGCAGCTCAGATCCCACGTTGCTATGGCTCTGGTGTAGGCAGGTGGCTACAACTCCAATTCGACCCCTAGCCTGGGAACCTCCATATGCCACGGGAGCGGCCTTAGAAAAGGCAAAAAAAAAAATCATCTATAAATGGATGGCTCTCACACTTATAAGTTCAGCTCTAACCACTCCCATGAGTGTGAGATTCATGCATCCCCTTTCCTATTGGTCCTCCAGCACAGAACTCAACCTCCAACAGAGAGCAATTTAAGCTCTTCTGTCACCCCCACCTTGAAAGATGACATTCCCATCCCCCCAGCGGCTCAGTTCAAATACCTAGGTGTCTCCTCATAATCACATCCACACCATTAGTGAGTCAAGCTAAATATCATTGCAAAATATGTTCAAAGTCCATTCCCTCCCTACCATCTCCAAGTGCTCAGACCAAGACACCTCACTGAACACAGGGTACCAGCAGTTGGGTCCCCGCCCCCACCCTGCTCCTCTGCAATTCCTCCTCTGAGTAGCAGCCAGAGATATCTTTCTATCATGTAAATCAGGTCGGCACTCCCTTGCTATAAACCCCCAAGTTTATGGAGATGACAAGTGGCTTTCTATCAGGGCTGTAAAAATGAAAATAAACAAACTTGGAGTTCCCATTGTGGCTCAGCGGTAACAAACCAATTAGTATCGCTGAGGACTGGAGTTCGATCCCTTGCCCAGCTCAGTGGGTTAAGGATCTGGCATTGCCATGAGCTGCAGTGTAGGCTGCAGACTCAGCTCAGATCTGATGTTGCTGTGGCTGTGGTGTAGGCCAGCAGGTGCAGCTCCAATTCGACCCCTAGCCTGGGAACTTCCATAACTGACGGAGTGATTGGCTCCAGGGGGAGACATCTAGTTGTTTGTTGGATATAAAGGGGAAAAAAAATGCAGTGGTCAGGAGCTACCAATTTGGGAGTTGTCAGCAAAAGGCCTGCATCTGAGATAAGATTTTGCTCCAGAATGATTTCTCAGGTAGGAAGCATTTGTCTTATGTTCCAGTCTTTACCAATTCTCCCGCATTGTGGGGCATGCTCTCAATTACTGTATTTTGAACAAAAAATCCTCTTTGGGGAAAACTCGTTAGCCTGAAATAACCTCAATCAAATGAAGTCTGGGGTATGCATGGAGGTCACTTGGTAGAATCAGAAAAAAATGGAGGCAAAGACATTTCACATAGATTCAATCATTATTCCTGGAGGTGTGACCTTACAATTGCAAGTATTTGTCTTTTTAAGCAAGTCCTTTCAAAAAAAAAAAAAAATCACGTTAAGAACAATAAAAGAAGTTTCCCTCGTGGCTCAGTGGTAATGAACCCAACTAGTATCCATGAGGATTCGGGTTTGATCCGTGGCCTTCCTCAGTGGGTTAGGGATCTGATGTTGCCTTGAGCTGTGGTGTAGGTCACAGACGAGGCTCAGATCTGGCCTTGCTGTGGCTGTGGTGTAGGCCAGCAGCTGTGGCTCCAATTTGATCCCTTGCCTGGGAACTTCCATATGCCTTAGGTTCAGCCCTACAAAAGACTAAAACAACAAAAAAAAGAACAGTAAAGGAAATGGTTATGCTATGGAGATGGCAAGCACACTCCTACCTCACGATATTTTTTTTTTGTAAGTTTATGCAACCTAATATTATGCAATCAGGCTTTTGTGGCAAAGAATAAAGTTTCTAGCGTCATTCAGAGATTGAAAAAGCACTAGGTCACAAACGAGTTGAGCTAAAATAAAGTTGGTGCATTCTGTAAAAAGTTAATAACAAAGCTCTAATGATTCTGACCCAGGTGTTTAAAAAAAGCGTTTAAAGTTTAAATAAAATTGTTTCATAAGATACAAGGGGAGAAAAAAATAATACATCTTAATGTTTTTGTCTTTTTTTTTTTTTTTTTTTTTTTAGGGCGGTACCCTGCCCACATGGAGGTTCCCAGGCAAGGGGTTGAATCAGAGCTACAGCCACTGGCCTACACCGGAGCCACAGCAACCCAGGATCCGAGCCGCATCTGCGACCTACACCACAGCTCCTGGCAATGCCGGATCATTAACCCACTGAGCGAGGCCAGGGACTGAACCTGCATTCTCATGGATGCTAGTCGGGTTCATTAACCACTGAGCCAGGACGGGAACTCCAATACATCTTAATGTTTTATATAATATGTGATTTTTTTTAATGCATAGCAAACTAAGTTAATAAAGTACATTATTATTTCAACCACACTAAAAATCTTACATATTCAGGAGTTAATACAGCTCCGATTGGACCCCTAGCCTGGGAACCTCCATATGCCGTGGGTGCAGCCCTAAAAAGACAAAAAACAAAAAACAAAACCTTACATATTCAAATTAGCCCACAAACCTTTTGGAAAGTCTCCTTATTAGGAATATAGGGGGTTGCTTTTTGTTTTTTATCTTATATCTGGGCCTCTATGGTAGGTGGTACAGTAAGCCATGAGAGTGGCTAATACTATACAAGACTGTTTGCAGGAGAGATGAAAAGATGCCCTAGGAAGGAGGCTTAAAGTTCAAATGGAGTGAGACTGCAGGGCATATTGATATCATAGAAGCCAAGAGACTACATCACAGAGGAGGAAGTTGGTATCACAGAAGCCAAGAGTTTTCTAGAACTTCTAGACGTTTCTAGAAGGGTTTCTAGGAAAAGGAGGAACTGATTGGGTCTAACACTGCCGTGGGTCAAACCAGATAAGGACTGAAGGTGTTCCCTCGCGCCTCATGGGGCTAAGGATCTGGTGCTGCCAACACTGCAGCTAAGGTTGCTGCTACGGCGCAGGTTTGACCCCTGGCCCAGGAACTTCTGTATGCCATGGGTGTGGCAAAAAAAAAGACTGAAAACTGTTCATTAGCTTAATTCACAGTACCCATGGCAGAAACATCCTCTGTAGAAAATGGGGTACAGAAACCAGCTCCCAGTGAAGTGAGGGAACAGTGAGGGCTAAGTAAGTAATGACAGCAGTTGCTGGAGTTGCTGTCATGGCTCAGTGGTTAATGAGTCCAACTAGGATCCATGAGGACACAGGTTCCATCCCTGGCCGCACAGTGGGTTAAGGATCTGGTGTTGCCATGAGCTGTGGTGTAGGCTGCAGACAAGGCTGGGATCCAGCATTGCTGTGGCTGTGGCTCTGCTTGGACCCCTAGCCCAGGAAACTCCATATGTCGCGGGTGTGGCCCTAAAAAGACAAAAGACAAAAGACGACAAAAAAAAAGGACAGCAGTGCCAACAACTGGTTGCAAAATGATGGCTACAAGAAGACTAGAAAATGAAAGGGTACTGATTGTAAGAGAATGGGGCCAGTCAAGCAATTTTTTTTTTTTTTTTTTAACAATGAGAGACTTGGGAGTATTGCAAAGTGTGAGATGAATCCCACAGAGGGGAAAGGACGTCGGGCCCCCAGAGAACCCAGGGAATGGGTAAAGAGCCAGATAGAGGCTCCGTCTTTGACAGCCACAGGACAGGTGGCCTGTTGTAAGAGGGATGGAGGAGGGGGCAAGGCAGGTGCATGGCATCCCCTTCTCTAACCCCAGCTTCCTCTGAACCCCCTCGTTTAGCTCCTCCCTCAACATCTGCCCAGGTCTCTTGACCTCCTGACACCTTCAGACCTGACCTTGTGCCCCCTCCTGCACTCCCTCCATCTGTATCCAGCCTAGCCTCGATGTCTGCCCTCCCTACTAGCGGGCAAACTCTCTGAGGGCAAGCACAGAATCTGTCTAGTTTGCCAACATGTCCTCAGGCCCTGAGCCATGCCTGATGTACAGTCAAAGGGAAAGAAACATCAGGAGTTCCCGTCGTGGCATACTGGTTAACAAATCCGTCTGGAACCATGAGGTTGCAGGTTTGATCCCTGGCTTTGCTCAGTGGGTTAAGGATCCTGTGTTGCTGTGGCTCTGGTGTAGGCTGGTGACTACAGCTCCGATTGGAGCCCTAGCCTGAGAACCTCCATATGCCAGGGGAGTGGCCCAAGAAAAGGCAAAAAGACAAAAAAAAAAGAAAGAAAGAAAGAAAAACATTTGATGAGCGTTCCTGCTGTGGTGCAACAGGATTGGTGGCGTCTCTGGAGCACTGGGACACAGGTTCCATCCTTGGTCCAACACAGTGGGTTAAAGATCCAGCACTGGTGTACCTGCCACTGTAGCTCAGATCTGATCCTTGGCCAGGGAACTCCATATGCCACAGGGCAATCAAAAAAATAAAGGGGATATTTGCTGAGGTAATGACTGGAATGAGTTGCTGTCCCACCAACCCCTCCATTGTCCCTTTGCCCCCTCTGCTTGGCCAACCCCAGGCCCAGAACAACCCTACTGTTCTGTCCTACGTGTGCTTCCTTCCCTGGGCTCTACTGGTGCAGATCGACCAGAGTGAGGCCACTACAAACTCAGGTTCTCCAGTTCAGTCTGACTGTCTTCATTCTCCTCTGTTTGGTCTCCCTGCTCTTGTTCATGCTGGTACAGCCTTCTCAACTTTCTCCACTCTCCTCGAACCTTCTAGCCAGGTCCGTCTTGTCATCCCACCTCTCGGAGAAAGTAGACACCATGTGAGAATGCTCTTCCATCGACACCCACCAGACCTACAGCCCAGGCCACACCTACACGGGTCCTCCCTTCCCCCAGCACAGAAAAGGGGGTGAGGCTAATTCCCCCCCACCCACTGCTGCCACCGGGCCTGTGTTCAGAAGCCCTCCCTCCCCACCGCCTTACTCTCTCTGGCTCCTTTGTCCTTTTTTTTTTTTTTTGGCCACGCCCACAGCAGGTGGAATTTCTGGGGTCGGGGATGGAACCCACGCCACAGCAGTGACAATGCCAGACCCTTAACCCACTGAGCCACCAGGAAATTCCTCTCTCCTGTTTCTTCAACCGCTACTTCTTCCCTCCTGGCTCTCTCAGCATGGGAGCTCGCTCATATCGCTCCCACCCAAAACAGGACCCTTGACCCCGTCCCCCCACTGCTATTTCCTCACCTCCAGGCTTTCACAACTGTGCCTCCTGAGTCAGAAGCCTCAACGCCCTCCCCCCCCCCCCCCCGCCGCTCACTCCCACCAGCTATGAGCCAGAATCTGCCCCCCACACACACCCCACCCAAACCCACCCTTGCCCGGGGCACCTAAGACTCCTTTGTAATCTAGCCAGGTGGGTGCTCTGTCCTTGTCTTAAGCCATGAGTCATCTTACAAGTTAAACAGCCTTCCTTTTTGAACGTCTTCCCTTCTGTTTCCTGTTCATGGAGGAGTCTCCTCCTGTGCCCCCCACACACCCCCTGCCCCCTGACCTCAGGGTGGATATGTGCTCCAGAGGGGGCCAAGGGTTCTTCTCTAGGTTATTTGATTCCTTCCTGAGGGAAGCGTGCTTTGAGAGCTGCTGCTGCCTGGGGGCAAAAGCCTTGTGCAAAAGCCTATCCGCACAAGGAGAGAGGAAGCCAGCAGCCCGAGAGGAGCAGAGGTGAGGCAAGCAGGAGAGAGGTCCTAGAAATCAGCCCGACTCTCGCCAGATGCTTGTGGGGCCCCTAGGTACCCCTGCCCTTCCCTGTGTGAATTTCTGCAAACCGTTCAATTCCTCTTTGTGCCCAAACTAACTCAAGATGGAATTCTGCCATGAGCAATCAAGGGCGCTGACTAATACGCCCAGGCTTCTAGGACACCCTCTTCCAGTTCTCCTGCCACCCCAACCACTCCCTCTCAATCTCCACTCGCCCCCTCCACTGAGGAGGGCTCTGTCCCAGGCCCTCAGTCCCCACGCCCTCCCTGGGTGAGCACCTCTCCCCACATGGCCTTCACTGCCATCTGGACACCCCGACTCCCAAACCCATTTCCATCCGCTTTTTCTTTTTTTCTTCATTTTTTTTTTATTGCGATAAAATATATATATAACATGAGTTCCCACTGTGGCACAAAGGGATTGGCAGCATCTCTGCAGCACGGGGACGCAGGTTCCATCGCTGGCCTGGCACAGTGGGTTAAGGATCCAGTGCTGCCTTAGCTGCAGCATAGGTCACAACTGCAGCTCGTACCTGATCCTGGGCTCGGGAACTCCACATGCCACAGGGTGGCCAAAAAAGAGAAAAAAGGTGTGTGTGTGTGTGTATGTAAAAACATGAAATTACCATTTTATCATCTTAAGTATAAAGTTCAGTCGTGAAATCATATGATATTTGTCCTTTGTGTCTGGTTTATTTCATTTAGCATAATGTTTTCAAGATTTATCTGTATTGTAGCATGTATCAGAACTGAATTCCTTTTTTATGGCTGAATAATATTCTAGGGCCTTCCTGTCATGGCTCGCAGAAACGAAGCCCACTAGTATCCACGAGGATGCAGGTTCGATCCCTGGCCTTGCTCAGTGGGTAACGGATCCAGCGTTGCCATGAGCTATGGTGTAGGTCACAGACATGGCTCAGAGCTAGCATTGCTGTGGCTGTGGCATAGACCGGCTGCTGTAGCTCTGTTTCAACCTCTAGCCTGGGAACCTCCATATGCAGCAGGCGTGGCCCTAGAAAAGACAATAAATATATATATTCTATTGTATGACTAGATCATACACTGTTCATCCATTCTTCCTTTGATGGACATTCGAGTTGTTTTCAAACACTTGCCTTGGCCATTGGGAACAGCGCTGCTATGAATATTCATGCACAGTATTTGTCTGTGCCCCTATTCCCAGATCTCTCAGGTTTGCACTGAGGCATAGACATGCTGGGTCAAGTGTAATTCTATATGGAACGTTTTGAGGAACCACCAAACTGTTTTCCACAGCAGCTGCACCATTTTGCATTCACACCAGCAATGCACAAACCCTCCTGCCGTTCTCTTTCCCAAGGCCCTGAGCCCATGTGTCCAGCTGCCTGGACACATTTGTGCCACAGGGAACTCAGACCACCCAGCAGGGCTTTTGGATGTGAAGAACTGTCTTGCTGTGTAGAAACAACTGGTCCTGAGCCACGCCCCAGCCGTGAGGATCCAGGACAGGGTGTTGGGCATTGGGTGAGGCTCAGGGATGGAGTGTGGGACAGGGTGAAACTGTCTCTTCTGTGCTTGCATCATAAGAAAGGCTTTTTACAGGCCACGTCTGACTGTCCCAACAGCCCTTGTCCAAGTGGCTGCCTCAGATCATTTACAAACAGAAGTATCCTTTGGTGAACTCCAGGCACAAGGCCCCCCACCATCCCGCCTCTCCCAGTCTATTTCTCTTGTGCTCCCGGTTCAGCCAACAGCAAACCATCTATTCAGGCACCTCGGTCAGGAACTCCCCCAGGTCATACGAATCGTGATTTTAGCAAGTACAATCCTTCAGCCCAGACCCATTCTAGGCTCTCCTCCCTAGGACCCAACGCCCATCACTTCTTGGCCCAGATCAAGGCTCCAGAAGCTCCCATACTGCAGGCTGGCTTTGGGCACATTGCACACACCTCAACCCAGGCTGGCTTCCCCGGCCACCCTGATGCCCCATATCCTTACAGCTCAAAGACCAGCCCAAGCAAAAGCAATTCCTCCCATCCAGAAGGACGGCAAAGGCTGCATAAGAACAAACAGTCTCAGAGTTCCCCTCATGGCGCAGCAGAAACAAATCCAACTAGGAACGATGAGGTTGCGGGTTTGATCACTGGCCTGCTCAGTGGGTTAAGGATCCGGCGTTGCCGTGAGCTGTGGTGTAGGTCCCAGACGCAGCTCGGATCCTGCGTGGCTGTGGCTGTGGCGTAGGCCGGCAGCTGTAGCTCTGATTCGACCCCTAGCCTGGAAACCTCCACATGCCGAGGGTGTGGCCCTGAAAAGACAAAAAAAAAGAACAGACGGTCTCAGCCATCCATCCAGACAGCCCACCAGACGCTTGAGTACCCAGGGGGTTGGGCCTGATGTCAAGGAGAAAGGGAGACAGACAAGTCTCAAGTCAGTAAAGGCTTCCTGGAGGAGGGCGGGTGGTCAGGGAGAGACTTCTGGAGGGTCACAGGGTTGGAGGCTAAGAAAGAAGATGCTGATTAAGCAGCTGCTCTGTGCCAGCCTGGAACAGGGGCTTCTCGTGCTTGATGGTATCATTTCCTCATTGGGTGAGTACTTGTGTCTACAAAGTGCCAGGCACTGTTTCAGACACTGGGAATACACCAGTGGACGCAACAGATAAAAATGGCTGTCTTCCACAGTTCCCGTCGTGGCACAGTGGTTAACGAATCTGACTAGGAACCATGAGGTTGCAGGTTCGATCCCTGGCCTTGCTCAGTGGGTTAAGGATCTGGCATTGCCATGAGCTGTGGTGTGGGTTGCAGGCGTGGCTCGGATCCCGAGTTGCTGTGGCTCTGGTGAAGGCCGGTGGCTACAGCTCTGATTAGACCCCTAGCCTGGGAACCTCCATATGCCGTGGGTGCAGCCCTAGAAAAGCCAAAAAAAAAGAAGAATAAGCAGAAAAAAATTTTTTTTGTCTTTTTAGGGCTGTACTCGTGGCACATGGAAGTTCCCAGGTTAAGGGTTGAATCAGAGCTGCAGCTGCTGGCCTACACCATAGCTCACGGCAACGCCAGGTCCTTAACCTACTGAGCAGGGCGAAGAATTGAACCCATATCCTCATGGATACTAGTCAGGTTCATTACCGCTGAGCCACATGGGGAACTCTGCAAACTATTAAATGTGTTACCTACTATACTGCTGGGAGAAATTTATTTATTAGCAGGAAGAAGGGTAGGAAATGTCGGGAGGAGAAAGAAGAGGGCAGGGAAGGGGAGGGAACAAGCCAGGCCAAGGTCTGGTGGGAGCACGTGTCAGATAGAAGGAAGGGCAAGTTCACAGGTACTGAGCCTGGAGAAGACCCAGTGTGCACACAGGACAGCAGGAGAGCCAAAAAGCATGGAAAATAAGGCCAAAGCATTAGCCTGAGGTCTGAGAAGGACCAGCTCACAGAGGGTCTTAAAAGCCATCCTGATGCCTTTTGCTGTCACTCTGAGTGAGCAGGAAGCCAGTAGAGTATTTTGAACAAAAATTAGGGAGTTCCCATTGTGGCTCAACAGAAACGAATCTGACTAGCATCCATGAGGACACAGGTTCAATCCCAGGCCTTGCTCAGTGGATTAAGTATCCAGCATTGCCAAGGCTGTGGTGTAGGCCGGCAGCTGTAGCTCCGATTCAACTCCTAGCCTGGGAACCTCCATATGCCGTGGGTGCAGCCCTAAAAAGACAAAAAAAAAAAAAAACCTTAGTAGCTGGGCTGGGGCAAGGGATAAAGCAGGACAATCAGCTATAAGGCTATTGCAATAATGCAGGAAAAGAAATGACTCATGGCTCTAATGTTACAAGAGTAACATTAATAGAGTCATTGAGAAGCGTCCAGATTCTGAAAACAATCTGAAAGTAGCGGCAAAATGATTCACTGACGTTGAATGCAGAGTATGAGAAAAATGAGTCAATGTGACTACAAGGTTTCAGCCTGAACACGTCGATGAGTAAAATCGCTATTTACTCCAAGAGTACCTGAGTAGAGAAAGTCGCAGAGGAATCTAAGGAGTAGGTTGACAGATGACGAGACATCCAGTTAAATTTTAATTTCAGATAAACAATAATATTGTTTAGAATCAGTATGTCCCAGGGACTACATGAAATTCAAATTTAATGGAATGTCCAGGGTTCGATTTTTTGTTTTCGTTTTGCTATGTTTCTAAATCTGGCAATTCTATTAAAAAGAAAATTAACTGGGGACGTAATACATTTGTAATACCTGCTCAAGGTCCAGCGGGAGCAGGTGAGCAGCAGCCACCTACAGGGGTCTGGAGTCCAGGGAAATGACCTGGGCTAGAAATAAATACTTAGAACTTGTCAGCCTAATTTTGATTTTTTTTTCTTTTATTTTTTTGACTGTACTGGTGGCATGCCACAGTACCGGTGGCCTGTTCCAAGGCCAGGGATCAAACCTGAGCCACAGCAGTGACAACACCGAATCCTTAACCACTAGGTCACCAAGGAACCCCCTAATTTTGATATTTTAAACCCTGAGATGGATGACATTGCTAAGAGAGTGACTGACAACAGAGAAGAAAAGGAGTCCTAAGCCTGAACCTGGAGCACCCCAATATTTAGAAGTTTGGAGACTTGGAGCAGGGGGCAGGGGGATGGAGATGGAGAAAGAAAGGCCAGAAAAGGAGAAAAGTCAGGGAGTTCCCGTCCTGGCGCAGTGGTTAACAAATCCAACTGGGAACCATGAGGTCTCGGATTCGATCCCTGGCCTTGCTTAGTGGGTTGGGGATCTGGCGTTGCCGTGAGCTGTGGTGTAGGTTGCAGGTGCGGCTCGGATCCTGCGTTGCTGTGGCTGTGGCATAGGCCAGCGTCTACAGCTCTGATTGGACCCCTAGCCTGGGAACCTGGGAACCTCCATATGCCGTGGGAACAGCCCTAGAAAAGGCAAAAAGACAAAAAAAAAGACCAAAAAAAAAAAAGAGAGAGAGAGAGAGAAAAGTCAGGAGACTGTGATGTTCTGGCTGCCAAACGCTGCCGCTCCCAGAATTGCAGGGAAAAATAAAGGTGGAAACTCAACTGTAGGAGCTCCCTGATGGCTCAGCAGGTTAAAGATCTAGGATTGTCACTGCTGTGGCTCCGGTCACTGCTGTGTTGCAGGTTCAATCCCAGGCCCCGGAACTTCCACATGCTGTGGGCATGGCCAAAGAAAAGAAAAACTCAACTGTGAGATTTAGCTCTGGGAACCCTGGCAAGAGCAGTTTGGGAGGACTATGGGGTGCAAAATCCTGATTAGAGTTCAAGAGAGGGAATGAAAGGAGATAATAACACAGGACAAGTCATTTGACAAGTTTTGCTATAAAGGAGTGGAACGAAATGAGGCAGGAGTTCCCATCGTGGCTCAGCTGGTTAAGAATCCAACTAGCATCTATGAGGATGCAGGTTCAGTCCCTAGCCTCACTCACTGCCAGAAGCTGCGGCGTAGGTCACAGATGTGGCTTGGATACGATGTGGCTGTGGCTGTGGCTGTGGCTGTGGCCAGCAGCCACAGCTCCGATTCGACCCCTAGCCTGGGAACCTCCATATGCCACAGGTGCAGCCTTAAAAAGAAAAAAAAAAGAAGAAATGAGGCAGATGCTGGAAGAGGCAGAGTCCAGGGAGTTCTGCTCTTTAAGCTAGAGAAATACCAGAATGTTTATGGTCATGGATATGACAGAGCAAAAGGGTGATCTCAGAGGAGGAAGAGGATGTGGCCTGGGGTCCTGGGGTGGCTGAGAAGGGGTGATACGGCACACATGCAGAATGGGTGAATCCCGACCAAGACTCAGAAAGGTCATGGACCACCTCTCGTTGGGGCAGAAGTTCCGGCTCACTCCGGGTGTTTCAGAAGCAAAGCAGGAATTCCCATCGTGGCGCAGTGGTTAACGAATCCGACTAGGAACCAGGAGGTTGCAGGTTTGGTCCCTGCCCATGCTCAGTGGGTTAAGGATCCGGCGTTGCCGTGAGCTGTGGTGTAGGTCGCAGACGCAGCTCGGATCTGGCGTTGCTGTGGTTCTGGCGTAGGCTGGCAGCTGCAGCTCCAATTGGACCCCTAGCCTGGGAACCTCCATATGCCGCGGGAGCAGCCCAAGAAATGGCAAAAAGACCAAAAAAAAAAAAAAAAAAAGAAGCAAAGCAAAGCAACCTTCTAGCCTGGGTCCAGGACCTCTCTTCCTACCCATAGCCCCTGACATGCTGTAACAGGGCCCAAAAGCCCCCATGCTTCCACCAACCTACTTTCCAAAAGGTTCTGCCGGTCCCGCCTCCGCACTCAAGGGCAAAGAGGGCCCAGGCTGAGGCAGCAACACACAAACACAAGGAAAATGCCAGCAGGAGGGGGAAACCCTGCCTGGGGCCTGGGCAGAGCTTCAAACGCAGGGGATCTTGCCTGGGAGCAAAACCATTGCTTGGGCCAAGGCCTGGGTGGGAAGCCACAGCCCAAGCTTCAAGCTTTGGGCCTGCCGCCCCCAGAGAGCAGGTTAAGGCCCTGAGGGCAATGGGGGTGGCAGGGAAAGCTGCCAAGCCCTGCCCTGAAGGAGGGGGATGGCCTAGATAGCATCCCACACACTCTTTGCTCAGGGAGCAGAAGCTTGGAGTTAGAGAGCTGGGCCTGGAGGTCCTCAGAGCCTCTTGGCAGAGGGGACTCGTCCAGCCCACACCACGAAAACCAAAGACCAGTTACTGGGGACACTGCCCAGTGTCAGGAGCGAGGGGCGGCTTCTGGCAAGGTCAGACTGAGAGACCTGGGCAATCAAGGCGCCTGGTCACCAGAGCAGAACGAAACCACACACCAAGACACCAGCACCCACACAGCCACACACGCCCACAACCTCACAAAACTCTACCAACCACCTCCACGAGCATACACATTCGCCACAACAACACACACCAAACACACGGACCCGCCTGCCCCCTTAACACACCTCATCATAACAGACAGTCCTCACCCATAACCTAGATACACTCAACTTTTTTTTTTTTTGATAGGCAAGAAAGATTTATTAGGATAGGACACTTGAGAGCGATGCAAGTGAGCAGGCAAAGAGGCTCTGCCTAGGTGCACCCAACTTTTGCTTCACAAATAGGAGCCTGTGTCTGTCACCAGTGAGCTCCCTGCTCTCCTCGAGAGAGTTTCAAAGAATGTCCTAAAGGGTGACTGCTGGAGTTCCCACTGTGGCACAAAGGGATCAGCAGCATCTCGGGAGCCCCTGGACGAAGATTCAATCCTCGGCCAGGCACATTGGGTTAAGGACCCTGCATGGCCACAGATGCAGCTTAGGTTACAACTGCAGCTCGGATCTGATCCCTGGCCCAGGAACTCCCTATGCCCAAGGGTGGCCAAAAAGGAAAAAAAGAGTGACTGTTGAGGGAGTGGGTGAGGTCACTTCAAGTGGGGTGACGACAGTACCTGTAGCAGAAGCTGAGACCCAAATAAGGAGAAGCCTGCCAGGTCAAGGGCCGTCCAGGCAGAGGAAACAGCAAATACAAAGGCCAGAAGCCTGGACCGAACATGGCTGTTTGTGGGACAGAAAGTAGGCCAGTGTGACTAGGGAGCGGTGATCAAGGGAAGTGGGTGGTGAGGCAAGACTAGGTCATTTGGGGTTTGGAGGCCATCAGCAGAGTCGGTGTCAGTGTACAAGTAATGGTAAGTCACTGTAAGCTTTATAGGGGTGGCGTGATCTGATTTATATCATTAAAGCAGTACTTTAACTAACTAGAAGAAACCATGGGAGAAAACCTGTTTCCAGCTCTCAGAGTGGGGAAGGCATTTCTAATTATGACCAAACCCAGAGGCCATAAAAGATAAGACTGATACATTCGACTACATTAAAAAAAATATATTTAATTCTGCATGGCGAAAACTCTACAAGCAGAGTCAAAATACAAGTGTCAAACTTGGAGAGGGTGAAATCCTTGTTATTTGTATCATAGACAGGCTGTGTTTTTTAATATGTAAAGAGCTTCTAAGAAATCAATAATTTTAAAAAAGCAAACATCCAATAGAAAAATGAGCAAAGGCAAAGGGCAGTTCACAGAAAAATAAATACAAGTGGCCCCTAAGTGTGTGAAAAGATGCTCATTCTTACAATAAGAGAAATGCAAAACAATACTACAATGAGATACCACTGGCAAAGGTCATAAAGTTTGATAATGCTCTATATTGGCAGGAATATGGGGAATCAAGTGCTCTTACATCCAATGGTGGCATTAACTGATACATCCATGGGAGGATTTGGCAATATCTATCAAAATTTTAAATAAGCATACTTTAACTCCCAAATTCCACTTCTAAAAATATATCCTACAGGGAGTGAGTGCCCTGGTGGCCTAGCAGTTAAAGATTTGGTGTCATCACAGCCATGGCTGGGGTTCAATCCCTGGCTTGGAAATTTCCAAATGCCATGGGCACAGCCAAAAAAAATATATGTCCTACAGACACAATAAAAAATGTGTTTATTGATGCTTGTCCCAGCAATGATGTTTACAACAGAAAGAATTACAAGATTGAAAACATCCTTAATGTCCATGGATACGGGAGTGATTAAATACTCAGCTTGGTTTTTTAAATTTTATTGAAGTATAGTTGATTTACAATGTTGTGTTAACTTCTGCTGTATGGCAAAGTGACTCAGCTATATCTATATCTATATCTGTATCTATCTATATACCCTCTTTTCCATATTCTTTTCCACTATGGTTTATCACAGGATATTGAATAGAGTTCCCTGTGCTATACAGTAGGACCTGGTTGTTTATCCATCCTGCATATGATAGTTTGCCTCTACTAATTCCAAATTCCCATTCCTTCCTTCCCCCCACCCCTGCCCTTGGCAACCACAGGTCTGTTCTCTATATCTGTGAGTCTGTTTTTGCTTTATAGAAATGTTGATTTGTGTCCTATTTTAGATTTCACATGTGAGAGATATCATATGGTATTTGTTTTTTGTTTATTTGTTTTGGGTTTCTTGTCTTTTCAGGGCCACACCCAAGGTTTATGGAAGTTCCCAGGCTAGGGGTCAAATCAGAGCTGTAGCTGTCTGCCTACGGCTACAGCCATAGCAAGGACAGATCCAAACTTCATCTTCGACCTTCACCACAGCTCACAACACCAGATCCTTGACCCACTGAGCAAGGGCAGGGATTGAACTCACATCCTTGTGGACACTAGCTGTATTTGTCACCTGCTGAGCCACAAGGGGAGCTCCTAAAATGGTATTTGTTGTTCTCTTTTTGACTTACTTCACTTAGTATGATAACCTCTGGTTGTATCCATGTTGCATTATTCATATCCATGCCACTATTTCATTCTTTTTAATGTCTGAGTAATATTCCATTGTATATACCACATCTTCCTCATCTATTCTATGGACATTTAGGTTGTCTCCAGATCTTGGCTCTTGTAAGTAGTGAGCTGCTTTGTTTTACAAGACAGCTCTATATCTACTATAGGGGAAAGTTCAATTACTATTCAAGCACTTAAAAAAAAAAGAACGTGACAGCTCTCTATCTACTGAGAGAGGAGAATGTGCTATGTAGTTTGTTATAATAGTCAAATGCAGACCAGGTACATAGTCGACCTCCACAGGGTAAGTGGAAAAAGAAGACGATCTATGGAGTCAAATACAGAATCAATGCAATTGATTTTAGGAAAGGAAACAAATAACTGGAAGACTGGTGGTCATGTGAGCAGCCTGGTGCATTTCAGGGAGCTCAGGGCTGGCACTAGAAGTGTGGGACTCAGCCCATGGATGGTGCTGGAAGCCCAGGACTGGGTGAGCTCACCCAGGAGAGAAGAGGCTGAGACCGGAATGTGAGGTCTCCGAGGGGCAAGGAAATTATGAGGGTGGCTGCGGAGGGAAGAAAGTGTTTTGAGAAAGAAGGAGTAGTCAGCTGTGTCAGGTGCTTCTGAAAGTGCAGGAGAATAGGGCAGGGTCAAGGTTGTTGGACTTGGCCCCTGGAGATCCAGGCGAGGAAGGGAGGAAGAAATTTTGCTCTGAAATGCAGCAGAGCAAGAGATAGCAGGGAACAGGCGGCAATATGGACCCCCCCCCCCCCCCCCCCGCAACACATAGGACACCATCATATTCACACATCTCCCCACACAGACACATGCACAGAAGCACCCAGAATACCCCAGCACTGTTGTCTCAGCAATGATTTTTTTTTCTTTCCTTTTTTTTTTCTTTTTATGGCCACACTTGTGGCATATGGGAGTGCCCGGGCTAGGGGTCGAATCAGAACTGAAGCTGCTGGCCTATGCCACAGCTTGAGGCAATATCAGATCCTTAACCCACTGAACAAGGCCAGGGATTGAACGTGCATCCTCACAGAGACAATGCTGGGTTCTTAACCCCCTGAGCCACAATGGGAACTCCTCAGCAATGATTTTCAAAGCAAAAATGACCTCTGCAGGGGGAACCCTGTGGCTTTGCCCAATCCAGAAACTCAGCACAGCTGAGGCCTCCACAGCTGGCTCTGCTCCTACTTATCTGTGATGGTGGGCAAGTCTCCCAACCTCTGGGTGCCTCAGTTTTCTCATTCATAAAAGTAGGAAGGCTTGTACCTTCCTCACCGGGCACTGTGAGGACAAAATAAAGCCCGAGGGACAGTGTCTGGCACAGATGTCTCTGAGCCCCCCCACCCCAACCCCCTGAAGTGTTAGTTTTCTACCCAGAGTAGTAGGTAGAGTGATGGTGTAATTGATCTTCCCAAGTTTGGGGGTACTTTTGAGAATTAAAGGGGTGTTATTAATTACGCCAGGGCCGCAGGCATAAGCCAGTACAAGCCTGGGAAAATGCCATGTACAGTCACTCTCCTGCTAACATCATCTCAGATGAGACAGGGAAGACTCAGTCCCTTTGGTGACTAGGACTCCCAAGGAGGCCGGAAACCCTGGGAGTTCCCCGACCAGGCTGAGGCTCAGGGGCTCTCACTAGGTTCCTAGTCTATGTTTGTTTACACTGGTAAATAAAAGAGTCCTTGTCCCCAAAGTCCAGTTCAGCCCAGCCCCGCCCAGCCCCAGACACACACACACACACACACACACACACACACACACACACACACAACCGCCTCCCTCTGCAGGGGGTCTAAAACCACAGGCTCCGCTCTTCCACCTCCCTCTTAACTCCCCCTCCCCGGCCTCCGTAGGATCTGCCCCTCTCAGTAGCTCCTGGCAACGACCTCCCCCCATTCCAGCCCTCGCCCCTGGACAAGGGATTCCCCCCCCCCATCTCCTTTCCAGGTACAGCGCCTCTTCCTGCTGCCCCCTACCCTGGTTCTGCAAAGTGTGCATACCCCATTCGAGGACACCGAGTTTGAGCCAGGAACTAATGCGGGAGGGCAGCCGCAGGGAGTGTCCTCACGCAGAGTCGAGGCCAAGTGCTAGGCGGAGACAGTGACCCGCAGGGCGCTGACTGAGTCCCCGTGGTAACACACTTGGGCGAGTCTTGATTGCAGCCCGTCCGGGGACCACTTGCCGCTTCGTTTAGAGCGCTTCACACCGCGAATCTCACTGGAGCCTTTGCCACAGCCCTGCCCGGGGCCACCGATGCACCCATTTCACACGCGAAGAAACCAAGGCTAAGGTTTCAAGCCCCGGAGCAGGTTGCCAGGGGATCGAGTGGCAGCGTCGCGGCTAGAACCAGACCCCCTGCGGCGGGTCAGCTCTCGAGCTCCTCCCCCGACCCTCCCTCCTCCACGCCGCCCCCGGGGTGTGCCTGACGCCACGCGTCTCGCCGCGACTACAGAGCCGCAGTTCGCACCCAGATCTCCTCTGCTGCGGGTCTCGAAGACTTGGGGTCCCGGCCCCCCCGCTGGCCTCGCCGCTGCGGGTAAGTGCGGGGCGCCCGCACCCCGACCCCGCGACCCGAGGCGGGGCTGGGGCTCGATCCTGCCTTCGGGTTAGGCTGAGACGGTGGGGTGAGAGGATGGGAGGCGGTGGAAGGACTCTCCCCCACCCCGCTCCCCAACTGGCTTCTCACCCCTTGGTTCTGGGTGCGGTGGGCGCTCTAGCTGCGGAAGATTCCTGCAGAGTCCCTCCCACGTCCGCAAATCGCCAAGACGCCGGGAATCGACCGAGACTTTCGGGGGCCGGGGCCGGGGGAGGTGGGGGTGTTCCGAGGAGGAGGGGCGGTGGGCATTACGGTGTGGTGATAAAAGCAGGGTGCGGCTTGGCTCCCTACCCCTACCCCGACCCCGACCCCGACCCCCGCCTCCCGACAGGCGAAAAGCGGATAGCTGGGAGCCGGTGTTGGGGGACTGCAGGGGGAACCAGAACCGGCTCCACCGGTCCCGGGCCAGGGCTTGGAGGGAAATTCTTTGCCAGTGAGTCCCTAGGGTGTGTCAGGCAGGACTAGGCAGACACGACTGGAAGGGAAGGTGGGGGCGAAAGAGGAGGTTGCCCCCAGGTGGGCCCTCCAGGGAGGGTGTCAGGTGGAAGCCCCTGTCAGGGCCCCTCTCCTCCCTGGGCTGTCCCAACGAGGCTCCAACCTCCCCTGCAGGTTTCTTGAACTCTCACCAGGTAAGTGGCAGGCTGGGGAGGGAATGGTTTTTTACGACTCAAGAAAGTAGGAATGATTTCCCTTTAGAGATAAGGAAAGAAAGTCAAGGAGATTAGGAAATCTTGGAAGTCACTCAGGTAGAAGGGGTAGAGCTGAGTCTCCAATTCAGATGTGATCCTACTTTCTCTATACATCCCAGTGTCCCTCCGCAAAGGACAGGTCTTAGAAGGAGTGAGTAGCAAGACACTTCCTCACCTCCACCCCCACTGCATGTGGAAGTTTCCAGGCCAGGGGTAGAACTGCAGGCACCTGAGCAAGAGCACAGACAACAGGGGATCCTGAACCGCTAGGCCACCAGGAAACTCCAGACACTTTTTTTTTTTTTTTGGTCTTTTTTGCCATTTCTTGGGCCGCTCCCGAGGCATATGGAGGTACCCAGGCTAGGGGTCCAATCAGAGCTGTAGCCACCGGCCGAAGCCAGAGCCACAACAACTCGGGATCCGAGCCGCATCTGCAGCCTACACCACAGCTCACGGCAACACTGGATCCTTAACCCACTGATCGAGGCCAGGGATCGAACCCACAACCTCATGGTTCCTAGTCGGATCCGTTAAGCACAGCGCCACGACAGGAACTCCACAGACACTTTTTTTAATACTAAGAATTGTATTGTGTGCTGCTGCCAGTGTATATATCACCCTTGTGAAACAGAAATTCATGAAATTCAGAGGTAGATGATTAAACAAATACTTTAATTCCCAATGGTGATTAAATTCTAGGAAGAAAACAAAGGGGACGGGAGCAGATTGACTGGGAGGGCAGGGACTTCCAGATCCAGGGTTATCTGGGGAGGCCTCTACAGAGAGGATGTTTTAGCAGAGCCCTCAGTGATGAGAAGGAGCCAGCCATGCAAGGTTCTGGAGGTAGAGCATTCTAAGCATCAGGAGTAATTACAAAGCCCCGGAGGCCCCCTCGTAGCCTGGGCATTGAGAGGCAGTGGCCCAGGGGGCGGGGGGGGGGCATGTAAGAGCATAGGGTGAGAATGTAGAATCTGGGATTTCATTCTAAGTGTAATGTTAAGATAGGAGAAAGCTTTAAATAAGGGAGTAATGCGATCTGACTTAATGGACTCCAAGAGCCAACCAAGAGCCCATGGCATTAACAGAATGATGGTGGCCTGGAGCAGGATGGTGGCAGTGGAAGGGTGAGAAGCAGTGGCCCAGGGGGTGGACCTGCAGGCATCATGCATGCTCAGAGTCACAAAGTAGCTGCAGGAGCACCCAAATGTACACATAAGCCCACACCCTCTGCTACATGCAGACACTAGGTGCACCGAGGCAGACCCACCAGTCCACACTCCCTGAGTCAATCCAGGACTGGGAGGGAGATGTGTGATCCGGCGACCTGAACGAAGCATGTTTCCCCTCACAGAGCCCGAGTATCCGGCATGGCTGTGGTGGCTGGAGCTCCCCCAGGATCTGGCACAGGGGAAGCGGAGAGGGGTGTCTGTAGATTTTTCCCTAGATCTGGTGTCCAAAGGAACCAGGGAAATACCCCCTGCTCGCACCCCCCAACCTGAACTGGGCTCCTAACTTCACCACCCACTCTGAGACCTTGGGGAGGGTCTTTCCCCCTCTTTAAGCCCCAGGTTCCTCTCTGTAGAATGGGTTTCATAAACACCAAGTTCACAGGACAGTAGCGAGGCACCAACAAGTAAATTTTGAGAACCTGGTCCAGGGCAGGCATCCAGCAGAGAAGGAGAGGAGGTAATGGAAAGCCCAGCCCCGAATCCCAAGGTAGTTGTGTTTTTGTTTTGTTTTGTCTTTCGTCTTTTGTCTTTTTAGGGCCACACTCTCTGCATATGGAGGTTCCCAGGCTAGGGCTGGAATCAGAGCCGTAGCTGCCGCCCTACACCAAAACCACAGTAATTCAGGATCCAAGCCAAGTCTGTGACCTACGCCACAGCTCACAGCAATGCCGGATCCTTAACCCACTAAAGGGGGCCAGGGATCAAACTCGCATCCTCATGGATACAAGTCAGGTTCGTTACGGCTGCACCACAATGGGAACTTCAAAGCTAGTTGTTTTGGTTTTTTGTTGTTGTTGCTGTTGTTTTTGCTTTTTAGGGCTGCACCCGAGGCATATGGAGGTTCCCAGGCTAGGGGTCCAATCAGAGCTGTAGCCGCCAGCCTATGCCACGGCCACAGCAACGCCAGATCCAAGCGCATCTGCAACCTACACCACAGCTCATGGCAACGCCAGATCCTTAACCCACTGAGCAAGGCCAGGGATCAAACCTGCATCCTCATGGATCCTAGTTGGGTTTGTTAACCACTGAGCCATGAAGGGAACTCCCAAAGTTAGTTTTAAATTAGTGACTTGACCTCTCAAGATTTCGTAATGACTAGCCAGCAATTATTGAACACGTACTATGTGTGCACAGAGTGTTTTATAATTTGATTATTAGTTTCTTTTTCTTTTCTTCTTTTTTTTTAATCTGAGCAGCATCTCCAACCTACACCACAGCTCATGGCCATGCCACTGGATCCTTAACCCACTAAGCGAGGCCAGAGATCAAACGCACATCCTCATGGATACTCGTCAGGTTTGTAACCCACTGAGCCACAATGGGAACTCCTGATTATTAGTTTCTGCATCTGTCAATGAGATGCATAATTGTATCTGGTTCACAAGGTCCTTATAAGGATTAAAGGAGATCCTCCACATAAAGTGTTTAGCTCCTTGCCTGGCTCATCATAAGTGCTTAGTAAGTAATAATTGTTATTATCAGCAGATGCACATTCCCTTCCTTCTGGCATACTAGCTTTGTGATTTTGGGCAGGTTACCTAACCTCTCTGTGCCTGTTTCCTCCCTGTAGCTTAGGAAGTGTAATAGTCCTGATCTCATAGGGTCCCTACAATGATCAAAGGAATCCATCCACATAAAGAATTCAAGACAGGAGTTCCCACTGTGGCTCAGCAGAAGCGAATCTGACTACCATCCATGAGGACACAGGTTCGATCCCTGGCCTTGCTCATTGAGTTAAGGATCCAGCATTGCTGTGTGCTGTGGTGCAGGTGGCAGACTTGGCTTGGATCTGGCATTGCTGTGGTTGTGGCGTAGGCTGGCAGCTACAGCTCCGATTGGACCCCTAGCCTGGGAACCTCCATGGGCCGAGGGCGCAGCCCTAAAAAGACAAAAAAAAAAAAACCAAGAATTCAGAACAGCCCTTGGTTTATATAAATACTCCATAAATGTCACCCATTCATTAACATATGGTTTTTCCTATTCTGCCAGGTGGGCACGGCCCCCAGCGCCCTCACCAGGCACCATGGACTGGAAGACACTCCAAGCCCTACTGAGTGGGGTGAACAAGTACTCCACAGCCTTCGGGCGCATCTGGCTGTCAGTGGTGTTCGTCTTCCGCGTGCTGGTGTACGTGGTGGCCGCCGAGCGTGTGTGGGGGGACGAGCAGAAGGACTTTGACTGCAACACCAAGCAGCCAGGCTGCACCAACGTTTGCTACGATGAGTTCTTCCCCATCTCCAACATCCGCCTCTGGGCCCTGCAGCTCATCTTCGTCACTTGCCCGTCGCTGCTGGTCATCCTGCACGTGGCCTACCGGGAGGAGCGGGAGCGGCGGCACCGCCAGAAGCACGGCGACCACTGCGCCAAACTGTACGACAACGCGGGCAAGAAGCACGGCGGCCTGTGGTGGACCTACCTGCTCAGCCTCATCTTCAAGCTCATCATCGAGTTCCTCTTCCTCTACGTGCTGCACACTCTGTGGTACGGCTTCGGCATGCCCCGCCTGGTCCAGTGCGCCAACGTGGCCCCCTGCCCCAACATCGTGGACTGCTACATCGCCCGGCCCACGGAGAAGAAGCTCTTCACCTACTTCATGGTGGGCGCCTCCGCCGTCTGCATCGTGCTCACCTTCTGCGAGATCTGCTACCTCATCTTCCACAGGATTGTGCGAAGCCTTCCCAAGAAGAGGACCCCCCAAGGCGGCAGCCCCCCGTCCTCTGCCAGCCGGGCCTCCACCTGCCGCTGCCACCACAAGCTGGTGGAGGCCGGGGAGCTGGGCCCAGACTCCAGCGATGACAAGGTGCAAGCTTCGGCACCCAGCCTGACCCCCATCTGACCTCGGGCGGGGAAGCGATCCTGGGGCTGCCCGAGGGGCCGGGGAGGGGGTGTTATTGTGGCGGTGGCGGGGTCCTGCAGGTGCTGGGTGCCCCCACTCTGAATTCACTAAGCTATTCAACTTCATTTTCAGCAGACTTTTTTTTGAGCGCTGGGCGCTGTGCTGTCTGCCTGGGTACAGGTCACCCCAGGCCCTGTGGCAGCCTTCCTGGCGGAGAGACACTAAAACAAGCAAAGTAACGACTGCCTACAAGGGGACACTTAGAAGGCTCATAGTAGGACCTCCCCTAACCCAGGAGGGGGTGATCAGGAGAGGCTTCCAAGAGGAGGTAGTGTTTGAAAGAGGTGAGAATGTTTCCTAGCGAAGAAAAGCAGGTGCAGAGGCCTGGAGGCCACGAAGAGAGAGGGTTGCTCTGAGTTGGATGCACAAGATCAAAGGGAATCTTCATTCCTCCAGATTCCTGGGGTGAAAAGGAAGGAGTCTCCCACCAGTAGGAGGTCTGGAGGCTGAAAGTGAACCTGGGAAAAGGAGGAGGAGGCTTTCATGACACTGAGCCCTCCTGGAGACACCCAAGGACCCTCTGGGTTGCCAGGGCACTCAGAGGAAGCTCCCCTCCCCAGCCTCAGGCAGCTCTGCTCCCACCTTCCTCCCACAGTGTACTCAGTCTGGTGCCAGCCTCTCAGACCCCGCTCTCGGGGACTCCAGGTGGATGCGCTGATAAGAACATTCCCAAGGCAGCTTCCTTGAAATCAATAAAGGCTGTTTGATACAGGTTGGCTCTTCTCTGTTCTCCCACAGTCCCATGACCTCCAGATCCTGAGAGGAGGGAAGGTAGCCCTCAGAAGGGGAGAGAGAGAGGAGAGGGAGAGAGACACAGAGAGAGAAGAGCTCCCTTCATGTCTCAGTGGTTAACAAACCCGACTAGGACCCATGAGGATGCGGATTCAGTCCCTGGCCTCTGTGGGTTAAGGAGCTGGTGTTGCCCTGAGCTGTTGTGTAGGTCACAGGTACAGCTTGGACTCCGTGTTGCTGGGGCTGGGGTGTAAGCCAGCAGCTGTGGCTCCGATTCAGCCCCTAGTCTGGGAACTTCTATGTGCCGTGGGTGCGGCCCTAAAAAACAAAAACAAAAAAACAGAAGGGGAGAGAGAGCTCCAGCCCTGAAGTTAGGCTGGAACTGGAGTTGAGCCAGGCAGGATCTGGGCGGGAAGCTACCAGATACAGGTTGTAATTGTAGATGTGGGCACAAGAGGGCGCCATGCTCCCTCTGTAACAGCACCTCTAGCCCTTTCCGGAAAGACCCTCCCTTGAGCACACCGCACTCCCTCCTCCTTTTGTAATCCAATCTCTGCCATCCACAACCCATATCCCCTCCTTGTGTACACAAAATCCCTGTTATTCATACTCAGTCCTTCCGTATGCTCACAACAGGATCCTCTAAAGGCGTGCAGCCCAGCCTCGCCCAAGCCATATCCAGCTCCTAATATTTTCCCTGCACATTTTCTCCACTCCAGGCCCCTGGCAGATGCTGAGACTGCACAGGGGAGCAGGACCTGAGCCCAAGGAGCTCAGAGCCTGGGGGAGACAGAAATACACTCATCTCTTGCACTAACCAACTCTGGGCAGCTCATAGCCCCACTCCCCGTACTATGTGATGACCTGAAATTTAGGGGACACCAACATCCACGCCAGGTCAGACTGGAAAGCAAAAGGAAGCGCAAGGCTGTACTGATCCAGAGGAACAGTGAGTAACTATCAAAGCCAAGGCCAGGAGGCAGTGGGCCAAGAGGCAATGCAGGCAGGGAAAGGTTGGGTCCTTGCGTCGAAAGAATGGGCTGGGGTTCACCTTTGCTCTCGTGTATGGCCATTAGTGGGGTGAATAAGCCAGCCAGGTATAAAGGGCCCAGGGCTGGGCTGATACCCTGCCTCCCAGGTTGAATCATGGCTTAACCACTTCATGACCACAGCTGCACCTTGTGCATGCTTTTAGAACCTGGGTCTTGTCATTAGTGCAATGAGAATTGTATCAATTGGCGTCTCAACAGGAAACGGGTGGCACATTCAAACCGAGTACCTTCGAAGAATTTCCTGGAGGGACTGTTTTTAAAGGTATGGGCATAATTAAAGAAACCCATAAAGGGTACCCTGGGGCTAGTCCCAGGTAGCAATGGACAGGATTGCCACACAGGAGCTGCAAGGACGCATCCAACCACAACCACCAAATAAACACCATGACTTCACTCTCCCATCTCCTGCTCACCTGCCAGTGGCTCCCACTGACCCAACACGACCAGAAGCCAGAGGGCAAAGGAGCCAAGAGAGGTAGCCTGCCAGGGCACAGAGCAGATCCCAGGGGCAAGGGAATATATTCATCCCAGCACTCAGGACAGTACCTATTCCTAGGATTGTTGTAGAGATCAAAGGAGACGGTGGGAACACACTAGTACAGCACTAATGTATCTAGTAAATGTCTAGGCATGACCGACCATGCTTAGGAAAGTCACTGCCTGCTGCCCAGGTCACCTGGGTCAGTCCCAGCTTGCAACAGATAGTTGCAAAGGTCCCAGGGAGGCGTGATTGCCACCTCTTTGCTGCCTTCCAGCAACCTCCAAGGTGATTTCTGTATCCTGGACAAGGGTAGCTTGGAGGTCAGAGCAATCAGAGAACATGGGCTATCCCAGCACGGATGGAGCCTTGGGTCCTGGCTCCGCTTCTGCAGACTACAGATGAGAGAATATTCCAGCTGAGCGTCCTGCTTTGGCCTGAGAGCTGTCCGTCCGTCCATCTGTCCATCCGTAGCCCTGCTGCTCATGCCTTCCACACAGCATGTGTTGTTTGTACCATCCAGAGTCTCCAGCACACATCACTGTCACCACAAGGTGGCTCTCATGTCCCCAGGGCCTTCTCTTTACACCTCCATCTCTTTTCCCATCACATGAGGATCCATCAATAGCACTTATGATAGTTGAGATTTCATACACGCCTCTTCAAGTCCATGTCTACTGCAAAATGTAACAGCCACCCTGCAGTCCAAGGTAAATAGAGATTTTTTTTGCTTTTTTTTTTTTTCCACAGCATATGGAAGTTCCCAGGTTCGGGGTCGAATCAGAGCTTCAGCTGCCAGCCTACGCCACAGCTCCAGCAATGCCAGACCCAAGCTGTGTCTGCGACCCACACCACAGCTCATGGCAATGCCAGATCCTTAACCCACCGAGCAAGGCCAGGGATTATTTTGCATCATAACCCTGATCCAAGCCTCCTGACATGGACTGAATATGTTCCCCGGAATCCATGAGTAGAAATGCCAACTTCCCAGGTAATGGCATTAGGAGGTGGTGCCTTTGGGGAGTGATTAGGTCATGAGGGCGGATTAGTGCTCTTAGGAGAAGAGACACCAGGGGGATGGTCTTTCTCTCTCTGCCGTGTGAGGACACACTGAGAAGACAGCCAGATGTAACCCAGGAAAAGGGCCTTCACCAAGAATCCAACCAGGCTGGCACCCTGATCTTGGACTTCCAGTCCCCAGAACCACGAGAAATACATTCTTGTTGTTTAAGCCATTCAGCCTGTGGTATTGTCACAGCATCCCTCACCTGGGTCACTGCCACAATCTCCCTGCCTCCTGCCCTCAACTCTGGGTAGAGTCAGGCATGCCCAGGGTGCTCTGGGGAGTAACACCCGTGACCAGAGAGGGGAGGAGGCAGGATCCAGTGACAAGACCCGTTAGCGGGAGCTCGTGCCCATCAGACAAAGATGGTCCATGAGAGGCGATCCACATTGGATGGAAACAACTAGGCCCTTGACCACCACCACTACCTGGCTCTGTTGTTGCCTGGGGCCACCCCAAGCAGAGCCTGTCCACCTGGACGGCCGAAGCAGACCCCAAAGGGCTAAGAGCTGGAGGCTGTCGGGGGGCCGGACTCCGCACAGCTGGGCAGCGAGTCCTCCATTGAAGGGGGATGGACTGCATCCACCCCCCAGCCCCACAGACGATTCCCTCACAGCAGCCAGCGTGCTCCCGGAACACCTAAGTCAGCCCATGTCACTCTTCTGCCCCAAATTTCCAGAGGCATCTCACACAGGCCCTTAGGGGCCTACAAGACCTGTCCTACCTGTCCCCTTGGAGAACTCACCTCTTCACCTGGCTGACCTCACTCAGTCACGTGAGGACCTCCTTGCTGAGCCTCAGGCAGAAAACACCAGGCATATTCCAGCCTCAGGGCCTTTGCGCTCACTTTCCCTCTGCCTGGAATGTGCTTGCCCCCAGAGAGTCATGGGGCTCCCTCCCTTCGTTCAGAGCCTGCATCAAAGGCCAGCTGCTTTGGGAGACTCTCTCTTCAATTCAAAACTGAAACCACCGCCCTTGCACCCCGATCCTCCTTTCCTGCTTTACTTCCCACCTGGCACTTATCACCATCTAACAGGTTCTGTATTTTGTCTGTCTCCCTCCTGCTATAAAATCCACAGATGGGGATTTTTGTTATCGCTGTTCCCTGGTTGACCTATCATCTAGGACAGAACCACAGCACCAGTGGGGTTCTTAACCTGCTGAGCCACAATGGGAACTCCTCTCCCAAATGTTTTGTTAACAATGTTTTTAGCCACCACCCACTGGAAAACGTTGTGCGCTACATATGATGCTCTGTGCTTTGATTGGCTCTCCCACCCACCCTCCGTAATAGGAAGGGTGTTCAGTAAGTATTTGTGGAGTTAATAAATTTGTATATGGGCCTGGTACCCGGCTAGGAGCTGGGGGTGTAAACACGTCCCCACTGCCTGCCCTCAAGGAGCGCACAGACTCCTGGGGGAGGGGTCGAGACAAAGCCATGTAAACGCTGCACCCCGGGTCGGGGAGGGGAAATGGGGAGTATTTCCTCTGTGCAGAGTTTCAGTTTTGCAAGATGGAAATGCTCTGGAGAGTTGCTGCACGACATGAAAGCACTTAACACGGTGCAAACAGTGACCCAGGGGCAATAGGTGAGCCTTGGAGAGCACAAACGCATCCCTAAGCCAGAGGAGGCCTGCGAGGGGACTTCTGGGAGAAGGGACATGGAGCCAAGTCCTGAACGGCTATGGGGCTGAGCGTGCGAGGGTGCTCCAGGCAGAGGGGACCACGCGGACAAAAGCCAGAGTCAGGTATGGCTGGATCACCAGGCGAAAGAAGAAAAGGGATGAGGCTGGAGAGGTGGCCGAGGTCAAGAGGCAAAGGAGAGCCATAGAAGGGCTTTGAGCAGGCGGTGTGTGGTCGGATCTCTGGGGAAGGGTGGAGGCTGGGCTCGGGGAGGAGGGCGGGGCTGGAGGCCTGGAGGCCAGGAGGCCAGAAGACCAGCTGGGAGGCCGCTAAGGTGATGGCCTCAACAGGGTCAGGGCAGTGGGAATGGTGGGAGGTGTGGGGATCTGGAGACACGTCCCAGGTGGAATGGCCAGGTCATGGGCTTGTCTGGGCTGGCCCTGGCTCCGCCTTTCCGGGAAGGGGTGGGGTCACTCAAACCCTGACCGCCAGAGCCCCTGAGGAAGGGGTGAGGGTGAGGGCAGCTCCTCCCTCCTTCCCAGCAGATGGGATCAGAACGGCTTTGGGAGGGCCCAGCCACAGGAGAGGAACTCTGGGAGCAGAGGCTGCAGTGGGGGCGTGGTGAGAACCTGCCTCTGGGGACCTCCGTTCTCATGCCCTCAGGGGTCAAAACTAAGTGGGCGCAGTTGTCAGCTTTGGGAATTCAGGAGGCTTCGCTCAACGTGGCCCTGAGGGACAGGCCTGGAAGGGGAAGCCAGCTCAGCCTGATCTGGAAGTCCTGAAGTCGAAGCAAGTCCACCACACTGGCTGTCCTGCTCAGGCTGAAGGCAGGACCCTCAGGGACCCATCCTGGGGCACTGGGAGTCCAAAGATGGAATCCTGCCGTTGAGAAACACAGGATCTTTCGGCCACCAGCCCCAGGTCTCAGACCCCACCTGCCACCTTCCCTTTTCTTTCTTTGTTTTTTTTTCTTTTTTTGCTTTTTAGGGTCACAACCACAGCACATGGAAGTTCCCAGGCTACAGCTTCCAGCCTACGCCACAGCCACAGCCACACAGGATCCAAGCCGTGTCTGCAACCTACACCACAGCTCACGGCACCACCAGATCCTTAACCCACTGAGTGAGGCCAGGGATCGAATCCACGTCCTCATGGATACTAGTCAGGTTCGTTACCACTGAGTCATGACAGGAACTCCAATAGTCTGGTTCTTAACCTGCTGAGCCACAATGGGAACCCCCGTCCAAATGGTTTTGTTATAATGTTTTTAGCCATCATCCACTAGAAACCTTTGTGTGTACTAATATGCTATGTGCTTTGACTGGATCTCCCATCAGCCCTACACAATAGGAGCTACACAGGGCACAGGGGTCAACAGCAAAGTCTCAACTTCTAGGCCCTCCTCGCCCTGCCCACCAAAGCCAGTGAAGTCAGGACCTCACAGCCGCTGGTCCTTGGGCCCTTCTTCAGGCTGTTTCTTCTGCCTAGAATGCTCTCCCTGACCGGCAGATGAAAGATTGCTTCACATACTAGAGTAAGGGGAAGTCATTCTAGCGTCTACCTGAGTTAACTTGAATTTTACGCTAACTGAAACAGCCTATTTGTGCCCATCAAACGTACACTGTACATCTGCTTCAATTATTTTAGAGAAGAGTGCATTGACCAGAAGTAAAGAACGTCAGGTTAAAAATAAAGACTACATGGGCCTTCCCGTCGTGGCACAGTGGTTAATGAATCCAACTAGGAACCATGAGGTTGCAGGTTCAATCCCTGGCCTTGCTCAGTGGGTTAAGGATCCGGCGTTGCCGTGAGCTGTGGTGTAGGTCACAGACACGGCTCGGATCCTGCGTTGCTGTGGTTCTGGTGTAGGCCGGTGGCTACAGCTCCAATTTGACTCCTAGCCTGGGAACCTCCATGTGCCGCAGAAGTGGCCCAAGAAATGGCAAAAATAAAATAAAATAAAATAAATAAAGACTACATGGGCCTTCCCGTCGTGGCGCAGTGGTTAATGAATTCAACTAGGAACCGTGAGGTTGCGGGTTCGACCCCTGCCCTTGCTTAGTGGGTTGAGGATCCGGTGTTGCCGTGAGCTGTGTTGTAGGTCGCAGACGCAGCTCGGATCCCGCGTTGCTGTGGCCATGGCATAGGCCGGCGGCTACAGCCCTAATTGGACCCCTAGCCTGGGAACCTCCATATGCCACGGGAGTGGCCCAAGAAAAGGCAAAAAGACTAAATAAATAAAGACTACATCATGCCTCCCTTCCCAGGTACCAAGGCCATGCTGACTCGCCCTGTACATGCTGGTCTGGTTTGTCTTTTTTTTTGAAACCTTGAAGGAATGGACCCCTGACGTGTTTGATGTTCTTTGCTCTGACAAGATAACAAGATAACAAGAAATAAATTGTGCTGAAATCCACCCTTCTCCAGAGAAGTTCCTCAGAGTTATCTAGGAGGCCGTCTCCCAGGCAAGAGTCCGCAGTTCATCGCAAATAAAACTCTCTTCCATTCCTCTTGTAGACTGTTTATTATTTCCACAGACGTGGCTAATGCAGTCTTTCCCAAGAAACATTTCTCACCAAGACCCACCCCCACCCCCACTGACAGTTCTCAGAACTTTCCACATTTACTTGTACCCAAGGGCCAGTACCCTCTCTATTCCTGCCTCCTGCCCCAGCCACTGAGCACCCCAGGCCGGAGACCACATCTGGCTGGTTTATGGTCAAATCCCCACTTCCACTTACAATGTCCGCAGCACATGAATGTTCACAGACCGGGTGATGCTTGAATGAACAGCGGTGGGCTCTGCCCACCCCTTTCATTTCCTCCAATGTCTCCCCTCCACCCTTGTTGAAAGGCATTTAAAGGCATGAGCTAAAGATGGGGAGAGTCCCCCCTACTCAGTCTCAAGTGGTCCATGGGCATTGTCTAGTGCCCCCTGATTGCGTAGCCTGCCCGGGAGAGGGGATGCTGGAGAATTCTGTGGTGGAGCGATCCGAGCTCCCCATAGTTGCTATAGGGAGGGCAGATTATAACCCCTCTCTCCCAGCCTGGTTCCCTATGTCCTAACGCGTCTTGATGACCAAGTGCTGCCACTGTACTGGGGTCCACGGCGGCCACCCCACAAATGAGTGATCTCCCTTTTGACTGAGGGCAGTAGGCACCCAGGGTTAAGGAGGATGCCCTTCCTTCATCCCACCTGCCATCTCTCAGAGGCCCTTAGGCCAGTTGCCTGAGATCAGAAAGTGCTGGCTGTTAGTTTCAGCCACTCTGAAAAAAACTTCGCCTCGGAGGACCCCTATTCCACAGCCAAAGAAGCTGAGGCTAGGAGAGTTTGCTGGCTGGAAGACGGCGGAGAGCAGAAGGGAAAGGTGGAGGTTTCTCATCCTTTTCATCCCCCCCACCCGACGCCCCGACCCCAACTCCCGGTGCAACCTCTCAGGCCCCTTCCTTGAGAGTGGCTTCAGGGAGCCTGCATCTCCCGTCCCTCCCCGCTGGGAACAGCGCCCGCCGCCCTCCCGCCGCTTCCTGCCCCTACCCCGCCCCGCGCGCTATTTAAGGCGCCCCCGCCGCCAGGCGCCGTCCAGCAGGGCTCCCGCGGGCGCCGCTCCGGCCTTCGTGTGTCCGCACCGCCACCTGGGCCGCGGAGCAGGCAGGCAGGAGGTGAGTGGGGCTAGGGGGCTGGGGTGCCAACTCCAGCGGAGGGCAGGCAGGGATCGGCTGCCACCTGCCACAGGCTAAGGGTTGCTGCTGGGGGAACCCACGGCCGCCACGCTCACGCAGCTTGCCTGGGCCATCCTCTGTGCTAAACCAGCTTCCCATCTGCTTTCATTGTATCCTTATAACCCTAGGAGGTAGGGATATTGTTATTTCCGTTTTACAGGAGAGGAGACTGCGGCGCTAAGAGGTATCACTTATCCAAGGTCCTCATTAGTAGGAAAGTCAGGATTTGAACCCAGGTCTGGCTCCAGCCGCTGGCTCTAAACCAGCTTTGCTCTCTCGGAAAAGAAGCGCCTCCCCCTCCCCTTTGCCCTACCTTCCTCCCCCCACTCTCCCCCTGATGTCCTGGGAACTTTGTGGCCCATGCCTCCACCCTGCTATGACAGTTCCTTTCAAGAGTCTAGAATTTGGCAGCAATAGCTTTGGTAGGGGGAGGGGATGGAGATAGGGGACCCGATCCAGAGTCGGTCCTTAAACGGCAGGTGGTCACTATTGCTGACAGGTGGAGCTAATGCAGGAGGCAGCCTGGAGTGTCTAATGTGCCTTCATGCAGCACCCCCACCAACAAACTCAGAGGTTAGAGTGAGGTCAACTGGGTGAGGACTGACTCAGAAGGGAGCCAGGACGTGAGGCTTTGGGCCCCCTGAGAAGCTGAAGATAGCACCACCCCCACCCCCACTGTCTGGGGACAGCCCGTCCTGGGCAAAAGGGGGGAAGGGCATGGCACAGCTCTGTGACCTTGGATAAGTTCCTCCAATTCTCTGTTCCCTTAGGCTTGATTCAGATCTCCTTGGGCTGTGGTCATCCTGGGACTGCAGCTGGGCACAAGCGGGACACAGATGTGACGAGGCAGGGACCTTAGCTGTACCCTTGCCAGAGCTTAGCAAGCATCATAGAGATCTGCATGTAGTCCTGCTGTCTGTGAGCCCCCAGACCAATCTCTTCCCCTCCAGGACCTCCTTCCTCCCCTCCCCCTCCCCCCAGGTAAAACGGGCGTGGCCAGCCTCTCCCCCCGCCTCCCCCCGCCGGGCTTGTTGCTAGGACAGCTGAAAAGGATGCCTCGCTGACCTTGTCCCCTGTCTCCCTGCAGACAGAGGCCCAGGAGCCATGGGCGACTGGGGCTTCCTTGAGAAGCTGCTGGACCAGGTCCAGGAGCACTCGACCGTGGTGGGCAAGATCTGGCTGACGGTCCTGTTCATCTTCCGCATCCTCATCCTGGGCCTGGCGGGGGAGTCGGTGTGGGGTGATGAGCAGTCGGACTTCGAGTGTAACACTGCCCAGCCAGGCTGCACCAACGTGTGCTACGACCAGGCCTTCCCCATCTCCCACATCCGCTACTGGGTGCTGCAGTTCCTCTTCGTCAGCACGCCCACCCTGGTCTACCTGGGCCACGTCATTTACCTGTCTCGGCGCGAGGAGCGGCTGCGGCAGAAGGAAGGGGAGCTGCGGGCACTGCCA
Source organism: Phacochoerus africanus (assembly GCF_016906955.1). Lineage (NCBI taxonomy): Eukaryota > Metazoa > Chordata > Mammalia > Artiodactyla > Suidae > Phacochoerus > Phacochoerus africanus. Next base: position 90,639,268 of record NC_062551.1, read on the forward strand.
GCCAAGGACCCACGCGTGGAACGGGCGCTGGCAGCCATAGAGCGACAAATGGCCAAGATCTCAGTGGCCGAGGATGGTCACCTGCGAATCCGAGGGGCCCTGATGGGCACCTATGTAGCCAGCGTGCTCTGCAAGAGTGTGCTAGAGGCAGGCTTCCTGTACGGCCAGTGGCGTCTCTATGGCTGGACCATGGAGCCCGTGTTTGTGTGCCAGCGCTCACCCTGTCCCTACCTCGTAGACTGCTTCGTCTCACGCCCCACAGAGAAGACCATTTTCATCATCTTCATGCTGGTGGTCGGACTCATCTCCCTGGTGCTCAACCTGCTGGAGCTGGCATACCTGCTGTGCCGCTGCCTCAGCCGGGGCATCAGGGCCCGGAGGGACCAGGACACACCCCCCGCCCAGGGCACCTCCTCGGAGCCTTACGCTGACCAGGTCTTCTTCTACCTCCCCATGGGCGAGGGCCCCTCATCCCCGCCGTGCCCCACCTACAACGGGCTCTCGTCCAGTGAGCAGAACTGGGCCAACCTGACTACGGAGGAGAGGCTGGCATCTTCCAGACCCCCCCTCTTCCTGGACCCACCCCCCCAGAGTGGCCGGAAACCCCCCAGTCGCCCCAGCAGCTCTGCTTCCAAGAAACAGTACGTGTAAGGGCCTGGGTTTATGTCACCCCGCGGTGGGCCCGGGGACGTCTTGCTGCCTTTGATGTCCCCTCCTTGAAGGCTCTGCAGAGGTGAACTGTGGCTAGGGGAAGCAGCTGCGTACTGGGCATAGGGCCTCGCTGCATGTTGTTCCCGAACACCTGGGGTCTTCCAGGTGACCAGAGAGCACCACAGCTTCCCCTCCAGAACGCGGCCTGCCCCAGGCACAGACAGAGCCAGCGTGGGGTGCTCTTGGCCACGGGTGTTTGAACCCTTTGGTCTTTTTCACCTGGTTTAGAGGGACTTGGAGACAATTTACCCCTCCCCCACGGAAGAGTCACCTTTGCCCAGTTGTCCACACACCCTGTTCTCCCAGGAAAAGGCTGGTCGAGGCTGCTGGGTCGGCCTTGACCATACACACAGACAGAGCCTGTGCTGGATCTGGCCCTGTCAAGGGGACCAGGGTCTTGTTCTCATCACTCCTCCCTAGTTCCACTGTTTATCCTTCTAAAATAAACAGGACTTGATCACAAGCAAGGTGTGTACTGATAGTGTCGTGATGTGCCTTGGGGTGGGGGTTGGGAGGACAGTGTCTTTGCCCAGGCTTTCTTTGCAGGCCTGGATAATCTGTCTTTAACCTCTACAACTGCAACTCCAACTCCAACTCCAGGCAGCACCTTAAACCCGCAAACCCGGGAGTTCCTGTTGTAGCTCAGTGGGTTACAAACCCGACTAGTATCCATGAGAATGCTGGTTTGATCCCTGGCCTCTCTCAGTGGGTTAAGGATCCGGCATTGCCCTGAACTGTGGTGTAGGTCAAAGACGTGACTCGGATCCCACATTGCTGTGGCTGTGGCTACAGTTCCGATTTGACCCCTAGCCTGGGAACTTCCATATGCCTTGGGTGCAACCCTAAAAAGACACTAACAACAACAAAAAGAAACCTCAGACTCGTACATACTGCCTCTCACCAGCCCTGAGTCCTATACACCCTGACTTTTTTGTTTGTTTGTTTGTTTGTTTGGGTTTTTTTGCCATTTCTTGGGCCGCTCCCGCAGCATATGGAGGTTCCCAGGATAGGGGTCGAATCGGAGCTGTAGCCACCGGCCTACACCAGAACCACAGCAACGCGGGATCCGAGCCGCGTCTGCAACCTACACCACAGCTCACGGCAACGCCGGATCGTTAACCCACTGAGCAAGGGCAGGGACCGAACCTGCAACCTCATGGTTCCTAGTCGGATTCATTAACCACTGAGCCATAATGGGAACTCCACACCCTGCCTTTTGAAATGCCTCAACACCAGTCTCTTCTTTTCATCCTCACTGCCCCAGCCCCCTTGACCTGCTTGCTAACCAGTGGCCAAATCAGTGTCTGTCCCCATCTGCCCCAAGGCCATCCAGTGCCCCAGCCTCATTCCCCACTAGTACATGTCCTTCCTGAATGCTGCTCCCCAGGCGACCTGCCTGCCAGCCAAGCCCTTCAGAGCCCAGCTCAAATGGGCCTGCACCCCTTGGAATTTGGGGAGGCAGGTGTAGATCACATGCCCCCTCCGATCTGGGCCCTTTCTAGCCTGCCCACCTGCAGGAGCAGCTCAAGGGCCTGCACCATACCTCTTCCCCGTGCACCTGAAGCTCACCCAGTGAGAACAGGCAATGGCAGTGGGGACAGGTGGAAGGGACGGTCAGGGTCCAGTGGAAGGATCTTTCTTCCGAGCCACAGAGGGTGCAGGACAAAAAAGAAGCCATTGGACTGAATTTTGACAGGTGAATAGGAGTCTGTTGGGGAAGGAAAAGGACACTGAGTATTTGAACAGAAAACTGTGTGCAGGAGTTCCTTTGCGGCACAGTCAAAGATTCAGGACTGTCACTGCAGGGCTCAGGTCGCTGATGTGTCCCAGGTTCAATCCCTGGCCAGAGAATTTTCATGTGCCGCAGGCACAGCTGAAAAAAAAAAAAAGAAAGAAAGAAAGAAAGAGAGAGTGCTCATTGTGGCTCAGTGGATTAAGAACTCGACATAGTGTCTGCGAAGATGCGGGTTTGATCACTGACCTCACTCAGTGGGTTAAGGATCCAGATGCAGCTCCGATCCCTCGCTGCTGTGGCTCTGGCGCAGGCCGGCAGCTGTAGCTCCGATTCAGCCCCTAGCCTGGGACTCTCCATATGCCATGGGTGCAGCTGAAAAAAGCAAATTGTGTGCAAAGGCACAGAGGAGGGGAATGGTTGGGCCCTGGGGGGATGCTTAGGTTCCAATGAGCCATCTAGGATGTGGGAGGTGCAGCTGAGAATGAGGCCGGTGTTGGCAGACGTGACCTTCCACACAGAAAGTGACCCAGATGGAGGGAGCACTCAGGCAGTGGCCCTCGGGGGCAAGCTGGTTGTACCCCACACCACGGGGAGGTCTGGGGCCAGTGTTGGAGAGGGGAATGGGGTCCATCTCACGTGGCCACGTGTTTCTCTTGGAGAACCTTTACGGCAGGTGAGCAACGTGGCCCACGTCCCATCAAGGCAGGTCTTCAGAGCACCAGCTCCGTATCCCTCACCCCAGACTCACTCACTGACTGCTTCCCCATCAAGTCAGAAGGCTCAGCCTGATAAGTTGCAGCCCTCGCTCTTCCAGCTTTGGTTCCCATTGTTCCCTTGGTATCCCTAAGATGGAGTCAGAGCAGCCTCCCCACTGCTCCCCAGACTCAGCCCTGCTCCTCTGTCAGCCTGAAGTGCCCTTTCCTGCTCATTTCCAAACCCTTTAAACCTCTGTGTACTCCGGAAAAGGCAGAGCCTGAATGCAGAAGAAAGAGTAAGATGAGCTTTGATAGTCAAGGGTCCTTTATTTATTTAGCCATTCATTTATTTTTGCTTTTTAGGGCCACACCCTCAGCATATGGAGGTTCCCAGGCTAGGGATCGAATCGGAGCTGTGGCTGCCAGCCTACACCACAGCCACAGCAATGCCAGATCTGAGCCGCATCCAAGACTTACACCGCAGCTCATAGCATCGCTGGATCCTTAACCCCTGAGCAAGGCCAGGGATCGAACCCACGCCCTCATGGATACTAGTCTCAGGTTCGTTACCACTGAGGCACAATGGGAGCTCCAAGGGTCCTCAGTTTAAATGCTGCCTCCACTCTGTAGAAAGCCGTGTGGCCTTAAGTGAACCATTTTACTTCTCTGAGTCTCAGGTTCCTCACCAATAAAATGTGGATAACACTGCCTGCCTCACAAATGAAAAGAAGTAAAAACAAGAGAAAGTATACTGAGTGTGCCTGGCTCCTAGGGGTCATGCGATAAATTTGGCTCACCCTCTCCAGCACAGCTGTCACAGGACCTTCCTCCTCCAGGAAGCCCTCCCTGACGTCTCCAGCCAGTCTCCAGGGATGATCTCCACCTCTCGGCGATCTGGACCACCACTTAGTGTGAGCCTGTTTCACCTCCCCAGTGAGTCCCTAAGGATCGCCGAGGAGACACTCTCATCCACCACGGGCCCATGGTCTGCTTACTGCACCCACTTGGATGATGAAATGAGGAGTTGAATTAGACTGAGCAGAAAGCAGACAGTTCACGTGTTGGAAGTGCATAACTCCAGGAGGCTGAGGTCCTCCTCCAAGGGGTTCTCCCCCAGCCAGAGTGAGAGACCAGATCTGTGGGGTCAGAGGTTGGTCTCTTTAGAGAAAACCCAACCTGAGGGCCCTGGGAGCCTGTGTTTCTGGTATCCCCTACCTGTCCTGATTGGAAAGGTAGGAGAAGACAGGTTTAGGCAAATGAGGACAATACCCTTCCCCTCCCTCAAAGCTCACACGCTCTGAGCTTGGTGTGGGGCTGGGGTCAGGCCAGGGCCCAGGAACTTGGACCTTTGGCCAGGCTGGGGTTGGGTCCTCTAGTGGTGGCCACACAAACACAAGGGCAGATGGGCTGGAGGATTAAGGATGAGGATAGGCGTTACTGCCATGACTCAGAGGTAGCAAACCTGATAGTATCTATGAGGACACAGGTTTGATCCCTGGCCTCGCTCAGTGGGTTAAGGATGTGGTGTTGCCGTGAGCTGTTATGTAGGTCTTGGATGCGGCTCAGATCTGGCATTGCTGTGGCTGTGGCATAGGCTGGCAGCTACAGATCTGATTTGACCCCTAGCCTGGGAACTTCCATATGCTGCACCTGCAGCCCTAAAAAGATAAAGAAAAGGGGGGGGTGAGGATAGTGGATAGTGTAGTGAGGATGGGACCACAAAGACTGGGGCAGGGGGGCAGTATGTGAAGACTTAGGCAAAGGAGAGTGGCTGTAAGCTCCACCCCTATTCCCTTCCTAGGGCTGTCTTAACAAAGCACCACAGACTGGGTGGCTTCAGTGACAGAAATGTATTGTCTCACAGTTCTGGAGGCCAGGAGTCCAAGATCAAGGTGTCTGCAGGTTTGGTTCCTTCTATGTTCCAGGCTCCTGATTTCTGGTGCGTTGCTGGCAATCTTTGGATCCCTCAGCTTATGGACGAAGCATCAGCCCCGCCTCTGCCTTTATCCTCACATGGCATTCTCCCTGTGTGCATGTCTGTCTCTGGGTCCAAATGTTTGCTTGGTTTTTTTTTTTTTTTTTTTTTTTTTAGGGCCACACCTGCAGCATATGGAGGTTCCCAAGCTAGGGGTCAAATCAGAGCTACAGCTGCTGGCCTACACCACAGCCACAACACCACCAGATCCAAGCCACGTTTGCGACCTATAACACAGCTCACAGCAATGCCGGACCCTTAACCCACTGAGCGAGGCCAGGGATCAAACCCACAACCTCATGGTTCCCAGTCAGATTCATTTCCGCTGCACCAAGACTAAAACTCCTCAAATTTCTTCTTTGTATAAAGACACCAGTCATATTGGATCAGAGTCACCCTAATAACTTCACTTTAACTCTCTCACCTCTGTAAAGACCTGATTTCCATACAGGGACACATTTGGAGAGGCTGGGGGATAGCAATTTACCATACCTTTTGGGGGCACACAATTCAACCCATACCAACACTCCACCCCACCCCACCCCACCTCTAAGCACGGGTGGAGGGAGGTCAAGGAGAAAGTCAGTATATATGGTACCCAGGCATCTCCTTGGTGATGTGGCCTGGACAGAACACAGGGGATTCACCATTTCTTCCATCACATCCTTCCTCCTCCCACCAGCCTATCCCTCACTACCACCAAAATCTAAGTGGGTAACAGGTAACTTTTGGTCACAGAAAGAGCCATAGGAGGCTTGACTCCTGCCTCCCATCCCTCCCACTCGCTTGACTATGGTCCTTTCCTCCCCCTGGGCCCCAGTTTCCCTATTGTGAAATGAAAGGGTTGGATGCGAAACAGGCACGTGGCAATCAGGTACAAGGAGCCTCGCACGGAGTAACCTGTCACTCGTCATTGATCTGCAGCTCACAGTGATGTGCTATTTTTCATGAATCAGAACCGAGTCAAGATTTTTTTTTAGGGCCACACCCACAGCATATGGAAGTTCCCAGGCTAGGGGTCGAATTGGAGCTGCAGCTGCCGGCCTACGCCACACCCACAGCAACATGGGATCTGAGCCACATCTGTGACCTAGGCTACAGCTTGTGGCAATGCTGGATCCTTAATCCACTGAGCAAGGCCAGGGATCAACCGCGAATGCTCATGGATACTAGCTGGGTTCTTAACCTGCTGAGCCACAGTGGGAATTCTCAAGATTATTTCCATAATAAGGTCAATTCCAGTCACTTGAATTCATATTGCCTTCCTGAGTAGGAAAGAAAGGGATGGGGTTATGTGGAGTGCACTGGGAATTTTTCATAATCCAAGCTCATCTTATCCGCAGCCCATGGGAGCAGTGAATGCCATGGGCTTCACATAAACAAGCAAAGCTCTTGGGCTGGGTGATGTGAAAACTTCTTCCCAATCTAACTCGCGGGCTTACTGACTGCTGGGCTATAAACTCATGATTTCACTACTGACCTCCGGTGCCTTGACTGGGGCGCCATCATTTCCCCTTCCCACTAAGGTCACCATGACCACTGACATTTGCAGGAAGAGGTATTATCATTACAGGATTGTTAGAACTTCTTTTTCCACCTTAGGGCTTCTCCCACCAATCCCGGCTCAGACCTCAAGGGCCACTTGGGGCACAACAGTTCTACCCTTCCCATCCAAGCACTGCATCCACACACACACACACACACACACACACACAGCTACCAGGCTGGCCCTGAGCCTGCTCTTCTCCTACTCCTCCAGCTGATTCTGATTTCCAGTTTGGAGTTTGTCTACTTTCCTCTCTCTCTCTCTCTTTTCATTATTTATTTATTTATTTATTTATTTATTTATTTATTTATTTTGTATTTTCTAGGGCCGCCCACAGCCTATGGAGGTTCCCAGGTTAGGGGTCCAATCGGAGCTGTAGCTGCCGGCCTTCACCAGAGCCACAGCAACGCAGGATCCAAGCCATGTCTGCAACCTACACCACAGCTCATGGCAACGTCAGATCCTTAACCCACTGAGCAAGGCCAGGGATCAAACCAGCAACCTCATGGTTCCTAGTCAGATTCATTAACCACTGAGCCATGATGAGAACTCCTCTTTTTTTTTTTTTTTTTTTTTTAATGGCTGCACCTGCAGCATATGGAAATTCCCAGGCCAGGGACTGAATCTGAGCCGCAGCTGCGACCTATGTCACAGCTGTGGTAACACTGGATCCTTTAATCCAGTGCTCTGGGCTGGGGATCAAACCCACACCTCTGCAGCGACCCAAGCCACTGCAGGCAGATTCCTAATTCACCGCACCATAGCAGGAACTCCTGTCTATTTTCCTCTTAACATGTGCCACACTTCCCTAAGTGCGAGACACAATACTCCATGTGGTCAGAATAACCTAGATTATCACCTCTCTTATCTCAAAACTTCTACCTCTATTAATGCAACCTAGGATTACATTACCTCTTCTCCCTTTCATATGTAGAATTTTGGAGGGGATTATAAAGGTAGTGCATGATCGTTATAGACAATGAGATCCCACCCTCCAGGGTTAACCACTGTTAATATTCAGAAGTAACTCCCTACAGGCTCTTTCATGCATATTTTTAAATAAAATCTGAGGGACTTCCCATTGTAGCCCAGTGGTAACAAACTCAACAAGTATCCCTAAGGATTCGGGATCAATCCCTGGCCTCACTCAGTGGGTTAAGGATCCCGCATTGCCATGAGCTGTGGTGTAGGTCGCAAATAAAGCTCAGATCCCAAGTTGCTGTGGCTGTGGCGTAGGCCAGCAGCTGCAGCTCCGATCTGACCCCTAGCCTGGGAACTTCCATATGCTGCCAAGTGGCCCTAAAAGATAGATACATAGATACATAGATATATAGATAGATACATAGATAGAAGAAAGAAAGAAAGGAAGGAAGGAAGGAGGGAGGGAGGGAGGGAGGAAGAAAGGAAATCCAAGTAAAGGCATACCTAAAATTTCAGTCTTCCTTTTTCATTTTTCAATGAATCATCAGCCTTTTCTTCATCTTTGGAAACACCACGCAGTGGCTTTATCCTATGGCGTTGTCATTATCGACTTAACCATAATCGTGATATTGGATTTTTAGATTGTTTGCAAATAATTACCATTTATTTGAATATGTACTATAACATGGCTGCCTTAACATAAACGTTGTCCAAATTGCCTATTTCCTTAAAAGAAAGATATTCCATGAAGTGAAATTACTGGGTCAAAAGGTATGAATTTTAAATTTTTAGAAAGTTTGGGGCTTTTTTCAATTGTGAAAGTAATTCATCGTGAGCGATTCAGAAATGCAGAAAAGCCTGAGCAAATCCTAAGAAGTGAGTGAAGACACTAACGACCTCTGCAGGTGGAGAGGTAGTGGCATCAAAAATGGGAGAGCTGACTGAAGGCAGTGGCCCAACCAGTTCCCCCATCCATCCTGAGGGGCTAGGTAGTATCCTTCCCCCACCCTGTAGAGGGAGGGGAGCTTGTTTTCTGGAGATGCAGGCAGTGGAGAGGGTGGGAGTGCCATAAAGAGCATGGAGAGATGAAGTGGAAATTTATGTACTGAACAGTGAGACCCTTGGCCATCTCCCCACGGCAGGCTCCCAGGATGCTGGTTGGTAGACAGGGTTATTAAAAGAGGACCAGATCTGGATTGCAGGCTCCCAGAATGCTGGTTGGCAGACAGGGTTATTAAAAAGAGGACCAGATCTGGACTGCAGGCCGGGGAGGCTCCCTGAGGAGGTGGCCTTTAGCACCTGAAGGGTGAGGAGGAATGCCCGGGGGAGGAGATGCGGAAGAGTATCCTAGGCAGAGAGAAGAGCATTCTCCAAGGTGCTGAAGAAGAAGAAAGGGGATCTGTATGTTCATTGTTGAAGATTGATTTTGCTTTTGTTTTGTCTTTTTAGGGCTGCACCCACGGCATGTGGAAGTTCCCAGCCTAGAGGTCAAATTAGAGCTGCAGCTGCCAGCCTACATCACAACCATGGCCATGCCAGATCCAAGCTGCATCTGCGACCTACGCCCCAGCTCATGACAATGCTGGATCCTTAACCCACTGAGCGAGGCCAGAGACAGAACCTGCATCCTCATGGATACTAGTCGGATTCATTTCTGCTGAGCCACGAAGGGAACTCCAGGATTGCTTCTGATATGAAAGGAGCTTTCCAGAAAAAAATGACTTTGATGTTCAATAGCATGATATGAAAGTGTTCATTTCAAAGCACCCACACTAGCATTATTTTTAAAAAAAATTCCCTTGTTTATTAATGATTAATCAGGAAAAATATGGTATCATCTTTCAACGTATAAGCCTTGATGACTAGTGAGACTAAACATTTTAACATCCTTCTTTACCACTTATGTTTCATCTGTGAATTTTTTGGCCCATTTTTCACTCAGGTCTTGTGCTTTCTGATCAATTTGTGCAATCTCTTTATAAAGAGAAGATCTCAATTCTTTATCTGGCACAGAAAATTCTAGCTTGAGAGGGCTACTGAGAGCCCAGCTCAAAGGTCAGTATAGGGTCTCCTACTAAAAATTTTCAGGATACTGGAGACAAAGAGATAAGCCTACAAGTTTTCAGAGAGAGAACATAGTTGTATACACAGCCCCAAGAATCAAGATGACATTCCCCCTTTGCAATAATAACGGAGGCTACAAGACAAGGGATCAATGGCTTCAAAACTCTGAGTAAAGTGATTTTCAGCGTGAAATTCTCTACTCAGTCCAATGACCAATTAAAGCAGACTACATGCCTTGCAAACATTTTACTAGCATGATTCCTTGAGGTTTGAACAGACTTGCCTATAAAGCCAGTTGGACCCAATGCCTAGTTTATATCAGTCTTTAAAAATGTTTTCACTGTCACACCATGACTATTTGTCTACTCAAATTTTCTTCATTATGAATCTGTTTTAATAATTTATATTTTCCCACAAAATGTTTCGCCTATTTGATCAAGTGGTTTACAGCCTTTCATCATCAAACCATAAATTCTCTCTTTGCTTATACTTCGACTAAAAGCTTTAAGTAAAACTGTTCCTTGGGTTTTTTTTAATGTGCCACTTGGAGATGTTTCATAACCAGGGTCATGCTGGTTTGGCAAGAATAATTGGAAAGCTTTCCAGCTAAAACCCCAAGCCTTTTACATGTGGGCTGCCATTAAGCGATTGCAAAGCGCGAGCTTATGTAATTGGGAATTTGGGGAATTAAAAATGACACATCTGACATCTGCACCAGCAAAATGCCATCATATCTACTTCAGTCCATTGCTCCAGCTGACAAGAACCATCCTCTTAAATCTGGATTCTGTCATCCAGGGTATTATCCACTCCTAATTTCCATAAATTGGATTTGTTTTTCATCTGCTAAATCTGAGAGTTTAATGCAATTAAATGGCCTTCCCTGGTGGAGACTATGTTTACTCCTGCATCTGTACATTTGGGGTCTTTGTTAAATGCAAAATACTACTTCTAAAAGGCATACCCCTTGCTCCCACCCACTCCACAGGTGGGGAGGCGGCAAAGGATCACAGAGAACTTGGGGTGTGGGAGAACACGATTACCTCGGCCATGCCCTGAGCTTGGAGAATGGCGGTCAGTCCAGCTCAGCTGCGACCCAGGGGAGCTCTAAAACTAGAAACAGAATCTCGGGGGTGGAGGGAGGGTAGATTCCTTCAAGGGCAAGTGAGGAGAAGACACAGGAAGCCAAACCCAGAACAAAGCCCATAAAGCTTCCTAAAAGAGATGCACAGGCATTAGCTTAGAACCAGAGATGCACAGGCATTAGCTTAGGACAGAGGTGCACAGAGATTAGGTTAGGACCAGAGATGCACCAGAGGTGGCCAAGTTTTAGCATAAGAAGATCCCTTCTCAGCTTTACACTTGATGCTCCCTGCAAAGAACAGAATTCGGTAAGGCAGGGAGCCCAGGAAGGCTTCCCAGGACTGGTTCTGGAGAAGCCTCCAGAAGGACTGAGCAATGACACCAGGATATGTCAGAGCCGGACATAGCTGGAGCAGAGATAAAGAGGGGTGACCAAGAACAAGAACTCTAGTGACCCAGCAGCAACATCAGTGGGAGTTTTGACATTATATCCAATGAGGTTAGACACACAATTGGGTTTTAGCATGTGTGTTAAAAAGCATTCAATATTCACATACTTGAAACATACCACAATTTTGTAACTCTATCTATATAGCCCTTTACTATTTACTATAGCAACAGCCTCAAAAGATGAAAGCGGCCCAGGCTTTTCAACCCCTGAAAGGCATTGAAAAGAGAAAGCTGGATGAAGGATTCTGATAAATCTGGTTTTCTAGGCCTCCCTCACTGGACCATGAGTTACCTGAGAGCCTGGGCTAGGCATCCCCCTTACCCAGAATCAGGAAACTCTCACACAGAGTAACCACGTTCTGAGCCAGGAAAATGGGTTCATTGAGGTTTAGACATTATAAGTGGACTGAACTCAGAGATTTTTTTTTCTTACTCCCTTCTTTTCTATTTATTTTTTTATTTTCTTATTTTTTTATTTCTATTTTTATTTATTTATTTATTTACTTATTTGCTTATAAGGGCAGTACCTGTGGCATATGGAGGTCCCCAGGCTAGGGGTCGCATCAGAGCTGTAGCCACCAGACTACACCACAGCTCACGGCAACGCTGGATCCATAACCCACTGAGCAAGGCCAGGGATTGAACCTGTAACGTCATGGTTACTAGTCAGATGTGTTTCTGCTGAGCCATGACGGGAACGCCATCCCTTCTTTTCTATTTTTTAAAAATTTTAAATGATTTTTATTTATTCCGTTATCGTTGGTTTACAGTGTTCTGTCAATTTCTACTGTACAGCAATGTGACCCAGTCACACACATATACATTCTTTTTCTCACATTATCCTCCATCACGCTCCATCGTAAGTAAGTAACTAGATGTAGTTCTGGGTCAATTCTATGAGCTACCTAATACCTTCCCAATTAAATTGCTTTTCTGTTTAAGTTAGCCAGAAATAATTTAATATTAATTCATTAATAATTAATCAAATACTTCTTTCAATGAAGAGTCTGGACAAAGCCTGGATAATTCTCTGACATATACCATAAATATTATCATACCATCATTGGTTAAAACATTGACCAGGAGATGCAAACTATTACATTTGGAATAGATAAGCAATGAGGTCCTATTGTATAGTACAGGGAACTGTGTCCCATCTCTTGGGATAGAACATGATGGGGGATGACATGAGAAAAAGAATATGTGTGTGTGGAGTTCCCATCGTGGCTCAGTGGTTAACAAATCCAACTAGGAACCATGAGGTTGCTGGTTCGATCCCTGGAATTGCTCAGTGGGTTAAGGATCTGGCGTTGCCGTGAGCTGTGGTGTAGGTTGCAGACGTGGCTCGGATCCTGCGTTGCTGTGGCTCTGGTGTAGGCCAGCAGCTACAGCTCCGATAGACCCCCTAGCCTGGGAACCTCCATATGCCGTGGGAACAGCCCTAGAAAAGGCAAAAAGACAAAATAAAATAAAATAAAATAAAAAGAATATGTGTGTGTGTGTGTGTATGAAAAAGAATGTATATATATGTGTGACTGGGTCACTTTGCTGTACAGTAGAAATTGGCACAACACTGTAAATTAACTATGCTTTAATTAAAAAAAAAGTTGACCAGAACAGATTCTAGGGTAGATCCCTAAAGCAGGCTGCTCGAGCCCCTTCCTCATTTATATTTCCCAAGCTTTGAGAAAACACATGTGATTAACACTTCGGACATTTCTTTGACTGGAGTTCCCTGGTGGCACAGTGCATTAAGGATCCAGCATTGTCATTGCTGTGGCTCTGGTCACTGCTATGGTGTGGGTTTGATCCCTGGCTCAGGAACTTCTGCACAACATGGGCACAGCCGAAAAATACATATATGCACTCAAAATAAAGCATGCATAAAAAAAAAAAAGAAATTACTTTGGCTAATGTAATGCCACATATACAGCCATTAATATGATATTTCCAAATGTCATGACTGTTCATTCAACAAATGTTTATCCTCCATATATATTCTGCCATATTCTAAGCATTCTAAGCTCTGGGGCTCAGTAGAAAATAAAATAGATCTAGTCTCTGCCTACAACGAACCTAGAGTCTAATGGGGGAGACAGAAGTTAAATAAAGCATATAAGATTATAAATTGTGATAAATCCTATAAAGGAAGCCAACTTTCCTATAAAGGAGAATAACAGGGATATATTATTTACTGGAAGTTTCAGAAGAAATGAGGCCTGAAGGATAAGAAGGTTTCAACCAAATACTGGGGGAAGAAGAAAGGAGAAATCCAGGGGAAGAGACAATGCAATGCAATATAAAACAGAAATGCTGGATAAAATTTTACAAAAAAACTTTTTTTTTTCTCTTTTTAGGGCAGCACATGTGGCATATGGAGCTTCCCAGGCTAGGGGTCGAATCAGAGATGTAGGTGCCAGCCTACACCACAGCCACAGCAACAGGGATCCAAGCCACATCTGCGACCTACACCACAGCTCGCAGCAACACCAGACCCTTAACCCACTGCGCAAGGCCAGAGACTGAACCCACATCCTCTTGGATACTAGTTGGGTTCATTAACCACTGAGCCACAATGGGAACTCCTACAATAAACAGCTTTTAAAGTGGAGAGCTGAGGAGTTCTCGTTGTGCCTCAGTGGGTTAAGAGCCTGACATGGTGTCTGTGAGAATGCAGGTTCAATCTCTGGCCTTGCTCTGTGGGTTAAGGATCTGGCACTGCCACAAGCTGTGGCATAGGCTACAGATAAGCCTTGGGATCTGGCATTGTGTCTGTGGCATAGGCCAGCAGCTGCATCTCCAATTAGACCTCTAGCCCAGGAACTTCCATATGCTACAGGTGCGGCCGTAAAAAGAAAAAATAAGTACACAAATTACATTAAAATTTAATTTAAAAAAATAAAGTGGATAGCTGAGCTGAAAAGAGATATCGAAACCAGAAAGGAAAGAAAATCAAAGTGAGTATGTGGGTACCAATGCTTTTCTTGTCCTGCTTTTGTTAACAGGGAATTGGCTTTTTTTTTTTTTGGGGTCCTTTTAGGGCCGCACCTGCGGCATACAGAGGTTCCCATGCTGGGGTCCAATCAGAGCTGTAGCTGCTGGCCTACACCACAGCCACAGCCACAGCAACGCTGGATCCAAGCTGTGTCTGTGACCTACACCTCAGCTCATAGCAACACTGGATCCTTAACCCACTGGACAAGGCCGGGATCGAATCTGTGCCTTCATGGATGCTGGTCAGATTCATTTCCACTGAGCCATGATGGGAACCCAGGGAATTGGCTTTTAATGATGCTGTGGGAATAGGAGAAAAGGCTTTAGGCCCACCGGTGGCAGAGCTGGGACTGAAATTCCTGCATAATGCCAGTCATTTTTCTCTCTCAGCCCTAGTGCTAGTGGGAAGAAAAAGTCTCTCGAGATTTAGTAACTACAAACCTGTTCTCACAAGTATGGAGTTCAAATTTCAGCTCCTTGCAACATCAGAAATTAGCATAATAAGCTGAGAAATAAACATAGTACATAGTCCTTAGCTAATATGAAACTTAGGGCATCTAGTAAAAACTGAAAGAAAGTCTTTATTGGGAAGGTTTCCTCAAGCAAAGCCAAAGCGAAGCAAAAGACCTTCTTTCAGTGGAAGTTTCATTAAAAAAAATGCCCCCCTCATATATGAACACACAACCGCAAATTATAAAGTGCACAAGAAAATAATGCACTGTGAATAAGTGTGAGCAAAAACAATATACCAAATTTGATCTCCAAACACTTCAAAACATTGAACCATGGGATAGATTCAGTAGACTGAATTGTGATAGATTGAGTTATTGGCCCAGTACCGCATCCTTGCTGGCATCCACACCCTTGCTATGGCTTCATCATAGGCAGAGGGGACTTTTACATCCATTAACTTAGAGCTTGGCAAGATGCCTTGTTTGGATCAGTGGCATGCGGAGGAAGTGACCGTGGATCAGTCCCCAGACGAAGCCTTAAGAAGCCTCATGTGTTTATGTTTGTTCTTTTGTGCCTCTGCAATCATTATGAGAAGATTTTCCCCTGAGTAGCTATTGCTCCTTCATCCAGGGCCCTAAACCAACATTCCAGAAGCAGAGCTGAACACAGGTCTTCAGTGAGAAGTGGAGTCATGTCAGCTGCCAGAGTCTTAAGCAGAGGCTCCCAAGTGGGCCTAGATCTGCAGAGCTGCCCCAGCCAATAAACAGATGCATAAATGCAGAAGAATAAGTAATTTTTGGATGACCAAAACTACTGAGTTTTGGGATGATATGTATATAATATAATTATAAAAATAGAAAAGTTATACAAACAAGTATATTTTAAATGACTAGGAAAAAAGAAGGAATAAAAAGTGAGAAAAAGGGTTTTTTGTTTTTTTTTTTTGAAGGGGGGTGGTGAGGGCTGCACCTGCAGCATATGGAAGTTCCCAGGCTAGGGGTCAAATCAGAGCTGCAGCTCCTGGCTATGCCACAGCCACAGCAACAACAGATCCAAGCCTCATCTGCAACCTATCACTGCAGCTCCCAGCAACACCAGATCCTTAACCCACTGAGCAAGGTCAGAGATCGAACACACATCCTCATGGACACTAGTCAGGTTTGTTTCAACTGAGCCACAGTGGAAACTCCGAAAAAAAACATATTTAAAAAAAATAAAAGTCCATGTATTTTTTTTTTTTTTGGCCACACCCACAGCATGCAGAAGTTTCTGGGCCAGGGAGCAGACCCTAGCCACAGCAGAAACCCAAGCCACAGCAGTGACAATGCCAAATCCTTAACTTGCTGAGCCACCAGGGAACCCAGCTTCATGCATTTCAGAAAAAGAACTTGGAGTTCCTGTTGTGGCTCAGCCGGTTAAGCACTTGACATAGTGTCCATGAGGATGCAAGTTCAATCCCTGGCCTCGCTCAGTGGGTTAATGATCCAGTATTGCTGCAAGCTGCAGCCTAGGTCACAGATGTGGCTCAGATCTGGTGTTGCAGTGGCTGTGGCATAGGCCAGCAACTGTAGTTCCAATTCAACCTCTAGCTTGCAAACTTCCATATGCCAGAGGTATGTCCTTAAAAAAGACAGAAAGGAAAGAAAAGAAAAAGAACTTAAACTTAACAGAAATATTTTTAGAGGTTACTGAAGTTTAAAACTAATGAAGAATTGTCCTTCTACTCACGAAGGATTTATTGCTATGAAAAATTCCCACCCATCATAAACAACTTGAAAACAGACAAAATATATGAAATAACTCCTTTGGACAATGGGTACTATGCAGTGAAGGACTATGATCTCTGAAGGGAAATAAACAAAGAGAGCACTACAATTGCCCCAGTTTACTGTGTGGGAACAGTTTCCTGGCTGCAGAACAGGAAAGGGGAACCCAAACAGAGACCAACAGTCTTGCTGAATTGAAGAGAAAGATATCAGAGTTCAAGGAAGCCAAGACAACTAGACTTTCTGGGGCAGAGTGCCACAGAAGATGGAACTTCACAGAGATCCAGAGATCTTCAGAAAATTCCCCTTGAGTCCATGGTGAAACTCTGATTCTGGGAAAGAATCACTGGAAAACTATGAGCTGAACAAATCCTGGGAACAGTATGTGTTCCCATCTGCCAGAGTGAGAGGCCGCATAATTCATGGGACATTGAATAAAGTCCTAACATGAGTATCATGTAAAAAGTAGTGGGGCTAAATTAGCCACACACTAAAGGATCATCTGGACATGCCCTAACAAAACTTAAAAGCAAGACTTAAGAGGATCTAACTAATCCCAAGTAGGTTAGTTGCATGCTAGAACAATTCAAACATTTAAAAATAAATACAACAAAATCGGCATCCAAAATGTACAACTCACAATGTCTAACACTCAATAAAAATTACTAGACATGCAAAGAAGCAGGAAAAAGTAACCCTTAACCAGGAGAACATTTAACCAAAGGAAACAGACTCAAAAATGATAGAGATGGAGTTCCTGCTGTGGCACAATGGGATCTGCAACATCTGTGAGTGCTAGGACACACGTTCAATCCCCAGCCTAGCAGAGTGGGTTGAAGATATGTGTTGCCACAGTTGTGGCTTAGGTCATGTCTGTGGCTTGGATCTGATCCATGGCCTGGGAACTCCATATGCCTAGGGGTAGCTCCTACACACACACACACACACACACAAAATGGTAGAGATGATGAAATTAGTAAAAAGTAAGTTTAAAAAAGTTATTATATATCAAGGATATAAAGAAAAACATGAAGATATTGAAGACAACAATGGAAGATATTTTTTAAAGACTAAAATGAAACTTATAGAGTGAAAAAAAAAATGCCATTCTGAAATTTTAGGGAGTTCCCGTCGTGGCTCAGTGGTTAACAAATCCGACTAGGAACCATGATATTGTGGGTTCAATCCCTGGCCTTGCTCAGTGGGTTAGGGATCCAGCATTGCCATGAGCTGTGGCGTAGGTTGCAGACACGGCTCAGATCCCAAGTTGCCGTGGCTCTGGCGTATGCCAGCAGCTACAGCTCTGACTCAACCCCTAGCCTGGGAACCTCCATATGCCATGGAAGCGGCCCAAGAAATGGCAAATAGACAAAAAAAAAAAAAAAAACTGAATGAAATTTTAAAATATACTGGGTGAGATTGACATCAAATTACATCATATTTGAGATTGTAATATTGAAGACATACCAAAAGAAAATATACAAAATGGGAGTTTCCATCATGGTTCAGTGGGTTCGTTACCACTGAGCCATGATGGGAACTCCTAATTAGTTAGGTCTGGGAGTTCCCATTGTGGTTCAGTGGTAACAAACCCAACTAGTATCCATGAGGATGTGGGTTCAATCCTTGGCCTTGATCAGTGGGTTAGGGATCTGGCGTTACCATGAGCTGCAGTGTGGGTCACAGATGTGTCTCAGATCCCACATTGCTGTGGTGTAGGCTGGTAGCTACAGCTCCAATTTGACCGCTAGCTTAGGAACTTCCATATGCCAGGGGTGCATCCCTAAAGAGACAAAAAAAAAAAAAGTTTAAAAAAAACTATTTAGGAGTTCTCATCATGGTGCAGCAGAAACGAATCTGACTAGGAACCATGAGGTTGCAGGTTCAATCCCTGGCCTTGTTCAGTGGGTTAAGAATCTGGTGTTGCCATGAGCTGTGGTGTAGGTCATAGACGTGGCTCAGATCCCACATTGCTGTGGCTGTGGTGTAGGCCAGAGGCTATAGCTCCGATTATACCCCTAGCCTAGAAACCTCCATATGCCGTGGATGCAGCCCTAAAAAGACAAAAAAAAAAAAAAAAAAGGGTGGGGGGATATAACTGATATGCTAAGAAAAGAAAGAAGATGGAATCATATAAAATGTTCAGTTCAAACCACAATAGGCAGAAAAAGAGGGGAAGAAAAAAAAATAACAAAGAACAGGAGAGCAAATAGAAAAGATAAGGTAACAAATACAGATGATAATAACCTAACTTTGTCAATAATCTCTTTAAACACCAATTAAAAGACAGTTATTGCCTGAGTAGATCACAAAACAGGACCCAACTATATGTTGTCTATAAGAAATTCACTTTCAGAGTTCCTGTCGTGGTGCATCAGAAACGAATCCAACTAGGAACCATGAGGTTGTGTGTTCAATCCCTGGCCTCACTCAGTGGGGCCATGAGCTGTGGTGTAGGTTGCAGATGCGGCTCAGATCCTTCATTGCTGTGGCTGTGGCTGTGGCTGGCAGCTGTAGCTCTGATTTGACCCCTAGCCTGGGAACCTCCATATGCCACTTGTGCAGTCCTAAAAAGTGAAAGAAAAAAAAAAAGAATAAAGATCTAAAACCCATCACCAAAGCTCCCACATAAGAAAACTAGGAAATGAAGGGCAAGTCAAGTCTAAAGTAAACCTATCAAATTACCCATGACATTTTTCACAGAACTAGAACGAACAATCCAAAAATTTATATGGAACCATAAAAGCAATCCTGAGGGACAAAAACCAAGCAGGAGGCATAATTCTCCCAGACTTCAGACAATATTACAAAGCTACAGTAACCAAGATGGTGTGGTGCTGGTACAAAAACAGACGTACAGACCAATGGAACAGAATAGAGCACCCAGGAATAAACCCAGAAACCTATGGTCAATTAATCTTCAACAAAGGAGGCAAGAATATAAAATGGGAAAATACAGTCTTTTTAGCAACTGGTGCTAGGAAAACTGGACAGCTGCATGTAGATCAATGAAACTAGAACACACCTTCACATCATGCACAAAAATAAACTCAAAATGGCTTAAAGACTTAAGCATAAGTCAAGACACCTTCAAACTCCTAGAAGAGAACATAGGCAAAACATTCTCTGACATCAACTGTACAAATGTTTTCTTAAGTTCGTTTCCCAAAGCAACAGAAATAAAAACAAAAATAAACCAATGGGACATAATCAAACTGACAAGCTTTTGCATGGCAAAGGAAACCATTAAAAAAAACCCAAAAGACAACCTATGGGATGGGAGAAAATAGTTTCAAATGATGCAACTGACAAGGGCTTAATCTCTAAAATATACAAACAACTTAATACAATGCAACAGCAAAAAAACCAACAACCCAATTGAAAAATAGGCAGAAGACCTGAATAGATATTTCTCCAAAGAAGACATACAGACAGCCAACAGACACATGAAAAAATGCTCAACATCACTAATCACTAGAGAAGTACAAATCAAAACTACAATGAGGTACCACCTCACACTGGTTAGAACAGCCATCATTAACAAGTCAACAAGTAAGTAATGCAGGAGAGGATGGGGAGAAAAGGGTACCCTCCTTCACTGTGGGCAGGAATGTAAATTGGTACCACTATGGAAAACAGTATGGAGGTACCTCAGAAAACTATAGAACTACCATATGACCCAGCAATCCCACTCCTGGGCATATATCCAGACAAAATGTTCACTGAAAAAGATATATGCACCCCTATGTTCATTGCAGCACTATTCACAATAGCCAAGACATGGAAACAACCTAAATGTTCATCAACAGATGAATGGATTAAGAAGATGCAGTATATATACACAACAGAATACTACTCAGCCATAAAAAAGAGCAAAATAATGCCATTTGAAGCAAATGGATGGAACTAGAGACTGCTGTACTTAGTGAAGTAAGTCAGAAAGAGAAAGACAAATACAATATGATATCACCTATGTCTGGAATCTAATATGTGGTGCAAATGAACTTATCTACAGAAAAGAAACAAATTCAGGGACTTGGAGAAGAGACTGTGGCTGCCAAAGAGGAGGAGGAGGGTATGGGGTGGACTGGGAGTTTGGGGCTAGTAAATGCAAACTACTGCATTTGGAGTGGATAAGCAATGAGATTCTGCTGTATAGCACTGGGAACTATATCTAGTCACTTGTGATGGAGCATTATGGAGGATATTATGAGAAAAAGTCATATATATATGACTGGGCCTCTTTTCTGTACAGAAGAAATTGACAGAACATTGTAAATCAAGTATAATAGAAAAAATAAAAATCCTTTAAAAATAAACATAACAAAAGAAATAATAGAAATTAGAGCAAAAATCAATGAAATTGAAAACAAGAAATCAGAAGAGAAAATCAACAAAACCAAAAGCTGGTTCTTTGAAAAGATAAGTAAAATTAATAAGCCTCTAGCCAGAGAAACTAAGAAAAAAAGAGGACATGAATGACCAATACCATAAAGAAAAGAGGGGATACCAGTACAAGTCCCACATATTAAAAGGATAATAAAGGAATTCTGTAAACAAGTCCATGACCACATATTTGATAACCTAGAAGAAACAGACCAATTCCTTGAAAGACTAAATCTGACAAAACTCACACAAGAAGAAAGAATAGGCCTATATCTATCAAATTAATCAAATAAATACAGGAAAATACCAAATTTCCAAAACAAAAGACAGAAAGCACCAGGCCCAGATGGATTCATTGATGAATTCTTCCAGATATTTAAGGAAGAAATATGCCAAATCTCTAGACAGAAACAGAGGGAATACTTCCTAACATTCTATGAGACCAACATTACCATAATACCAAAACCAAACAAAGATTTTTTTTTTGGTCTTTTTAGGGCCACACCCATGGCATATGGAGGTTCCCAGGCTAGGGGTCAAATCGGACCTGTAGCCACTGCCCTATGCCACAGCCTCAGCAACACCAGATCTGAACCGTGTCTGTGACCTACACCACAGCTCACAGCAATGCCGGACCCTTAACCCACTGAGCAAGGCCAGGCATAGGACCTATATCCTCATGGATCCTAGTCAGATTCATCTCTGCTGAGCCATGATGGGAACTCCCAGAGCTATTATATAAGAAAAGCAAACTAAAGACCAATATCTCTCATGAACATAGATGTAAAAATTCTCAATACAACATTAGCAAATCAAATCCAACAATGCATAAAAAGAATTATATACCATGACCAAGGGGGATGTATCACAGATATGCAAGGCTGGCTTAACAGTCACAACTGGGTTAGTCCTCTCCTGGCCTTAGAGCCATCTTCTGAGACACCTCTGTGCCGTGAGAGTAAAGTGCAGGAAGAAGTGAATCCATAGGCTGAAGTGCAAAAGAAGAAAGATGAGGCAGAGGACCAAGGAAACTTACACAGCCATGGAACCCACGGGACAGGAAACAATGCCTAGAGGCCAGGGATGCTGGTCCAATTTGGTGGATTGCATGCCTTCTGTCTAGAATGTATCTCAATGGACCTAGAACATCTTTAGCCATTCTGATAGCCTCAACCACTTTACGACCCACCTTGCTCATATCAAAATGGTCCCTTTTGGTTCTCTGCCCTGGACCTGTGACATTGGGGACTAGTTCTGTTCTCAGTTGCAGCTGGATGTAACACATGTACAGTAAATTACCTGCTGTCTAAGCTGGGGGGAAAAATGAGCTTGTGTAATCCATCACATCAATAAGCTAAAGAAGAAAAATTACATGATCAAAACAATAGATGCAGAAAAAGTATTTGACAAAATCCAATACCCATCCATCAGGAAAAAAAAAAAAAAAAAAAAAAAAAACCTCTCAGTAAACTTGAAATGGGGGGAAATAACTTTTGTTGAGTATCTACAAAAACAACCCATGACAAGCATTATACTTAATGGCAAGAAACTAGAAACTTTCTCACTAAGATTAGGAACAAGGCAAAGGTGTTTCCTTTCATCACTCCTTTTCTTTTCTTTTTTGTCTTTTTAGGGCCACACCAGCGGCATATGGAAGTTCCCAAGCTAGGGATCAATTCAAAGCTGTAGCCGCTGGCGTATGCCACAGCCACAGCAATGCCAGATCCAAGCCACGTCTGCAACCTACACCACAGCTCAGGGCAACACCGGATCCTTAACCCACTGAGCAAGGCCAGGGATCAAACCTGCTTCCTCGTGGTTACCAGTCAGATTCATTTCCACTGAGCCACGACAGGAACTCCATCATCACCCCTTCTCAATGTCATACTCAAAGGAGTTGAAAACATGTCCACACAAAATACTTGCACACAGATGTTTACAGCAGCTTTATGCATAATTTCCAAAACTTGGAGACAGCTAACATGTCCTGCAGTAGGTGAGTGGATAAATAAACTGTGGTACATTCAAACAATAAATATTATTCAACACTAAAAAGAAATGAGCTATCAAGCCATGGAAAGACATGAAGGAACCTTAAAAGCATATTACTTAGTAAAAGAATTCAAGCTAAAAACATTACATACTGTATGATCCCAACAACAGGATATTCTGGAAAATTCAAAACTATGAAGACAGTGAAAAGATCAGTGGTTGCCAGGGATTATAGAGGAGAGAGGGATAAATAGAGCACAGATGATTTTAGGACAATGTAACTATTATGTATGATAATACAATGGTGCATACATGTCTTTATACAGTTGTCAAAACCCACAGAATGTACACCATCAAGAGTGAACCCTAATGGAAACTACAGACATATCAAGGCAGGTTCATCAACTATAACAAAGGTGCCACTTCGGTGCTGGGTGTTGATAGTGAGAGAGACTGGAGGGTGGGGGGGGGGAAGGCAGGCGGAATATGGGAACACTCTGTACTTTCTGCTCAATTTTGCTGTAAACCTAAAATTGCCATACAAAATAAAGTCTATTTTTTCTTAGTAAAAAAGTTGGGAAAATATACCGTGCAAATACTGACAGATAGTTGAATGGCTATATTAATATCAGACAAGATGTACTTTATAACAAAGACTATTACCAGGAATAAAAGGGCATCTCATAAAGTAAAGGCACCAATTCAAGAAAATACATCAATCCTAATTGGGTATGCATGCACCTAGAAACAGAGTCTCCAAATACAGGCAGCAAAACAGACAGAACCCGAAGGATGCTAAAAACAAGATGACAGACCCAAAATGGAACCACTTATGTTGATCTCCACATCACCAAAGTGAGACTTAACTATGGTTTCAGCTCTCCCAGGAAAAAACAGAAAGAAAGAAAGAAAGAAAGAAAGAAAGAAAGAAAGAAAGAAAGAAAGAAAAGAAAGAAAAGAAAGAAAGAAAGAAAGAAAGAAAGAAAGAAGAGAAGAAGAAGGAAGGAAGAAGGAGGAAGGAAGGAAGGAAGGAAGGAAGGAGGAAGGAGGAAGGAAGGAAAGAGAAAGAAGGAAAAGAAGGAAAGAAGGAAAGAAAGAAAAAAGAAAGAAGAAAGAAAAGAAAGAAAGAAAGAAAGAAGAAGAAGAAAAGAAAGAAGAAAGAAGGAAGAAGGAAGGAAGAAGGAAGGAAGAAAGAAGGAAAGAGGAAGAAGAGGAAAGAATAAAAAGGAAGAAAAAAGAAAAAGAAATAAAGAAAAAGGAAAGAAAAGAAAGAAAGAAGAAGAAAGAAGGAAAGACGGAAAGAAAGAAATAAAGAAAGAAAAAGAAAGGGGGGGGAGGAGGGGGAAGGGAGGAATACAGTATGAACGAACTAGACGAACGAGAACCCTGCGCTCCGCCCCTCCACGAAATACAGCCAGCACGACAGAAATCCAGACCTGCCTCCATCCATCCCGCCCTCCCTCCCGCTCCCTCCCTACCTCCCGCACTACAGATCCCTCACGCACTCCTGTTGTTCGTGTCTTTATTGCTGCCTTACTTCACTTTCTCCATCTCTCTCTCCCGCTCCCACCTCGATCTCCATTAGTTCGTTCTTCGCGCTGTTCTATTTCTGTCGGTCCATCCCTTCCACCCCCTCCCTCTCTTGTCCCTAGCCACCCCATTCCTTTAAAAAAATGTAGGGATATATAGAAAGGATAATACATTACGACTAAGCAGGAATTATTCCAGAAATGTAAGTTTGCTGTAACTATAGAAAATCACAACCACATGATTATTTCAATAGATATGAGAAAAGCATTGAATAAAATTCAACATGCATTCATGATTAAAAACTCTCAGTAATCTCAGAATATAAGTTCTTCAATCTGATAGTGTCTACCAAAAAAGAAAAAAATACAGCCAACATCATACTTAATGGCAAATTAGGCAAGGATATCTGATCTTGCCACTTCTATTCAACATTTTACTGAATAGGTAAGGGAAAAAAGGGTTAGGTAAAGATCTTTTAGATAGAACACAAAAAGCACAAGCCATGCAAGGAAAAAAATGATAAATGAGACTTCATTAAAAGTAATAACTGAAATACATAAAAAGATCCTCAATAATAAAAGTAATTAAGGAAATGCAAATTAAAACCATAATGGGGAGTTCCCGTCGTGGCGCAGTGGTTAACGAATCCTACTAGGAACCAAGAGGTTGAGGGTTCGATCCCTGGCCTTGCTCAGTGGGTTAAGGATCCAGCATTGCCGTGAGCTGTGATGTAGGTCGCAGACACGGCTCGGATCCCGCATTGCTGTGGCTCTGGTGTAGGCCAGTGGCTACGGTTCCAATTAGAATCTCCATATGCCATGGGAGCAGCCCTAGAAAAGGCAGTAAGACCAAAAAAAAAAAAAAAAAACCATAATGAATTACTATCACAAAAACCCCACTAGAAAGGCTAAAAGACTGACCATGCCAACAACAAGGATGAATTTCAAAAACATACTAAGTGAAAAAACCAAAGGACAATAATATATTAGACAATTTCACTTATATGAAATTGTAGAAAAGACAAAACTTCACTGAGAGAAAGCAGATCGATGGTTGCCAGTCTCCTGAGCTGTAAGTGGGGAGCCATCTCCATTAAACCTACCTCACGGGGTTGTTGCAAGGATGACGTGAGTCTCAAATGAGATAACTTCTATAGGGAACTTAGCACAGACCTTGCAACATGGAAAGAATGTGGTGATTGTTAGCTCTCTCTTTTTTTTTTTTTTTTTCTTTGCTTTTTAAGGCCATACCCACGGTGTATGGAAGCTCCCATGCTAGGGGTCGAATCGGAACTGCAGCTGTGCAACAACACCACAGCCACAGCAACTCAGGATCCAAGCTGCATCTGCAATCTAATACCACAGCTCATCTGCAAAGACACCACTGAGTGAGGTCAGAGATGGAACCCGCATCCTCAGGGATACTCGTCAGATTCTTTTCCTCTGCACCACAACGGGAACTCCTGTTAGCTATATTTTTTAAATCGTTGATATTTTGTGGCAGAATCTGCTGAGATTCACCCATATCATATTGTCCTCTTCTTCCTGGACACGCTGCTAGACCCTGTTTCAAGCCTCGTTGCTTGTAGATAGGGCCACACAACTAGTTTCTCACCAATAAAATGTGGGTGAAAGTGATATGAGTTACTTCTGGGCAAGGCAGTTAGGAGTAGGTTGCCTTCTCCATGATCTCTCTCTTTGCTGGAGGATGGAGAGGGTTAGACCTTAGAAGATGCTGAAAACTTAGAAGATGCTGACCTTAGAAGACGACCTTAGAAGATGCTGGAACCACTACACAAAAGAAGCCTGGGTCCCTGAATTACTGCATAGGACAGAGCTCCCTTCTTCTTGCACTGTGCTGTGAAATAAGCAAAAAAAACTTTTCCTGGGAGTTCCCATCGTGGCTCAGTGGAAACGAATCTGACTAGCATCCATGAGGACATAGGTTCAATCCCCGGTCTCACTCAGTGGCTTAAGGATCCAGCACTGCCATGAGCTGTAGTGTATGTCGCAGACTCTGCTTAGATCTGGGCTTGCTGTGGCTGAGGTGTAGGCCAGAGGCTACAGCCCTAGCCTGGGAACTTCCATATGTCACAGGTGCAGCCATAAAAAAAAAAAAAAAAAAAAAAACTTGTCCTGTGCTAAGCCATAGAGAATCAGGTGAGTTTTTATTGTTGGTATTATTGTTACAGCATTAACCTACCTGATTAATCATATATATGTATAGCCAGCCTTTTTCTTTCGACTCTGAATACAACTCCCCCAAAACCCTAGATCATACTGGTCTCAGCTTCCCACTCCTCAGTTTCTACCTTTGGCTCTATGCTCAGCCTCTATCCTTACTTCTTGTTATAGTCCTTTGTCCAAAGTCAGTGATAGAGCAAATCTCACCAACAATCCAAGGTTCTAAGTAGCACATCTTCACGTCTAGGAAGTGAGGCGCAGTAGCACGAACATAACTTGGTGTGTTTCTAACACCTAGATCCAACTCTATCAATTACCAGCCATTTGTATTAAGTAAAGTTAGTCAGTGAAAGACAAACATCATATGATAGCACTTACACATGAAATCTAAAAAAAAAAAAAAAAAAGAGGATACAAATGAACTTATTTGCAGAACAGAAAGAGACTTTGAAAAACGTGTGGTTACCAAAGGGAACAGGAGAGGAGGGGAGAAATGGACCCTGGTTTAGGACTGGCACATGCACACTGAGGTATATGGAATGATTGGCCGACAGGGACCTGCTGTAGAGCACAGAAAATTCTACCCAATATTTTGTGATAATCTATGCGGGAAAAGAATCTGAAAGAAAATAGATATGCGTGTATGTATAACTGAATCACGTTGCTGTACAGTAGAAATGATTGCAACCTTGTAAAATCAACTATATATATCAATAAAACTTACACTTTAAAAAAATAAAAAATAAAACTTTAAATAAATAAGTAAATAAACGAATTACCAGCCATGTGACCTTGGCCTGTGACTCTTTCTCTCTGGGCCTCAGTGTCCCCATCTGTAGGATGGGGACAGCAATGTCTTCTTCACAGGATGGTTGTGAAGATTAAATAACAGACGGCAGGACCTACACAGCCTGATACACGTAAGTCCAGCAGTGGACCCCAAACTACCCACCTCCCAAGGGCTACCAAGGCTGGCCAGGCTCCCAGGAGCCAGCCTACAAAGCAGAAGGCTGTGACTGGGTGATGAGAGGCACTCCTGGCCCCAGAAGGGATAGCATCTGCTCAGCCCCTTTCCTGTACCTGTGGAGCCAAAACTATAACCTTCTGACTGCAAATACTGCGGCAACCTCCTCTAAATCATACACTGAAAATAACACCAGAGGCACCAACCATGTACTCTTTTTTTTTTTTCCAAGGACCACACCCAAGGCATATGGAAGTTCCCAGGCTGGGGGTCAAAATGGAGCTGGAACTGCTGGCCTACACCACAGCCACAGCAATGCCAGATCCAAGCCACATCTGTGACCTACACCACAGCTCACGGCAATGCCAGATCCTTAACCCACTGAGCAAGGCCAAGGATTGAACCTGTAGCCTCTTGGTGGCTAGTCGGGTTCATTACTACTGAGCCACAACAGGAATTCCACTAACCATGTACTAATGCTAGTTATAAATCCATTGGGTTTATGGTGTAATATTCTCCCCAGAAGAAAAATAAGGCTCTAAAAGCACATTTCATTTTCCCCAACAAGCCTATGAGGTATTTATTCTACTGATGAAGAAAGTCAGGTTCAGAGAGGTTAAGTAACAGGCCCAAAAGCTGCACAGCCACCAAGTAGCAAAGCTAGAAATTGAACTCAATCATATGTTTGATCTATTATTGATTTAACAGACAAACCATTTCTACCACCTGCTCTGTGCCAGGCCCTGTGCTGGGCCTGACAACACAAAGATGCAGGGGGACAAAGGTGCGTGTGGGAAACCGGACCCGTGACTCCTTAGCTAGAGTCCCAGGCAGAAGGGAGCCTGTGCAGCGCTGGTCCCTTGCGGGCCCCCTCCCCCAGCTCTGCTACCTTCCAGAGCTGCAGAACCGCAGCCACAACGCAGAGATGTTTCCTGAGGCCACTGTTTGCCTTGGCCCCATGGTGGGAGACAACGTGCCATGCCCGACAAGGTGGAAAACAAGAAGGGGGTGGGGGTGCCAGTGGTGGGTACAAGAGGGGAGCACAACTTCCAGCGGTCTGTCCCCATCGCTGGTGGGAGCGTGGAACAGAGGGGGCTGCCCTCGTACCCGCCCACCAGCCCCTCCAGGCCATTGTTCCCTTGTTGTGACAGGGGGTTCGGCTAGGGCCTGCAGACTGGGGGCTTCCTCCCCAGCCTGCCCTGCTTGGACAGCTGGAGGAAACAGGCACTGGGGAGCCAGCTCTTCACTCCAACAACAACAGGCTGCCTGCCCACTGGCAGCCTTGCTGGGGGCCGGCCTGGAGCCAGAGAGGCCACCCCGCTCCACCCCGCCACTGGCAAAACATGTTTTCTTGTTTTCTAAAGGGGAGGAGGAGGCGCAGACCCATCCTGAGTAAACACGGGAGCTGATAAGCACGACAAGTCTGGCTGCCAGGCTCCCACCCGGGAGGTCCCTCAGGCCAGCATGCCAGGTTCAGAGTCAGAAGGGGGACAGCAAAACCCTGGCCACTCTGAGGATAAAGCACCTAACCCTGAGTCTGCCTTTACAGAAAAGGGAAGACCCCAGGGGCTGCCAGGCCACAAGCACGAAATCTGACCTCAGAAGCACAGCCGCTAACCTTTGAGGGCAGAAGTGCTCCATCCACGGGTGTCTGCTTCTCGGCCAGCCTCTGTGCCAGGCCCTGTACCAGCATCACCTCTGTTAGTCCTCGTGGGGCAAGTGAAACATAAAGATTGCTGCTCGTCACCTTTCTCAGAAGAAGAGACTGAGGTTCAGGGAGGCAAAGTGACTTGTCCAAGGCCGCATGGTGCTTGGTGCATCGTTGGGCTATGAACCCACACCTGCTGGACCACAAAGTCCATGTCCTTTCCATTACTCCCTAGCCAGCCCCTTGCCCTTCATATCTGCAGGGGTCTTTAGCTCCCAAAGCACTTATGAGACGACTGTATTACTTTCTTGGGGCTGCAGTGGGAGACTTTATCAATCTGCCTTTTTTTTTTTTTTTTTGTCTTTTTAGGGCTGCACCCGCAGCATATGGAGGTTCCCAGACTAGGGGTCCAATCAGAGCTACAGTTGCCGGCCTACACCACAGCCACAACAACACAGGATCCTAGCCGCATCTTCGACCTACACCACAGCTCACGGCAACGCCGGATCCTAGTCAGATTTGTTAACCACTGAGCCACAACGGGAACTCCCCAATCTCCTATTTTTATCAAGAACTCACCATAGAGCTTTAGGTTAACATCTTGGTTTGCATCCCCCCCAAAGCAGACCCCAAGGTAAGAGGGTTTGAGTGCAAAATCATGTATTTGGGAGTTGATGCCAGGAAGCTCCCATAATGGGAGAGAGTGGGAAGGGAGGACAGGAACACAACGTGAATCAATTGGCGGGGACTGCTGTGGGCAACTGGGGCTCCATCCTGCTGGACACCTCTGGGACACCACACAGAACAGAATCGTCCCCCAGAGATGCAAGGAAGCTGCAATCTTGACCTACCACTCCCAACCATCTTTGGTGGAGAATTAGGTGCTCCCGGCCCCTTAGCTCTCCAAGCTTCAGACTGCGGGGTCAGCATGGTCCTGCAGCCAGGGCAAGTCCTCAGGCAGAGAAACGCAAGTTGACACAACAGTATTTGCAGGAGTAGTCAGTGCCCAGAGGACATGAGTAGGGCACAGGCAACCTTTGCAACAGTTAGCAAAACATGGAGTATCACCCCCGTTTTGTAGATGTAACCCCTCGTCCCCCTAGGCCACACCACTCCTATAACCTATGCACCCTAGAACTCTGGTCCATAGGCCCTTCTTCAGCTCTATGTAAGGAACCTCTCGGAGTTCCCACTGTGGCACAACAGGATAGGCAGTGTCTCTGTAGCACCGGGACGCAGGCTTGATACCCAGCCTGGCACAGTGTGTTAAAGAATCTGGCATTGCTGCAGCTGCAACATAGGTCAAAACTGCAGCTTGGATCTGATCCCTGGCCCAGGAACTCCATATGCCACAGGGCAGCCAAAAATGAAAAAAAAAAAAAAAAAGTATGACCTCTAACCAAGGGTCACAGACCCTGCAGCCAACCCCATCACCAATACTGACCAATTCTGATCCTGTCCAGAGAGCGCCCCTGTCCTTTGTGAGTTTGTTTGTTTGCTTTGGCCATGCCCACGGCATGCAGACAATCCAAGGCCAGGGATCAAACCCGAGCCACAGCAGTGACCCAAACCACAGCAGTGACAGTGCTGGATCTTTAACCCACTGCGCCACCTGGAAATTCCAAGAGCTCTGTCCTTTGGTTCCTCCCACTTCCACCTCTGCCTTCCATCTCCATCTGCGACATCCCCATCCAAAAGTTGAGACATATTTATTTCTTCTCTTTTGGGGAGAAGATCTTAATGTTACCATCCAGGAGCCAGATAACCAATCCCCCAGTACCCTTCACCATATCTCCCACTATGCCCAGGGCTCTAGTACAAACAAGACCCTGGGTGACCTAGTGCTCAAGGCCCAAGTACCCAGTGCAAGCATACAAATGAGGCTGCAGCCAGTACTTCGATGCACAGTCAGGAAAAACTCTAAAAGTCTAAGGGATTGGTCCAAATTTATGCATGTTATCTCCTGATTCCAGGTCTTTGGAATACAGGGAGTATGCATCCTGTCACTCCAAGTCTGTAACAGATGCTAGAAGGCTAGAAGGCGGTACTCTGTCTGCCTTTGTCCTACCACGTGCACCTGTACAAAGGCACACCAAGAGGGGCGGGGAGTGGTGCACCCAGGTATGGACAATAAAAGGGGTGCATTGTTTGTAGCAAATTTTATTTATTTTTATTTTTTATTGTTTTGTCTTTCTAGGGCTGCCCCCACGGCATATGGAAGTTCCTGGACTAGGGGTTGAATCAGAGCCACAGCTACAGGCCTACACCACAGCCACCACAACACCAGATCTGAGCTGCATCCATGACCTACACCACAGCTTGCAGTAATGCTGGATCCTTAACCCACGGAGCAAGGCCAGGGATCGAACCTGAATCCTCATGGATACTAGTCAGGTTCTTAACCTGCTGAGCCACAATGGGAACTCTACAAAGTTTATGTATTTATCTATCTATCTATCTATCTATTTATTTATTTATTGGTCTTTTTGCCTTTTCTAGGGCCGCACCCTCAGCATATGGAGGTTCCCAGGCTAGGGGTATAATCGGAGCTGTAGCCACGAGCCTACGCCAGAGCCACAGCAATGCGGGATCTGGGATCTGAGCCACGGTCTGCAACCTACACTGCAGCTCACAGCAACGCCGGATCCTTAACCCACTGAGTGAGGCCAGGGAACTAACCTGCAACCTCATGGTTCCTAGTCGGATTCGTTAACCACTGAGCCAGGACAGAAACTCCGGAACACCACAAATTTTAAGAGAATAATAAAACTGACTAAAATTCAGCCTGCTTTTCATTTTTGCCATGCAGTGGCAATTCTAGAAAATACCAGTGATAAAAATAGCCCCCTGCCAAAGATGGAGGGCTCCTTCCACCAGCCCCCGAGGCACCACTGTCCACGATACTCCTCTCCTTCTGTATCTGTGACAGACATTATGATGAATCAGTCTGGTCTTTCTTTTCCACTGAAGTAAGATGCTGCCTCAAAACCCCTCCTCCACACGTAACTCTAAGCAACCACATTCTGACTTGGCATCAGACTGATCCCTGGCACCTAAGAACCCTGTGACCTTAAGGGTCTTGGCCCAGATCCCGATCAAGAAGTGTTCCACAGGAGTTTCCACTACAGCTCAGCAGGTTAAGAACCAGACATAGCATCCATAATGATGTGGGTTCAATCCCTGGCCTTGCTCAGTGGGTTAAGGATCCAGCATTGCTGCAAGCTTCAGCATAGGTGGCAGAGGCAGCTCTGATCTGACGTTGCCATGGCTGTGGCCTGGGCCTCAGGCCAGAGCTCTGTTTCAACCCCTAGCCCGGGAACTTCCATATGCTGCAGGTGCAGTCATAAAAAGAAAAAAAAAAAAAAGTGTTCCCTGGATCCCATCCTCTCACACTTAAGCCAAATCCCCACCCCCATCTCTCCAATTTCACAGTTTACTAAGCTGCCTGATTGTCCTCTGCTCAGTATTTGCTCTGCCCCTCATCCAACTTCACACCTGCTTCCTGCCCCTAGGGCACCCAGGGCCCTGGCCTGAGAATCATTCCAGAAACCACTTGGCTCCCAGCCAGTGTACCTCGGGGCCATGATCTCCCAATGGTCAAACAGCACAGCCCCGAAGGGAGTACTAGAAGGTGACTTCTCACCTGTGCATTGTGTCATCAGTACAATCATGAACCCGCTGAAAAAATCCTGGTAAGGGAGGCCTGGCCTTTGGCCTTTATCATATATCACACTCTGAGGTTATCCTACAGATTTGCTCGTAGGTTTAGTGTCTGTCTCCCTCCACTGGCAAGTAAGTTTCCAAAGGGCAGAAACCTGGTCTGTCTTATTCCCTGCTGTACCCCCTGCACCTAAAGCAGTGCCTGGGACATGCTAGGCACTCAGAAGCTAGCTGCTGGGAGAATTAAGCAAGTTTTTCTCAGCCCACGCTTGGACCCTAGTGGCCCAGACACACATGGAGTGGCCTCTGCACTCAGAATGGCTCTGCCTCCAGGATCTCAAACTCTGAGCCCCTCTCGGAGCACACCGGCACTTTCCCCATAGAGAACCTCGGGCTCTTCTGCCACCACATCCTCTAACAGCCCTGCTGTGCCCTCCTGTCTCCCCATTGCGCTCTCACTCCCCTTCTGGGTCCCTGGTTCCCCAGGACCTGCTCAACCAATCAGCAGCCTCAGGGATAGAAACACAGGAGCCGGAAAAGCAGGGTATTGAGAACTCAGACCCTGAGATCAGTCTGATTTTTTCCTCTTTTTTCTTTCTTTTTTTTGGGGGGGGGGGGCTTTTTAGGGCTGCACCCTTGGCATATGGAAGTTCCCAGGCTAGGAGTCGAATCAGGACTACGAGCTACAACTACTCCACAGCTACAGCAACTTGGGATCTGGGACCTACACCACAGCTCATGACAACGCAAGATCCCCAACCCACTGAGTGAGGCCAGGGATAAAACTCACCTCCTCATAGATACTAGTCGGATTCGTTTCAGCTGTGCCACAAAGAGAACTCCCGTGACAGTCTGATTCTTAATCTCTCTAAGGTGCAGGGTCATTTCACCAACAGAATGGCAAAAGTAACAATACCCATCTCAAAGTTTCTCACAGGGACTTAACAGGGAGCGAAAATATCCGATGCATAGTGAGCCCTCAATAGCATTTACCGGTATTAATACCAACTTAATACATGATTAAATCTACTTGATCATTTGTAGTAACCTACATGGGAAAAAAGAATGGATATATTTATATGTATGACTAATTCACTTTGTTGTACATCTGAAACTAATACAGCATGTAAGTCGACTCTACTCCAATAAAATTAAATTTTAAAAAATAATAATACATTATTAATAATACATCATTGATACGAAGTTAAGAGGCTTTTATAACAATCCAGAGAAGTTCCAAGCCACTCAGACTCCCCAAGGCTTTCAGGCATCCCTGAGGAAAATGTTCAGAATTTAGGTGTGCATAGAACTCAGATCAAAAAAGGCTGGTCTAACCGCTACGCATTTTGTGTTGCAGTTAATGACACTTATTCTTCCCCTTCCGAACCCACAGCCTTGTCACACGGCTTTGTAGTTTCTCTCACAGAAGAAATGGATTCTCCTCTCCCACCTCTTGAATCTGCGCCGGCCCTGTGGTCTGCTTTAGCCAACAAAATGCGGTAGAGTGACCCCAGTGCTGGTTCTGAACCTAGACCCCCGGAAGCCTGGCATCTTTGCACCTGCTCTCTTGCATCTCTGCCGAAGCCAAGAGAACATGCCTGGGCTAGCCTGGGGGTGGATGAGAGACACGAGGAGCAGAGCCCAGCCACGCCAGTCACCTCAGTCTAGCAACCCCCAAGCAACCCCCACCTCTGTGGGTGAGTCCACCGGGGATCAGTAGAGCTGCCCAGCCAACCTCCAGTTTACTGCAGACCTGTAGGCCCTAAATGCTTATTGTTGTGTCCCCCTGAGGTTTTACAGTTTTATTTTGCAGGAAAAGCAGACTGATGTAGCAGCCAAGTGGGCAGGCACTGGACCACTGTGCTCCAGCTTTCCTGCAACGGCTGACCAGCTTCTGCTCGTGCTACTCTGTCCACAGGAATCTGATGACCTTCAAAGGCAGCCTGTTTCCAAAATCGTTCCACGTTTGGAGCTAAAATCTCTCTCCATCTCCTCTAACCCTTGGGACAAACCCCTAGATCCACACACAAGTAGCTCAATCTCTCCCCCAGGCCCATCAGCACGGTCACACCATCTCCCAACCACGTCAAGGTCAGCACGTCCAAGATAATAACGCTGCTTTTCTCCCCCTCCATGTGCACAGGGCAAGAACCTCTTGGCTCTCTCAAGTCTCACTCTTCCTCATTCCCAACATGGAAAGTGTTGCCAAGTCATAAAGATTTCCTCAGAGTCACACATCACTCTCCTGCTCTGGCCCCACATCTCTGGCCTGAATCCATGAGACAGCCTCCGTTCCTTCCTCCACACCGGCTACACACGCCGCCCATCCATCTTCCATTCAAAAAATGTCATCTCACAGCTACTCTGTCCCTGGAATCGTTCTAATGATGATGAGATAAAAGGCACAATCCTTACTCCTAAGGAGTTCACCTCATGAAGGGGCTCGTCTTTCTAGCACAGGGATCCAATAGTATTATCCTTTATTGGATACCCATTACATACCAACTACTTTGTATCCTACAATATCTCAGGAGTTCCCACGTGGCTTAGCGGGTTAAGAACACAACTAGTATCCATGAGGATGCCGATTCGATCCCTGACCTCGCTAAGTGGGCTGGAGATCTGGCGTTGCCGTGAGCTATGGTGTAGGTCGCAGATGCAGCTCAGATCCTGCGTTGCTGTGGCTCTGGTGTAGGCTGGCAGCTGTAGCTCCAATCAGACCCTTAGCCTGGGAACTTCCATATGCCTTGGGTTCAGCCCTAAAAATTAAAATAATATAAAATATCTCAAATCCTTCCAACAGCTCTAGTGGCTTTTACTGTACCCATTTTTACAGATGAGGAAACGGAGGCTCAGAAAGCTCAAGTGACTTGCTTAAGCCACAGCTCTATATGGCAACGTCTGGTTGGTTGTTGGACCCCGACCCAGGTGTTTCCTATGTCACCAAACTGCCCTTCAGTTGCTGTTCTCATGTCCCTCCCCCACTCAAAATGCCACAACTTCCACAGCAAACAGAATCAAAGCTAGTCTCTGCAGTGTGGACTTTGGGGCCTCACCTGCTGCTCTCCTCACTCCAGGTCCACATGCTCCTGGCTCGCCCACGCCTCTTGGCCCGTGCTGCCCTCTTAGCCAGCGTTGTCTTCCCTCACATCCCATTCCTTGAGACCCAGCCTGGCGGCCCCTTGTCCAAGAAATCTTCTCCTCAGCCAGCAGGGCTCTCCCGTGTCCCCCTCAGCACTGTGTCAGGCCCTCTGTGCAGTTTCCCACAGCAGACAAATGGCTGCTCATAGACAAAGACTGAGTCTAACCCATCTCTGGATTCCTGCTGCACCCCAGGGAGGATCTGTACTCCTAGCTGTGGGACCAGACAGAATTAACTGGATGGGATTGCTGCAAACAGGAAAGTGAACTCAAATATGGGACAGAAACTGGTTGTGTAAATTCATTCAACCAATATTTACTCAGCAGCTACTGTGTGCCCAGTCAGGATACTTGGTTGTAAGTAATAGTAACAACTCTGGCAAACATACATGGAAAAATTATTGGAGGGATGTAGAGTAGCCATAGGAAGACTGAAAAATGAGGCTCAACTATTTACAACAGCCAAGACACGGAAGCAACCTAAATGTCCATTGAGAGAGGAGTAGATAAAGACAATGTGGTACATATATACAGTGGAATAGTACTCAGCCATAAAAAGGAATAAAATAATGCCATTTGCAGCAACATGGATGGACCTAGAATGAAGTCAGTCAGAAAGAGAAAGACAAATATCATATGATATCACTTATACGTAGAGCCTAAAACATGGCACAAATGAGGAGTTCCCGTCATGGCTCCATGGTTAATGAACCCGACTAGGATCCATGAGGATGCAGGTTCGATCCCTGGCCTTGATCAGTGTGTTGAGGATCCGGCATTGCCATGAGCTCTGGTATAGGTCGCAGATGCGGCTGAGATGTGGCATTGCTATGGCTATGGCGTAGGCCAGCAGCTGTAGCTCCGATTGGACCCCCTAGTCTGGAAACATCCATATACCATGGGTGCAGCCCAAAAAAGCACACACACACAAAATATATAGCACAAATGAACCTACCTACAAAACAGAACAGACTCACAGACATAAAGAACAGACTTGTGGTTGCCAAGGGGGATGGTGACAAGAGAGGGATGGATTGGGAGTTTGGGGTTAGCAGATGTAAACTAGTATATATAGGATGGATAAACAACAAAGTCCTACTGTATAGCACAGAGAATTATATTTAATATCCTGTGATAAATCATAATGGAAAAGAAGATGAATATGTATAACACATATATATGTATTATGTATAACTGAATCACTTTGCTGTACAGGAGAAATTAGCACAACATTGTAAATCAACTACACATCAATCAAATAACATTTTAATAAGGCTTAGAGACCCCCTAGGGATCCAGGGAGGCTCAGCAGCTGGGACTCCAGCTGAGGTGACACCGTGGTCAGAAGATTCGTGCAGAAGGTGCTACAGGTGCCTGTTCCTGCCACCTGCAGGCTCGGCCTCTCTGAATGAACCTGCGACTGCCCCCATCTCTGGGTCATTCTCTCTGGGTTCAAGGCTCTGAGCCTAGATCATGTGGGCCCCGCCCAAGCTGCCAGAAAGGAGGAGGGGTGATACCTCACAAAGGGAGACCTCTGCAGTAAAAGATGGGGCTCAGCTTCCTTGCAAGACACATGTAATTCCCTCAAAACGAAGAGGAAGCTTGGGGTACATGACAAATGTCAACCATAGACCTTTGGCTCCAGTTGCTCACACTTTGGAGTCAAGGTGAGGCAGGAGCTTGGAGCTGATCTAGCCCATCATTTCCAGCACGTTCTCAGCAGAATGCTATGAGGACAGGAGTTTGAGCAAGGGTAAGTGAGAGACGCCGGCTAACCTGTTTGTTCATCTCAGGCCTTCTCAGAGCCTTTGGGGTGCCAGCGTGCCCTGGGAACACTCAGGAGTGGAAGAGATCATCAGCTTTTTCCCCCTTTTCTTTCTTTCTTTTTTTTTTTTTTTTTTGTCTTTTTGCTATTTCTTTGGGCCGCTCCCGCAGCATATGGAGGTTCCCAGGCTAGGGGTTGAATCAGAGCTGTAGCCACCGGCCTACGCCAGAGCCACAGCAACACGGGATCCGAGCCGCGTCTGCAACCTACACCACAGCTCACGGCAACGTCGGATCATTAACCCACTGATCAAGGGCAGGGACCGAACCTGCAACCTCATGGTTCCTAGTCGGATTCGTTAACCACTGCGCCACGACAGGAACTCCATCCCCCTTTTCTTGAAGAGTGTCCTGTAGGACGAATGGTCGACAGACCACACTTAGGGAAGCCCTGCTCTAACTCAACCCTCATTTTCAGAAACAGAGGGATCTCCCTGGCCTCACTGGGTCCCTGGCCTCCTGACTGTCCACCCAGGACTCAGGAAAGGGACCTGTTCCCAGGAAAAGGAGGGAAAGATGCAGGGGAGGGAGCCGGGGGAGGCTACTGCTCAGGCCCTCCCCCTGCCTGGTTGCTGACATGAGCTCACCCTCCAGGTGCAGACAAACAATGCATACCCTGCAGGCCTTCGGGCCCACTTCCACCCTCAGGAAACCCCTTCCGGGGAAGAGGGGCAGAGAGTCATGGGCAGCACACAGCCGCCCAGGCCCGGGTCCCAGCCTCCTCAGCACCAAAAGGAAGGAGGCAGGACATCCAGCAATTAGCAGGAGCTCGAGACCTTGCTGTGGAGCAGGTGTGCTGGAGCCCGGTCCCCGGCTCTGCCACATGCCTGTGTGACCTTGGGAAGGTCAGCTAATTCTCTGAGCCTCAGTTTCTTCAGCTGAAAGCAAATGAGCCATTGAATTACAAATGTCTTCAGATATGAAGTCATTGTTGAAACAAATCTGCTTCTTTTTACTCTTTTTTTTTTTTTTTTTAGGGCCGTACCTACAGGATATGGAAGCTCCCAGGCTACAGATTGAATCAGAGATGCAGCTGCCAGCCTACACCACAGTCACAGAAACGCCAGATCCGAGCCACATCTGTGACTTACCCCACAGCTTGTAGCAATGATGGATCTTTAACCCACTGAGCAATGCCAGGGATTGAACCTGCAACCTCATGATTCCTAGTCGGATTCGTTTCCTCTGCACCACAATGGGAACTCCCCTGCTGCTGCTGCTTTTTTTTGTGTGTGTGTGTGTGCTCTTTAGGGCCACACGTGCGGGCATATAGAGGTTCCCAGGCTTAGGGTCTAATCAGAGCTACAGCTGCCGGCCTACACCAGAGCCACAGTAACGTGGGATCCGAGCCACGTCTGTAGCCTACACCACAGCTCACGGCAATGCCAGATCCTTAACCCACTGAACAAGGCCAGAGATTGAACCTGCAACCTCATGGTTCCTAATCGGATTCACTTCCACTGCACCACAATGGGAACACCCATCCCCTGCTTCTTTTTAATGAGAGACCCTGAAAATGACTTCTCAGGTAGGTCATGGAAATTCTGGGGGTGGGGTGGGGCTTCCCCCAAAGGAGGTGTCCCCTATTTGGTTATGTTTGGCAGGGCCATGGCCTACCTAGAAACAGAGATAGGACAGCATAAACATTGAAGTATGCATTCCAGAACTATTTCCAGAGAACCACTAGGTCACCGGAACTGTGCTCAGAGTTACACATACACACCCTCACGCTGGCTCATGACTTCTGTCTCCCTGCCTTGCCCTGATAGTCTAGGCTGCCTGGACTATGCTTTCCCCTCTTCACCTGGCTGATTTCTCTTCATCCTTCCAAACTCAGGTGAGGGGTCACCTCTCCAGGGAAGTCTTCTTGGCCTCTCCTCTCTCTCTGTGCAGACTTTCATCATTCACCTTCCTCCCCTACAGTTATCTTACTGTCTGTACACCTATCTCTCCCAGTAGATTGTGAGTGACTTGAGGGCTAGGAGCCCAAGAATTTAGCCTAGCACATACAGGTCGAGTGAATGAATGTGTAACCCAAATTTCAGCTCTTTTTATCGTGGGCAGCCTGGGGTTTTTCCTCATGTCAACTCTTGAAGCAAGAGTCTTTATGTCTGGGAGTTCCTGTTGTGGCGCAGTGGTTAACGAATCCGACTGGGAACCATGAGGTTGCAGGTTCGATCCCTGGCCTTGCTCAGTGGGTTAAGGATCTGGCGTTACCGTGAGCTGTGGTGAAGTTTGCAGACGTGGCTTGGATCCTGCATTGCTGTGGCTCTGGCATAGGCCAGCGGCTACAGCTCCGATTAGACCCCTAGCCTGGGAACCTCCATATGCTGTGGGAAGCAGCCCTAGAAAAGGCAAAAAGACAAAAAAAAAAAAAGAGTCTCTATGTCTGGAGTTCCCATGGTGGCTCAGCAGAAACGAATCCGACTAGTATCCACAAGGACACAGGTTCAATCCCTGGCCTCGCTTAGTGGGTTAAGGATCCAGCGTTGCTGTGAGCTATGGTGTAGGCTGCAGATGTGGCTTGGATCCCACATTGCTGTAGCTGTGGTGGAGACCAGCAGCTACAGCTCCAACTCGACCCCTAGCCTGGAGCCTCCATATGCCAAGTGCACAGCCCTAAAAAGACAAAAGAAAAAAAAAAGTCTCTATGTCTTCCCATCTACCCTAAAGAAAATACATTCCACGGAGCATCTGACAGCTGGAGATTTTGTAAAGAAGACAGGGGACACACACACCCCACGGCAAGGTCCTCCAAGTACCCAGGTTTATTTCCCAGGTCCTTCCTCCAACACCAGCAGTCCTTGATGATAGCCAGAAGCTTGGCCCTCCCCAGGTGTCTGTGTCTTAATTCCCAGACCTGTGATGGTGTCAGTCTACATGGCAAAGGGGAATTAAAGTTGCAGGTGGAATTAAGGTTACTGTTCAGCTGACATTAAGATGAGAGATTATCATCAAGGGGTCATAAAAA
This sequence comes from Phacochoerus africanus, assembly GCF_016906955.1. Classification (NCBI taxonomy): domain Eukaryota; kingdom Metazoa; phylum Chordata; class Mammalia; order Artiodactyla; family Suidae; genus Phacochoerus; species Phacochoerus africanus. Next base: position 90,679,960 of record NC_062551.1, read on the forward strand.
GCGGAAGAGGATGGCAGAGGTGAGAGGTCAGAGTGATGAGAGAAGGACTGGAGTGGGCTTGATTTATTTTGCTTTTTAGGGCCACATCCATGGCACATGGAGGTTCCCAGGCCAGGGGTCAAATCAGAGCTGTAGCCGCTGGCCTATAGCACAGCCACGGCAAGGCAAGATCCGAGCCATGTCTGCAATCTACACTACAGCTCACAGCAATGCCGGATCCTTCACCCACAGAGTGAGTCCAGGGATCGAACCTGCGTCCTCATGGATACTAGCCAGATTTGTTAACACTGAGCCACGACGGGAACTCCCGAGCAGACTTTAAAGATGGATAAAGGAGAAAGGGAGCCATGTGCCAAGGAATGGAGGGCAGGGAGCCTCTGGAAGATGGGAAAGACACGGAAATAGATTCTCCCCTGGAGCTGACAGAGAGGAATGCAGACTGAATGCACTTTGACACTTTGATTTTGGCCCAATGAGACCCATCTTAGACGTTGGACCCCCAGGACCCTAAGAACACACTCGCACTGTTTTAGACCACTGTCTGTGGTCATTTCTTTCTGCAGCAATGGGACACTAAGGCATCCTCTTGCCCTGGCCTCTTGCCATGCCCAGGCTCTCCTGTCTCCAGCAATTCCGCTCTGGCATGCAGCTTGCACAGCTCACACAGCTGAACAAAAGCCCTGCAGTTGGTCCAAGCCCACCATCCCTAAAAGGCAAGTGAGCAATCATCTGTTGTTATACAGGGTATACATACCCCCTTGGCCAGCGGGCTCACACCCTAGCAACTAATCAAAACACTCCTTCCCAGAAGACACAATATTCTCCCAGAAGAAAGTCCTGGTAAATTGATTTTCTCCATCTTACCACTAGTGAAAACAATAATACAGCTAGCATTTGGGAGCACTTGCTATAAACCAGGTGCTATTCTTAGTGCTACATGTGCTAAAACAACCCACTGAAGCAGGTCTAGTACCAGCCCCACCTTCCAGTCCAGGGAACTGAGACTCAAAGAGTTTAAGTAACTTGCCTAAGTTACTCTCACATGGCTGAGATTTTAATTCAGGCAGTCTGACCCTAGAGCCTGGGCTCTTAACCACCGCACATCCTGTCCCCCAGCATGTGAGCGAATGAATAAATAAGGCATGTGTGCAAAGTGCATGTGGACGTGCATGTGGACCGAGGTCTGTGTGCGCAGATGCTGAGAAACCAGGTCGTGAAGACAGAGGTCCTGTGCTCCCATTTCTCACGGTCTCATGGTCCAGCGGGAGGCAGAGACCAGCTCATCAGTCCAGTGCTCTGAGAGCATCTATGCAGAGGTCTGGGGGCAACAGGGAAAGTCTAGACTGGATGAGAGTCAGAGAACGCCTTCTGGAAGAGGTGGCACTGAGCTGGATTTTGAAGGGCGTGTAGGCAAGAGTCAAGTGAAAAGTGTCAAAGGGCGTTGGGTCAAAAAGACCCTGGGATCTGAAAATGAAGTATAGAGACGGAACAGGGCCATTGAGAGAGAGACACTGCACATTACAGAGGCAGAGAAAAAGCCACCGAGAGGCAGAAAACAGCTCACTGTGTCGTGCCTGGCTGTCCCCAGTCCAACCTCCCTCCACTTCTGGGACAGAAAATAGCCTGGCTGACCTGCAGTGTGCAAAGCATTTCCTGTGCAGCCCTGGGGACCCCTGAGCTGGACTTTCTCAGGGGTGGGGCTGGTGGGGGGTGGGGCAGTGCGGGCAGGGGAGGAGGGGAGGAGGGGAGGAGGACGCTGTGACAGGACAAGAGTGGCTATATGCCTGTGCAGGGGGGTGCCCCAGGTGTGGGTGAAGCACTTCTGGGTGTGCACCCATGGCTGATCCTGGGGTTCCTGAGTCTCTTCATGGAAAATAAAGGCTGGGTAGACCCAGAGCAGGTCATGGCGGCCACCCCCCTGTCTTAGGTCCTGGGTCAAAGGGCAGCTCTGGAAGGCTTCTTGTACACAAGCCATCTCCTCTGGGAGGCCACCCGCATCAATGCTTCTGGAGCAGCTTCCGGCGGACTCTTTATCCTGCCCGGTCTCTACGGACACCACCTCTGCATGCTCCCTTTGCAGGGCAATGACCTGGTCCCAACTTTAGCTGGGGACTGAGTGATCCAGCCAGAACCTTCTCCAAGGACCTTTCCCCGGGAAGTGGGGGAGGTCTGGGGGACAGCTAGGCCTGGCTCCCAGAGCCCAGAACATCTAATCAGGGAAGATATAATCTAACTGGGAACGCCATCCTTCCCTCAGGGAGGTTCTGAACACTCTTCAGTGACTTCTCGGGGCCTCCAGCCTTGCCTGTTCCCCCACCCAACTCCCCAAGTCCCTCTCCCCACGTTCCTCAGGGTTGTTTTTGAGACTATCTTTAAATCAGCTCTCTCATTCCTACCTTTATGCAGTTTATTATTTTACCCTGTGAGGTTTTTATCATTCCAGCACATGACAATGTCTTTTAATCTAGAGCATGAAATTTTCTCATTTGATGGATCAGCTTCAGAAACATCCTAGCACAGACTGAGTAGCCATGGGCCAGGCTGCTGCAGAAGGACTGCTGCAGGGGGTTCCTGCTCAGGAGGGAGGCTGGGCTTTCATTTCAGCAGGGGAGACACGCACACCACAGGGGGAGTCCAAGCAAAACCAGGGCTTTCAGGACACCCAAAGTGTATGTTCCCTTGTTTTCCTCCTAAGCCTGTGGTCTCAGCCAGCAGCACTTCAAACTCTGACACACCTACCAACCAGCCAGGATCTCTGATTCCACCACCTTGGGATTCAGGGAGCTCGCCCTGAAAGACCACAGGAGAGCTGCTAGGCTGGAAGTACACGAACTTTGTCTGGCCGAGCCAGCCAAGCCTTCCTGGGCCTTCATGGACCTGCTGCCCTAGCTCCTGAGCAGCAGCATAACTAAGAGATGCTATCCTCCTCGTTGTCCTGAAAGGAGACCATTGAACTCCTAGATTAAGGAACAGGAAGTAACACTTCTGGAGCACCTACCACATATCTTTTATTTATTTATTTATTTTTTAGGGCCACACCTGCGGCCTATGGAAGGTCCCAGGCTAGGGGTCGAATCAGAGCTTCAGGTGCCGCAGCAACACCAGATCCAAGCCACATCTGCAATCTACACTACAGCTCATGGCAACGCCAGATCCTTAACCTGCTGGGCAAGGCCAGGGATCGAACCTGCGTCCTCACCGATACTAGTCAGGTTCACCTCCGCTGAGCCACGACGGGAACTCTTCACGTATCTCCTTTAGAAGTGACCCTTCTCACCTCATGGAACACCAACCCCTTTTAAAAGGGAATTGCTAGTCTGGTGAAGAAGGGGTTTCTAGAGAAGGCTAAACCAGGATTCAGAGTCTGAATCGTGGGTTGTGTCTGGTTCAGTGAAAGGACAGAGCCCCTCCCCACAGCATCCCCTCACGGGTCCAACACGTGGCATATACAGGAGGCAAGGCTCCTAGAGAAAAGGGCCCAAGGAAGATGACCTTCCCTGGCCCAGCTCCCGGGACTGGGTCAGAAGCTCAGGGAGAGGGTTAGGGGTAGGGGTAGAGGAGCTGCTGGCAGAGGGGCTTGAGGTTAGGGTTAGAGGAGCTGTTGGCAGAGGGGCTTGCTTTCCCAGGGACCACGTGAGAGAAGGCTCGCAAGACACACTGCTTTAGGGCCCAGCGATGGAGTGTGATCTGGATTTGGGGAGAGGACGCTTCTCCTCACTTCAGGGAACTCCAAGTGGCCTCGGTTCAGTGAGGACTGATGAAAACATGATGCCATCTGGCACCCAGTCTGTCTGCAGGTTCGAGGGCACTGGAATAGCACTGGGCAGGGCATAAGGGCTCCTTCAGGGGCCCCACAGCCCTTCTGTGGCCTGCAGGCCAGGACCAGTCATGAAATAACAAGACTATGAACACATGTCAGATATCCTGGGAACTCTGAGTAGGTGGAAGCCTGGGTCTTTTAGATGGGGAGCTATGAGCAGAAATGGTGGGGTGTTAAAGCCAATGGGATTTCATTCATAGCCACGGAAGAGGCCAGGGGAAGCCACATGTCACCTACTTTAGAGATGGGGGGCAGGCTCAAAGAGGCCAAGTCGCTCGTGTGGATGGTGAAGGCAGTGCCAAGCCTGGGTTGCTGGCTCCACAGCCACGCTCCTCCCAAGACACTAGCCCACCTGGGTCACCTCTAACGCCCACTTCAAAGCGAAGGTCCCAGGAATCCTCTTCATCATCCCCATCCCAGTTCCATTTCCAAGGTCAGTGCATTTGTTTGTTTGTTTGTTCCGCTTTCTAGGGTCACACCCACAGTATGTGGAGGTTCCCAGGCTAGGGGTCAAATCAGAGCTACAGCTGCCGGCCTGCTCCACAGCCACAGCAACACAAGATCTGAGCCACATCTGTGACCTAGACCACAGCTCACGACAACGCCAGATCCTTAACTCAGTAAGAGGCCAGGGATTGAACCCGAAACCTCATGGATCCTAGTCAGGTTCCTTAACCACTGAGCCATGAAGGGTATTCCCAAGGACAGTGCATTTCTACTATGAAACTTCCATAGAGAGAAGGTCAAGCCCGCGTTGCAATCCCCTGCCCTGCCCAAGAGGCAGCATTACACTGTCCCCCCTGCAATATCTGACTTCTCTGAGAGCTGGGGCCCCACCCCCAGGCCTCTGCAGAAGCCTCCTTGTCTCACCTAATCCTCCTATTGCCCCAGACTCTACCTACTATTTAAGGGACAGGGACCTGGGCCAGTGTGTCTCTTCTCTGGGATTTCTGGATTCAGACACCAAGGATCAAATTCCTTATAACGTACCAGACTTGGGTGCTCTCAGCAGCCCTGTTTTCCTCCACGTGGAAGAAACAGATGGGTGGTGAGAGGCTGGAGCCACCATAGAGTGAGACACAGGTGAGAGGCAGGGAGAGCGAGCACTGGTGACCTCACATCTGCCACTGAAGCAGCTCTGCGAACCATGGTTTTGTATGCCTGAAAAGTACAGGCTCAGGAGTTCCCATTGTGACTCAGCAGAAGCAAATCCGACTAGGAACCATGAGGTTGCAGGTTTGATCCTTGGCCTCGCTCAGTGGGTTAAGGATCGGGAGTTGCCGTGAGCTGTGGTGTAGGCCAGAGGCTAGAGCTCTGATTCAACCCCTAGCCTGGGAACTTCCATGTGCTACAGGTGTGGCCTAAAATGCCAAAGAGGAAAGGAAAGGAAGAAAGGAAGAAGAAAGAAAGAGTATAGCCTGGATTTGGGGCACTTGCCTAAGGCCCTACCCTGCCCCCACATGCCCTTTCCCATCCATCCCAGGGTGGGCAGGACAAAGAGCAGCAACTCCAGGGAAAAGAAAAGCTGGGAGTGGGGGAGGGAGCCAGCCAGGCTGCCCCTTGGGCTTCTCCCAACCATGGCATGGGCAGCACAGTGTTTGTTCTGGGTTGAGACGCCTCCCCGGGTACCCCCACCCCTCAGCTGGCAGAGACTGAGGCGGAGGCAGGAATGGATAGTAGAGGCAGGTGCTAGTACCTTTGGAAACTTTCTGATGCCTGGGGACCACCTCCCTGATCCCAACTTTGCATGAGAGGTCAGACAGGGGCATCCAGAGAACAACTTGTCCAGTGCTGGGGAGAAGGGGGGCTGGCCCTGGGCTCAGGGGGAGACGGGGAAGGGAGATCTCTGAGCCAAAGAAGCAAGGTGGATGCTGGATTCCTACTCAGACCTGCAGCATGGCCTTGACTCAGCCATTTCTCTTTTCTTTCCTTCAGGGACCCCAGCCATGAAACACGCAATGGGAGCAGAATATACCCTGAGCTAGAGATCCCCAATCTCCCCCAAGCCAGGGACAACCTGACCTTGTGTGGTCCCAGACACGCTCCTTTTTTTTTTTTTTTTTGCTTTTTTTGCCTTTTCTAGGGCCACTTCCCACAGCATATGGAGGTTCCCAGGCTAGGAGTCTAATAGGAGCTGTAGCCACCAGCCTATGCCAGAGCCACAGCAACACGGGATCCGCATCTGCAACCTACACCACAGCTCACGGCAATGCCAGATCCTTAACCCACTGAGCAAGGCCAGAGATCAAACCTGCAACCTCATGGTTCCTAGTCGGATTCGTTAATCACTGCGCCACGATGGGAACTCCCCCAGACACACTCCTAACCTCAGCACCTGCCAAGCTCCTCTGATTCTGCTGTGATCATCTGTGTACCTGCCCAAGGTGGGCAAGCACAGGGGGCAGCACCAGTTGCCTCACTTGCCAGGCATGCTGGGACTTCACTGTGGGTGCAAGCTGATGAGAAAGGACAGGAAGCTGGGACTTGGGCGGGGAGCTTAAGCTCCTCCAAAGGGAAGATCCAGCCCCACACTAAGGATTTAAGCCAGTGGGATGTTCGGAGCAGACCCACTTCAGAACTGGAGTTTCAGGAGATGACTATACTCAGAGCAGGACCCCGGTCCACAGCTTAGAAGCTCAGAAACCCAGCCCAGCCCTCTGGGGGAGACGGGAGAGGAGAGGGACGCTAACGAGGCATCAGGATGTCAGGAAGCAAAGCAGGGCCTATCAAGGACATCAACTGGGAAGAGGCAGCTGGGGTTAGACAGCTAAGGCCTGGGGGGGGGCCCAAAGCGAACTCCAGAGCCCGGCAGCCTGCCAAGGCTCAGGGACCAGCCAGGCTGAGTGGTAGGATCAGCACCTGCAGCTAAGTCACACACAGGAACCACACTCTGCACTGGTGCAGAGGCTGTGTCACAGACATCAGGACCAGGCCACGGGAATGGCGCTGCTGTCTGCACCAAGGATGGGAGACAGAAGGGGAAGCGAGTCTAGAGCAGCAGCCTTTAGGGTAATGTCTTACGGCCGCTGTGGCTCCCCCAGGCCTAAGGAGTCACAACTCACACAGGCACAGGGACCGTGGAAACACAGGCAAAGAGTGTCATCCATTGGGCCTGGAAATGACCTGACCCTGGAGCACAGGGCCGCCTGGGCAGCTTTCTCAATCCAGCCTCAGAGGTCCCTGGTGTTTGAGGGTTGGCCCAAGTGTGCTGTGCACTGACTCCACTGACGGAGAAAAGCACCACAGAGAGTCCAAGGCCACGGCCACCCCAATAGCAGAGAGGGCCTTTATTTGACTCAGTTCCCAGTTACCCACAGCCCTGCTCCCCACTAATTTGCTTTCCTCTGTTTATCAGATTCCATGGAAGAGCACAACCCCCAGCTCAGTGCTGCCCAATGGAACACCCCGCAATGACAGAAATGTCCTGCCTCCTCCGCCTAATATAGGAGCTACCGGCCACGTCTATTAGACACTTGAAATGTGCCTGGTGGGGAAATAAATTTTTTATTTTAGTTCATTTCATTTTTAATAGCTGTATGTGGCCAGCAGCTACCATACTGGACAGAGGAGTCTTGCCTCTTTCATGCGGTGGGGCAGTCAACCTTTCTGAGGTTCAAACACTTAACCGTGTCCTTGTGCCAGGAACCATCCAAAGGGCTCTCTGGGGGCTCCCGAGGCTCAGTGGGTTAAGGACTCAACATTATCTCTGTGAGGATGCAGGTTCAATCCCTGGCCTTGTTCAGTGGGTTAAGGCTCCAGCATTGCCATAAGCTGCTGTAGGTCACAGATGTGGCTTGGATTGGTTGTTACCGAAGCTATGGCACAAGCCTGCAGCTACAGCTGTCATTCAACCCCTGCCCCAGAAACTTCCATATGCTGCAGGAAAAAGAAAAATAGGGGAGTGGTGGGGGAGCTCTCTGTTCAAGATAGGGCTGGGGAGTTCCCGTCATGGCGCAGTGGTTAACAAATCCGACTAGGAACCATGAGGTTGCGGGTTCGGTCCCTGCCCCTGCTCAGTGGGCTAACGATCCAGCGTTGCCGTGAGCTGCGGTGTAGGTTGCAGACAGATCACGCATTGCTGTGGCTCTGGAATAGGTTGCAGACAGATCACGCGTTGCTGTGGCTCTGGAGTAGGCTGGTGGCTACAGCTCTGATTTGACCCCTAGCCTGGGAACCTCCATATGCTGCGGGAGCCTCCCAAGAAATAGCAAAAAAGAAAAAAAAAGATAGGGCTGAAATGGTAAAGACAATAAGGAAAGGGAGGAGTTCCCGTTGCAGCACAGCAGAAACAAGTGTGACTAGGAACCATGAGGTTGCAGGTTCAATCCCTAGCCTCACTCAGTGGGTTAAGGATCCGGCATTGCCATGAGCTGTGGTGTAGGTCACAGATGCAGCTCGGATCTGATGTTGCCGTGGCTGTGGTGTAGGCTGGCAGCTGTAGCTCCAATTCGACCCCTAGCTTGAGAACCTCCATATGCCAAGGGTGTGTCCCTCAAAAGCAAAAAAAAAAAGGGGGGGGAGGGAAAGAAAAGAAAGGAAAACGTATCTACCTGATTTCATCCTCACAGAAACCCTGCAAGACAATACGATTATCTTCACCTGACAAACAAAGAGACTGAGACTCAGAAAAATCTAATAACTTGCCTTGGGTCACACAGTTAATTAGGGCCAGAGTCAAGGTTTGGAGCCCCATGTCTGACTCCAAAGTCTGTGGTTTTCCACTTCATCATGTGGCTGAGGAAGAAAGTGCCCTTCCTGGCCCTGACGGGTGAGAGCTGGGCAGGGCAAAGCCGTGGGCTGCTGGATGGTGCTCTAACTGGCCTCTTCCTGAGCCAGGTCTGCCCTGTTGCGACTTCATTATTTGGCCTGAAATGCATTTCTAGAACTCCAACACACCCAGATCCACACATAAGGCCAAAGGCACTCGGCCAAAGAAAAATTATCTGCTTCTGCGCCTTCCATTAGTGCAGATAATTAACAGTTGATTTGATATTCTTGGCATAAAGGAAGACAGAGCTGTGCTTTGTTTGGGCTGATATTAAAATACCTCTTCATCCCCTCTGCACGCTAATTTGCTCACTCGCCAGAGAACCAGACAGCAGGGTCAGAAGTGAGCTGGAAGGGAAGGAGAGGAGGGAGGAGAAGGAACTGACGCTTCTGAGACATCTAAGCTCTGCCAGGTACCAAGCTAAGAACTTCAACACATTCCTCAAGTGATCCCCATCCTATGAGGTCGCTATGACTATTCGTGTTTTATAGGAGCAGGACTGAAGCTCAGAGAGGTGAAGCAACTTGCCCAAAGTCACACAGTTGATGGGGCCAGAAGATGACTTCGATATCCATGTCTGCCTGACGCCAAGGCTATTTTATATCACCCTGGCTCTAGGCAGAGGCCTGGAAAACCCACCACTGCTTACGACGCACCTGAACTCCTTTCCAGCTCTACCCAGACCACACCTGAAGCCAGGCACCTGCTGCAGCCACGCCTTCTCCCAGAAGTTCAGGCTCTATGAGCAGGAGCAGACCCCAGCCCCCAACTCCATTGTGCCATCGATGACAATGAGAGGCAGGCGTCCCCTTCTCACCCACCGCTTTCCTCCCCACCCCACAGGGTGCTGCCAGTTCAGCACAATAGAGCATTCTGTGTCCAGAGCCACTGCTGGCAGCCGTCAGGCTTTTGCAGCCCCCTCCAGACAATGGCAGAGCCCAAAAGCCCTGATGACCGGTGACAAATGTATGTGAATGACCAGCTTACAGGAAGTGGCCTTCAATAGTCCGATAGCTTCCTGCATCCTGACATTGTGAAGGCCCACTTCCCGTGCTGTCTCCGAAAATACAGCGAGGCAGAGCTGGGGGCGGGGGCAGAGGCAGGGCTTCCCTGCTTACCCTAGACCCAGGCAGTATTCAACCCTCTTGCCTAGCGATGCCACCAGCCTCACCTGACCCCTGGCCAAACCCCACCCCAGCCCAGGCAGAACAGAGGACCTATTTTTAACGAGTCTACAGCCTTCCTCCGTTACCCACTGCCCACCCTGCCCGCCCTGCCTGCTTCCAGGATCCCAGGCCTTCTGCCGGGAAAGGCTGGCCATGGCTACTCACACACCTCGGGTGCACACCAAACACATGTCCCTGTGTCCCTGGTCACTCAACTCTGAACGATAACCTTCAATAGGCTTACAAATGCTTATTAGGTCACCCCTTCAACCTTGTCTTCCAGAGTGGACAATCACAATTCCTTCAGCTTCCTCTGAGTCAAAAAAAAAAAAAAGCAAAGCGCAGCAAGAAGCTGGGGAGGCGGGGAAGGCCTCTGCTCCCACTGGGCTCCAGCTGGCCTCAGAAAAAGGCTTTCCCAGGTTGTGCCTTCCCACGCATTTTGCCTCCCAGAAGGAGCTGGTCAGAGATCAAGACCACCTACCAACTAGCAGGAAGACGGGGCAAGAGGAGCGCTAATGTCCTGAGCATCTTCTACGGAGTCAGGCCCTCGGCTTAGCACTTTTCCTTCAATGACCTGATAGTAAATTCTCATGAAATAAGTCAGACAGAGAAAGACAAAAAAATAAAATAAAATAAAACTAATGAATATGGCAAAACAGAAACAGATTCAGATACAGAGACTCATGAACTCATCAGTGAGTGGTTATCAGTGGGGGGAGGGGCAAAAGGGGGAGGGGATTAGGAGGTACCAACTGCTATGCAGAAAACAGCTACAGAGATACACTGTACAGCACAGGGAATACAGCCAATATTTTATAATAATTTATAAATGGAGTATAATCTTTTTTTTTTTTTTTCCCTGGGGGCCGCACCCTCAGCATATGGAGGTTCCCAGGCTAGGGATCAAACTGGAGCTGCAACTGCCGGCCTACACCACAGCCACAGCAACACCAGATCCTTAGCTCACTGAGTGAGGCCAGGGATCGAACCCACAACTTCATGGTTCCTAGTCAGATTCATTTCCACTGTGCCACAACGGGAACTTTGCCTGAAGTATAATCATTAAAAATCATGAATCACTCTACTGTGCACCTGAAGCCTACATAACTATGCCTCAATTTAAAGATTTTTTTTTTTTTTTTTTGTCTTTTAAGGCCACACCCAAGGCATATGGAGGTTCCCAGGCCAGGGGTCCAATCAGAACTGTAGCCAGTGGCCTACACCAGAGTCACAGCAACGCGGGATCTAAGCCACATCTGCAACCTACACCACAGCTCATGGCAACGCCAGATCCTTAACCCACTGAGTAAGGCCAGGGATCAAACCCACGTCTTCATGGTTGCTAGTCGGGTTCACTAACTGCTAAGCCATGAAGGGAACTCCCCCCCAAAAACATTTTTTTAACTGAAGACAAACACAGATAAGTTAAGTCACCGGCCAGGGGTCACCCAGCTAACACAAGGCAGAGCCATACTACCCGCCCTGCACCGGCCTGGCCCTGGAGACAGGTTTAGATAGAGGGAAAGGGAAAGATACCGTTGCCCCCTCCTCTCACACCCCCTCTAGGATTCCTACCCATATCCAGTCACCGAATGTCCTCCCCTGACTTCCCGGCAAGCCCCCTGGAGAGGGGCAGGGGACTGCACCCACCCACCCACACGCCTCCCTGAGTATTGTTCTCCACTTTCAATAAAGCAGGCCCTGAATCAGCCTCAGGCCATTGTGGCCAAGAGGTGGGAGGGGGCAGTTGTGGGAAACAGGAGAGGTCAAGAAGTGACAAGCCATTCATTCCCCTTGGCCACCGGGGACCTGAGGGCCTCAGCTCAGCCAGGAGGCGCCCCAGGCCCCATGTGTCCAGGAATCACGGAGAACAAAGACATCTCTGGAGATGGAAGGAAGGAGGGGAGGAACTTTCCCACCCTCCGCCCTCCACTGCACAGGGGAAGAAAGGCCAGGGGAGAGGCAGTTGGCCTCCCAGGGGTAGAAGAGGACCAAAGCCCGCGGACTTAACTTCCACTATCCTTTCCACCTGCGTCTTGGAGGGGCGACAGCCTGAGTCTGTGTCCTCACCTGTGACTGCCTTGCAGGGATCTTGGGAGGATTCAGTGAGAGAGCAATGCACCCAGCCCCAGCCTCAGTGGAACTCAGGGAGCAAGCAGGTTTGCCTTCCTCTCTGGGCTTTGTCTGCCTCAGGTTCCTGGGACTAACAAGGTCCACAGCAGAGAGGGCAGCTGCCTTCTTCAGCCCATTTCCAAGAAGCAGGAAACCTTGAAATCCTGGGACTTGTGGAATAGGCCAGGCAGGAGGCATCTGGCCTAAAGCACCATCAGCTCTGCCTCCAGTGCTGGCTTCTGGACCCCAGGGAAACCCATGGCCACATGGACCCAGGGCTGCTGACCCCAGAGGGAGGTACCCAGGGCCGGGGAGGGGCAAGGCGCCATGGGAGCCCCCCCCTGAAATGGCCTCTAGTCCACTTGATGTCGCTGCATAAAGTGACAAGAAGGTAGGCTCCTAGGTTTTTTATCTGTGGCCTCTTCTGAATCCCAGCAAATTTCTGAGCCACTTCCCCACCCTGCTCAGCTTTTATTCAAAAAAAAAAAAAAAAAAAAAACAAACCCACATAGCTCAAGGGGCAAAGTCTTTACTAGAACAAGAACATCAGCTTGAGGAGTTCCCGTCGTGGCGCAGTGGTTAACGAATCCAACTAGGAACCACGAGGTTGCAGGTTCAATCCCTGCACTTGCTCAGTGGATTAAGGATCCGGCATTGCCGTGAGCTGTGGTGCAGTTCGCAGACGAGGCTCGGATTCTGTGTTGCTGTGGCTCTGGCATAGGCTGGCAGCTACAGCTCTGATTAGACCCCTAGCCTGGGAACCTCCATATGCGGAGGGAGCAGCCCAAGAAATGGCAAAAAGACAAAAAGACAAAAAAAAAAAGAATATCAGCTTGAATGAACCCAACCACGCAGGTAAATCTGCCGGGGAAAACAGCAGAGGTGATGTTTGGATTCTCAGTGCTGTTTCTACCCCTCCCTAGGTGGAAAGGTCCAGAATTGCAGAGGTCGGCTAAAACCGAGGCAGCTGCAGTTGTCACCCTCAAAGTCAGTGTGCCCCCACTGGGAGAGCCGGGGCCACGAGGCGGAAGGGCGTCCAGGCTCTGATAAGAAGGGGAAGGACAGGACCCATGCTGGAGCCTGCTGACTGTTCCTTCACCCCAGAGACCACAGGCTAATCAGCTCAGAGGGCCTTCCGGTCTAGGGTCCCCACCCTGAGGCCCCTGGGGAGAGGAGGAGCCAACACCAGCCTCACCCACAGGACTGAGCCAACAGCCAGGAAGCAGTGGGCTCCGGCCTCAAGGGGGCAGGGTACCTACGTCCAAGGCTCTGGCTACTGCCACTCCCCTGTGGAGGTTCCCCAAGGCAACCCCTTCCACACAGCTACCCTGTCTACCCTCTTGCTATGGGCTGAACTGTGTCCCCTCAAACGCATTTATTGAAGTCCTGACTGCCCCAGCACCTGAGAATGTGACTGCATCTGGAGGTAAGGCTTTGATCAAGGTGATTAAGTGGGAATGAGACCACTGGTGGGCGCCACTCTGCTCTGATCCATGTCTTATAGGAAGAGGAGCTTTGGCCACAGAGACACCAGGGGCTAACAGCACCCAGAGGGATAGCGTCAGGAAGAAGCAGCAAGAGGGTGGCCTCTGCAAGTCAGGGAGGGAGAGAGGCCTCAGAGGACACCAATCCTGGTGGCACTTGGATCTTGGCCTTCCAGCCTCCAGACTGTGGGAGAGTAAGTTTCTGTTGTTTAAGCTGCCTGGCCCATGGCAGCAGCTCTAGCAAACTAAGACCCCGCCCCTGCCCCATGGGGTATCCTAAGGAGGGGTCTGGGGGGACTTCCCACCCCATATACTCCCAGCTGAACCTCCCAAGGGGTTGGTGCCCTGAGAGCCACAATAACCCAGGCAGGGCCCCTTCAGCTCAGCCCCATCCCCTCAACTGCCCAGCTCAGCCTCCTCCAGAAACTCCCATCTGCCTGGAGGCCAATCAGTGAGCCAACCAAGGCAGGGCTGTGAGAGCATCAGGGACCTCAGTGGAGCTGCGGATGCTGTATGACATCCAGGGAGAACCAAGGGACTGGCGGGGGCGGGGGGGGGGGAAACAGAGGCTGGAGAGCACCGAGCAACACCAAATGGCAGGGTCAAGGGGGCCCACTCCCCAGCCCTCTGCCACTGCAGAGTCTTCAGTTTCTCTCTTTAGTCAGGCACCCCCTTTTAGAGACCAAAGATCTGAGTCCTGAAGTGTGGGTAAATGCATGGGATGGAAAAATACCACTAATCAAAATAACCAGCTTTTCCTAACTGAGTTGCTGTGCCAAATGCCTTGAGTGTGTTTCTTTCCATCTTCACAATAACCCTGAGGTAAGCAATATATTAGCCCTATCTGACAAGTGAGATTAAACACTGAGAAGCCAAGCATCTTGCAAAGGCCACACAGTGGCCTGTAAGTGGCAGTGCTGGGCTTTGAACCCAAGCAGTCTAACTCCAGAGCTGAGCTTCTGGGAGGGGGACAGGGAGGGCTAGGATCTGAGCCCATCAGAGCCCCAGCATAGGACAGTGGGGTGAGAGCCACCCAAGGACAGGGCTTTAGGGACAACAGCAGTGGAACAATCCACCTTGTCATCAATAGACTAAGTTATAAACACAAAGCCTCCATCTGTGGGAAAGACTGTGACCTCCTAGCCTCCCGCACGTGGGGAAAACAGCCTGGAGAGCATCAAAGGGGCAGAGCTGCCACCAAAGGTTTATCTTTGGTCTCTGCTGGGAAAAGAGACCAGGAAAGGGGCAGGAGAAGCAGGCTGCAGCCTCCAGCAGATAAGTCACGAAAGCTGCCAGCAGAGGGGCTGTGTCGGTGCCAGCTCTGCACCCACTGGCCAGCAGACACTCAAGGGTGTTCCCTGTGGTCAAGTCCACTGGCCAAAAGGCCAGCAGACCTAGGTTTGGTGTGATGACAAGACGCAAACTGGGAAGGGGAGGGGCCACGGGGTGGCTACAAGCCCAGCTCTGCCAAGAATTGCCTGTGTTATCATGGGTGAGCCATTTCCCGCTCTGGGCCCAGATCCCCTGTGTTAGCAAAAGGGGAACCAGTGCCCCTCTTCCTTCTGATTGAGCTCCTTGGGGAGGAGGAACAAAGGGAGAGGGCTTCCCATAAATACAAGACTTCATATAAATACCAGCTCCTTGAGGAAGTAAGGACACCGAAGGCTGTTCCTTCTCTGTTTTCAAGGCTCCTGCTTTACCTACCAGCTCACCTTGCCCCCCAGGCCACACGGGAGGGAAGGCAAGAAGGGGAAAATGGAGCCAGAGCAGAGACATTCCAGAAGCTGTGGCTCCATTAGGGTCCCTGGCATTCCTATGCCCTCTAGGGAGTTCCATGTCCACAAGGTTGACCCAGAGGCCTGCTGAGGCCAAGGGTGAGCTCCACCTGGTAAAGGCGTTAAGTGGTTCCTTGGGCTCTGACCCAGGGCCCTGCCGGCTCCTTGGAGGGCTCCCACCCACCCTGCTGAGCTGCTGCAGAGCTTTGATCACCACTACACGAAGGGCTTCCTGAATGCTTTCCTGAGGACATTGTTCCCCACTACAGAGTCATCAGGGTCAAATTCATCACGGGCTATGCCGGTCCAGGTCCTACCCAGTGGGTAGGTCCAAGCCCCACTTCCCCTGGGAGAATGAAGCCAGTCGTTTCTTTCAGTCTCGCGTGCTACTAGCCCGGGGGAAGGAGAAGCTGTAGCAAAGCACTGCTGCTGCCCTGAGCTCAAGGCAGCCAGGCAGCTCAGTGCACACACCCAGGAGCCCGGCTCCCACTTCCCAAGACGCCTGTCTCCGCACCCCAGCACCTGCTCCATCCCCAAATCACACTCAGCGGCCTCTTACTTCATTCAACATTTATTGTGACACCCTGTGCGAGGGACAGAGTTGAGTAAGGCAGGGTCCCTGACCTCAAGGAACTCAGTCTGGGGCCCATCCCTATGGCCACAGAGTCCGTGCCATGTGAGATGCTGCAGTGGGAGAGCAAACACAGGGCTAGAGGCAGAGGAACGACTGTCTCAGCTCAGGGAGGGGCGTGGACCCTCACACGCCACGGCTCATAGTGCAGTGGAGCTCCCCAGACAGTCAAGGAGGCCCGGTGCAGCCAAGGAGGCGTCAAGTTCTGGTCAAGCAGGACGTGTTCTGGAAATGGCAAAAAAGTGGCTCCGTCCTGGGGACGAAGGGAGGGAGGCGGGGGCAAGATGGTGAAAGAATCTTCATGGAACATGGGGCTTTGGCGAGGGACGCCTTGGAGGCCCCTTAGAAGTGATCTCGTCAAAGATGTGTTTTGGAGGGAAAATGCTGGCAGGAATGGAAGAGACGAAAAGTTTAGGCAGATGATGATGGGCTGAAGCAGGGAAGTAAGATGGAGAACAGAGGATGAATTCCAGATGAAGAAGCGGGTCACCACAGGTTGGCCGGGGTGGGGGCAGGCAGTCAGGACCAACTCAGCAAGAGGAGAGGAGCTGGACTCTACACCGAATGCCACGCTGGGTGTTTCCCACTCTCCATCTCCACAGGAATCGTCGCCATTGTACAGACGATGCTTGGAGAAGTGGAGGGACTTTTCTGGTGGCACAACTAGATTACGCAGTTAAGCTTCAAACCCAGCTCAACACTTTTAACCATCACGCTATATGGGAAATCTAGACAGATGAATAGCGAGCTGTTTCGGAGAATGATCTGGAGCTTGGGGGGAAATTCACCACGAGAGATAGACATCTGGAAGCCCTCAAGGTAAATATAGCTGGTGGTTGAGGCCGCAGGTGCAGCTAAAACCGTCCAGCAAGAAAAAAGCCAAGGATGGAGCGGGAAGAAGACTCAGAGTTAGGAGAACGGGAGGGGCGGGGGCAGAGCAGAGAGCCAGAAAGGGAAACGGAGGCGGCAGTGATGTCGACGGAATTCCATGAAGAGCACCAGACACTGCAAAGCACAGGTGTGACTGGGACCAAAGGAGGAAGGCTTTTAGCCAGACTGGCCTCCCCACTGTAGTGGTGGAGGTGCCGAGCAAGCAGCCAGGGCTAAGAGCAGTGCGGGGATGGGGCTGAGGGCTTGAGGAACTTGGTTTTTAAAAACATCACCTTGAAGGTTGCATCCAGAACCATAAACGGAGAGCTCCAGGCAGCACGGTTATGCAATATGCTCCAGCTGCACTTGGCAGCTCCGGCCCACACGCAAACAGAATGGACAGTGTGGAGCAGGACAGAAGGGCATGGAGGACTCCGGACTCTTCTAGAGAGAAGAACCGCCCTTTCTGAGACACCAGTAAAGACGTTTAAAAAAAAAAAAAAAAATCTCAAAAATATTTGGAGGACCCATTTGGAATTTTTAAACAAAAAACAAGCCATGGTTTATCTCTGCATGATACAAAAAAGATGTGGTAAACAGATAACTAATGTTAACAAACTTAGCTCAAAAAGAATAAACTATTTTTAAGCACCTCAAGGTACTGCTGGAACAGGATGCAAAATGATACACTGTGATTATCCTCTTTACTTGTAAAGCTGATTCCCCAAACACTTTTACTGTAGCAAATAGTTTGAGAGACTGTTCAGAAAAAGAATAAAGGAGCATTTATGTCTATGCCGTTATTCAGACTGGCTGCCATTCTGATTCGGTAAAAGCAAGATTTTACAGGACAGAACAGCACCTGCATGTTTTTGGAGCACTGGCTAAGCTGGCCTCTCATTCTTTTTACACTACACCTCAGAGCACATCCGTATCCCCATTTTGCAAGTGGGGACACCAAAGCCAGAGAGGTGAAGGGGCCTGTTCCAGGCCACCGTGTTCTCTGGTCTCCAACTCCAAAGCTCTCTCCTCCACCCATTCTGAAGTGGGGCACTCTAGGGCCATTCCCCATGCCTTGCTCCCCACTTCTCGTCTCCAACTTTGGGATAGCACTGGCAAGGGGACTACCCAGTAACACAGGTCTAAGCCCGCACTCCCGCCGCCGCCAGCTGGTCCTTCCTGTAAAATACTCCTAAGAAGCCCTCAATCACTAGGCCTGTGACCGCACCTATGAGCACTCTCCCAGCCAAGGCTCCCTCCTCCAGATCCCCACCTCCCCAGGATCACAGGGGTACATGCAACTTTTTCCTACAATAAAGCTAAAGGAGCCAACACACTTATTGGGCACCTACTTGCTGCCATGGACTCTGCTGAGAACTTCACATGTTACCTTAGCTTTGCAACAACCCAGCAAAAAACAGGTATTCTTGAGTTCCCACTGTGGCTCAGCAGGTTAAGAACCCGACTAGCATCCATGAGGATGTGGGTTCGATGCCTAACCTCACTCAGTAGATTAAGGATTCAGCACTGCCTTGAGCTGCAGCACAGGTTGCAGGCATTGCTGGGATCTAGCATTGCTGTGACTGTGGTCCAGGCCAGCAGCTGCAGCTTCGATTCGACCCCTAGCCTGGGAACCTCCACATACTGCAGGTGTGGCCCTAAAAAGACAAAAAAAAAAAAAAAGAAGAAGGTATTCTTATCCCAGTTTTACAAATGAGGATAACTGAGGCTCGGAAAGGCTATGTGACCTGCCCAAAGTCACTCAGCTACCTGTGGAGGCAGTACTCACAAGTCTGCCAGCCTCTAGCACCCACTTTATTTTTACTCTACCGCACGGCCCCGGCTCCCCACTCGACAAGTGCCTAGAGACCTGAGGGAAAAAAGAAAAGTAAGGCAAAAGGCATAAGCCTTTTCGTTTCCACTGCCTGGCCCTCAAGTGACTCTGGGGAGGCTAATCCCATGGAGTTTTTTTGCTCTGCTGGCGGCCTCACCAGCCCAGGGCCCTGGGAAGCTGACAGCAGTCAAAGGGCCCCCTAGAAGGCTTGTCCTGGCAGCTGCCCAGCTGACTTGTGCTAACACAGCAACAGGCACAGGAAAGGCTCAGGAGAGAGTGGAAAAGCACCAGACACGGGGCGGCTGAGGGCAGAGAAGTGATTCCTGCCGTGCTCAGATAGGATAACAGGCTCTGACCGCCGGCACCAGGCCGAGAAGAGATGGGGTGGGGGTGGGTGCCAAGCGAAAAGCCCCAAGCACATCTCAGTGTTAATGTGACTGTTGGGCTGATCCCAAAGAGGGTCACATGCCTCCAAGGTGAATCAGCAGCTATGGAAGCAAACTGGTCCGTGCCCTGGTTTGTTTCAGCAAGCCTGGCCTGTCTTTGCCACAGCCTCAGAAGCCCTGCTACCTGAGGTCTCCTGAGCAGAGACAAGAAAGCGTGCACTATCTCACAGCCCCACAGCAGAAGCAGGGCTCAGCCAGCCCTTGGGAAAGAAAAGCCACTGAGAATATTAATAGACTTGCCAGAGGCAGACATTCAGTGAGGGCAAGCCCTAGGAAATAAAATTATTTAAAGGGGACACAAAGTGAGACTGGAAAAATGGGGCAACTTGGATTTCCAAAGATAGGGCATCCTCTGCCAGGCACTGGGAGGAGTACAGCAGCAGTGACAGGCTTATTCTAAAATAGCTGAAAAATCCAAAAATGTCTTAGTTTGTGGGAAAACTTTTTTGGATTATTTCTGTAGGTTTTCTGCCCTCTAATGTTTTGCTTAGGCTGATGTTAGACTACATATGCACAGGATGCTCAGGTGTTTCAAAAGAAACCAGTCCTGGGATCTAATCTTTGCCACAGTTGTTTGATTGCTTAAAAACAATGCAGATCTCTCAGATTTCATTAGAAGGCAAGGGGCAGTTTGAAAGGTGGCAAATTGGCAGCCACTGGGTCAAATTACCTCTATAGGTATGTTAGCATGCTTAGAATTTTTATTATTACTATTGTTATTGTTTTTGGCTGCATCAGCAGCATGAAGTAGTTCCCAGGCCAAGGATTGAACCTGAGCCACAGCAGCAATGCAAGCCGCAGCACCACTGCACCATAAGGGAACTCCAATTTTTTTTTTTAAATAAACTGTCAACTTTTAAAAATCGGAAGTTTCCACACCAAAATAAATAAATAAAATCCACAAAAATCTGAATGTCTAGTATCTTCAAGAGGGAAAAAAGAAAAACTGGTGTTTCTAGGCAAGGAGCACAAACTGGAAGAAGCTGCATAGCCACTGCCCCCTTTAGGCAAGCCTGTGCTTCCTAGCTCCTGGCCTGGCCTGCTCTTTTAAGTCACCTTACTGAACCCCTCCAGGCATGGGAGTTTGCTACTAGCAGTTTGGCCCTGCGAAGGGATCCCAGGCTTGACCATACTCAGGACTGCCACAGGGGGGCAGCACTGGGCTGCCAATAAGGCCTGCGTCAGCCTGAGCTCAAAAACCAAGTGACCAAGCTGAGCTCAATATATCCTTTCAAAATCAGAAACCTCATCACTACTTCGGTAGCAGACACTGCTGCTCCACACTCTCCATCAGATTTATTCCCTGAGAGGCAAGAGCAACTCATCTCTACATTCCCACTAGGCCTCCGCAACTGAGGGGAAGCTACCAACTCAACTTGCCCCTAAATCTCTGGCTACCTCCTTCCCTGTCCCCTAGCTCCTCCCACTGCACAGCCAGCATCTCTACCTGTTCAGGAATCCCATCTTCACCCACCCCAGATCCTGAGGTCAGAAGCAGGGTACACACCCTCCCCCATTTTAAAGCAGTTTGTTCTTCATCAAATGTTCATTGCCTGCCTTTTCTCATTCAGGTTAAAGGTCAGCCGCCTTCATCAGGCAATAGGTCCACTCTCTGCTCTCACCCCTTCCAAACTCCTCAACAACTCTTAAGTGGCAGCATGTAGTATAAGCTCTTATAGCCCCTTGGAAAGACATTTAGTGTTAGGCACCGAGACCCTTAAAACTGTTCATCCCATTTCATCCAAAACGCCATTTACTGTTCCTACCATTTAGTCCAAACTGCAGGAAAATCCTTATATAAGATACTCTTTGCGGTACTTCTTCTAGTGAACCAGAAACAATCCAAATGTCTAATAACAGGGAAACTTAAAAAACAAGCCATGCCGAGTCCCCTGGTGGCTCAGTGGGTTAAGGACCTGGCATTGTCACTGCTGTGGCGTGGATTCAGTCCCTAGCCCGAGATCTTCCACATGCCGTGAGCACAGCCAAAAACAAAAAACAAAAAACCTATGCTATGTTCCCACTCGATGGGCAATTATACAGCTGTTGAAACAATGAGGACTATGAAGACCATATGATAAAATGAGAAAATGATCATGATGTGAAACACCATGTGAAAAAAGAATATAAAGTTAAATGTACAATAGTGATAATATCAGAAAGAAAGCAAAAAACTATGTCAAGAATTAGTGAAAGATACCAAAATGTGAGCTTTTTAGCTGTAAATGGGCCCTCAGAGTGTGGATAACTATCTGTTTGGGTTTTTTGTTTTTGTTTTCCCCATTTTTGGCTGCACCCACAGCATATAAAGTTCCTGGGCCACAGGATCAAATCCGAGCCACATCTACAACCTAGGCTACAGCTGCAACACCAGATCCTTAAACCATTGCATCAGGCATCGACCTAGCAACACCATGAGATGAGCCGGATTATTAACCCACTGTGCAATGGAGGGATCTCTTGGGAAACCATCTTTTTAAAATCCCTACCAAATGTTCTTTAATGTACAAATACTACTTTCACCGGGAAAACTATATGTGTGTATATGTACGTGCATGAAATTGGTAAACTGACAATTGTTCAGCTTCCTGGGCTCCTCTAATTTAGACTTTGAAAGGTCCTATAAGCCTCTTGTTATCACGATAAAAAGGCTCTTGGGAACGGGCGCCTCTGGGACCCAGTACAACCTTGTTAGTAGAACAAAGTTTTTATGGCCCCAAAGTCCTTACTCAGTTAAAGGCCAGCGTTTTCCTACCTGGAGTCGCCTGCACTTGCATAACTCTAAGGAGACCCCAACACCACCTGGAAGATAGGATTAGATCAATATGGTTCTCAGACACCACTTTAATCAAGTTTTGCACTGAACAGTGATGGGGGGGTGAAAGGTAGTGACTGTTTTCAAGCGAAGTCACATGCCCCAAGGTGAACAGCCTGGGCTCCCAAGAACGAAAGGGCTTTCCTTCCCAGGGGAATCCCTGCCTGAGTGCTAGGCCAGGACTGGAGGGAGAACGAGCACAAAAGACAGGTCAAGCTAGTGAAGGGAGCCAGGCAGATCCGTGACCTCCTCCCAGTGCAAACTGGAACTAGACATGTAGGTATCCCTCCTAAAGACAACCCCCAATCCCAGCCACTCCCCCTTGGGGCTGAACTGCTTCCCCGAAGGGACTGAGAGCCAGTGTTCATCTCATAACTCCTCCCAGTGGTGCACCCAGCAGCGAAGAAGCCTGAGCAGCGGTGGCCACCAACCAGCAGATGCAACTTTCAGGCTGGAACCCTCGTGAGCCTTCCTCTTCATTGGCCCCTCAGCTACCAGCGCATCTGCCTGGCCACAGCAGAGCAGCCAGAGTGTGTGGCTGTGTGGGGCGAGAGGGGCCAGAAGCGATAAAGCAAATCAGATGTGGGTTCTAGAGCTGAGTCGACATGGTGGCAGGGCCAGACAAGGCCCACTGAAGGACCCATAGGGCCCTGTGTCCTTTGTTAATTCTTCTCCGGTCGGTTTCTGTTCAGGACAGCTTTAGGGGCAAATTCCAGCTTGTCCTTAAGGCTCACCACCTGGGTGTGGTCCTTGCCTAGCAGCTCATCCAGCTTGCGGTCCTCCCGGCGCTCTGAGATGCTCTTCTCCTCCTCCACAGGCTGGGGATCCTTCCCTCTGATGAACCATTCCAGGTGGTAGCCCACAGCCCCGACCACAAAGGCCACAGGGAATGTGACATAGGGAGCATAGGTACGCACCACGGTCCAAAGCACAGGCCACATGACATCTGCAGAAAAGCACAAGGCCGCATTAGGGAGAAACCAGCACCCCTTCCCACCAAATACGGACAACCCGCCAGGGCTCTCCACTCATCCGGCTGCCTGGCACAACTTACTGAGCATTCACTCCACACAGAGCAATGCAAGAGGGGACCCCTTGCTTTATGCAACAGCTGGGTCCCTGAAACAACCTAGGAAATTTCAAAAGATTCAATTGTTGGAGAAGGGGAGAAGAATCTCTATTTTATGTACTACGCTCTCGGACAATTACACAACCATGTGTGGCAGTGTTCCCCACAAGAGGACCTCTGAGCCTTACCTAATACAGCTGCAAGCCTGTTGCTGACCCCACCCCCAGGCCCTCCCTGCACAAGTTGCCAACATTCCAAGATCGGGCCTCTCTCTGCTCTACGCAATTTCACCACCAGCAGAGCTGGCCACTCTTTCCCCACCACACACAATCCCACTGCGAATCTCCTGGGTCCAAGATAATGAGTAGTTTCTTTGCCTCCTATGAAGAAGGAGGAGCAAAACCCCAATCCATTATTCAACCATTCTGGATTTTAGATAAATAGAGCTTTTTCCTATGCTGAATTTGACTTTTCTAACCTATAGAAGATAAACCTATACTTTACAAATCTATTGGTCAAACCCCTTTACAAAATATGCTTTCTTCAACCAAAGCCACATCCTCATATTTGCATAATAAGCTCCTAAAAATATCACCAACCCATTATACACTCTCGACATATGATTTGAAAATTCTATGTTAAAAAAACCACTGCACAACGTACATGGGAAAAGAATCTGAAAAGGAATGAATATATGTATATCTATAACTGATTTACTTGCTTTACACTTGAAACTAACACAACTTTCTAAGTCAACTATACGCCAACAAAATTTATTTAAAGAATAAAAATTAGGAGTTCCCATTGTGGCTCAGTAGTAACAAACCCAATTAGTATCCATGAGGATGCAGGTTCGATTCCTAGCCTTACTCAGTGGGTTAAGGATCCAGAGTTACCATGAGCTGTGGTGTAGGTTGCAGATGCAGCTCAGATCTGGTGTTGCTGTGGCTGTGGCACAGGCCAGCAGCTACAGCTCCAATTCAACCCCTAGCCTGGGAACCTCCACATGCTGAGGGTGTGGCCCTGAAAAGACAAAAGACAAAAAAAAATAAAAAATAAAAAAGAGAAAAAATTTTAAAATAAAAAATAAAAACCACTGCACAAGCCATGGCAGAAAAACAAAGAAGTGGAATGGCCCCATGGCTTCCTGAAATGAAATAAGACAACACCAAAATAATGTAAAAACACACAAACTGGTTTTTGCCACTTAGTCTCAAATGATTATCATTATTAACAATTATCAAAGAAAAACAACTATTCACAATTCTAACAGTGATCACTCCATTTATTGAGCATTTCTTATATGCCAGACCTTGGGCCAAGCACATTGTATATACTCTCTCCTTTAACCCTATGTCCATTCTGTGATGTAGACAGCGTTACCACAGGGTTAAGTAACTTGCTCCAAAGTCTCACCTGAAGGATCATTTCTTTTGTGCCCCTGTAGGTACTTCTCCAACTTGGCTATCTCCAGTCTAACGGGAACAATCAAAATCTCACCAAAGATAAGATGCGTTTCTTCCTCTCTCTTCAGTTCCAATTCTCAGCATTTTGGGAAACCAAGACTATATTGCACCATCAAGGAGAAAACTGCAGCAGCTCCAAGACTGCCCTCTGAGTCCCGGTCTCAGCGCCAGGCACCATGCTGGACAATTTACACACTGGTCATCATCTGATTTTCACAGCACCTCTATGAGCTAGGAATTATTAGCCCAGGTTTCTCCTGAAGGCCACAAAGGCCCAGTGTCATTACCTTTACTTGCCCAAGATCACTAGAAGTGACACAGCCACTGATTTTGAACTCAGGCCTCTCCAACTGCAACGCTTATGCTCCTTCTACTGGAAAGAACACACTGCAGAGGTAGACGGTTTCTGTCCAACTCCTGGACTTGAGGAGAGCTTCCACAGTTTTTTCCCAACAACCTGGCATTTCACTATCTAGAAGAGCCTCCCTTTTTCCAAACTTTAAGATTACACTCAGAGATCTGTGAAATTATATTTTGGAGTTGTTAAAAGAGGCACTCTTGGAAGTTCCCACTGTGGCTCAGTGGGTTAAGAACCCAACATAGTGTCTGTAATGATGCAAATTGGATCCCTGGCCTCACGTAGTAGGTTAAGGATACTGCATTGTCATGGCTGTGGTGTAGGCCTGCAGCTGCAGCTCAAATTAGACCTCTAGCCTGCAGAGAAATTCCATATGCTACAAGTGTGGCTGTAAACAGAAAACAGAAAATAAAAAAACAAAAAGAGTCACCCTTGAAGTCAAACGTAATACTTCTCCATTTTCTTTCCTACCTTGTAAACAAGTTCTCTTCTAGCAAACACTTTCCCTCAACAGCCACTCTCCATTCAGATTTCCAATTTGTCTTAAAACATATGAAGCATGAGTCCACAACTAATATTATATTTCATGTGCAGTACAAGCTCTACCTCTGTCTACTGTTCACATTCTAATCATTCCCAAATAAATTAATCCACTCATTTATTCAACACTTATAACCACTTTCTCTGTGTCACACAGTGAGCCGGCCTACCCCATTTATTTCTATTTCTCTTCACGCTCCAAGAGGGCAAGGCTCAGGTTTGTGCGTCCCCACTGTGCCCTATCCATCCCCCACCGCTCCCACCCCTTCTGGCACTAAGTGCTGAAAAAGTGTGTCGAATGAATGAGAGCTCAAGCAACTCATTAGTTTAAAACCACAGTAGTCATTCATCCACCCGCTTTCAAAAGGCGGCAGGAATACACAACAGGTATCTTTGCTGATTACATGAGACTAAATAACAAGTCATCCCCAGATTATCAAAACTAAAGAAGCAACTGTCTGGTAAACACGGTGACGCACAGTTCCAGCCCCGCACGGAGGGAGCCTGAGTGTCCGGGAAAGGTCAAACGGGTTGCCGGGAAACCCGCTCCTGTGCGGGAGTCCGGAGGCCCAGTGAGACGCGAAGCCGCAGTCCGAAATTTGAGGAATGCAGGGGAGAGGAAGGGAGACATGAGTGGGTAGAATTAATCCTGACGGTCACTTGCACCCAAAGCAGGTATGAAAACACAAAGAGGTCAGGGTTCAAGGGTCTGTTCTCCTCCTTCCTCTGGGTTCCCGGGCCCCTGCGCCGATCCCACCAGGCTGACGGCCTCGTCAGCGTCCTTCTTCACTCACGTGCCTGAGGCCAAGAAGCCCCAGCCTCCGTGTCCGCAGGGCGCTGAGACTCCGACGCTGAGCCCCAGGAAGAGAGGGAGCCGTTAGGCCTTGCCAGGGCCGGAGCTGACGCTCGCCATCACCCCTCCCCTAACTCAGAGATCAAGGCCAGGAGCCGTCGCCATAGCAACAAGCGGCCCTGCAACAGCTCACGGGGGAAGGACTGCCCGCCAGGACGCTCGCTTACCTGCGCCGCAGCCCGCACTCCTCCGTCGGGCTCCCGCCCTCCACTGGCGCACCGGGGGCACCAACGTCGCCAATTCCAGGAACCCGCGGGGCCTCGCCCCGGGACCCCGCTCACCGGCGCCGGCTCCTTCGGAGCGCCGGGATTGGCTGAACTCCAGCCAAAGGACTGGGAAAGCTAGGCTACGCCGCGGGCCGCGCTGAGCTGAGATGGATACAGCGCTCCCTACCGGCTGGGAGGTTTCACAGTGACGTCACCACGGGCTTTCGCACGGAGAAAGTGGAAGGTCATGCCTCCTTGTATTCAACGGATGTTTATTAGGCGTCTTCTAAGCCCTAGGTCTGGGCACAGAAAAATAAAAGACATAACCCTTGGCCTCAAGAAGGTCTCAGCAGAGTATAATGCAGAACTTTAAAGAATTCTTCTGATTTAGTCCAGCTTTCTAGCCATGTGACCTTGGGAACATTGTTAATCTGAGACTCCTTTCCCTTTTATTTAATTATTTATTTATTTATTTATTTTTGTCTTTTTGCCTTTTCTAGGGCCGATTCTGAGGCATATGGAGGTTCCCAGGTTAGGGGTCTAATCGGAGCTGTAGCCACTGGCCTATACCAGAACCATGGCAACGCAGGATCCAGGATCCGAGCCACGTCTGCAACCTACACCACAGCTCACGGCAACGCCAGATCCTTAACCCACTGAGCGGGGCCAGGGATCGAACCCGCAATCTCATGGTTCCTAGTCGGATTCGTTAACCACTGAGCAACGAAGAGAACTCCCCTCCTTTCCCTTTTATGCATAAAGGTAGTAACACCTATTTCAAGGATGTTGTGAGAGTTAGGTGAGATAATGTATGCAAAGTGCTGAGCCGGCACGTAGCAAGCAGGGAAATAAATGGTACTACTGTTAGTATACAAATAATTGAAATATAGTAAAACCTAAGTTTTACCTGACCTCTCAGGTACAAGTATTCACTCTCTCCTCTGTGTCCCCACTGCACCTTGTACAGATGTCTGTTTTTATAGAAAATAACACCAAAGCTTAGTTCCGTAATGCCCACCCCCCCATCCCTGCACACCTAGCCCTGCTGTTCCATCCTTATTCCACTAGTCTCAGCCAGGCTTATTTATCTGTCTTTCCTAACGCATGCTAAACCCCTTCTACTTCCCCATGTGGACCAAACTGCTTTATATCTCTGTGCCCTTAGTTATGCTTTCTCATCTACCTGGAGCCCCCTTCCCACATTTATTTATTTATTTATTTATTTATTTATTTATTTATTTATTTATGCTTCTTAATCTTTAAGAGCTTCTTCCACACCAGTGCCATGTGGAAGTCTCTAGCCAGAGATAGAACCCTTGTCACAGAAGTGACCGGAGCCAGCTGCTGCAGTGACAACACCAGATCCTTAACCCACTACAAGGAAATGCCAACCACCCTTTTTTTTTTTTTAATACAAAGTAGCTCTGGCTTTTTTTTTTTCAAGCTTTAGGGACGCCTTGGTAGGAAGCCTCCTAGAGTGCATTATCATTTTAGATACACTTCCCCTGTGATCTCAATACTAAGATCTGACAGTGGAAATGGAGAGAAAGGGACAAAGAATAAAGAAATGTGGGAGTTCCCACCGTGGCTCAGCAGAAATGAATCTGACTAGCGCTGTGGCTGTGGTGTAAGGCCAGTGGCTGCAGCTCCACCTCAACCCCTAGACTGAGAACTTCCATGTGCCCCAGGTGCGGCCCTAAAAAGCAAAAAAAAAAAAAAAAAAGGAAATGTGTAGGGAAACCATTATCAGCAGAATTTGTCCACTAGTCGAATATGTAGAGAGGAGAAGGGAACCAATTGCGTAGAATAACTAGCATTCAGTCAGCCAGTTAACGTATGCTAGGCACTGGGGATGCAAAAATGTCTGGGACCATCTTTGCCCTCAGAAGTTGTCTGACTGACAGGGAGGGGTCCACAAAATGTCAAGAGAATGAGAAGTGTGATGACAAGAACACACGCAAGTAACGCAGAAGAGGAGCCCCTGGAAAACTCAGGGAAGTCTCCCCAGAGAAACCTGCCCTTGAGTCTCAAGTGGTAGCTAGCAGTTCTTTTAGAACTGGATGGGGAGTTCCCATCGTGGCACAGTGGTTAACGAATCCGACTAGGAACCATGAGGTTGCAGGTTCGGTCCCTGCCCTTGCTCAGTGGGTTAATGATCCGGCGTTGCCGTGAGCTGTGGTGTAGGTTGCAGACGCGGCTCGGATCCCGCGTTGCTGTGGCTCTGGCATAGGCCGGTGGCTACAGCTCCAATTCAACCCCTAGCCTGGGAACCTCCATATGCTGCAGGATCGGCCCAAGAAATAGCAAAAAGACAAAAAAAAAAAGAACTGAATGGGGCTCCAGAGCACAGACTTAGGACTCAGAGTTGTGGGTTCAAATCCTGGCCCTGCCACCTGCTAATCTCAGGATAGCTGTTTACACACATTGTTTTTAAAAAGATAATAATAGTACCCATCTCCTTAGGTTGTTCTGTACTAAATCACCTAATGTGTATAAGATGCTTAGCACTTACTATATGTGGCACTTAATAGTATAAGTGCTTAGTCATGATCACCAGTATGTTTACTATTCCTCAAATGTATTCCTCCACCTGTAATGTCCTATGTCCATTTATGACATTACTTACTAAGTCAAAAACCTGAGTGACATTTTCAAGGTCTCTGCATCTTTGCATTATTCCCTAGATCCTGGTTATAGCACCTATGCCTCTGAATGTCTCTCAAATTCTTTTTTTTTTTTTTTGGCCGAGCCTGTAGCATGTAGAAGTTCCCCAGCCACGGATCAAACCTGCACCACAGCAGCAACCCAAGCTGCTGCAGTGACAACACCAGATCCTTAACCTGCTGCACCACAGGGAAGTCCTCCTCATCATTTCTTACCTGGACCACCTTGGCAACTCCTTCAGTGGTCTCATTGCTTTCCAATGCCTCCTCCAATCCACTTCTATTCTTTTGGCCAAAGAGTCTTTCAAACACTTAAAAACAAACAAACAAACAAAACCACTTAAATAAAACCATGAGGGAGTTCCCATCATAGCTCAGGGGATAACGAACCCGACTAGCATCCATGAGGATGTGGGTTTGATCCTTGGCCTCACTCAATGAATTAAGGATCTGGCGTTGCAGTGAGCTGTGGTGTAGGTCGCAGGTGCAGCTTAGATCCCACATTGCTGTGGCTCTGGCGTAGGCAGGCAGCAACAGCTTCGATTAGACCCCTAGCCTGGGAACCTCCATGTGCCACCGGTGCGACCCTAAAAGACAAAAAGACAAAAATAAAATAAAATAAAATAAAACCATGAGGAGTTCCCACTGTGGTACAGTGAGCTAAAACTCTGACTATAGTTGTGTTGCTGCAGCTGCGGCTTTGACCTGGGAATTTCAAATACCATGGGTGCTCCCATTAAAATTAAAAAAAAAAAAAATTTTAAGGGAGTTCCCATTGTGGTGCAGTGGAAAAGAATCTAACTAGGAACCATGAGGTTGCAGGTTCGATCCCTGGCCTTGCTCACTGTGTTAAGGATCCAGCGTTGCAGTGAGCTGTGGTATAGATCACAGACATGGTTCAGATCTGGTGTTGCTGTGGCTGTGGCGTAGGCTAGCAGCTGTAGCTCCAATTAGACCCCTACTCTGGAAAACTCCATATGCTGTGAGTGCAGCCCTAAAAAGCAAAAAAAAAAAAAAATTTTCAATAAAAAACCCATGAAACCTCCAGCTTAAACCTCTCCCCCTCACCTCTGTCACGTCATCCCTTCCAACCATGTCTCCTCAATTCCCCCCACCAGGGTCCTAGACTGTCACCTCTCTCCAGTCCCTGCTCTTCCCACCAGCCCCCACACAGATACCGTTCTATGTCTTGGCCTAAGCTGGTCCCTATGCCTGCAATGAATGTCTTTCCTTTTTATCCCTGACTGCAAAACTCGAATTCATCCCTCAAATCTCAGTTCCAAAGGCCCCTCTCAAAGAAAGCTTTCGCAGACTCGCTGGTCGCTAGAGGCTCCCTCCCCTGGTCTCTTCAGCCCCTCTGGGAGTGCAGCCCTCCCTTTGTACCACAACTTTCTGTTTAGGTGCCTGGGAGACTGGGACAGACTGGGAGCACCGCAGGCACAGGGACTGGATCTAAGCCTTCACATGTCCATGGAACCCAGCACAACGACCCAGACCACAACACCCAAAGGAGAGCTGCCCACGACCCCAACGTCAGCCACATACGGGAGATTGTGGACGCTGCCTGTCCCTCCACGTCCATCCCACACATCTCATGGTCCCAGCATGGGAAAACACAGAATGCAGAGGTTAAACTTAGACTCTGCCACTTCCTGGCTTCATGATTTGGGGTAAGTTGTTGGAACTTCTCCGAGCCTTGGTTTTCTCATCCATCAAATGGTAGTGATAACAATATTTGCTTCATAGGATTGCTCTGCGTATTGTCTAGTTCAAACCTCACCCCAGGTTCCCATTTTATTTTTTTAATTATTTTACTTTAATTCATTAATTAATTGATTTGCCTTTTAGGGCCAAACCTGCAACAGATGGAAGTTCCCAGGCTAGGGGTGGAATCGGAGCTACAGATACCAGCCTACACCACAGCCATAGCAACACCAGATCAGAACTGTGTCTGCAATCTACACCATAGCTCAAGGAAACGCTGGATCCTTAACCCACTGAATGAGGTCAAGAATCGAACCCTCATCCTCATGGATACTAGTTGGGTTCGTTACAGCTGAGCCACAATGTGAACTCCGTATTTTTTTTGTTATATTTTATTTTATTTATCTTTTGTCTTTTTTTAGGGCCAAACCCACAGCATATGGAGGTTCCCAGGCTAGGGGTCGAGTTGGAGCTGTAGCTGCCAGCCTACGCCAGAGCCACAGCAAGGCGGGATTCAAGCTGCATCTTTGACCAACACCACAGCTCATGGCAACGCCAGATCCTTAACCCACTGAGCAAGGGCAGGGATCGAACCCACAACCTCATGGTTCCTAGTCAGATTCGTTAACCACTGAGCCATGACGGGAACTCTTTTTTTTTTTTTTTTTTTAATACCACACCTGCAGCATGTGGAAGTTCCAGGCTAGGGGTCAAGCTGGAGCTGCAGCTGCCAGCCTACACCACAGCCACAGCAATGCCAGATCCGAGCCGCATCTGTGACCTACATCACAGCTCATGGCAATGCCAGATCCTTTAACCCTCATTCTCGTGGATACTAGTTCATAACTGCTGAGCCACACTGGGAACTTCCAGGTTCCCATTGTAAAGTTTAAACAACTGAAGCTCAGTAATGGTAAAGTCACCCAACCCATGTCTCAGTTGGCAAGTTTAGGGGAAATAGACAAATGAGCATTTCTAGTTGAAACTTTGTGACAGTCATCCAATCTAAGTATTCCCAGACCTGGCTGCCATCAGAATTTTTGCTAATTTTTGCTAAAAATTCATCCAAGGGCCAAGAATCTATTCACTAAGTCTTAGACAGGGCCCAGGAATATGTTTAGGATTGGCTGCAAGCTGATTCACTTTTGGGAATTCAGATCACTTTTGGAAATTCAGAGCCCTCTCCACCTCCCAGTGGTTTCGCCTGTGTGTGTGCATGGGTGTATGACCTCTTGCTTTTCAGGTGGTCTCCCAGACCAGCAAAATATCTGTTCATGCCACTGTCCTCTTCAAAACCCTTCTGCGGCTCCCCATCGCTCTCAGGACCCAGGCCCACCTTCCTTAAACTGATCCCAAAGCTCAGCGTGATCAAGCCTCTGCCCTCCCAATGCCTCTTTCTCCTCCAGACCTTTGCACAGTTGTTCTCCGATCTTGGAACATTCTTTCCCCACCCTCCTTCAGTGGCTAATACCTAGTCATCTTTCCAGCACCCACCCTTATGATGTGACTGCTTACCTTCTTGTCTGTTTTTCCCATAAGTCTATTAGCACCATAAGACTAGAAACAACTCCTTCAGGGCTATCTTTCCACTGCTAGACAGTGCCAACAGTGGTTCTTTTTTTTTTTTTTTTCCTTTTATGTATGAGCCTGTGCATATGGAATTGCCCAGGCTAGGGGTTAAACTGGACCTGCAGCTGAGGCCTATGCCACGGCCACAGTGAATGCCAGATCCAAGCCACATCTGTGATCTACACCACAGTTTGCAGCAACTTAACCCACCAAACCAGGCCGGGGATCAAACCCACATCCTTACAGAGACTATGTTGGGTTCTTAACCTATAGAGTCACAATGGGAACACTCCAACAGTGGTTCTTGCTAAATATTTGCAGAATAAATGAATGAGAAGAACTGGCTAGTCCAGAGAGGCTCAGAAGAGCAGCCAACCTTTTGGAAGGTTTTTCCTCAGAAAGTTGGCTTTCTAAGTGGGAGCTGCCATCAGCCTTTTTCTGGGCTCAGAAGGCTGTAGAGCTAAAAGCTCATGGCTTACATGAGACAGACCTGGGTCTCCCACCCTTAGGCCTGCCTGTGACAGGGCACTTGGACTCTCCTGAGCTTCGGCTTTCTCATCTGTCATAAGAATGAGCTGCATTCGTGTAAAGCACTCACCCCTTGCCTGACCCACCGCAAGCACCCAATAAACACTGGCCATCACTACTGGGTTTGGGATGCCACAGAGCTTCCCAGAAAAGTTCTCCTCTCTTCTTCTCTGCCCCCACCCCCCACCCCATCAATGTGCCCATGCACAGGAGGCATCAGAAAATGTGACAGCAGAAACTGGAATTCTCTGGAGTAGAGGCAACACTGACCCCTTAGAAGGAGAGACACCAGTATTTGTCCCTGTCGAAGAATATCAGCCCTCCCTGTTTATGGAGGACACGCTGTGGGCCAGGCATTGGGCTCTGGGCTTCCCTCTCTGGGGAAACATTGGGGGGACTGAGAGAAAGGAAACCTGACTGAAAATAGGAATTGAAAGACGGCCCTCTTCACCCCACCCAGGCCCCTCCGATGGGGCTCTGGTCCTTCTGTGGCCACCTGGCCCAGGCAGTCACGCTCTCCCCAAACCAAGAGCCTGGGCTCTGGCCTCTTTTCCCTCCACCCACTTTTCCGCGCCCCCCTCCCCCAACATGCATAGGCAGAGGTGGCTTCTTCTCGATAGAGCAGCTGGCTCGAGTGCAGTTCTGCCGTTTTATTTTTCCTGGGATACTCAAGGGGATGTGGGAACAGCCACAGGTGTGGTGAGGGGAAGCCCCCATCTCCCCTTCCCAGCAGCTGGGAAAGGGGAGAGGCCCAGGCGCCCTGGTCCTGGGTTGGTCCAGCCACTGTGGTCCCTGGGCCCGGTGGGCAGAGGGCTGAGGGTAGAGCCCCTGGGAGGATGGGGCGGGCTCCTAGGCGGGGTTCGGGATTCTTCATAAAAAGCCACGAAGCTTGATTCCCCACGAAGCCCAGCCCCGCGGGGTGGGGGGGACGCAGAGCCCAGATGGGGGACCCGGCCCGGCCTGGCCCGTGGGGGGAAGTAATGGCAGAGATGGTGCCCGTAGGGAGGAGGTGGGGACGAAGCGTCGGACCTGGAAAGAGGGGAGTCCCGGTGGGGGCGCAGGGTGGAGAGGCACGGCCCCCAGCCCAGCCCGGGCGCCTTCGCGTGGGGTCAGGAAGGTAAAAAACCCACGAGAGCGTGACGGGCAGGAGGGGCCGGGGCGTGCGGTGCCGGCGGGGCGGGCGCACGGGGCGGCCCGCGTTCACAGTGACCTCGACGCTGGGTGTACAGTACGGGTAGAAAACCGCGGGCCCGGGCCCGGGCTGGGCGGGCCGGGCGGGTCACAGCCTGGTCTGGGCCTCGGGGATGTAGATCTCGATGCTGTCGGCGCTCTCGGTGGCCGAACTGTGGCGGAAGGAGGCGGCGCGCTTGGCCGCCAGGAGCCGCTTGCGCGCTTCCTGCCGCTGCCGGTCCACCGAGTCCAGGGAGCGCTCCTTCACCGGCACGCCCCGGCCCCGCGAGGGCTTCTTTGGTATCGGCGGAGGGACCTTCTTCTCCTCCTGCCGGCAGAGGGGAGGTGGCTTAGTTTAGGCGCCGGATCCCGCCCGACTTCCCACTCCGCGCCCCCAGGGCCTGAAGTGGTTAACACCGCGCTCCTCTGACCGGTGAGAGCGGTTCTTGGGAGCGTGTGCCCGCCTAGAAACCTCAGAGGTACTGGTTCTGCCAAGGTCAAAACCCACAATTTACACTTTAAAAAAAAAAAAAAAAAAAAAAAGACTCGAGCGCCCCCTGGTGGAACTGTTTTCCACAACTCGCATCAGAGTGGAAGCTTTCCCTCCGGGTCCCTAGCGTGGCGGCCTCTCCGACCCAGGCAAGGAAACGGGGGTTCACATTTCAGGCTGTTGCTGGGCCCCGTCACTGACAAGGTCTAGTGAGATGAGGGCTCAGGGGACCCTAAATGTCCTCTCTGTGCTAGGCCCCAGCTGGGGGCAGTCTGCCATTCTGGCTCTCTCAAACTACCTCTGATCTGAGGTGGCTGCAGCCACCAAAGGGTTCTTGCAGCTCAAGCAGCAATGAGCACCAGGGCCAAGCAGAAGGCAGTGACCAAGTATGTGGTCATTTTGGAAGAAGATGGTCACCGTTACCTGTCCAAGGCCGCCTCTGCTGCCCACGTTCTCATCTCCTGTTCTCCTCTCCTCCCTACACTCTCTGGGAAGGGTCTGGCCTCTTGGCTTGAAGGGACCTCCTCCCTACCTTAGGCTCCAGGAGTTTCCAGCTGTTGGCCTTGAGTTGCTGTAGCTCCAGGAACTTGAGGGTCACATCCTCGATAGAGAGCTGCAGGAGGTCCCAGAAACCCGCCAGGTCCTGGAAGGTGGGCACGGGGAACGCTGTGGGGTCCTGCAGTGAAGGGAGACAGAGGGGGGAGGCAGCCAGTCAGCTGAGCCCCAGCCAGGACCAGAGAAAGCACTACCCACTCTCATCGTTGGGAAGCTCACCTTGGAAGAGTGGGGTGGGGACTGAGAGGCAAGGAGACAAGAAAGAGCCCAGGCCTCTCCCTCATGGCCACAGACACTGGGTCTCACCTCCAGGCATACACACTTCCCGTAAGCTCTATGCCCACGGGCACTCACCATGCTTTGCTGACACAGCCGGAAGAACTGCTGAACCTTCTGGGACAGGAGTAGTTGTGTGCTGCCCACGGCACTGCGGATCTTCTCCAAGACTGGAGGGGAGAAAGAGATGCGGGGAGAGGAATGAGGCTCTCCTTCTCTAGCCTCCAGGAAGTCTGCCCTGAATGACTCTGACCCCTCTGTTCTCTGGCACTGTCTATCCATCTGTCCCCTCCAGCCTTCTCCCCATCCCATCCTCAAGGTCTTAACAAGCAGTTCTATCCACTTCACCAAGAAGACCGAACATCCCCAGACACTGATGTTTCTTCGTTCATATGAGTCCTTATCCTCCTGTGTCCTCTCCGTCCCATGTCAGAGAACAGATGAAAACTTGCCCCAGCCCAGTCCTAGAGCCTTGGCCAGGAACTAGCTCAGGGATCACCCGTTGGCAGAACTTTGTCACTCACCAGCATATGACTCCTCGGCTCATTAAGAATTACTAAATCATGTCATGTGCATGGCTTTTGTCTTCGAGTCACTTCTCATCAACTTGGGGACCAAGGTAAGGCTGTCTCCCCCCTTCAGACTGGACTTGCAGGGATGGGTCACGGCCTCTCTCAGGCAGGGTCCTGTCTTCCTGGCTGAATCTCCTTCACCCAGGCTTGGGACATGAGCCCACACTGAGCACTGCCTCCCCCTCTGCCTGAAGTCCTGGTCTCACACCTGGATCAGACCTGGCTTTGCAGCCCAGCCCACACAGGAACAGAGTCCCCTGGATACCCATGGACTTGGACTGGCAGCCATCTCCCAGAAGGCCCAGCCCTTTCACCCACTTTCCCAGTCCTCACTCAGGCCTCTGAAGCTGCTCCTGCTTTCTTCCAAGAGCTCCCAGGATGCCCTGCTGCCAAGGGAGAGCCACCAGAGCCTGGGGCTACACAACCAAACTGTGAGTAAGGCAGTCACTCCCGGCCAAAGGCCTCTCCTCCCGCATTGCGCTGCAGCCCCACCAGCCACGCTCTCTCCGCGCACACGGTGTCCTCACTCACTCTCCTCCGGCAGCTCATAGTCCTCCGCCTCGCGCTCCATCTGCTGGCACCAGTGCTCCAGCTTCTCCACCTCCGCCCTCAGCATCTTGATGAACCACTCGCCATCCCGTGGGCAGGGGGACGTGCGGCCTGAGTCGGGGAGGCTACGTGAGCCGCGCTCCATCCAGGAGTCGCGGCGGCCGGACCCGGGGCCGGGGGTAGGGGCAGGGGCAGGGCCGGGCGACCCATCGGTGGCCGGCGGCTCGTACGGCAGTGGGTAGCCCTCGCGGTAGGCCCACTGGCCCTGCGTGTGGACCGTGCGGAAGACTGAGTAGGTGGGGGCCCGGGGCCCGGGCTGGGGCTCAGAGGCGTGCCTCTGGAAGGAGCGTCCGAACTGCAGGGCCTTGTCTTCTGTGGCCACGGTGGCCAGGCCGGCCAGGCCCTCCAGCTCCAGGTCGGCCTGCACGCCAGCTGTCACACTGTTGGAGCGCTTGAACCTCGCCCGCCTGGTGAGAGAGGTGGCAGTCATCTCTGCCCCTGCTGCATCTCATCTTAGCCCTCTCCGCACCCCCAGGCCAAAAGGAAAAGGAATGAGAAAGGAAACCTACAAAGTGATGGGCATTAATTCCCGGACTTTAAATGTATCAGTCCTTGCTGCCAGAGGGTACAAAATATACCTACCTGTTGCAGGGCTTCTGGATAGGGGCGACATTCAAAACATTTAACAACCTGTACTCCCTGGGCAGAACAGATGGTGGCAAATACCAATCGGACAGACACAGCCAAAGTGTCATGCCATCACCTGCAGAAGCTGGACTAAGGGCCAGACCAGAGGGGCCCAGCAGGTCCAGGGTGGTGGCTCTTTACCAATGAATACACAAGTATTTTAGCATTTATTTTTCTTTTTAGGGCCAAACTTGCAGCATATGCAAGCTCCCAGAGCTAGGAGTCAAACTGGAGCTGTAGCTGCTGGCCTATGCCACGGTCATAGCAACACCGGATCCAAGTTGAATCTGCGGCCTACACTACAGCTTGTGGCAATGCTGGATCCTTGACCTACTGACCAAGGCCAGGGATTGAACCCAAATCCTCATGACTCTAATGTCAGGTTCTTTTTTTTTTTAATCTTTTGTACTTTTAGGGCCGCACCCATGGCATCTGGAGATTCCCCGGCTAGGGGTTGAATCGGAGCTACAGCCACAGGCGTACACCACATCCACAGCCACGCCAGATCCGAGCCGCGTCTGTGACCTACACCACAGCTCAGGGCAACACCGAATCCTTAATCTACTGAGCAAGGCCAGGGATCAAACCCACAACCTCATGGTTCCTAGTAGGATTCATTTCTGCTGCACCACGATGAGAACTCCTAATGTCAGGTTCTTAATTAAAAAAAAAAAAAATTGTCAGGTTCTTAAGCTGAGCCACAACAAGAACTCCTATTTCAGCATTTTAACAAACAATATGTCTCTGCTAGTTTATACCAATGCTATCAGTATGTCCTCAGCCTATGGCCCAGAGAGCCCCACAGTCACTCAGCTGCAAACAGGAGAGCCAGGATCTGGAGCCAGGACTGCCACGCTCCATAGCCCAAGAACTTCCCACCACACCAGCTGCTAGAACATCAGGAAGAACTGCCTTAGAGCAGCTGGGGGAGAGGGGGCGGGCTGCAGCTGGGAGGACTTCTCCTCTAGGGACCCCCTAGCTCAGAACGGAGCCTGGCCAGACACAGTCAGTTGGTGCCAGTGGAGTTGAATTAAGTCGTTGGCAGGAAAGACACAGGGCCTGGAAATTTCTTGTCTTTGCATTAATAACATGCAAATCTTATGCAAAACTGAAAGTCAATTGGCCTTGTTCTTTTCTCCCCCCCTGCTGAGTTCAGTGTAGGGGCTCTTTTCTATGAAGAAGTGAGTGCTCCCTGAGGAGCATGAGGTTGGGGTCAGATAATACTTAAAGAAGTGAGAGTCAGGAGATGTGGGGGTGGCAGGGAGAGGTTAACGGAAGTTTGAGGTCTGGAAATGCAAGGACCATAAAGAAAAGCCCGTGCGTCCTAAGCTACCTCTACCCTCGTGTGGTCTGATGAGAGAGGGGCTTGGGGGGTCAGGTCTAGGGGCACCACCAGCTTCTCAGGAGACTCCCCCAACCCCCACAACTTCAACCTTCCTCTTGCTGCCCAGGCCTTCTCTCCCTGTCTGCTTTGCCTGCCTGCTTCCCTCCAGCTGGCAGGCTGCCTGCTGGGAGCCTGTTGCCATAGAAACCAGGCCCAGAAGGATGCTGCAGGACCCAGGAAAGAAAGATGCACTCATGTGCGGTCTCCAACCAAACCCTATGTCCCAACCCCCACCCAGAGAGAGAAAAAGCAAGAACATATCTGCATTGCCTCCCACATGGCCTTCACCTCGGCACCTGCCTTGTCCTGCCCTGGTTAGGACTAACCATTCTTTCCTTGACTATTAGATCAGCCTCATTTCAGCCACCTCTGTCTCCACTCAGTAGAGCATAGAAGAGCACCAGACTAGGAGACAGATCCGAGTCTAATGTCGGCCTTGTTGCTCTGGGCCTTTGGGAAGTCATTCACCCTCTACCTGGGCCATCTAATGTGTGTGTGTGTGTATAAATTACATTATATGATATATATGACTGCATATTCCATATAAATACATAACATGTACACTGTAAAATGATAGGAATGGACCAGTAATTGCCAAGGTAAATTATACCTTGCCGATGGGAGTGATGAGTGAAACAGGTGAGGGCAATTAAGAGGTACAAACTTCCAGCTACAGGAGTTCCCTTTGTGGCTCAGCGGTAATGAACCTGACTAGTATCCATGAGGATGTGGGTTCGATCCCTGGCCTCGCTCAGTGGATTAAGGTTCTGGTATTGCCATGAGCTGAGCTGTGGTGTAGGTGGCAGACGCGGCTCAGATCTGCCATTGCTGTGGCTGTGGCATAGGCCAGTGGCTACAGCTCTGATTCAAGTGCTAGCCTCGGAACCTCCATATGCCTCAGGTCTAGCCCTAAAAACAAACAAAAAAGACAAACAAACCCCCCCCCCAAATTTCCAGCTACAAAATAAATGAGTC
The DNA here is from genome assembly GCF_016906955.1 of Phacochoerus africanus. NCBI lineage: Eukaryota > Metazoa > Chordata > Mammalia > Artiodactyla > Suidae > Phacochoerus > Phacochoerus africanus. The sequence goes on from NC_062551.1 coordinate 90,719,295, forward strand.
ACGGGGAAGAAATGTACAGCATGTGGAATACAGTAAAAAATATTATAATAACTTTATGTGGGCGTCTAAGTCTAGATGGTAACTAGACTTATCATGGTGATTGTCGCATAATGTATGGAAATATCAAATTTTTGTACCTGGCATTACATAGTGTTGTGGTTCAATTATACGTCAATCAAAAAAATAATAATAATATTTTTTTGATCTTTTTTTTAGGGATGTACCCTAGGCATATGGAGGTTCCCAGGCAAGGGGTCTAATTGGAGCTACAGCTGCTGGCCTATGCCACAGCCATAGCAATGCCAGATCTGAGCCGTGTCTGCAACCAACTGAGTAAGGATAGGGATCGAACCTGCATCCTCATGGATACTAGTTGGGTTCCTTACTGCCGGGCCACAATGGGAACTCCCAGATAATTTTGAAATAAAACAAAATAAAATTATACCTTGCATATTTTATGTTGGATCCAGGGCCCAACATTTCCTCACCCATCTCTCCAGCACCCGGGAGAGGAGTGATCTTCCTAAAGCGGACCTCTGCCCAACTCATTCCCCTGCTCCAAACCCTGCCATTGCTCCCCGTTGTCAACAAGACAAAGGCCAGGTTTCCTCCCCACATTTACCCAGTGCTGGCGAGTACTCCAGATGCAGTGCTCTCCAGCCTCATCTTCCCTGCACCCTCCTTGTTCCCCATGTATATTATAGTGGCCCTGACTTTAGCCTTTGCACCTGCTATTGCCCTACCTAAAACAGCTTTCCTCCTCACTCCCTGTCTGTTCCCTGCTCAAGCCTCCTCTTCTTCCGTGAGCCTCCTGACTGCCTCTGACACCATCCTCAGCACCGTTCCTCTCTCAGCCATCTTCCTGCATCTGGAAGCAGCCCCACTCTTTGGTTACATCGTTCTGTTTCTGGTGAGAGTGTGTGTGTCTAACTGGAACTGTTAGGATGCACTTTGGCTCCCTTTGAAATTGTTGTGCTTTGAGCTCCAGTTCATCTCTGGCTCTTTCAGAGCTCCAGCAATCACAAAAACACACAGGTAAAGGTGGGATTTGCCCTAGTAAATACATCACTGAAGATCTGCCTTCCCTATTTTCCTTCCTGTTACCCCCATGACACATGGGTCCATCCTTTAGTGTCACTCAGTCTGCGCCTTTCATTGTCCTCTGAGGGGTCCTGAGAGTATCATCCATCCTCTGTCTTGATGGAAACGGGTCACACAGTCTGGAACAGAAGCACAAGGATCCTGGGCTTCATGATTCTCAGCTCAAGGAGCTCTCTCACCGTGTCTACTTCAAGGAAGGCCAGAGAAATTGAGGCAATTATGGGATTACTGGAAACACAATTTTCACCAACACTTCCAGCCAGGAGCCAGAGATTTGCACAGCACAAGCAAGAATTGCTCATCCTTGTGCAAGTGGCATTTAAAACCGGTAGTGTGTTGGAGTTCCCGTCGTGGCGCAGTGGTTAACGAATCCGACTAGGAACCATGAGGTTGCGGGTTTGGTCCCTGCCCTTGCTCAGTGGGTTAACGATCCGGCGTTGCCGTGAGCTGTGGTGTAGGTTGCAGACGCGGCTCGGATCCCGCGTTGCTGTGGCTCTGGCGTAGGCCGGTGGCTACAGCTCCGGTTGGACCCCTAGCCTGGGAACCTCCATATGCCACGGGATCGGCCCAAGAAATAGCAACAACAAAAAGACAAAAATAAATAAATAAATAAATAAAACCGGTAGTGTGGGATAAGATCACCCCAGAAAAGAACAATGGAACATTGCAAAGCCCTGGGGAACACAGACATTTCAGGGGCCAGTGGAGCCTATGCAGTCCCAGACAAGTCTAAGCCAGAGAGGAAGAGAAAGAAAACCAGGAGAAAGTTACCTAAAGGCAGACACGGGATGGGGGGGGGAAATCCCCCCCAAAAGTCTCAAGGAGGAATGAGCAGCCAACTGGAAAATGCAGCCAGTTGGGAATGAAACGTATCCACTGACCTGGCCATAAGGAAGCCACTGGTGATCAGGGCAAGAGTCAGTTTGGTGGAGGGAGTTCCCTGGTGGTCTCATGGTTAGGATTTGGTGCTTTCACTGCTATAGCCTGGGTTCAACCCATGGTCTGGGAACTGAGATCCCACATCAAGCCACTGCACACCGCAGCCAAAAATAAATAAATAAATAAATAAAGTCTGGTGGAGTTTGGGGACAAGGGATTGTCAGGAGGTGGAGAAAACTAAGCAAGACAACTCTCCAAAAGGGCTTGGTTGAGAAGGGAGAAAAAAAGAAAAGAAGACAGTGTACCTTTAAGGAAGGGGTAATCTGGTTGTTTATCAATTATATCTCAATAGAGCTGATGGGGGGTGAAGGAGGCATTTTGTTTAGGACAGTTCTCATATACCATATCCCCAAGAGGTAAGCAGAGGAACTGCCACCCAAAGAAGTCATGCCCTAATTCCCAGAACCTGCGACTATGTTACCTTCCATAGCAAAAAGGACTTTGTAGAAATAATTACATCGAGGATTTGAGATGGAATCCTGTGCTATCCATTTTAATCAAGAGTCCTCCTAAGTGGAAGAGGCTGGCAGGAACGCAGAGTCAGAGAAGGAGAGGGGACAACGGGATCCAGGCTAGAGTGATGGGAAGTGAGGACTCAACCTACCACTGCTGGTTTTGAAGAGAGAAGTAGGCTACAAGCCACGGAATGTGGCCAGCCTCATACATTGGAAAAAGTGACAAAATGGATGATTCCCAGGGTCTCCAGAAGGGATCAGTCTTGCCAACACCTTGATTTTAGCCCAGTGAAACCCAGTTCAGACTTGCAACCGCTAGAAATGTTAAGATTATAAAAAGGTATCATTGGATGCCACTAAATTTGTGGCTATTCATTACAGCAGCTATAGGTAACTAATACAACCTGTAAAAAGTAGTCAATTCAAGATAGAGAAGAGAGAGGCAGTAATCCAAGGACCAGATAGAAGGGGATTAAATAATAACTAACATCCTCTGAATAGTTAGTATGTGCTAAGCAAAGCACTTTACATGAATAAATATGCTGCGTCCTCACGTTAGAGTCACTCCTTACAGATGAGAAAACTAAGGCTTAGAGAAGCGACGTGACTTCCTAAGACCAGATGGTTATCAATTTAGTGTAGTTAGTCAGCAGAGGCCCACTCTTAAAACCTTTACACTCCACTGCTTCCCTAGGACCGAGGGAGAGGGGCAGCTTTAATCAGGAAGACAGATGCTTCACCCCCTGGGGCAGGACTGTTGGAGGAGGCAAGGGAGGAGAGGCAAGGAATTTGGAAGTTGGTGGGAAGTGAAGAGAGGTCCTACCACTGGACCTCAGTCATTTTAATGAAGTAAGCAGGGAGGCAGTCTCTGGAGATTGCGGGGAGGGGCACTGGGAGAGGGAATAAGAAGGAACAGCCTTAGGGGAGGCAGGCTAGCGGAGGGGTTAAGCAGGTACATACGCTCTGGAGTCTGGAGAGGGGCTGCCTGGGTCCAAAACCAACCCAGCTTTACAGTTTGTGCCTCAGTTTCTTCATCTACAAATGAGAATGACAGCAGCACCTACTCATAAGATTGCTATGAAATAGCATATCTAAAAAACTTCGAACAGCACCTGGCCTGCCCATGGTAAACGTTAATCACTATATGGTGAGGCGGGAAGGTTTGGAGCCCACACTGAAAAGAAAGGGAGATGGACAAATAAAATCATGGGACTGGAGCACTGAGAACCCAATTAGACCGTTGTGCTGTCTTGTAGTTACTGATTATCACGAATAATGTAGTTACTGCCGATCATTTCCATCTGTTCTCCCACAGCACTCTGAATAAAATCTCTCTTTTACTCCTTATCACATTGTATTGTAATTAGTTCACGTATGTAAATCTCTCTCTCCCTTACTAAATTGGGCAATTCCTCAAATAAACCTTGGTTGAGTGGTTGGCTGGTCGGAAGGAAGGATGGTAGAGACTACATACAAATCATTCCTCAATATCCATTCCCCTTTCTTCCTTAGTAACAGAATCCCCCAGTTGGTTGTTTTGGTTTGGTTTGGTTTTGGCTAGTGGATTGCAAAAGTTCCCAGGCCAGGGATTTAAACGGCACCAAAGCAGCAATCTGAGCCACAGCAATGACAACACCAAATCCTTAGCCCACTGAGCCACCAGAGAACTCTCAAATCCCACAATTTAAAGCTAGACACATGGCCGTTTCAAATAAAGATTCTTTCACCAATCCCCATTACAACGAGGTGTAGCCAGGTGGCTAAATTCTTAGCTCATTGGATATAAGAAGAAGTGGTATGTGCGACTTTCCAGGAAAGGTCCTTAAATGGAGAGCACATACCCTTCTTTATTCCTTTCTCCTCCCTGCTGACCAGAATGCAGATGTGATGGCTGGACCACAAGCAGCCATCTTGGAACATGGGATGTAAGCCAAGTGTTAAGGATGGAGGAGAAATAAGACAGAAGAAGCCTGGGTCCTGACACTGTGGATCAACTACCAGCTCTCAACTGACTCTCTCCGGACTTCTAAGCAAGAAGGAAATAAACTTCTAGCATATTTAAGACATTGTTTTTCTGCAACTGACAGCCAAAACTGATCCTAACTGTAACAGATGCATTTTCAGGGTAGTGAAGTCCAAGGCTTTTGTCCCTATTTAGTTTTGGATTTGGCAGCATCTGCTGTGGTCTTCACCAATAGCTGCAAATACAAGGGTAGAAACTGGCTTCAATTATGAATCATCACTAATACCTAACAATGCCTTTCATGATATTTTCTCCCCGAGCATTTTAACGAGGTCAAGGAGGCCTCTTCCTCTCAAGTCCTTTAGGGTGACAATGATCAGACTGCTGATGATTCTGGAAGCGGTTATCATGGTTGCTTCAGGGAAATGTTTCTACCATGATTCTCTGATGGATAGCACAGAAGACTCTGGGAAGAAACTGACTCATCCCAAGAGACTCGGTGTCCAAAGAATGTTCAACATCCAGAGGTTGTCAAAAGGTTTTGCCAGGAGTACCTGGCAGTAGGCTGGTGGGGATGGGAGGGGGAACGGATTGGGACATTTCAGCAAGGCTCAGCCATTGTTCTAGCTCCCTCTCTGAGAAGGCATCTTAAGAGCTTAAATACACAATCAATCAGGAATTCCCAGGTCCACCACAGGGCCTGGGGGCTATGACAGTGATGCCAAGGTGGCGCTAAGGTGGGAGATTTAGGGAGAGTCATGACCATTCTGGAGCTGATAGCTGAGGAAGGGAGGCAGTGTCCACACCCAAGGCTTGTGGTCATTCAGCAATTCATTGCTTTTTTGAAGGCCTGTTCTTGGACTATAACTTCATGAGGATGTGCTTCCTTCCCAGCACTCCAGGAGCTCTGTTCTTTCAGCACATTCCCTCCCCAAGGTTCCAAAGCCAGAAATGACCATGATGCTAAGAAAGGGGTGGACTTCCTACACAGAGTTCTCCAGGTAGCCCTGATTGGGCACAAGTGGCTGAGTAAGGCTGCCAGATAAAATATAGGACTTCAGTTAAATTTTAATTTCAAATAAATAACAGATAATTTTCAGTATGTCTTATGCAACATTTAGGAAATACTTATACCAAAAAGAAGTATTTCCTATTTACATGATAATCAAATTTAATTGGATAGCTGGTTTTTTTCTTGTTTATGTTGTTTTGTTTTTGCTAACTCAGGAATTTAAGATTAAAATCTTAATGGAAGGGATCTAGAAGTGGAAGATACAAGGAGATCCCTTGATTAGAGAGAGTTAGAAGCAAAAATCACATGACTTCCATGTTCTCAAAGGGCTCTAGCAATAGACTTCTAATATCCAATAAGGGCACCGGATGCATTCTTTTTTTTTTTTTTTCTTTTTCACAGCCACACCTGTGGCAAATGGAAGTTCTGGGCTAGGGGCTGAATTGGAACTGCAGCTAAACCTACACCACAGCCACAGCAACACCTGATCTGAGCCACATCTAAAACCTATGCTGAAGCTTAAGGAAACGCTGGATCCTTAACCCACTGAGTGAGGCCAGGGATCAAACCCTCATTCTCACAGAGACAACGTCAGATCCTTAACCCACCAAGCCACAATGGGAACTCCTGGATGTATTCTTTTATCACAGCCCAGAGTACATTGGGTCTGGGAAGACAGGTGCTGTAGGATGCCTTGAGATGGAGCTGATAACCTTTTGTTTTTGTTTTTGGTTTTTTTGGCTTTCTTTCTTTCTTTTTTTTTTTTTTTTTTTTGCTTTTTAGGGCCACACCCATGACACATGGAGGTTCCCAGCCTAGGAGTCAAATCGGAGCTACAGCTGCCGGCCGAGGCCACAGCCACAGCAATGCAGGATCTGAATCATGTCTACAATTTACACCACAGCTCATGGCAACGCCGGATCCTTAACCCACTGAGCGTGGCCAGGAATTGAACCCACAACCTCATGGTTACTAGTCGGATTCTTTTCCGATGCACGACAATGGGAACTCCAACTGTTTCTCCCTCCTACCAGAGGGTCTTAGCACCTGCTGGTCCTTCTGCCTGGAACATTCATCTCCCATTTTCACTTAGTTCTGTTGATCCTTCAGGTCTTCACTCAAATGTCACCTTCTCAGGGAATCCATGCCTGACCCCTCTGACTGCGTCAAAGCCCCAACTATACACGCTCATAATGTACATGCCTCTCCTCTGTGGCTCCTGCTCGGCTGAACTTCTACATCATTTATGAGGTTCTTAGATTAATGTGGCAGCAAGCTTCACAGGCCAGGGGCTGTGTCTGCTTTGGCTCACCTTTGTATCCTCTGTGCCCAGAACAATAGTTGACAAATAATAGGGATACAATAAATGTCTATGGACAAATGAATCTTAGGCGGGGGTGCAGTGGAGATGGAGCTGAAGGGGTGCCAACCCCAACGCTTATATGTTTCTAAGCCAAGTCATCACTGATGATGCACAACCGAAAGGACCCACAGACAACTCCCAGGAATAAAGGGAAATAAATCCGAATTTCTCACCCAGTAGGTTAGCAGGGAACACCTGAAAGGCAAAAAAGGAGAAACCTTTCCTCCCTGGCAATTTTTTAAACCAAAGTACAGAGAAAGAGAAAGAGAGACAGAGAGAAATACTGGGACCAGTGAGACGAGAGCAAGGACAAGACAATCTAAGAAAATGGGGTGGCAGCAGGTGGGGGGCTAGACCTGGATGTGTGTCTGGAAAGGCTGCTGATATTCATGGCTCACTTTTATGTACCAGTTGGGTCATGGTGTGTGGTAAGTCAGACTTAGAGTGCCAGGGACATAAGGGACAGAAAGGACAAATGCAGGTGTATAACTAATGATGCCTTCAGCAGACAAGCAGGGGAACTGGGCCAGAAAGATGCGCCAGATTTCTTCTCTCCCCACCTGTCACCCCCTCTGGATTCCCAGTGTGATCACCTGTCCCAAGCAATTCAGTTCTTTAGACATTTGTCCAACACTATCTCCTCCCTCCAGCCCACCCCATCAAGGCCTCCCCAGCACCTACTTGAGAGAAAGGAAGACCTCAGGCTCCACCTGTCCCCACCCTTCCTTGACTTCACTTCAAATGCTTCCAAAATCATTCCACTCCTCTCTGTATCTGATGCCATGAGCCTTATCCAGACAATTGATCAATAGGGCAGGATGAACCAACCTGGGAAGTTCCCACCTCCCCAATACCGCACATATAGAAACATACAGAAATGCTACATCAAATAAAGTCCAGGAGGTCCCGTTGTGGCTTAGCAGGTGTCCATGAGGATTCAGGTTTGATCCCTGACCCCACTCAGCGCACTACGGATCCGCCGTTGCTGCAGACTGCGGTGTAGTCCGGCAGTGGCAGCTCCAATTCGACCCCTAGCTCGGGAACTTCCATATGCAGCAGGTGTGGCCCCACTAAGAGAGAAAAAAAAAGAAAGCCCAAAAGGCAGTTGCTACAATGCCAAGCTTGAAAAGAAGAAAGAGAAATCTTCAGGTTCCAGAAAGAAAAAGGAAATTCTAAATCAGAGAGGTGAAAGGGAATCTAAGCCAAATGAGCCACAGGAGTATCAGGCCAGACATATGCTAGAGGCTACCTGGTAACACCAAGAATATAAAAGGAGAGACTCCAAGTCTTTGCATCCTGGGGACCTGGAAGGAGACCCCATGCATAAAGCCAGCAGACAAAATAAAGGTCGTCTCATTTACAAACGTGGACTAGAAAACTCACGTCATGATTCAGGTATGTGGCCTGGAGGTAGGATGCCGAGAAATCAGAATATTAAGGCTGCTCTGTGTGTGGGTGTGGGGTCTGAATGAGTAGTACCAGTGAAATACAGAAACCTCAGGCGGAGATATTAACTCTAAAACTGCTCCCAAGCTCAAGTAGCACTTCAGCATAAAGGAAATTGAACCCAGGAGGAAGCAGTGGGCAGCAACAAGCAATAGTGAACACATAAATTGTTAAAACATGTTTGTACGTCCAAACTATTAAACCATAAAAGATATAACAACAACTGACTTGGCAGAGTTTTTTAAAGAGGTATAATCAAATGTTAGACAAATATTAACATGGAAGATGGGGGGAGGGAGTTAAGAAGGAAATTAAAGCGTTCCAAGGTTCTTGCTTTGTGCCTCTTTCAGGGTAGAAATACTAATTTTAGACTTTAATAGAAAAATATGAAAGTAAGTATATTTGTTTTAAATTTGAAGGAAATCACTATTAAAATGTAAACTTCCAACCCAGTGGAGGGAACAAGAGAATAAAGTCACCTTGATCAGTTCAACATATGGCAGAAAAGCAAGGGAGGAGGAAGCAAAAGAAAAATGTGTCAAATAGAAAATGTTTAAAGAGATGATAGAAATAAAGCCAAACAAATCAGTAATCAAAAAATACATAAAGAGATTAAATAAGTCTACTAAATTCTAGCTCCATACTGCTCTTACAAGCAACATATCTAAAATGACTTCAAGGCAAAAACCAATAGTAAGGATGAAAAGCAACCTATTTAATGATAAAAGGACCAACCCACTAAGAAGATACAACAATCTTAAGCCTGAATGCTAAACAACATACTCTCAAACTAAAGAAAAATAAATAAAATTCCCAGGGAAATGGACACATTCACAATCGTGGTGAGACATTTTTAACTGGTAGGTCAAACATCCAAAAAAAAATCAAAGATATACATGTATAAAGTATAATTTATAAGTCTGATCATATATAATATATATACACATGACATGTATATACGATGGAGGAAGCTTCAACAAATTCTAAGGAATAAATATCACACAGAATGCGCACCATGACCAACAAGGTAGCAAATTTACAAATCAAGAGTGAAAAGGTAGGAGTTCCTGTCATGGCTCAGTGGTTAACGAACCCAACTAGTATCCATAAGGACATGGGTTTGATCCCTGGCCTCATTCAGTGGGTTAAGGATCTGGCTTTGCCGAGAGCTGTGCCATAGGTCACAGACGCAGCTCAGATTCCGCATTGCTGTGGCTCTGGCTTATGTCGACAGCTACAGCTCTGACTGGACCCCTAGTCTGGGAACTTCCACATGCCTTGGGTGCAGTCCTTAAAAGACCAAAAACAAAACAAAACAAAACAAAACAAAACAGTGAAAAGGTAGCCCCTTATGCAAAAAGATACATTTGGAAAGTTAAAAAAAAAATTCTTTTGAATAATTCATGAGTTAAAAAGGAAGTTAAGATGAAAGCTACAACTGAACAATGAAAACAAGATCCCAAAACTTATGAGATGCAAATACAGCAGTATAGTTAGAGGGACATTTATAGCCTTAAAAATAAGAAATAGTGTTCAGGAGCTCCCTGGGAGCCTAGTGGTTAAGGAATCCATGATGTGGCTGCTGTGGCTTAGGTTCAGTCCCTGGCCTGGGAACTTCCGCATGCTGCAGGCATGGCCAAATAAAGGGAAAAGCAAAAAAAAAAGAAGTAATGTAAAGAGGCTAGAAAAAAAAAAGTAGAAGGAAAATAATAACACAAAAGCAGTAGAAGGAAATATTAAAGATGAAAGAAAAACAACAGAGATGCTCACCCAAACTTAAAGCTAGTTCTTTTAAAGACTAAAAATACATAATTTTAAAAATATGTTAGGGGTGCACTGGTGGCATAGCAGATTAAGGATATGGCACTGTCACTGCTGTGGCATGGGTTCCATTTCTGGTATGTTTTTTAAATGACAAACTATACAAACATTGTGCAAAATGGATCAAGAAAGAGAAGTAGGGTATAAATATATACCACCAGGAATAAAAAGGGAGGGGGCATAACCTAAGAATATGATAAACATTTATAAAATTAATACCATGAGAAAGAATATGTGTGCCAAAGATTTTGGAAACTGTCAACGCTTTGTTAAACAGTCCATTTTTTAGAAAAACATAAATCACCAAAATTGACTCAAGAGGAAAAAACCAGAATAGATCAATAACCGCTAAACACACTGAAGCTGTTCTTCAAAAACCTTCTCCTATCCTGAAAAGGCATCAGGCCTGGAGAGTTTTATAGGCAATCTCTGCCAAAACCTTTAAGAAAAAGTTAATTCCTGCTTCCTACAAATTATTCCACACAACAGAAACACAGAGAACACTACCAAACTCATTTTAGGAGTCTAGCATAACCTTAATACCTGAACCGAATCTGAATAACAACAGTGAAAACAAAATTGTATGCCAATCTCACCTATGAGCATACATATAAAAATCTTATTTATTTATTTTTTGTCTTTTTAGGGCCGCACCCAAGGCACATGGAAGTTCCCAGGCTAGGGGTCAAATCAGAGCTGTAGCCGCTGGTCTACACCACAGCCACAGCAACGCTAGATCTGAACCACATCTGAGACCTACACCACAGCTTACAACAACACCCAATCCTTAACCCACTGCACCAGGCCAGGGATTGAACCTGTATTCTCACAGATACCAGTTAGATTCGTTTCTGCTGAGCCACGATGGGAACTCTTAAAAACCCTAAATAAATCAGTAACACCTATTCCAAAATCCAGCAATGTATATATTAAAAACAATAGAGCAAGACCGTGACAAAAACTGTTAAGAGGTCCACACACCCATTCTTCTCTCTGTGGTTCCTAGTCGGATTCGTTAACCACTGAGCCATGACAGGAACTCCCCAGGAAGTCTTTTAAAAAGGAAGGACTGCACCCTCCTTCTCTCTGCCCCCCTGGTACTGATCAGAATGCAGACAGGATGGGGCTTGAGCATCGGCTCCCTGAATATGTGGTGACAGACAAAGGATGGAAGATCAGCAAGGAGGCACCTGGGGTCCTGACACAGAACTTCCACATCCAGGCTTTTCCTTCTTGTGAGTGAGAAATATACTGAAGACACTTTTGAGGCCCTGTTACAGCCAAACTTAATCCAAACTGATAATAGGATCAAGCAGGGTTTATCCCAGGAGTGAAAGAATGGGTCAACATGGAAATCTCTTAATATAATTCACCACATTACAGACAGAAGGAGAAAATCTATGATCATCTAAGTAGATTCTGGAAAAGCACTCAATAAAATTCCACTCTCATTTTTTATTAAAAAAAAAAAAAAAAAAGGAGCTCCCATCGTGGCTCAGTGGTTAACAAATCCGACTAGGAACTATGAGGTTTCAGGTTCGATCCCTGGCCTTGCTCAGTGGGTTAAGGATCCGGTGTTGCCGTGAGCTGTGATGTAGGTTGCAGACATGGCTCGGATCCTGCATTGCCGTGGCTCTGGCATAGGCTGGTGGCTACAGCTCTGATCAGACCCCTAGCCTGGGAACCTCCATATGCCACATGTGCGGCCCTAGAAAAAAAGACAAAAAAATAAAAATTAAAAAAAAAAAAAAAACTCTTAGCCAAGTAGGAATAGAAGGGAATTTCCTTAACCTGATAAACAGTATCCATCAACATCTGTAACAAATATCATCACACTTATAAATGGGACTTAGAAGATATTTACTAACGTCTAATGTTTACTAATGTTGAATGGCACAAGAGTAAGACACTCAACAGCAAACTAGAAGTCCTGTTTAATGCATTATTGTGAGAAAAAGAAAAATTTTAAATACAGAATAAAACAAATATTCTCATTTGCAGAAAATATAACTGACCGTATAGAAAACCTATCACAATTTTCAGATAAGCTTTGAGTCCTAATAAGATCTGGCTGAATACAAAGTTAACATAGGAGTTCCCTTGAGGTGCATCAGGTTAAGGATCCAGTGTTGTCACTGCAGTGGCTTGGGTCACTACTCTGGCCCACCGTGGATGCCAGAAAAAACAGAAAACAGAAAAATCAACATATAAAACCTAACAGTGTTTTCATACACTAGCAGCATCCAAGTCTAAAATACAATAGAAAAAAATATCCCCAACACAAGATTGGCCATAATGCAAAAGGCTATCATCTTTCTTCTAGATCATGAAAGTAATCCTGTTTAACAGCCTCCCATACCTACTAGTACTTCCCTCAAATTTATTCTCCACTCAGTACATTTTGTAAACATAAATTAGATCATGTCACACTCCTTTTTTCCATGGATGCTCATTAGTTAGAATTAAATTCCAGTTCTTTATCACAGCCATGCTCTGCATGACCTGGCCCTGCCTAGTTTCCAGCCCACTCCCTCACCACTGTCCAGGACGTTCCACACCAGCCACATGAACCTTCTTTCAGGTCCTGATGCATATCAAACTCTTTCCTACCCCAGGGCCTTCGCATATGCTATCCCCTCTTCTTGGAATGCTTCTTCCCCCAACCATCACCTAAGTGTTCCTAGTCAATCCTCAAGCCTCAGCTTAATTGTCACCTGCTTAACCTAAATAAGCTCCTTTCTCTCTTAACTCCTTTTTTCTTTCGTATTCCCACCATAATGCATAATAATATCCCATTACCTACTGTACCATAATGTGTAATCATATTTTTATTCATGGATTATTCATGCATTGCCTTGACTCCCTTCTAGGTCATAACTTCTACAAGGGTAAGAGTCATGGCTTTGATGCTTAACAGGAGCTGTCCCATAATAGATGCTTAATAAGTATTTTCTGAATGAATCACTCCATGAATGAACAGCAGAGTTTGCTGATTTAGCCCAAGTCTCAAGAGAATGCCTGGTGCACTCTTCTCAGGATTCAGGCTGGTTAGGAGGAATGGGGGGGCGGACCCCAGGGGTCCACCTGGATGAGGGACCAAAAAGCCTCATGAGGGTGCAAATGGGGACACATGGGCTGGGTTTATGGTCCATGGGGCAGCATTAGCACTGGGGGCAGGGTTCTGAACACCTGACTCCTACCCACCTCTCAAGAGTTCAAGTCATGGACTTGCAGAATTGGGTTTGCCACAAAGTGCTACTTCTCTATGATCTTTACAGAATATTAAGAATTTGGAGGGTGACAGCTTTCAAGAATGATGGGGGCAACAAGGGCACCTTTTTGCCATCCTGGATGGAGGCATTTACAGCCTCAGGAGCATATGGAACCGCAAGGAGCTCGTTTGAGAGTGGAGAAAACTAGTGCATCGCCACAGGAACCCCCAGAAGTCCAGATCAGGCTCACACACACACACACACACACACACACACACAAGATGCTCCCAGGGCTTCCCAGAAACAGTTGGAGGAATCTAGGAAGGTCTAAAAGCCCAGCAATGGCAACTGGGTACAGAGCTATGAGGAACTGCCACTGGCACTCTGGTTTTTTTCCTTCAAGCGGTATGGCCTGGGCATCTCAGACTACTGGAAAACTCTTACAGCCGGCTCCAGGCAGGTTCCCAGGCACCATACTTAGGGCTGCCCTGGCCTGGTAGCACTGCAGCCCAGAGGGCAGACAGGCCGCTGTAGCGCTGCCACGTGGTCATTAGAGAGAGTGTCTTCCCACAGGAACCAAACAACAGAGATTCCTCCCAGTATTCCCTCCAGAGCTCTCAGTGCTAATTTTTCAGTTGGAAATTAAGGAAATAACCTAATGCCAGCACAGTGGCGGCTGATTTCTCAGGTATGCCACACACTCAGGCATATAATAGGTACCCCTGACTGGTTAAATGCTTGTGTGAGCTGAGTGAAGAGAAGTGTTACATCTGCCAGGGGCCCCTGAGAGGCAATCTTCGTGTTTGTTGCTTTTGGAGCTTACATACTTGTGCACCGCAGGAAATAACGAGGGATTGGAAAAATCCTGTTATGCCCTCTAAAGGGCACTTGTCGGAGGCTTGCTCTGTACCTACCTGCTACTTCTCCCTATCACCCCTTTCCCCAGACCACTGCGTAGCTCCTGTCCACCCCCCAGCACCTGGGACTGGCCTGGGTACAAGGAGAATTCATTTTTTTCTTTTTTTCTTTTGTCTTTTTAGGGCCACACCCACAGTAAATGGAGGTTCCCAGGCTAGGGATCTAATTGGAGCTGTTGCTGCTGGCCTACACCACAGCTCACTGCAACGTCAGATCCTTAACTCACTAAGCGAGGCCAGGGATCGAACCCATCACCTCATGGTTCCTAGTCGGATTCATTTCCACTGCGCCACAATGGGGACTCCAGAATTCACTTTAGATCTGCTGAAGGTCCTGATGATATCTCCGTGGAGAACCACCTCTGTACTGCTCTGACTTCTCCCCAATAAAAGGGCTTCTTCTCAGGACCAGGAAAAGAGGGTGGGCAGGGAAACCAGGCTGGTGAGGTCATCCTGCCCCCTCTCTCCTCTTCCCCCACCTCCCAGGAAAGCCTGAGATGCCCTGACTCAGACCTACCTCTTGTCTTCTTCCACCTGTACACCGATGGAGTGGAACTCTCTTCGACTCCTATTCTCCGTGTCCGAGTCTGAGATAGTCTCCACCTGATAGCAGGGTTGGGGAGTCAGTGGCCACAGCTAGACCAAGGGACCCAAGCCCTTCCCAGGGAGAAGGGCAAGGGATGCCTGAGCCCCCAGCCAGCTGGCAGATTCTGCAAAGACAATCTGCCTTAACAAGACGAGAGACTCAGGAGGTCAGAGGCATCAAGGTGACAACCTCTGGGCACAGGTCACCTTAGGCTAGTAGAGGTGATGGTGTCAGGAGGTGGGACAAGGGAGTGGGCTGGGGCTGTTTGGAGCAGCCCCATAGATGACCACACTAAAGCAAGGGAGAAAAATGTCTATAAACCCAGTCGGTCCATTGACCCCCTCAACCGTCCAGAACCTGAACTTTCGGTGGCACCGCCTCCTTCCATACCTGCACCCCGATGGACGGCCGCCACTTCCGCTGCCGCGCCAGGCTCCGCAGCTCCTCCCTGCCAGGAATGGTCTTGATGATGAGTGTGGGGGGCTTGGGGCTGGCCCGGGGTGGCACCGGCGCCAACTCTAGGGTGCGCGCGCCCATGGCGGGGCCGTCCAGCCCGTCAGCGGAGCTGCAGCGCCGGGCGGGGCCCTCCGCCGCGGTGAAGCTCTCGTGGGCGGAGTCGGTGCTGCTCTGGGCGGTGATGGAGATGCGGGGCGGGGCCTGGCTTCCCGTCGGGATGGGGGGCGGGGCCTTTCTGAAGTTGAAGGCTGTGGCCAGGGAATACAGAGACGCATGCGGTGAGAAACGCGTCCTGGCAGGCATCTGTGCCCGACCACCCGCCCCCCCGCCCCCCGCCACAATCCCTCTGTGACAGAGGACCCAGCAGCCACGTACAGAGTCACGGATTGTTCTCCCCATCATCCGGCCCAGAAAGGCAAGCGATCTGCCCAAGGTCATACGGCACAGCTGTGACCAGGGTCAGAACCAGAAGCCAGAGCGCTCCCCATTCTAGGACTGGGTCAGGAGAGAGAGGGCGTACTCACAGGAGCCGGGCCTCCCTGAGACAGAGGCAGGGGCAGCAAGGAGGGGCAGGCAGTCGTCATCTTGAGAGCAGCCGGCCTGGATGGCCCGGAGGTAGCTGTGGCTCCGCATGCGGAAACAGCCGGGCAGGTCCAGGGCGTCCACGGCCTGAGACTCCAGCTCCCCAAATACGGACCCGCACACGGCCTCCAGCTGCTGGTTCAGCTCCTCGCTGAGCTGGGTACAGGGGCCAGAATGACAGTTACTGTGGTGCTGGAATGGGATGGAGGCGTCTCTGAGGCGTTTTCCTTCGGAATATATCTAGATCTGCAGAGGCTGTGTCTGTGTGATTCTTATGCATTTGGACTAAAAGAAACCCTCACTCCCTGCAAAGAAAGATGTAGGCACCTCTGCCTTGTGCTGCTCCCCAGCCCTGGGGTCTAATCTCTCCTCTAAATACTCCTCCCTCTACCCCACCTAAGCCTCTTCCAGAGGTCTGGCTGTTCCCCAACCTCTAGACCACCCCAAATTCCTTTCCACCTTGTCTCAGCCCCTCACGTCTCTCACCTGACCCTTGGAGAGAGGACCAGGGACCTGACAGCTACTCTTCTATCCAGTAGGAGGGTGGGAAGCTGTCAGGAAGGTCACTTTTAATTTTATTTTATTATCTACTCCACTATAAAACTGATGGAAAACAACCTATAGAGATATAACCATGTGGCAGGAAGGAAATTAATGAGTAAGTAATGAAGCAAAAATTATCAACCTTCAAGCGTTCCAAGCCCTCCCAACCTTCTGTCCACTAACAAGGGTTCTTCTTCAGCCTGAGGCTTCCTTCCCTGCCCTCATCCTTTGAAGAAAGTTCAATCATTGCTGACTGAGGGTTTTTTTTGTTTCTGATATTTTGTGGTGCAGAATCCATGGTGTTGAAAAAAATTCAAGCAACTAAGAAAAAGCAAAACAAAAATTTTGTTCACAGAATCATGTCGCATTAACACTGCGCTAGGTCTAAATATACCAGAGGTGGAGTTCCCGATGTGACGCAGTGGGTTAAGAATCCAACTGCAGCAGTTCTCTGGTTGCCGCAAAGGCACCTGTTTGATCCCCAGCCTGGCGCAGTGGGTTAAAAAGGAGTTGATATTGCCACAGCTAGGTCGCAGCTGTGGTTCGGATTCAATCCCTGGCCCAGGAACTTCCATATGACCTGGGTGTGGCCATAAAGAAATGTAACAGCTAAATATAACAGAGGTTGTAGCTTCATTTGCATTATATGAGAAAGCTGGCACAAAGAAAATATAAAGGTAGGGAAAGGTGGTTCGGTGGTAAGCTCAACACCCGGAGCACAGGAAGGATGGGTGCACATCTGACTCTAAACTTCAGAGCAGCCAAGGCTTCGAGTACAGCCTATGGGTCGCTTGCATGGGCTGTGTTGTGAGACCCAGATGGACTCAAGTGCTGGCTCTGTTACATCCTGGCAGATGGCCTTTAATTAACTTTAAGGTTACTTGAAGTTTTTGGGCCTCAGTTTAACCACCTGTCAAATGGGAATGATAATGGTAAAAAAAACATGCGAGGCACTTGGTGCAGGTAAGCCCTCAGTCAGTGGCATGTGATAGTCTCAGGGCCTACCAGTGTTTCCAAGCTTGGCCTCCAAAGCGTATATGACATGATATCAAACTGAGCAGGCATTTCCATCCTATTCTTCTGATGGGCAAACTAAGGCTCAGAGAGGGCAGATGAATTGCCCAAAGATGCCCAGCTTGTGAGAAAACCAAAATTAAGTGTCCAGATCCCTGGCTTTCCTGCCAGGCTGACTGAGCATCAGAATCTCCAGGAGAGCTTGTTAAACCTACCTTAACTCAGGCCCCACACTAAGGATCTGAGCTCAGGATTCTTGAACTATAGGCCTCTCTTTGCTTTGGCTGCTCTGAAGGTCAGAGACAAATTTGCTGAGGATTCGTATTCAGTGATTCCAATAAGGGTTCAGTAATTAAAAAGAAAGACTGCAGCTTTTTTTAAAGAGACTTCATTACAAGTGTATAGGAATCTCAGGCCATGGATAAATCCATCCAATATCCTATACAAGTGAAGTTCTCCCATGTTTGACAGGCACAAGCCACACTCCTGCAGCACCTGCGGCTTTTGCAACCCCTTGTGAGCTACCTCTCAGTTTCCTATCTCTTGATCTCGGGGTACCCAGCACCACTGGTGCCAGGGTATTTCCTGCAGCTCAAGAGCTGATCTAGCGCCTGCTCTTTCTAGGCCAAGTTCAAGATACTCCTCAACTAGACTCAATCCAGCTCAGAGGGTCCCTCTCTGGAACATAAGAAAGCTGGTCTAACCCCAGCAGAGAGTGTTTCAGTCTCAAATTTGGGCACCAGATGATGGAAGGAATCTCTGTGGCTTATCTCTGTATCTCCAGCCCTCTTTTGTACATAAAGCACTAGGCGTAATATCTGGCATACAGCAGATACTCAATAAACATTAGCTACTATTATTAACAGCAAGAGGTTCTTAAATCACAGTGACAATACCTCTCAGAGGCCTCTCTTTCCCAAGGGTTCTCAAGCTCTTGAAATTCCAACCATATGCTATTCCCATGACCAACTCTATCCAAAGCAGACAGAAGGAGGGCAAGAAACTCCCTAGGGCCACACACCTTCCATCTCCACTCGCCAAGAGCTTCTGGAGTTCCAACAAGAGACCAGGACCCAAGGGAAATGCAGACTTTTATAGACTCTCAGAGGAATATTGCATCTGAGCTGATCTTTACTGTATTACAAGTATAACATTGTAACATTATGCCTTGAAATCTCCTATTATTCCTACATTGCTTTCAACCCTGCTCCCCCCAACTCTTGCTTTCAGGAGAGTCAAGGTCAAAGAATCCTCTTGGGAAATGAGAACCCTAGCCTTTCTGCAAACCAGACTCAGAATAAGTAAATATTTCCAAGGATGCGGGATATTTAAAAGAAAATACTTTGTTTGGATCAAGTTGAAAATTGTCCGTACTAGAGTTGGTCGGTCCAACTGAGGGCTAGGCAACATCCTCTATACTAAACATACGTCATTTGGTTTAGATAACCTTGGAAAACCCTCTTATTTTAAAACAGTCTAAAACACTGGATAAAATATAACAAATGTTGTTTTATATGCATAGCTGAGCTCACAAGAAGGCGAGATAAGTCCCCAGGGGACAAAAGCAAAGAGGAGACTGGAAAATCAGAACATTAACTGTGTGAGCCAATGCTGCAAACAGCCCAGTGGAGGTGGGAGGTGTCGACAGGGGTTGCTGGTCTCAGTAACCAAAAGGCTTAGATTTTAACACCACCCACTTGGGTGCAGGACTACGGCTTTGGGCTCACATGAAGCAAGTAATTGGAAATTAGAACTTGCGAAAAAGTAGGAAAAGGGAAAGCGCTGATGAAAAGGTAAACTAGAAAAAAATCAATGATTAGCAAGGAATCGATTCCTGATGGCAAGGAAGCTAGTCTGTAGTCTCGGCACTGGGAGGAGGGGGAAGGAGGTAAATCTAAATATTTATACTCACAAGCTAGTCTTCACATAGACACAGGATCTGTGTCTGCACTGATCAGAGCCCCCCCCCCCCCCAAATTAAAAATTAACATAAAAGAATTCCAGACTAATAGCAGTCCAACAGAAGCAATTTAAATTAGGGTACCCACTCCTAAACTGTTCTGATCAGGATTCTCACAGATAAAGCTCCACTGAAGATGAGCTAATATTAGACTATGGGGTAGGCAACCTCTGACCTGTTTCCAAATGGTCATCACCTCCTGGCACTCACACCCGTGCACAGTCCCTTCCTCTTGAGTACCTGTTAGACCTACTGGCCCACCAGGAATAGAATATGGCAGATACAATGGCATATCACTTCTGAGATTAGATTATGAAAATACCGTGGCTTCCATCTTGGACACCTACTCTCACTATCTCTTGGAGCCTCTGCTGTGGGGGAAGCAAGTTGTCGTGAGTTGTGTTATGCTGTGAGCCATGCAGTGAGTCCCACACATCAAGGATCTGAGGCCTGCTGACAGCCATGTGATCATGGAACAGCCATGTGATCATGGAAGAGGATCCTCCTCTAGTCAAGCTTTGAGGTGGCTGAAGCCTTGACCAATGCCTTGATGAAGCCTGTGAGACATCTGATCCAGGTGGCACCCAGCTAAGCTGTGCTCAGACTCCTGATCCACAGGAATTGTGAGGTAATAAATAACTTTGTTTTAAGATATGATGTTTTGGGGTAATACATTATGCAGCAACAGATAACTGATACAAACTGTGACATAAAGAAGAACTCAACTTTTACTGAGTTAAGCCATGGAGAATTCAAGATTTATCTGTCACAGCAGCTAATGTTAACCTAGCTAAACCATAGTTTAAAAGTTCTAAGAGTTAAAAGATAAATCTGAAAACATAAGGAGAAGAAAAAAAAAAGCTTTGGACAAAAATCTAGAAAGACTTGGAGGTAACAAATCAGATTTCTAGTGGTGGGGGGAGGGACATTTAAAACAATTAATGAATGAAGTTGTAAATGAGACACAGCTAAAGAGAAAAATAGTGAACCCAAAGCTATAACTGAGGAACTTACCCACAAGGTAGCATAGAGAGATAAAGAGACGGAAAATATGAAGAGGAGGTTAAGATACATGAAGGAAAGAATAAAAAGGCCTTGCATACAACTAATAAGTATTCCAGAGGAGGGACTAGATAGAACGTGGGAAAGGCAATATTTGAAAACATAATAATGGTGGTTGAAAGTTTCCAGACTTCTGACTTCAGACACAATAGAATGAGAAGGATACCAAATCGTATCCCCCAAGACAACTATAAAGCTGCACAAGAACAACCATTTTATCACTCTGAAAATCATCAAAGGCATACAACAAAGAAATACATTCATAAAAATTACTGAACTTTTGGTAAGAACAGCATGAGTCTCTGGTGTCCTTGCCTGGGGCTCCTCCAGTTACCCAGGCTCCCAGCTCTATCTGTCCTAATAGTTCAATGAGGGTGGGCCAGGCTATGAAAACTCTAACTAAAAAAAGCCTGCAACTAACAAAGGGTCCTCACTTAATTTTGAGCAGTGTCAGTTATGGTGTCAAGAATAGAAATAATTAGCAGCACCGCCCATCTGAGGTTTAAGCATTGTTTGGGGAAAGCGATGGACCAGAAGACCTCACAGGGATTTAATGGGGAGCTCCAGTGGGTAAGACAGCCACAGAGAATTGGATAACTCTTTACATGTTCTGGATTAACTAGAGGCTGGGTACATGTACAACAGAGATCAGAGAGGCCCTGAGTCACCCACACACCCCTCGCCAACAGAGCCTGTGCTTATGTGCAGAAGAAGTACAAGAATCCTAGTGAAAAGTAAAAGCCAGAGCAAGCTTGAAAACAGCCCAATGTTTGTACTCCCCAGCTCACACAGAACCATAAAAGGAAAACCATTACTGGCTTGAAGTTTTTGAGCACAATCTTTGGTCAGTCTCTGGCTGGATACTAAGATATGCAAGACACAGGGTTAACCCCTATGAAACCAGGCTTTAAAATAAAAACAATAAAACCAATTAGTGGAGACACTAGAGGCTGTGTTTGTCAGGGTATATAGATTTCACAGATTTAGGGGAGGAATTAACAAACAAAACACTAACAATATTCAAGAGGTGAAGTAAAAATCCAGAGTTGTGGAGTTCCCTAGTGGCCTAGCAGATAAGGATTTAGTGTTGTCACTGCTGTGCTTGATCCCAGGCTTGGGAACTTCCACATGCTGCAAGGGCAGCCAAAAAAAATAATCCAGAGTTACTAAAATATATTATCTAAAATGATCAGTATTCAACAAAAAAATAAGATATGTAAATAAATAAGAAAATGTCAATGTCTCTAAATGTTTGATTTATCAAACAAAGAATACAAGTAGCTATTATAAGTGTTCAAAGAACTAAAGGAAATTATGCTTGAAGATTTAAAGGAAAGTATGACAACATTGACTTCATTCACAGAAAACCACAACAAATAGAAATTATTATTTTTTTAAAAGAAGAAAAGAATTAAATGGAAATTCTGGAGCTGAAAAGTAAAATAACTGACATTTAAAATTCACTGATAGAGCTCAGCATAAAAAATGATCAGTAAACTTGAAGATAAGTCAGTATAGATTATCCAATGGAGGGGAAAAAAGACTGAATAGAAATGAACAGAACCTCAGAGACCTATGGGACCATACCAAGTATACTAATATGCATGTAATGGGAGTCCCAGAAGAAGATGAGAAGGAGAAAGAGGAAGAAAAAATATTTGAAGAAATAATAGCCCCAAAGTTTCCAAAGTTAATGAAAATCTACAGATTAAAGAAGCTCAATGATTCAAAGTAGGTTAAACACAAAGAAATCTATACCCAGGCATATTATAATCAAAATGTTGAAAGACAAGGTGAAAATCTTGATAGCAAGAAGAGAAAAACAATCCATCATACGAGAATATGATTAACAACTGGCTTTTCATCAGAAACAACGAACACCAAAGACAAAGGAATGGTATAGTCAAGGTGCTGAAAGAAAAAACTGTCAATCATGAATTCCACATCCAGCAAAACTATCCTTTAAAAAGTGAAGTAAAAATAAAGATATTTCCGGATAAACATACACTGAAGAATTTACTGCCAGCAGAGCTATCTACAAGAAATATTAATAGAAATTCTTCAGGCTAAAAGGAAGTGATACCCAAGGATAACTCAAATCCACAGGAAGTAATGAAGAACACCAGAAATGGTAAATACATGAGTCAATATAAATAATTATATATTTTCCACACTTTTCCACTTAACTTCTTGAAAAGATATAAGACTGTGCAGCTTTTACTGCAGTATATTACTGGTTTATAATAATTTTTAGGTTTATAACATCTATCGGTAATATCAATGATAATAATAGCACAAAGAAGGGAGAGAAAAAGAGATATATTAGAGCAATACTTCTATAGTTTACCAGAATTTATTAGATTTAAATAAGTTAAGAAATACATTGTAATTCCTAGTACAACCACTAATAACTCAAATAATATAGTAAAAAGGAATTAATAAAAAAGAAACTTAAATGGTACACAAAATATTTAACACAAAATAAGTCAGTAAAGAAGAAGAGGGGAACAAAAATGACACAAGACAATCCAACCATATTTATAATGACATTAAACATTAATAGACAAAACACTCTCATTCTAAAGAGAGAGATTGTCAGATTGGATAAAAAAGCAAGCAGATTGAAAGTTAAAGTATGGAAAAAGATGTATCAGCAAACAGTAACAATGAGAGAATTTTCCAGCTTTGATGAAAGACATGAATCCTCAGATTCAGGGAACACACACACACACACACACACACACACACACACCATAGTGAAATTGTAGGACACCAAAATCAAAGGCAGGATCTTGACAGCCATTAGAGAGAAATAGAAATAACCAACAAAGACAATTAGATTGATAGTAGACTTCTCAACAGCAAGAGAAGACAGATGATATAGGACTATCTTCAAAATACTGAGAGAAAATAAATGCTGACCTAGATTCTGTAATAAACTAAATTATGTTAAATAGTGATAGTAAACTATATTTTTTTGTTAAATTTGCTACTAACAGACATTCATGGAAAAAAATTACTAAAGAATTTACTTTAAAAAAAAGAAGGAATGAAATGTAGAAGGTGTAGTGAGGGGGTAAGGCAAAAATGTGAATATATACTCACATTAATCTAAAGTCAAAGACTAATAGTATAAAATATAACAACAATAATAAAGACTAATTGGGAGAGACGAAAAGAAGGTATTACTAAAATACTGAGCAACAAGTATATGTAAGAAGGGAAGAGGTGATCAAAAGTAAAGCACCCTAAGGTCTGTACATTGTTCAAGAGGAGAGTAGAAGTAATTGCCATTTTAGACTTTGCTAAGTCAAACATTCACATGAAAATTATAAGAATAACCACAAAAATAATGGAATTAGAATATATAACTCCCAATCCATCCAAAAAAAGGCAACAAAAGAGTAGAAAAGCATCACAAAGACAGGATAAATAGATGGCACAAAATAAGATGACAGAAATGAATCCAAGCATGTGAGAAATCACAATAAATATAAATGTACTAAACTCTCAAGCAATTGTCAGAATGGATATAAAATAAAATCTAGCTATAAACTGTTTACAAAAGACATACCTAAAACATAAGGAGACAGAAAGCTTTAAAGTAAAAGATGGCAAAGACATCCTAGGAAAATATTATCAACAAAAAGACTCAAGGGCAAAAAGCATTATAGATGACAGAGTGCTATCTCTAGCTCATTAAACCTGTTTTCTCTTCTGCAAAGTAGAGATTATAAATCATGCCCCCCCAGGAGAAATATGTAAAGTGTACATGATATTAGATAGTGTAAAGTGAGAAGAAGAGGAGGAAGAGAAGAAGAAGAAGAGGAGGAAGAAGGAGGAAGAGGAGGAAGGAGAAGGAGGAGGAGAAGAAGAAAAAAAGAAAAGGGAATAGGAAATCTTGAGAGGAGGTCAAAATTAAAATTTAGAGGAGTTCCCATCGTGGCTCAGTGGTTAACAAATCCGACTAGGAACCATGACATTGCATGTTCAATCCCTGACCTTGCTCAGTGGGTTAAGGATCTGGCATTGCCGTGAGCTGTGGTATATAGGTTGAAGATGTGGCTCGGGCCCCACGCTGCTGTGGCTGTGGCATAGCCCAGCACTACAGCTCCAACTGGACCCCTAGCCTTGGCACCTCCATATGCCGAGGGAGCGGCCCTAGAAAAGGCAAAAAGACAAAAAAAAAAATTAAAATTTAGAACATTTGGGGAAAGACCTGAAAGAAGTGAGGGAATGCTTCATGGGAGTGTCTTGGAAGGAGAGATCCAGAGGTAGCAGCAAAGGCCCTAAGTCTGAGGCATATATGTGGTGTCAGAGGAGCAACAAGCGGACCAGCATGGCTGGGGTGGGTGACGGAAAATAACAGTGTTAGGAGGAGAACTCAGTAGCAGGTGCCATATCATGCAGGACCTTATAAGTCATAGTAAAGTGCTTGACTAGTCCTCTGAGTAAGATTTTGAGTGAATGTAATTTTTATATTTAAATGATTATTATGGCTGTTCTGTGAGAGAAAGAAGTGGAAGCAAGGGTATGTGCAAGAGATCAATTAGAAAGCAGTGCAATAGTCTAGACGAAAGAACATGATGAAGTGCTGGCACGGAGATGGTGAGGAGTGACTGGATTCTGGAAATACTTTGAAGGTGGGACAATAGGATTTGCTGAAGGAATCGATGTGGGATGTGAGAGAAAGGAGTCCAGGCTGATTTAAGGCTATACCCACGTCATGTGGAAGTTTCTGGGGCCAGGGATCAAAGCTGTACCAAAACAGCAATGCAAGCCATGGCAGTGACAACGCCAGGTCCTTAACCCACTACACCACAACCCACTGACATAATGCTTTTAGACCAGGGCTCCTGGAAGGATAAAACTGCCATTATGTGAAATGGAGAGGATAGAGCAGGACATTTGGGATGGGAGAAGAGGGTACCAGCAGTTTAGTTTTGGACATCTTCTTCTTTTTTTTTTTTTTAAGGCCTACACCTGTAGCACATAGAAGTTCCCAGGCTAGGGGTTGAATTGGAGCTGCAGCTGCCAGTCTACACCACAGCCACGGCAATGCCAGAGCCAAGCCATGTTTGCAATCTACACCACAGCTCACGGCAATGCTGGATCCTTAACCCACTGAGCAGGGCCAAGGATTGAACATGTGTCCTCACGGATACTCATCAGGTTCATTACCACTGAGCCACAACGGGAACAACTTGAGTCTGAGATGTTTACTTAACATCCAAGTGAGATTTTAATACACAGGTATACACACCTGGCATTTGTAGGAGAAAGTGGGTTGGCACTATACATTTGGGAGTCATCAGGCCCTCTATAATACTCAAAGCCATGAGCGTGGATGAGCTCACCCAAAGAGTGAGTGTAGGAAGAAGTCCAGGATCTAAGCCCTGGAAAACTCCAGTGTTCAGATCCTGAAGAATCTGTGGGCACTAGTGACACAGACAGAGACTAGGCAGCCAAGAAAGAGAGCATCTAGAAGAATCTAAAAGATGTGGAATCCTCAAAGCCAACTGAGAAAGGTGTTTGAGGAAGGAGAGAGTCATCTGCTATGTTAGTTGTTGCTGACGGACCAAGTGAAACAAGGACTGAGCATTTACTAGCAAGTTTAGCAACTAGCGAGGTTGGGCTCGTGTGAAAAGATAGCTGCGCCTATCAGATTCTCTGATTCAGGAAATGTAACAAGGAAATGCAGAGAGGCTGCAGTAGCAAACAAGGGGAGCCAATGTAGACCATCTTTTGCATTGCTTTTTGTATTGCTTTATTCTCCCCCCAGCAAATAGTAAAAATAGCTGACCTTTACTGAGTACTGGCTATGTGCCAAGAGTACTATTATAATGCCTATTTTTAAATAGGGACAGTGGGGCTCAAAAAAGTCAAGCAACTTGCCCCAGGTCACTCAGCTAGCAAGTAGCTGAATTGGAATTCAAACCCATCTCTAGCATTTAATTACTAAATTATACTGCCAGCAAAATAACTAATCTCTAAGCCTCAGTTTCCTCATCTGTGAACTGGGAATGATCTTTATGCCTACTTCACGCATTGGGGGGAAGGACAAATGAGCAATATAGAGTGTCCAGCACAGAGTAAGTGCTCAGTGTTAACTATTATTATTAGGAGCATCAAAAGGCACCTTGTGTTTGCACACATTTTCTCACGGAACTCACAAACCCCCTGTGAGGTAAGCTTCACTACTATTGTTACTTCAAAGAGGAGAAAACAGGCATTGGGAGGGAGGTATCTTGCTAGTGGTCCACAGGGTGGAGTAGAAAGGAAAGAATTCAAGCCCAGATCATCTCTGAGACGGCAGCTCTGCCTGCTTCCAGTCTGTACAGCCAATCCTGCCTTCTGCATGGGGTAGGCTGGGAGCAATCAGGCCAGGACAGGGCTGGTGAAGCGTTGCCCTTACAAGCTCATCACTTTGACAATACTCGCTGGTTTTCAAGGATGTTACTCTCTGAGAGCCTCAGTCTGAGTCAGCTCCAGGAGTCTCAAGGCAGGATTGCCAACTGCCCAAAACCAGATCTCTGTCCTCTCCACAGGCAGATCCCTTTCTTTTTTTTTTCCTCCCTGCTTTTTAGGGCCACACCCGTGGCATATGGAGGTTCCCAGGCTAGCGGTCCAATCGGAGCTGTAGCTACCAGCCTATGTCACATCCACAGCAATGCTAGATCTGAGCCATGTCTGCAACTTAAACCACAACTCACGGCAGTGCCGGATCCTTAACCCACTGAGTGAGGCCAGGAATCGAACCTACAACCTCATGGTTCCTAGTCGGATTTGTTTCCTCTGCGCCATGACAGGAACTCCAGATTCCTTTTTTTTAATTTTTTATTTATTTTTTTTTCTTAAAAAAAAAAATTGCACGCGTGCTGCCCCCACTGCCACCCCAGGACGCACCCCAGACACCCCCCATCCCTTTTTTTTAAGCCTAGGTTGAGCATGGGTCTGAATCTCCCTTCCCGCCCTTTCCTTCAGGTGTGCCGGGCCTTCTCCCTACCTGTCCGGTGGTGAGGGAACGACTGTAACCAGGGATGGAGCTCCGGGGGTGGATCCGGGGTGGGACACAGCAGCTGGGAAAGGTCAAAATTCCAGATTCAGAACAGGGGTCTGCCAGGAGGCGGGAGAAGGGAATGAAAACACTGGGATCCCTAAGCAGCTTCAGAAAGCCCCAGAGAGCCCCCCGAGACTCGTGGGTAAAGGGACTCTTCCAAAGAGGCATTCAGGTAGGGGCTCTCCCAGGGAACCCCCCTTCACGTGGGGCAGAGCGAGACTCCACTTGACTCCTAAGCAGGGAACCTGAGTGACACCCACGCTATGCACATCTCCTGCAGGAACCCAGCATCACCATCCTGCCCCCCACCCCCACCCCGCCCTCCCAGTCCTTACTTGATCCGGGCCTGGTCCACGCTGGAGGAGCGGCGGGTGGTGAAGCGCCGGGCGACTGCCTTGGGAGATGTTTTGGGGCTGCCGTCTGAGTCTCCGCTCTCCTCATCCCCCATGGCTTTGATGTAGCTGCCGCTCCGCATCCTGCGGCAGGGGATCTCTCCGTCCTTGCCCCCAGTGGGGTAACCCCCCCAGTCATCCTGCGGCACCTGCGGGGACAGGGGCCTCCGTCTCTCAGGCAAGTCCCTGCTAAATCTAGAAGTCAGGACCCTCAGTCTCCACTGCCAGCGGAGGATGCTGTGTCCTGGCTCAAGCAGGCAGCGCTCAGGAGCATGCAGAGCAGAGCGTTGGGCAGTCTCAGGTCATCCCCTCCCCAACAGACAAGGCCTTATCATCCTCTGTGGACCTGCTGCTACTTAACTGAGGGCGACCTGGAGTCTGGGGGCTGACATGTCAGGTGCCAGGGGGCTGAAGAAGCTCAGAGTCCTAAGTGACCTATGTCAATCTCACTCCCAGCAGTAAAGTGACACTTGACTCCAGTCACTTTTCACCCTTCCTCTTTCATCCTCTTAACGTGCTTATGTCCCCAGTTCCCTGATTTCCCCCTTCCTTCTGTGGGGAACCACACAGGGTTTTAAGCAGGAGAGTAACACCGATTTGTGTTTCAGAAAGAGCACTTCAACAGTACAAAAAGAGGATGGATTGTGGAGAACCAGGAGCAGGGCAGGGGCTCAAGTGGCAGGAGGGAGACCAATTAAGAGACGGATGCTGTTATCCAGGCAAGAGATGATGAGGCCTAAATTAAGACAATGACAATGAGGGGGAAGAGGAGATGGAAATGAGAGGTGTTATGGAGCATCAGTGAGCCTGATTAGACGTGGGGGGTGAGGGGGCGAGGAGGAGTCGAGGATGACTGGGAGGCTGCTGGCTGAGGCCCTGGTGGATGGTGCTGTTGTTCACTGAGCCACAGAATCCCAGAGAAACAGATCTGGGGGAAAGGTGATAGGCTTGGGGTTGAGCATCTCGAGTCTGGCAGAGAACTGTCGAGCAGGTGGTTGGGTGTTTGGTTCTGGAGTTCAGTGGAGAGATCTAGGCTGGAGGCAGATGTGGGGTAGTCAAGGGTAGCAGCCGAATCCACAGGAGTGAATGAAACAGCCCAGAAGAAAGAAGAAAGAGCAGTGAGGATGGATCCACTGACATTTAAAAGGGGCCTGCAAAGAAAGGAAGAAGAGCCTGTGAAGTCACCTGAGAAGGAGTGGGCAGAGGGGTGGGAGGGAAGTCAGGAGAATGCCATGTCATGGAAACAGAAGACATTTCCAGAATAGAAGGAGCTGATAATGTCAAATGCCACGGTGCATGCGGAGGTTAGTGATTCGGGCTAGGGAGTTAGACAGATTCATGTTCAAATTCTGGCCCCATCACTTGCTAGCTGGATGAACTTGAGCAAACTGATTAATCTCTAAGCCTCAGTTTCTTCATCTGTGAACAGGGAATGATCACTATGCCTACCTTACAGCATTGGGGAGAAGGACAAATGAGCAATATAGAGTGCCCAGCACAGAGTAAGTGCTCAGTGTTAACTCTTCTTATTACATCATCGAAATTAAAGCATCGAAAGGTAGCTTTCAAGGAGAACTCTCAAGAGACCGCTGTCAGAGGACACTTTAGAGGATGGGATGTGGACATCAAACTATAGGAAAAGGGAGAATGAAAGGACATGAAGTAGCAGAGTCTATGCTCTAAGAACGTGGAAAGGGAGGGGAGACAGGAGATGGAAGGGGGTATGGGGTTGAGGAAAGGTTTTCTCAGGATGAGAGAAATGTGAGCATGTTCTCGGGCTGAGGGAAAGAGCCAGTAAAGAGAAAGATAGTCTTTAAATGTGGGAAGGAAGGGAATCCTGTCGTGGACAGACAGGATTCTGGGGAGATGGGCTCAAGCCCTGCTGGGGGGTCAGCCTGGGATGGGTGGTCCTGGCTTCTCCTCTGGGCCAAGAAGAAAGAGGATGAGGGTGGTTGGGATCTTGATGAGTCTGCAGATGGGCTGACAGGAAGGCAAGGGGGTCCATGACACTGGCCTACACCTTGAAGAAGGAGGAGTCCTGAAGGCATGGGGGAGGGGGCTAGGGCAGGTAGCAAAGATTTAAAGTACCTCTTGAAAAGAACAGGTTAAATGAGGTGGGGGCTGGGGTTCAGGGAAAGCAGAGGGTTTAGGAGAAGACCAGAGACTGGGGTGAGGCTAGATGAGGGGTCAGAGAGTCAGTGGGAGAACACGGACTCAGGGATGTGGGTCCCATGAAGGAGCCCTCAGGGGTTGAGGGGGACAGGGCTGGGATCAAACAGAAGATGGGAACAGAAGAAGGAGGCAAGGCTCCATAAAGGAGCAAGGGCTCCGAGGGGAAAGAGGGGTTCTGGAAGAAGGTTGGGGGAGAGCTGGAGTCCAGTGGGCAGAACAGGGTCTCAACAAAGTAACTGGGGATCCAACAAAGGCACCTGGTCTGACAGGGTCAGCCTCGCGTGCCTTTGTGCCACGCTGCCTGGAGAGTCCCTGCAGCCTCTTGTTCTCCCCCAAACAGGCTCTGACTTTCCAGTCCTAAGTTGCCTGGGAACCCCAGCCCCTGATGGACCATTGCCCTTCCCCACACTCTACAGAGAGGAGCCACAGTCAGGCAGAGGGAGGCAGATGGGACAGCCAGGGCACGCTCTGCCACACTGCAGGGTTCCCACTCCACAGCCACTGCGGAGCTGCTGGCTCCTCTGCAGGACACTGTGAGGTGCATGTTAAAAAGGAAGCCCCCAGAGAGGTCAGGGCAGCCCTGGAGAAGCAGCAGGGAGCAGCAGAGTGGTGGCAAGGCTCCAGGGATGGGAGAAGAAGGGCTCCTCTGCCCTTTCCACCAGACCCTTCAATTCCCAGCTTCGAGAACCTCTCTATCCAGGGAGGGGGCAGCCCCAGGCCTACCCGGAAGTCCAGAACTCCAGACGTCTCCAGCCTCCCCTTCTATCTCCCACCCCACCCCCACCCCCCACCCTCGCTGCTTCCACTATGGCCCTATCGGTACCCTGGAGCTTTTCTGAGTTCTCTTCCTAGGAAAGCCCTACCATGTACGGAACAACTTACCCGAAAGGCCAGTGACACCCAAAACACATGCAAGCTCAATTCTTCATACCTTTGAACATGCTGTAGCCTCTTCCTGGAACACCCTTAACATGGAACTTCTGCATTCCACTAACTCCTGCTTCTCCACTGAGATTCTGCTCAGGAGACATTCTTCCTGGAAGCTGCTCTGAACACACCCTAGCCACGATCACCCAGGTGGTGAGGTGCCAACTCTGGGCTCCCATGGTTCCCGAGGTTCCCTCCCATCACAGCCTCATCACATTGGATTCCAGCTGCTTCCTTGTCTATCCCACCTTTAAACTGTGAGTTCCCCCCAAGCCGCGTCTCTGTATCCACAGCACCCAGGAAATGCTCGTCAAATGAACAGCTGTGGATTAACTCTGTGGAAAGTGGGTTTGGGGGATAACCCTCAGTCCACTGGACTCCTAGAACTAGTCTGGACTTTTTCTCCTAAAATGACATGAGGGCTCAAGGAAGCACGTCAGAGGATACCGGAGGAGAGCGTGAGGCAGAGAAGAGGAAGGTTTGGTGGCGAGAAGAACCCCTGACCCCATCTCCATAAGAAGATGGAGAGGGGACTGTGAGATGGATAAAGGCTCCATAAGAAGAAGAGGTCAGAGCTCCTGGCCTCACCTGCAGACGCCAGAGAGGTGATAAAAGAGAACAAGGACAACGCGCCAGCTGTCACCTGCACATCCACTCCCAAGAAGCCCTGCCTGCTATTGTGTCTGGAGCTCAGACTTCACTGTGTCCCCACCGCCTATGGAAACCCATAGCACAGGCTTCCAGGCTCTTCCACAGCCCGGCAGGCATCCTACTGCAGGTGCTCCAGAACAACAAACACCAGCGGCGGCACATTCTGGAAATAACTGACCTTCATAGTCAAACAATATCTGGACCACCCAGATTTGGGAAGAAAAGAGGTCTGGAGAAGGCCTGGGGCAGAAAGAAGACTGCTTTCCAACTGCTGACCTCCAATTTCAAGGAAGCTCCAGGCGGGGAGCACCACGCTGCCCTGTTCACTGCCTACCCTCAACCTCATTTTGCCTCCAGCCTCACAAGGCAGAGGCCAGGACAACTCATTCAAAACAGCAGGTAAAGGAAAGGTCTTCCTGGCACTGACATACAACATCAGAATAGAAGGGCACTGTCACGGCACAAACGGGGAAACTGAGGTCCCCTAAGGGGCTCAAGGTGACACAGTGAGGCCGGAATGAGCCTCCCTGCCCCCAGACCCTCCAGCATGGGAACAGCTGACTCCCACCCAACCCCTTCCACAGCTCCCTGGGTGACAACGTTTGTGAGGGCTGAGGACCCTCTTCCCCACCCCCACCAAAGCCTCACCTGCAGATAGTGATAAGTCCTGGCTTTGGCCTTGGTCTCCGGACCCAGGAGCCCCTTGCCTGGCCCGGCCCCTGGGTATCCATCCCGGCCCTGGCTGACCATCATAGTATGCCAGGCACTTCGCTTGACCGATTGTCCATCCAGTGACATGGACATGCCAGTGCAGGCAAGACAGCGGCCTTCTGACCCGCCCGAGCGCCCCTTGAAGCTCAAGTCCCGGTAGGACCCATCTGGAGCCTCCAGGCAGAAGGGACCCCCGGGCTCCCCAGGGGGCCGCCCACCCGCCAGGAAGCCACTATCACTGTCCAAGTTGTCGTCGGAGCTCCACCAGCCCGTGGCCTTGGCCTGGTGCCGTCCATCCCCCTTGCGGTCCTTGCTCTTGCTCCTCTTGCCGTGCCGGGACTGGTGGTGGTGGTGGTGGTGGTGGTGATGGTGGTGGTGGGAGGTGTGGGAGCCTCCGGAGCCCGGGCCAGGGTAGCTGTCTCCCCCGGAGCCACCTCTTCCCTCAGCCTTGGGCCCGTTATAGTCCCGCTTCCCTGGGGCCTCCAGAGAGTGGGACTTGGCAAACAGCTTCTGCACAGAGTGAACCAGG
This sequence comes from Phacochoerus africanus, assembly GCF_016906955.1. Lineage (NCBI taxonomy): Eukaryota > Metazoa > Chordata > Mammalia > Artiodactyla > Suidae > Phacochoerus > Phacochoerus africanus. The sequence goes on from NC_062551.1 coordinate 90,752,169, forward strand.
TGCCGGATGCGGCTGGGGCTCTCGCTGCGGGGCTCCGGGGCAGTGCCAGACCCCGGCCCTGGCCCTGGCCCCGGCCCTGGCCCTGGCCCCGAGCCCGGCCCGGCCCCTGCTGGACCGCGCTGGTATGGCAGCGTGTGGAAGCCATCTTGTTGAACTGGCAACTGCTTTTCAAACTGGTCCAGAAGTGTGGGAGGCAGGCGGGGGGCACCCTTGCCCGGTGGGTGGCCCACACAGTCTTCACAGGTGTCGAAGGGGCCCTGGCCAGGGTACATCCTGGGGAAGGTGCTGCTACCTCCCCCAACCCCGGCCCCTCCTGGCCCTCCCTCGGGGCCGATGGATGGCACCTCACTCAGGCTCAGGGGCCCTTCAGGCGAAAGGTGTCCCAGGCCGGCTCTCGGGGCACAGAAGCGGGGCTCGGTGGAGAAGGCCTCCCCGGAGCCCAGCAGGTACGGGGCCCTGGCAGAGGGGCCCACGTCCATATGCTGCTGGTCAGCAAAGCGGGCTGGGCGGGGATGGCTGCCTCGGTCGCCATGATAACCCCTCATGGCCTCAGCAAGGGCTCTTCATAGTGTTGGGGGCCAGGCCCCAGGAACCTCCTGGGAAAATAGGGAGTAGTGGGATTAGGATTGAACAATAGACCCCTTCACCTGAAACTGTTTTTTTTAGGTATTCTTATATCCCTTTAGGTAGTGCATATCAGTGCATTGCGATTAATTATACTATCTTTCCACAAATGGGGTTAAAAATCCTTAACACAGTCATCCTAGACAAAGATGCTCACAAGGGCACAAAACAATATCATCCTTCATCAAACACTGCAAATATAAGAAATGCTTATTCACAAGAGGAAATGCCCTCAACCAAATGGGTTTTAAGAATCCTCAGGTAATGAGAAATAAAAAGATGCCCACACAGACATAAAAACCCACTAGCCGTTAGGTAAATTAGCTTTCAACAAGCTGCTAAGAGGCAAAGTGATCCAGAGCCACACCTGTGTCCTGTCCCCACCCACTCCCACCACTGTGAGGAGCCAGGCCTCAGGGTCACAGCTCCCAGCCGCAGGAACCAAAGAGAACACGAGACCCTAGTCTTCACACCCATCAGGATTCTGCAGGAAAATCCCTCCCCTTCCTTCCACACCCAGCTCCTTCCATCTGGCTGGAGGCTCATTCTGCCTCCCCCCAGGGCCGAGATAGGAAGGGACAACCTGAGATGATTCCTCCTTTCTCTTCTGGGTTCCAAATATTCACCCATGAAATTTCCCCTTTTGCCTTTTACCACTGCCCCCAATTCAGTGGAGGGGAGTCATGAAGGGAAAAGAAATCATAAAGAGGAGGAATGCTGGCTATTCAGGCAGCATCAGAATCCTAAACTGGGGTTGGAGCCCAGGAGTTCCTCCTCCCAGGAACAGTGGGCTGGCAGGGTAGGGAGGTGATGGAGGGAAAGCATTGGAACCAGTGCCCCTGGCCCCCATCCCAGGCTTGCCAAGGCTACAGGACAGAGAGGTCAGCTCTCAGCAAGAACTGCCTCCAATCAGGACTCCAGAGCTGCCAGGACAGGAGCTACGGCAGGAGGGGGTGCCAGCAGGAGGGACAGGGACTGAGGAGCTGGCAGACGGCGCCCTCCCTCATCCCAGACCAGGCTCCTGGGCCATCTGCTGACTATGAGGGGATGACAGCCTCAAAGACTCCAGACAGCAGCACCTCCAAGGCTCATCCTCCCTTCCTCCTCCCCCTCCACCACCACCCCACCACCTCCCATACCCACCACATTTCAGGTTTCTTCCAGATCCTGCTCACAGCTCATCTCTGAGCACCTGCTAGGGAACAGGTACTGTGTATACCTAACATTCTCTAATTCCACTGAAATCCTATGTGTAGACATTACCCACATTTACCCATCAGAAAATTGAGCTCAAAATGGTGAGGTCACAAAGCCGGTAAGGGGGGGGGGCGGTGAGTCACTCTGAATCAAGAATCAAACCCAAGTTATTCCGATTTGAGAACCCCATTTCCCAGACCCTCCTACCACTCACCATCTGGGGTGTCCCATCCTTGGTGTCAGGATCCTCACCACCAGGCAGAATCCTAACTTCAGAAGGCTCAGGACCACTGGCTCCTGACCAAAAAGAAAAGAGTGGTAAGCAAAGAGAAACAGATTCTGCTGGAGTCCTTGGAGGACCAGTCTCTGGCCTTGACAGTTTCCCTGCCCAACCCCCCAAACCAGGACTGATTGGATCCCCCATGATGCAGAGCCTTTGGACCCCCAGGGAAATGAAGTTGGCTTCATTATGCAAATACATGCAAATGAGCTTACAGGTTGGACTACCTCCAACTGCAGGTGTCTGTGTGATCTGTCCATGGTGCTAAGCCACTGCATTTTCATTGCCCTCAAATATGATGCCATTCCACAAATATTTGTTGAGCAGCCACCATAACAAGACTCTGAGTAAGACGTGTATAGAGGTGATCTAAGTATGGTCTCTGTCATTGAGAGGCTTATAGTCTAACACTCTCACATGACAGTGTTATTTTAGGTCCCTATATTTTTGCACAGGCTGCTCCCTCCTCTTAGAATCTCCTTTCATCCACCCCCAAACCCATTCCCCTGGCTAATACTTACTCATATTAAGCCCCATCTTCCCTCGAAGACTTTCTGTACTCTTATTCTAGGTTATGCCTCTCTACTGGGCTTTTATAACACCCCAGGTTCCCCCATGAAAGCAGCTATCACACTGCACTGAAATTGTCTGTTTCAGTTTCCATCTCCCCAACTAGAAACTGGCCTTCTGCAGGGTAGGAACCAAATCCTATTTATCACTGGATCTCCAGCACTTCACTCAAGGCTTTGCCCAGAGCTAGTTCTTAATAAACGTACACTAAGTAGATGAATAAGTGACTGTGCTGGAAAGAGGCACCAAAACGTTAGGCCAGTGCGGACAAGGGCAAGACTAGATCCAATAAAGGGAAATTGAGGAAGACTTCCGAGAGAAGAGTATGTTTGCGGTGAACAAGGTGGGTGTGTGTGTATGTGTGTGTGTGTGTGTGTGTGGCAGAGAGAATTCCCAGTGGAGGAAATAGCAGGCACAAAGGCAGAAGAGGTGGGCAAATAAGGACTTCTCAGGGGTGGGCTCGGAGAGTTGCAGCAGACATTTGGGGTTTGGAAAACACTGGGAAGAGATGGAAGCGAGAGGGAGTCAGAAAAGAAGATGATTCTGAAGTTTGCAGCAGCCGTGACTGGAAGACTAATGATGCCATTATTAGACACAGGGATGTCAGGAAGAAGAGCTGGCTTTGTGGGCATGATTAATAGTAATGGACGAGACACAGTCAGACAACAAGAAGGACTTCCTGACCCTGAGGGATGCGAGACCATGAGGAAGATGGTGAAGCCTTCTGGGAATCTTCCAAAGAGGGGAGGGGAGGACCTGCCCAAAGCCCTGGCCCACCCTGTGCCCTGGGCTGTACAAGCTGTTGGTTATCTCGTCTGGAGGGAAGCTGGTGTGACCTCTCAGATAGCGACTCCCTGACTCTAGATGACAATTCTCCTACTTTGCCCCTTCCTGGGGAAGCAGAGGTGAGTTCAGACCAAAATGGCCTCTCAAACAGTTGTTGGAAAAGCAGCTAGAAGCATCTCCTTGCTTTGGAAAGAAGCTCTGATAGCTTGTTCTTTCAGCCATGGCCTTGTCCTCCTCTTCCTGCCCCAGGCAGGACCATGTCTGAGACTCACAGCACAAAATGACATTTTGACAAAAGCCCAGACTGTCCTATTTGCCTTGTTTGGGGCCCATCAAGCTGATGTGCTTCCCTATGGTGGACATTCCCAGGTCCGCCCCCCATTCCTTCACCACCACAAGGGCTGCTGCCACTGAGCCACTGAGGCTTCATCAAGATCTTGTCAATAGAGTTCCTGTTGTGGCGCAGTGGTTAACGAATCCGACTAGGAACCATGAGGTTGCCGGTTCGATCCCTGGCCTTGCTCAGTGGGTTAAGGATCCAGCGTTGCCGTGAGCTGTGGTGTAGGTTGCAGACACGGCTCAGATCCCACGTTGCTGTGGCTCTGGCGTAGGCTGGCAGCTACAGCTCTGATTAAACCCCTAGCCTGGGAACCTCCATATGCCGCAGGAGTGGCCCAAGAAAAAGGCAAAAAGACAATAAATAAATAAATAAGATCTTGTCAAACTTCAGTCTCTTTAGTGTCAAGCCATGTTCTCCCAGCTCTAGTTTCAGAGGAGATGGGTCCCTGTATTTGCTCTTCTCCAGATAAACCACCTCCCTTATCTATGCCCTATATAGCAGCACTAGCTAGTGGGAAAAGCATAAGCCCTGAGACCAGAAGGCGTGTAACACAAGACAAGTCACCTTCCCTCTCTAAGCTCACCTGTCTCCAAGGATTTTAATATCAAGTGATACAATGTATATGAAACCACTCTATAAACTCTAAAAGATTATGCAATGTAATCCCTCACAAGAAGCCTTCATTTTTGTTGTTGCTGTTTGTCTTTTTGCCTTTTCTAGGGCCGCTCCCGTGGCATACGGAGGTTCCCAGGCTATGGGTCAAATCGGAGCTACAGCTGCCAACCTATGCTAGAGCCACAGCAACGCGGGATCTGAGCCACATCTGCAACCTACACCACAGTTCACAGCAACACAGGATCCTTAACCACTGAGCAAGGCCAGGGATCGAACCGGCAACCTCATGGTTCCTAGTCAGATTCGTTAACCACTGCACCACGACCGGAACTCTGAAGCCTTCATTTTGGATTTCCAAAATCCCCAATGTCCAAATACTAAACAATAGCATCAAGTCCAAATTACTGAGAGAAGATATCCAGTTTATGGATTTGCTAAAGAGACGAGTTAACCAATATAGACTTCCTTCTGTATATCATACTCAGGATCACATTCCTTCTGCTGCCATTACTAAACATAATCAAAAGGAAGGAAAAACAAGCAAGGAGGGAACTAGTAATTCAGTCCCTTGTCAATCTTATGGATTTTGCTTCCTAAAAATAGATCTGCCCACTTATTGCCATTTCTACCAAATCACCGTCGGCTGACTAGCCAAAATACATTCTCAACTTCCTTTCCCCTTTCCCAGGCTCTCTTGTACCCAGAAGCCACACTTTTAGCTAATGATATACATAAAAATCTGATGTGGGTTTCTGGGAAAGATTTTGCCTTTATAATAAAAGGGGCAGAGCTTGCTGGTACCATCCTTCCTTTCTTTTCAGCTTGGATACAATCATGATGCCTGGAGCTAGGGCAACTGTCTTGCCACAATGGGAGAAAAGCCTAGAGAATCCAGAAATGCTAGCCCTGGAGTCACTGAACCATGGAACCAACACAAGTAGCTGCCTTCCTCTAGGCCAAAATGTGGTAAGGGACAAAACCCTCTTTATTTTTTTATTATTTATTTATTTTGCTTTTTAGGGCCACACCCACAACATATTGGTTCCCAGCTGGCCTACGCCACAGCCACAGCAACGTAGGATCCGAGCTGCATCTGCAACCTGCACCACAGTTCATGGCAATGCCAGATTTTTAGCCCACTAAGCAAGGGCAGGGATCAAACCTGTGTCCTCATTGATGCTAGTCAGATTCGCTAATTGCTAAGCTGCGACAAGAACGCCTTTTTTTTTTTTTTTTTTTTTATGGTCACATCCACAGTATGGAGTTCCCCAAGCCAGGGATCAAATCTGAGTTGCAGCTGCTACCCATGCCAGACCCTTGAATCCACTGTACCCAGCTGGGAATCAAAACCACACCACCGCAGAGGCAAGGCAGGATCCTTAGCCCACTGGGCCACCCTGGGAACTTCAAAATCCTTTTGATTTAGACCACTGGTGGTCAGATTTTCTGTATTTGCAGCAGAAAGCTCTGCTAACTAATCCAACTACCTCAGAACATCATCTCCTGCCTGGACATCTGCAAAAGCCTCCTAAATGGTCTCCCTGCTTCCGTTCTTATCCTGCTGCAATCCCAACAGTCATCTGGAAACACAAAGCTGATCGTGGCACTTCTCTGCTTAAAACTCGCCATTGGTTTATTGATGTTCTTAGGATAAAATGCCTTAACCCAACCAACAAGGCCTGCAGGCTCTGGCTCTTCCTGGGTTTCCAAAATCCTCTCACAACAGGTTCCCCCTTTTGCTTCCTCTGCTCCAGCCAGGCCAGGCTTTTTGCGGTCCCATGATCCTTCCCATCACGGGGCCTCTTCCCCCATCCAAAAAGCTTTTCCCTCCCACCTCTGCCTTGCTAACTCCTACACACCCTTCAGATCTCAGGCCGGTTGTTGCTTCCTCGGGGAAGCTTTCTCTGGCCTCCCTGACTAGGTCAGATTCCCCTGCTGTTTGCTCTCAAGGCACTAGGTACCTCTATAGCTCGCCTATCATTACCATTGCCAATTTCTGTGATTCAGAAATTGTCTGTCTCTCCCATTCGAATGTAAGTTCCATGTAAGTGCAGGGATTCCATCCATCTTATTTACTGCATTACCTCCGCCCCCGTCCCCCCCCCCCCACTTCCAGAACAATGCTCGGCAGGTGTTTGTTGAGTGACTGTGAGCCTCCAAAGAACAAGACCCTTTTACTTATGACATTTTAATTCCCACAACCTTCCAAGGGATGCATATGATTCCTATCTCCCAACTTGCAGAAGAAGAAACTGAGGCTCGGAGGGGTTCGCTCACAGTCCCAGAGTCACAGAGTTGGTGGCAAACCCAGAAGTCAACCCCAGTAGAGCTTTACTCCAGTGCCTTAGCTTTTCTGCTACCTGTGCTGCTGCTCAGGGAAGCCAAACTGATTAAATGTCGTTCTGGAGGAACACAGTAATGAAAGTGAATTTGTTAAAAAAAAAAAAAAAGGAAACAAACAAATAAAAACCTCATACATACCACATACTCCAGAGGTAACCAGAGTGTGGTGTAGCCTTTTCCCCTGTGTGGTGAGTACGGAATTTGTTTCAAGTCCAAGGTCAGATAATTACCGAATAGAGGAAGCTCCCCAAAACCCTATAACAACTCCAGGTACCAGTGTTATTTCCCCCCATTTTATTGCACCAAGTCATCTACCTACTATCCCAGCACACAGAGAGCTGCCCGGATGGTGAACCCCCAGGCCCAGGGAAGCAGCCGCTTTCGCGATTGCCTGCGGCTGGCTGGAAGTGGGGAGTGAAGGAGGCTTGCAGGGTGCTGTGGTGTGACAAATTCTCTGATGCAGCTCGCATCTTCCTGGGATTGGAAGAAGTGGCACACATGCCGTCACCAAGAAATTACCCAATTTAGCACCAACTACACAATCCAGCAATTAGTTTCTTAAACCGGAACTTGCTGGGGGCTGCCAGGCTGGCAGGGTTGTTGTTACAAATCTCACTGGGAAACCAGCTGTGTAATTCGCCAGGAGGTTGTCACTGCCCCAAGCAATTACCTCCCAGAAAAAGAATGGAAGATGGAGGAAGGAAAAAGCCTGCAGAGGAAGGAGTCAGAGTGCTTTCTTTTCCTCTCCCCAGGGTACTGCCTGGCCAAATCAGCTGATTTTCCTTTCTTGAGACCTAGGTGACTCCCAAACTCCCGGGATCAAAGCAGTTAGTGGTATACCTCTGGTGTCAGACTTTCTGGATTCAAATCCCTTTCCATCCACTTACTAGCTGTGTGTACCTGGGCAGGCGATTCACCTCTCTTAGCCTAGCTTCTCTTCTGAACAATGGGGTAATATTAGAGCCATTAGAAAGGTATGAATGATGTGATGGGGAACCGGGTAAACATATAACACTGTACCTGGCGCAAAGAGAATCCTCAACAAAGGCAGCTACCATTTAGCTGTACTTTCATTTTTATGACTTCCTCCCTTGGTTCACAGTGTGACCTCAAGTAGGTCACTTCATCTCTCTGGGACAACCATATAAGGTATCCAACTGGGAAGAAAACGCAGTCCTTACTCAAGATCGGCCACACCTGGTTGCCCAAGGATCCAGGTGCACTTGACAGAGGCCAGTGTCTCAGAGGTTGACACAAAGTGATGCTTTGGGCAAAGAAAAAGCTTTCAAAAATCAAGTATCAACTGATTTATCCCTTCCCCAAGAAGTTGCCTGGAAGAGCTACAAGCCAGACCTGATGGTCCGATGGCAGCAAAGGGGTACCGTTGCATTCTTGCTGGGGATCAGTTTTTCTGGTCCCCTCACATTGGTATGAGGTCATCCCCGTACCTGTTCCAACACAGCAAGTGAGGCCTGGAACTCATTTTGCTGCTGGGATCCTCCACACCTGTGAATGAGCTATGCGTGCCCTTGGGACCCCCAAGTTCCAGGCTTTGCCTCCTCAGCCTCTTTCCCCATGTCAACCTAACAAGAATGGCCAGGATTCTGCCTCAGTTTCTCTTTCCAGTCCTCCGCCACCCCTTATCTCGACAACAGCTGGGAGGCGGGGGTTGTATGTCCCCTGTGAAAAGGCTAGCTACTGGGGAGCCTAACACAGAGCTCTGACCTCTGGCCCACACTCCCATGGCCCTTAACAGGCATTCCTCCTCCAGCCCCTGCCTTCTCCCACATCCAGTGCTGCCTGAGCCCCCTTGGCCATTGCAGCACCAGCTCTGCTCAGCTGCCTTCGGCAGGATATCTGTAGCTGGTGCCCTCACCCCTGGCCTCTCTTAAACCTCACCACCCAGCTCTGTCGCTGAAGACTCAGCATGCCTTGTGCCCAACCCCAGCCCTTGGGACCTCGGATGATCCTTCTCTTCCTCTCATTGCCCCAGAAAGTGGAAAGAAGGAAGGAAGAACAGAATAGGAGGGAGGTTTGGGATCTTTTTCATTCACCTTTATTACTTTATTTAATCAACTCTTCCTGGGTGGTGGTGGGGGGGGGCATGTTAGGGTAGGAATTTTACAGAAAATGGGCTTACTGTTCCAAAACAGTTGAGACATTTAGGAAGAGCCCAGTCGAACTCAATCTCCTGACCCATTGGACAGGGCTCAGCCTGTGAATAACCCACACTACCTGTAATCTCTTTGAAAATCCCACCTCAGGGGGCTTGGTACTTGATGTTCTCTCTGCTGGAACACTCTGCCCCAGATATTCCCATGGCTTCCTCTGTCTCATCTTTCAGGTCTCAGTTCAGAGAGGCCTTCCCTGACCACTCGCTAACTAAAGTTGAGCTCCATCCCCCAGGAACGGCCTACATCAGCCTGTTTCATTGCCTTCATGGCACTACTGCTCTTTGAAATTATTTTCTTTATCTATTACTTGTTTATAGTATATCTTCCCACAGCAGAATATAAGCCCCAGGAGGGCAAGGATTATGTGTGCCTTATGTGCTGCTAGTGCCCACAAGTGTCTGAGAGTCTAGAACAATGCCTAGCGCTAACAGGTACTCAAAAAGCATCTGCTGCACGAACAACTATCTTCTCTTTACACTCCACTCGTGTTTCTAAGAGCCCACAGAAAAGACCTCCACTCCTTTCCCTCTAGGGGCTCTGGAGAGCCTCTGGAGGACTTGGTATTAGAAATCCAGCCACCAAATCCAGCCCTGCTTGTTCATCATGCTTATCTAGACCCTCTCAACTAGCAGGTCAAGATGGTTCTTTTCCAGCCACATCTGGAGCTCTCCAGATGTTCCCCTTTGCAAAGTACAGGGAAGGCAGGGAGGAGAAAAGGGGATGAAGTGGGGAAGGAGTTACCCTCCCCACACTGCAGAGCAGAAGGAGGAGACTGCAAGGAGGGGATCGCCCAGCCCGGGGCAGTTCTCTTCATTCAGAGTCTCTGGGCCCCAGCTCCTCTGTCAGCTGGGGCCATGTGGCCAAGAGGTACCAGAAGCAAAGTTCAGGATTCTCCAGGGCTGCCAAAGGCCCAGTGAGGTACAATTCAGCCTGCTCAGCCTCACCCCCTCAGATGCCTTAACTGCAGCCAAGGCCCAACTGCTTCTGGCCCACTCTTTCCTTTCTGCCCACGGATCAATGCTCTGGCTGTTCTCCCTGTCCATGCTCCCCCTTCTGAAGGTCCCTAAGAGCCTTCTTTGGGGAGTCATCCCAGCCCACTGATGAGAGGCAGGACTCCCAGGACTAGACTCCCATGGACCCTGGTCAGGCACAACCAGTGCGAGAGACTGTGGGTTCTGGGCCTTGAGTGAAACTGTTTGGGTTCATGTCCCAGGTCCACCAGTTACTAGACATGTGACCTTAAGGCAGTCCTCTGTCTGTCTCTTGTTCAGTTTCCTCAACTTTCAAATGAAGGCAAGCATAGTGCCTTTCTCACCGTGAGGATTAAGATAATGCAGATAAAGTATCTGGCACAGGGCTGAGCATTAGCTCCTGACAACCAGGGGAAAACAAACAAACACTAAAATGCATGACATCTGGAAGCAGGGCCTTTGAGAGTTTCTTGGCCAGTCTTGGGCAGAGGCCATAGCCATACCTGACTCAGCTATGGATGAGAGATCCCAAACTCTAAAAACCCATTTGTGGAGTTCCCGTCGTGGCGCAGTGGTTAACGAATCTGACTAGGAACCATGAGGTTGTGGGTTCGGTCCCTGGCCTTGGTCAGTGGGTTAAGGATCCAGCATTGCCGTGAGCTGTGGTGTAGGTTGCAGATGCGGCTCAGATCCCACATTGCTGTAGCTCTGGTGTAGGCCGGTGGTTACAGCTCCGATTCGACCCCTAGCCTGGGAACCTCCATATGCCGCGGGAGCAGCCTAAGAAATAGCAAAAAGGGAAAAAAATAAAAAATAAAAAAATAAAAATAAAAACCATTTGTCTCATGTTTCACCTGGGGCTTTCTGTTTACCTGGGTTTCTTTCTTTCTTTCTTTCTTTTTTTGCTTTTTTTTTTTTTTTTTTTGCTTTTTAGGGCTGTACCCAAGCCATATGGAGGTTCCCAGACTAGAGGGCTGAATCAGAGCTGCGGCTGCTGGCCTACACCACAGTCACAGCAACACAGGATCTGAGCTATGTCTGTGACCTACACCACAGCTTACAGCAACGCCAGATCCCTGACCCACTGAGTGAGGCCAGGGATTGAACCTGCATCCTCACGGATACTGGTCGGATTCATCTCTGCTGCACCACAGTGGGAACCCCAACCTTGTTTTCCTTGAAGACCTCCTACCCCTTGAGCATGCCAAAGACAGCCGAGCAGCCCTGGTGGCATCTGAGAGAACTAGGGGCCCTGGATTTGTAGACCCCACCATCCCTGCAGCCAGGGCTGGTGGTTTCTCTTCCAACTCCAAGGATCTGGGAGGGAAAGCCCAGTGGCCTTACTGCTGGGTCCTGGAAAGACAATCATCTGCTTCCAACCATTTTATCTCAGCCTACCTGCATGACCATGAAAAACTTGTTTTGTCTGAGTCTCAATTTTGCCATCTGTAAAGTAGGGATAACAGTATCTACCTCTTAAGGTTGTGGCAATGAAAAAACAAGCTGATCTATCCTCGGCAACCAGCACATTTGTTTCCACACATCGGTTTCTCCTGACTTTAGAACCCTAGCACCTTCTTTTATTTGTGTGTGATGAGCTTTGGGCTGATGCTGCCCTGGCCTCCAGGATGCTGCTAGGGCCATCAGAAACGAGATGCAGAAGCTCAAGACCATGGCCAGGGTCCATGGGGCAGTAGCTTCTCAGCCAGGCCAGGTGGCCTGTCCGAGTCTCTGGAGCAGGTGTTTTGATTCTCTCATGAAGTCCAGAGTTTAGGCCTGCCTCCTGGGTTGGCACCCTGTGCTGTAAGCTCTCTACATGAACTAGGACAGGCACTGCCTGAACCAGGGCCTGTCTTCTCCACAAGGAGAGTCAAGCACAGAGCTGACCCCATGGGGCCCAGGTTCATGTGGTGGCACCTCCCACCCCTCAGCTCTGACTGATCCTCCCCCAGCCTCCAGGGGAGGATCAGCCCCTGCTCCCCCCTCTGGATTTCTGGGCCTAGCAGGAGCCAGGACCACAACAGGAGAGAGTATGGGGAGAGGAGTCAGCACAGACTGTGAGATTCTTCCATCTGGAGAGCCTATCCTCCCAACTTTGCCTCTGATGCAATGCAGGTGTCCTCTCTTCCAAGAAGCCTTACCTAAGAGCACCCTCCCCATCAATCCCAGGGCACAGCAGTTGCTACCTTCTCTAAAAGTCCCACACTTGAACACAGTAGCATAAATATTTGTTTGTGGGCTATGAGCTCCTTGAAAAGGATCCGTCTGGTCTATCTCTGCCTAAGCAAAACGTGGCATAAAGTAGATGCTCGATAATGAGTTCAAAGTCCGTAACTGAGCCATCAGGAAGAAGTAACTCTCTGCTGGGGCATAGGAATGGGGGGAGAAATGGGAGAAAGCATGAGGGAGATGACTCCCTGCAGCTGGACCAGAACTTCCCAGCAGGCAGAGCTGGCCCAGTGTGACGTGGGTTTCCTGAAGAGCTGGGAGCATTCTGTCCAGGGAGGCATATAAGCTCAGGTTGGAGGGCCACTCTGGAGGATGGTATAGGATGCATTCAAGCACAGGATACATTTTCGATCATACAACAACTTTCAGCTCTGAAGTCTAAGGCCCAGGTCTCTGAATGCCTACGATTGAACAGGTGTGTTAAATGCTTGAGATGCATCTCTCTGTGTGGTCCTCACAACCATCCTGTGCAGTAAGAACCATCCTTACTCCCATTTTACAGATGAGGAAATTGAGACCACAAATGCAAAGAAAATTGCCCAAGGTCACTTAGGTGGTGGAAGATTTGCATCTGGGTCTGCTCCTGGCCCAACACTCTCAACCACTAAGAGACCAAGCCACTGGCAGGTCTAAAGTAGCATATTTCTCTGACCATACTGGTCTGATGAGGTCACCAGGTAGACCCCCTCCCTCCTGGTATCCTGGCTCATCACTCAGCCTCAGGAAACCTCCACCCCTGCCATCCCCCAGCTGCACATGGGATGTGTAATCCCAAGACTGTTTATTCACAATTTAACAAACATGTTCTAGAGAGGCAGATTACACAGCCATGCAAACTCATCCAACACAACTCGCATGGTATTTGTCCTCAAACATCTCGTCATCATCACATAATGTGCACAAATATCTACAAACCTGTTCCCCAAGAGTTCACACATACATGCATTTTCATCCAGCGGACAGATGCTTGTGCACATAGAAGCTGCGCAGATACCAAACCTCACGTACATGTTCACATGTTTATCCCCACACGACAGACATATACGTCCATTTCACATGACTTAGGCACCCACATCTGCTCAGTGTCATACACCACATCCTCCCCCAACAAGAACTTTATCCATTGTTTCCAGATCCAACACTAGGCCCAGGTGAGCAATGATGCTGCCTCCCTCTGGGGTTGGCCAGGCAGCCCTAAGATGGGGAGATGGTTCAGCCTGCCTGTGATGGATGGAATTAATCTACTGAGCTGGAGAAACTAAATAATTAAATCCCTAATCACCCCCCAAGCCAGCCCAAGCCAATATAGCTGAGGGAGGGAGGGGGCTCTGAGGCCCAGACCAATATCCTAGAGAGGAGGAGGGGTTTGGGAAGAGGGGCATAGACAGAACCCTCTAGGAGGGTTCTCTGGAAGGTAGACAGACATACAGACTGACATTGTTCTCCAGGGCTACAGACTCTCCCTTTCCACATGGAAATGGAGCAGGTGGGCGAAGACAGCCCACCACCACCCACTAACACAGAGTGAGAAGAGGGGTACAGCACCATCCCATCCTCCCTAGGGTCCTGCCTGCCTCTCCAGGGTATGCATCCCAGGAGTGCACAAGGATGGCAAACAGGACACTCGCAGGACCCAGGACCCATGGCCACTGATGGGGTCTGTCTGCCCAAAAGGGAGCTGACATCGAATGAGTCAGGCCCTGGCCCCGGCCACCCCTGGAATAGGTCCCTCCCCAGCCTGGTGCAGATGGCAGGGAAGGACCCTCCACACAGGTGCACCTGCCTTCCTCAGGAAGTGGGTCCAGCATGTGACAGGCTGAGGATGGAGCAGAGGACTGGGCAGGGGGGCTCAGGGAGTGAGCCTGGGAAGAGGCCCCAGTCTGATTGGCTGAAAAGTGGGTCATTTTGCTTTTGAAAAATAGTGAGAAAATGGAGAAGTAGGTCGGGCTCTCATCCCCTCAGCCCCAGGCACCATCCCCGACTTGTAGGGTGGGGAGAGAAGGAGCGGTCTGCTCATGCCAAAACCCCATCTCCCTCAGGACCCCATTGGGACCCCCAGCACAGGAGGCCAAGGTCATCATCACTCAGGATGCCCAAGGACATTCACTCTCTGAGGCCAAGCCCAGAGCACAAGCCCCACCCCACCCTGGGGACCCAGAACCAAGCTGGAGGGGTGGGGCACCTGCATGCAAGACCCTAAGGAGCCCCCTCCCATCTGCCTGTCTGTGGTGGTGTCTCCTCTCCTCTCTCCTCCTCCCTTTCCTCATCGTCCACGTGGGCAGAGTCGTTGCCATGACACCGCGGGCAGGTGGGCGGCTCTGGCGGCTGTTTTGGCCCAACCCCCATGCTCGGAGCCCAGGTGGGAGGGGAGCGATGGCAGCGCCCCCGCCCCTAGTCCAGCTGAGAGGAGAGACTGGCAGAGGCCCCCATCATACACCCCAGAACCTGGAAGAGGCTCTAGCTCTTGGAAATGAGGCAACCCAGGTGCAGGCTTGGACGTCTCAAAGATTTTAGGCCTTAATGCCTGCCCACCGCCCACCCCACTAGGGGTCTGAGGGTGGCGCGGGGCGTGGCTGACCCACAACTACCACGCCTCTTCCTCCTCCTCTCAGCAGTTGGCCTCCCTGCTTTCCCCACGTTCGAAGTTTCAGTCCCTTCACCCTGGAAGCTGAATGGTCCTGCCTGAGGTCTAACCACCGTTTCTCGTTCTGCAACACAAGCTCATGTGTTGCGTGCCCTCTCCGGAGACAGGCAATCAAAGTTGAGACTCTCAGGGAGATTTCTCCCCTCCGACCAAACCGGCAGCCTCTACTCTAGAAACCGTGACCCCTTTCCTTGGGCGTCGCCACATCCCCAAAAACACACCACAGCAGGGGAACCACTCACTCCTAGGCCCATCTTTGGCCAAGGCACCAATCCCACTAGAAAAAAGGACCGGCGTGGAACAGGGAGAGAAGGAGAGGAGGGAAAAGGTGAGGAGGGCTAGACAGTGGCTTCTGTCTGAGGATGCCGTCCTGCCTCCCACCAGGTCGGGCCTCAGGAAGTCTGTCTGGGCCAGGGCTGAGCTTGCCAGCTCTGAGCACTCCTCTCAGGGCCCATATGCCTCTCCCCGCGCGTCTCTAAGTCTCTGTGATTCTGACCTCCTAAGACCCTTCCCACTATTCAGGATCCTAAGCCCTGCCCCTGTTCCCTTAGGCAAGAGCCCTGTATCGCAGACCGAATGGAACCAGAAGGACCCCTGCATGGCAGCCCTTCGCAGCCCGGTGGACAGGGGTAGGCACATGGGGGTGATGGTCCCAAGATCCCAAAGGAAAGGGGACCATCAGCCAGAGTGAGCTGGAGGGTGTCCAGCTTGCCACCGGGTATTCATGACATGCATACCAGATATGCATATAAAGGCACTTTTACTTTCTTCCTTAGCCTTCCTCCACCAAGACAGCAGATCTGACTGCCTAAAATAGATATGTGCACACGCGTGTGACTGTGTGCGTGCATGCCTGTGCTTGTATACTCTATCTCCTTTTCTCCCCCTTGGCTCCCAATGTTCTCTATCAGGCCACCCTAAGTTCTCACCAAAGCTCTTACCACAGGTTCCTATCTGGTCTCCCTGCCTTGTATCTTGGCCCAGCCCAATCCACTCTCTTTACTGGCTGCCACTGTGATCCACCTAAAATTTGTCTATTTCAACACATATGTATTGAGGGCCTCCTTGCCAGGTACTCCTCTGGACTCTAGATACAGCAGTGCACAAAACATGTTCATGCTCCCTTCTCATGACATTTGTATTCGAGTGGAAAAAGAGATGATGAACAAATATATGAAATAATGGAGGTGGTAAATGCTGAATTTGAAATTTTTCTTTTTTTTTTTTTTTGCTTTTGAGGACCACACTCATGGCATATGGAGGTTCCCAGGCTAGGGGTCAAATCGGAGCTGTAGCCACCGGCCTACACCACAACCATGGCAACGAGGGATCTTAGCCATGTCTGTGACCTAAACCACAGCTCACCACAACACTGGCTCCTTAACCCCCTGAGCGAGGCCAGGGATCGAACCTGCAACCTTGTGGTTCCTAGTCAGATTCGTTTCCATTGCGCCATGACAGGAACTCCTGAATTGTTTCTTAAAGGGAGGGTGAGAGGACAGCATGACAAAGAGGCTACTTAAAGTAGACTATGGGGGGAGGCCTCCCCCTCAAAAGTGACTTTTGAAGCAAAGACTTCAACCAAGTGAGGGAGCGAGTCATGTGGGTATCTTGGGGGAGAGCATTTCAGGCTGAGGGAAACGCTAATACAACAGCCTCCTCGAGGCAAGGCTGTGCTCAGCTTCTTTGCGGAACTGAAAGGAAGCGCTTGTAGGGGTGGTGCCGGAGATCAGGAAGGTCACTGGAGGCTATTTTACACACAGCACTTATGTCACCCAAGCCCCACTAAGCACTTAGGATTTCTCTCTGAGCGAGATGGAAAGCCACTGGAAAGGTATGATCTCATCTTATTCTGGCTGCTTTTGTGGGGAGAATCTCTGGAGGAGGGGCTGGCAAGGGGGGAGGTGGGGAGACCAGTTGGGACAGTGTCTGTCACAGAAACACCTTTACCTACAGTTGCCCATGTGGTGAACACCTGTTCGAGCCTTGGCTCAAGGCCCTCCTCTTCTATGGAACCCTTTATGGAACCCCTCCCTTCCCCACTCCAGAACTGACCAAGCCCTCCATAGATTCCCACTGCCCTGATAAACACTCTCCTTACGTGGATCCAGGTCTTTGACCTCCTCTAGACTGTAAGTTACTTGAGGTCAAGGACCGTCCCGGTGTCCAGCACAGTATGTGGCACATCACAGGTGGATGATCAACACTGACTGAATGGATGGATGAACTTGGTGAGGGACTACCTGTAGGCTGTTGTCAACTTGGGTGAGAGAGGTGCACATGTATGCTATCGTGGGTTGTAATCAGGCCAGTGTTAGCACATGCCCATATAGGTCTGCATACGCCGTCTATAGGTATGTGTGTGTCAGCTATGTACATGTCAATAAATCCCTCTGTTGGTATGTACATTTCTGTAGATCTGTTCACCTGTATACATGCTAGAAAGTGCATTTGTGTTGAGATATGCATATTAAGGCACAGACGAGCAATACACACATATACAAGTACACACACACACACACGTGGGAGGCTGAGGCACACACCTGGGCATCCCTAAAATCCCTGCCCCTTTCATCCACTAAGTCCAACTTGTTCTGCTTGATTCTTGAAACCTCCATTGTAATATTAACATTCGAGCTCCCAAATTCTTTCCCCACCTCCACCCCTGAGCACCACAGCATCTGATCTGATCAGCCTTGAGCTCGGCTCTCTCACTCAGTTGTTCCCAAGGCCTATTCAGGTGTCTCCTCTGCAAACTCCCTTCATATGGGTGGTGGTGGAGAACAGTTGGGTCCCTGTAACAGGATAATCTGAGAAACCTCAAGGAGCCTGGTTTTTGGAGAAGAGTCACAGGCATCAGAGTGGATCAAGTTCAAGCTTATGCGAAAAGAACTTTTGGACAGCCCCAACATGTAGTCAGAATCTCTCATTCTTTCTGTCACATTTATTCACATGAATGACTGAACTTATGTACGTCAATTCATGGGTGCATACACGTGTCCCCACATGTATGCTCACATGCATACTTACACTCACATATATGCATTGTTGGGTGAGCACACAGAGGTTTAATTTAGTAATTGCCTTTATAGTCACTACATACATAGATATATACACAGAGTGATACATATATACACACATGTACATGTGTCCACACATACACAAACTCATAAATTTGTACACATTCATACAACATACAAACATGTATAGACATATATACAGTCACATCCACACTCACAGGCAGAAATACACAGGCACATACACTGCAGTAGCAAAGATACTCATCCCCTCCTCTGGCTTCTATTCTTTTCAGGAAGTTAGAAGTTCACATTCTCTCCAAGTGATGTCACAAGTTTGCATTTGCTCTCTCCTCTTGCCAGTCTCCCACTTCTTCTTGGAAAGTTTTTCCTATTATCGACAGGATATACCCTATCCCTGGACACACCCCTTTCCTACCCACTCAGAGGGGAAGAAAAAAAACAAGTCATTCCAAAAAAGGACTCTGTTCTCCCTTTGTCTCATGCCTGGAATAACCAGTATTTCCTCAGACAGCCTGGGATGCAAGGGAACAATGAGGTAGGTGCCCCTTAGAGTAAGTGCACCTTTTCCCACCCAACAGGCAGCCCCATCTCTCATATCTCACAGCTTTTTAACCCAACAAGGGGAAAAGAAGAGAAAATGTCAAGGCCAGAGTTCTACCTCTGGGTATGGTCCACTGCTGCCAAACTCCAAACAGCTATTGGAGCAAAGGAAGGAACAGTAAGAAAATTATCTCTGGGCCCTAAAACCTCTTGAGATATACCTCTCTCCTTCCCTAGAGGACAACTTCATGATATTCAGTGAAACCCCCTACCCTCTACCCACCCCAGCCAAGAGCCCTGCCAAAGAGCAAGCAGAACTAGAGGCTTAAAAATGGGGGTTGGAGAGCCACTGGCCTGGACTCACATGAGTAAAAGAAGCAAGTATTTAGAAAACAGGAGCTGGGTAGGGAGCAGGGAGGCAAACTGACGACACCTCCCAGCAAGAAAGCAGCTGCTGGAACACTAGATCCTGAATAGCAGGACTCTCCAAGGGGCCAGGGAGAAGGGGGTGGACGTCCAACATTCCATGTGGGGGCGGAGGGGTGACTGCTTCAGGCAGTAGCAGCAGCTCCAAAGTAAAGTCTTATCAAAGCTGTTATGTAACCAAGGGAGCCGAGTGGAGCACAAACACCTCCCCTCCCCAAACAGGCACCCACACCCACACCCACCACCTCCCAGAACCCACAGCATAGAAAAACTCAGCTCCTCCCAAGCAGCTAGAGAAGGGAGGAATCTTTGCTGAACTACATCAAAAACATGATGGGTGAGGGGCTCCTTATTAACTAGAAGTCGCATCTGGAAAGGGATGGACTGGTTCACTTTGGAGTCCCTAAATACCTCCCCCTTTTCTTGAACTCCCTGACACACCCAATTTTTGTCCAGCATCCAGAAACTTTTTCCTTCCTTGCCCCTGGAGAAGGATGCCATTTGAATATTTGATTGTTCTCTTGGGGACAAGAGGTGAAGCTGCCACCATACCCTCCTGCCTGTTGTTCCCCCACAGTCTCATCTGCATGTCCTGACATTTGGCTCTCATCCCCCTGGGATGACAAGGGAAGGGACCTGGAGAAATAAATCCTTGCTCTATTCCCTTCAGGTTTACAAAGATGGAGCATAAGAACCCAGAAAACAGAGATGATCCTGACCCTGAGTTAGTGGGGAAAAGATTTACAAGGGAGCTGAGGACTGAAACTCACACCCCATCCCCCAACCTGAATCTTGTTGTGTGTGTTTTTTTTCCCTCCCCCAGATCTTCCTCTTTTCCCACTGCCCTGTCTCTAGTAGCCTCCTCCTCTGCTCCATGGCACCAAAAAACCCCACCCACTCCTTGAGTCCCTTGCTTGGAAATCTTCCTCCCCAACAAAATCTCTCCCAAATGCTGCTCTAAACTGTGGTTGGGGTGGGCAAAGCATGAGACAGGCTTGCAGAATATTTCACTGCCTCCTGTCCTGAATTAGAAAGTCTGGTGGGCAGGGGGAATGCTAAATGGTCAATCAAATTCTCCTGAACTCCTGCGCTCAGCCTAACCAGCAAAACCTAAACTCTCTCAATCCAGATCTGCCTTCAGCCTGAACTTCAGAGACCTCATAGGAGAAAGGCTGATGCCAGGACCCCGAAGCTTACTGCACTAAAAACTATCCAGAAGAGAGCACACAGATGCAACATCTTCCTCCATCCATGCCCCCCACACTACTAGGGAAAGGAGTCCCTTTCCCCAATACCGTTAGTAACTGTGAGGCCTAAAACCAGAGGGAGGACCCCCAAATCTGTCTTTTCATTCCAGGGACTCTGTCCTTGGAAAGTGGGTCATCTGGGAGAATTTTTCTAGTGAGCCCTCAGCACTGCCCAGCAGCTTCTCCATCATCAGGGCCCCAATGCAGCCCCATTCAATGCCCGGGACAGTTCCAAAGGAGCAAATCCCTGAGTCTCATTCAGCACCTGGGACAGCTCCCAGCTACTCTGTGACACCCCCCCCCCCCCATTGCCAGAAACCGGGAGGCCAGAAAAGAAAAGCTTACCCGGCCACGCACCCTCTTTAGTACAGAAGCCCCTCTCGTCGGCCCCTCCCACCCTCGCTCCCATCCACCGGCGGCACCTGGAACTCCTCCCTTCCCTCTAGGTCCAAAGAAAGAAAAGAAACCCAGACACGAGTCTTCCCTGAGGGAGCCTGGGGAGAGGACCCCACCCACCTTCTTTCAGCCCTGAGCCTCTCCACGCCACTCACAGCTGGTTCTAAATCCACTTTCCTTCTCAACCTTCACCCCCCCAAATTAACGAGATACTCACGTGGGGGCTCCCAGCCCTGCAGGCAGATGTGGTGGGGGGAGGCAGGGAGAGGTAGCTCCCCACACCCTGTTCTGAGCCCCCTTTCTGAAGGAGCCAGCTCCCATCTGGACTGGGGGGAGGAGAGACATGTGGAAGCACTGAGTGAGGGGAGGGGAGAAGGGAGAGGGGAGGAGGTAGGAGCGGGGGGACTGCGGGGTGGGGGTGTCGGGATGGGGGCGAGGGAATCCTTTTTAATTTCATTCTCTCCCCATGTCTACATCAGCCCTGCAGGCTCAGCTCTTTAATATTTACACACGGGAAGAGGAGAGGATGAGAAAGAACAGGGAGTTGGGGGGGGGCAGGGAATACCTAAGCTCAAAGGGCACAGAGGCAGGGGCCTTGGGCAGCTGGGAGCTTGGGGCCCCCACACCATCCCCAGCCCATTCCCATTCTGAGCTCTTGACTGGAAGGAAGAAGGAACCCTGGACCATTCTGTCCCTTTGTTAACAAGACACTTTGAAGCTGCATCAGAAAAAGATCAGATCCCCACCCACATACCTGGACACCCCCACAAACCCAGATTTCTTGGGTGCCTTATGTGCAGATGGTAAAGGCAGTATTCATGCCCAAGCATGTTCTGATGCCTAAAGGCATGTTTGCATGTGGGCTGCTGTGTAGAAGCGCATGAACATGTCAGCTAGCATGTACAGGTTTATACAAGTATGTTCTGAGTGTATTCACATGCACCAGCCCAGGCAATCAGATGCAAATTTATATAATCATATGTGTAAATCAGGCCCCAAGTGACCTCCCCCCCAGCTCTCCAGCTACAAGCCCAAGGACAAGGCCACCCACCTCCTCAGACTTCCTTATCCACAGGCCCCTCCTTCACAGCCTCACTTTTTCTTTCTGTGACATGGGGAGAAGGGCTGGTGGGAAGGCATGCTGCATTTGAGCCCAGGGACTTGACAAGTTATTAGCAACGATGAGCTGGCAGCTCGTTACCATAACGATGGTGCCACCACCTCACCCCAGCTCAAACCCAGACTCCCCAGACGACGGGAGGCCCGCTGAGCCAGCAGCCTTCAGACTGGGGGGAGGGCAGGGAATCAAGACAAAATGCTTGAGGAGTGGAGGGTACGCAGCTGTTCTTCCAACCCCTACTGAGAGACCCAGCTTTGATGCCACCAAGTGGGAATGAAATCAGACTCTGGAAAGGTTTGCTGACCATGGGGAGAGTAAAAGGCTGGAAGGGGTCTGTGGAAGCCCCCCTAGAAAAAAGCTCCTGTTGTCATTTGCTCCTTTCACCCCCTCTCTCAAAGAACCTCTTCTACTGATCTTGGATGACTAACTGAAAGACCAAACAAGTAGGAGGCCCCTCTGAATTTTCACTTTCCAGTCTGTAAAATGGGAACACATCTTTATCATTTACCCCAGACTCCTGGCAGGTTTGAGAAAGGGTTTAAGGGTAACCACGGACTCCCTCCAAAATCAGACAAGCCCTAGAAGTTTCTCTACCTAACAAGAACCTATAGAGTAAGGAACTATCAGGTCAGCTAGAGGCAAAATGCATCACAAACTCGGTGGGATGAAGGAAAATGGAGCTCAGCCAGCCCCAGCCCCAGCATCATCTGGAGAGAGATGATGTGAGGTGCCAAGCAGGGGAGGAAGTGCTGCCACCGAAGAAAGTCTGGGAGTCTGGCCTGCAGCAGCTTCAGCCCCTCACCAGCCGGAATGGGGATGGCTAGGAATCCTTATTCCCAGAAACATCTGTAACTCCTCCTCTTTGGAAAAGGGGTCCCAGGTTGAAGGATCTGCAGCCTTAGGGTTACTGAGTCTGTTTCTTCTCCTCAGATCCCCTCTGCTCAGTTTTGATGAGCAGGGGGTGGGGGTGGGTGTGGGGGTTTCCAGGAATGGAAATCCACTTGGAAGGTTGGAAAGTTCCTAAGACTTTTTTTTTTTTTTTTTCTTCGCTGTGTGACCTTGGACCTCTCTTCTCTGGGTTTCCGTCTCCTCACTTGATAATTAAGAGGTTGGACCAAGTCAGTTCTAATGTTTCTCCCCTGGCCATCATTCTATAGCTACATACAAGCTCACTCCTTGGACGTGAGCCCCTGGCATAAAATGCAATGGGCACTGCCTGCCAGATCAGTGGGGCAGTGGGGGTGGGGGATGCGGGGGTTGTATCAGAGGCTGTTCATCCTATGTTCATGTTCCTTTTAGAAACACCTGCCACCCTAGCCCTCCCAGCTCCCTTTTTAGACCCTGATTCACTGCCAACTCACGAAGCCTCTCCCTCCCCTCCCGCCTCTCTTCTCCCCCTCTCTCCCTTTTAGGCCTTGGCAGCTGGGTGCAGAAGTAGCCCCAGCATTCAGGGAATGCTGGGCAAAGGTGGAGGGCAGTGCCACCAGGGTCAGAGAGAGCACACCAGTGAGTGCCACTGTCTAACCTTGGTCCAGCCCAGCTCTTTGGGTCACCAAAAGATCTGGGTCGGAGTCTTTTTGAACCACTGACTAGCAGTGTGTGATTGCAGGGAACGCAATTCACTTTTCAAATCTTGACATCCTTATCTGTAAACTGACATTATACTAGGTTGAATCACATGAAATTGCTGTTTTTGTAGATTAAAAAAAAAAAAAACAACAGTTGAATATTGGCGATTTCACATGGCTTAACTGGCCCTGCCTATTTCCCAGGGCTGCTGTGAATATCAGGAGAAAGAGTTGAGAAGAGAGCATTTTTCAAAAGCCCTGGACTGATATAAAGGTACTGTTTTTTAAATTATTAGTACACCAAAGAGCTTTAGCACAGACCCACCTGGAGTCAGTGGACTGAACCAATGAACCAGAACTTGGAAATTTAGGGCCTCCTGCTCTGGCGACTAAGAACAGGACAGAAGCCTCCACCTGGCCACCTCAGCTCCTGGATCTAAATAGCCCTTGGTAAAACATTACTGAGGTGACACAAGTTCCAGACCCCGAGAAGAAGAAGCACACACAGGCACACACACTCCAGCTCAGCCCAGGTCCCACCACCCCTAGGGACCTCAGCAGGCTGCTGGGACACAACCAGTAGGGAGGGTACCCTCAGGGATACAGGCCAAGGTGAAAAGCAACATGGAAAGTGCAAAGCAGCTCCTGCCTGAGTCAGGGGTGAGGAGTCCCTGAGAAGGGGATTTGATCTGACCTCTGAAAAGTCCCATCTCCCTGTCCCATCCTACCACTCCCAGGAATCCCCTGGGGGCAGAGGGGACAAAGCCCAGGTGTGGGTGATTCAGAGTGAAACCCTGCTCCCATACATTCTCACACAGCCACCCCCCCCACACACACACAGACCATAGATACCTGGACCCACACAGGAGAGTCACGCCAGCACACACACATCCATTCAGAGACATCCACAGGCACACATGGTGACAACACACACACTCACACACATGTCCACAGATACATACACAGGAACACCCTCCATACTCACACTGCAAACACACACTGACACGCACACACTCATCCACAATGACACACGCACATTCTGACTGCATACACTCACCGGCACACACAATCACCCACAGACCCACACGGTGACACACACGCTCATCACAGACACACAGTGACACGCACTCACACTCACACACCTGCAGAGGAAACTTCTCTCCGGATCTCCCTGACATCGTCTCTTCCCCCCACAACCCAGCCGGCTACTCCCTCCCAGACCCAAGCCTCAGCCTGCCCAGGGCTGGGCCGGGGGTGTAGCGGCCCCGCGGCTCTACCCCGAGAGCCGGTCCTCGCTCCGCGTGGTACCCGCCGGTCCCCTGGGTCAGGCCCGCGGGCTGCCTGGCCAGGGCGGGGGCGGCGGAGGAGGCCCAGCCCTCCCCCCTCCTGGGGCCGGGAGCCGAGGCCGCCCGAGCCCGGGGCGTGGGCGGCGCCGGGGCTGCAGCCAGGCCGAGGCTGGGGGGCGCTGCAGAGGGCGCAGCGCGCGCGGCCCCGTCCCCACCCCTCCCCGCGGCTTACCTGGCCCGGCTCGGGCTCCGGCCGGGTTACATGGTGCCGGCGGCCCGGGCCGGGGGCGCTGCGGCGGCGGCGGGCAGGCGGGCAGGGACCGGGTCCGGCACTGCGGAGCCCCCGGCTGAGGGGCCGCGCCGGCTGCGGAGCCCCGAGCGAGCGCGGAGCGGCCGCGGGAGCGGGAGCGGGAGGCGGCCAAGCCACGGAGG
Organism: Phacochoerus africanus; assembly: GCF_016906955.1. NCBI lineage: Eukaryota > Metazoa > Chordata > Mammalia > Artiodactyla > Suidae > Phacochoerus > Phacochoerus africanus. The sequence goes on from NC_062551.1 coordinate 90,776,998, forward strand.
CTGGATTTCCCGGGGACCAGGAAGGGGAGGCGGGGGGATCCCGCCCGCGCGCTCCGCCCCCGCCCCCGCCCCCGCGCAGGGCTGCCGAGCCCGGAGCCGGCGAGAGGGAGGGGGACCGAGCTCCCCGCCCCCGCACGGGACCCAGGAGGGCTGAGGTCGCAGCCGGGGGGCGGCCGCCGGGGTCTCCAAGGAGCACCTGCCTCGTTAAGCGACCGCGCTGGAGAGGCCCAAGTGGGGGTGCAAATAAGCTCTCCCTCCCCGGGGACCACCAGGTCCGAGTCCGCCCGGGACCCAGGAACGGGCGCACACAGTCTCACGGTCACGCACAGCCAACTTGGGCACAGGGACCCAAGCCCAGAGGCGGACGGTTGAGGAGACAGTCACACAGCCTCCCAGACACGGTCTTGCGCCCTACCGAGGGACAGTTAACACCCTGAATGTCACACACAGCCCCTTGGGCACATCCCTCTAGGAGACTCTTCGGGTTTCCCCTGTGAGCCACCCGACTTCAGCTCCTGGCCTCGGTTCTAACAGCCCCCTTCCTCTGCTTCCCAGGATGGGGCGCTGTGCCGGGCCTCAGAGCCACAGACAGGCGTCCCCCACCCACAGTCCGCCCAGCCCAGGCATCCCCAGTGTGGAGGGAGAACCCCGCTATACCTGCCGACTTTGCTGGGGCTCCCACCTGTGCCACATGTGCCCGCCCACCTCTAGGCCCTAAGCCAGGGGTCGTGCTGTGGCGGGGGTGGGGTGGGGGAGGGAAAGCGGACGGTCCGGAGCACAGCCGGAGGCTGCAGAGCCAGGACACAGGCTGCAGGAACCAGGAGAGGCGGAGGAGAGCTGACTGCAGCAGTCCCTGGCTAGAATCCGTCTTGGCGCCCAGAACGATGCTGTAATGGGGGGGAGGGGGTCGCAGTGGGGAAGCCGCAGCGGGGGGTGGGCTGGCTCCGGATTCTGATTTCCCGAGGTCAGATGAGAGGAGCACTGCTCTCAGGCGCAGAAAGTTGGGGTGGAGAGTAGTGTGCATCCTTAAATCTTCCTTTCCCTCTTCCTTCCTCCACCTTTTCTTGTCTTGAAAGCTTTGGGTTTGTGAGGTGTGGACTTGGGAGCCTGGAAAGACTGACCATCCTCCTCTTTAGGAATAGACCTTGGAGTAGTTCTGATTCAGCACCCACCCTACAACCTCCTTCTCCCTGTACCCCTTTGGGGGTCGCTGGCTCTCCTCGTATGAAGGAGGAAACAGGCACAGAAAGTAGAAGTCACAGGCCCCTGTGAGTTAAAACTGGGAGTCAAGCCCTTTCCCCTTTTCCCAAGAATGTTTGAAGATGCCACTTGACATAAAGGTGGGGGGGGGGGGCTAGCAGACATTATCTGTCCTGCTGCCTGCAAGACTGGTTCAATCAAGACTTGACAATCATAGGCTAAGTCTGCAGTCAATTCCCAGCCCAAGGATCAGCAGATACCAGGTGAAATAAGACAGAAAGTTGGTTTCAGGAACCCACCTTAGAACTGCAAGAAGGACCTCACTTTCCAAGAAACATAACAGCCATCATGTAGGATGCTTAAAGGCCCCACCATGTTTTCTCAGTTCTAAGATGTAAGTTTTGTTAATTATTCTGAATTTGGAAAGCATCTGACAATAGAAGGAACATTTTATACGGTTTTCTATTTTTCTTCTACAGTTACATCAGAGACTTGACATGTTTTAGAATTGAAAACTGGTATAGTTTTCATTTGTTTATTCCACAACCATTCACTGACTGTACCTGGCACCTTGCTAGCCTGGTGGGGCATAAAGATTAATCAGACAGGCTTCCTTTAGACAGTGTTCTATCACACACATTCAGTGATATATATGGGAGATGGAGACGCAAGCCAATCATTACTATCAGGGCCAGCTTCATGGGAATGTGAGCAGTGCAGTCGCACAGAGTGCCACACTTACAAGGGCTCCACTCTTGGTTTTACGTTCTTCTGTCACTGTCTTGAAAGTCTTAATTTTTAAACAAGGGACCCTGCACTCCATAAATTATGATTGCTAACATTAGGAATTCCATGCTTTAATAAAGATGGCGTTGCTGTGGCTCTGGCGTAGGCCGGTGGCTACAGCTCCGATTAGACCCCTAGCCTGGGAACCTCCATATGCCGCAGGAGTGGCCCAAGAAATAGCAAAAAGACAAAAAAAAAAAAGATGGGCACTAAATATTTTTACAGTCTAGAGCTCTCATAGGTGAGGAAGAGCAGCCAAAGAAGTAAAGTATAAAGGAACCATTTGAGCAGAGTTTCAAAGTTTGGGAGAGAGAATGAGAGTGTAGAGCTACACATGTGCAGAGACAGAAACTCATCAAAATGTCAAACAAGGCAATTTCCTTGCAGCCCAGCAGGTAACCCATGCATTGTCACTGCAGTGGCTCAGGTCACTGGTGTGGCTTGGGTTTGAGCCCTGGCCCAGGAACTTCCACATGTTCCTGGCACAGCCAATTAAAAAAAAAATTGCAAATCAAGCAGTATGGCAGACTAGGTGGTTGGTTGATCCTCTCACTGAAAGTGTGATGAATGATTTTCTTAAATGATAGGTTAAAATATTTTAAAATCTTAAAAGCATCAGTGAGCTGGCAAAAAAATAAAAAATCACTCCAGCCAAAATTTAAGTGAAGACAGAACCAGAGAAGTAAGCAGCACACTGAAGCCAACTTTAGTCTTGGGGACTTTGATACATTGGTTGCAAAAGAGGCACCAATTCATCCTCTCCCTGAGTCCATGTCCTTTGCTATATGACTGCAACTCCCTACATCAAGGTAGGTGTGTGTGGGGGTGTGCTCTGTTTTCCCAGCCCTTGAATCTGGGTGGACTATAACCAATAGAATGTAGAAGTCCTGGTGTGCCAATTCTAAGCCTAAGCTGTAAGAGGTTTGCATACTTCTACTCTTTCTTGGTCTCCTGCCTCCATTTTGAGAACAAGAATGGAATAACCTGTTATGAGACAGGAGACATGATGCAAGAGAGCTTTGCTATCCCAGCCATGACCATCATAGACCAGCCTATAGCCAGCTGACCCCCAAACATGTGAGAGAGCCCAGTCAAGATCAATAAAGACATTACCTGACCATGCAGACACTTCGGTGAGACCAGCTAAATGAGAAGAACCACCCAGAAGAGTTTGAGAACTCTTGAGCAACAACAAATGCTTATTAATTTAAGCTACTGGATTTTTAAATATTGGATTAGGCCACAATATTGTGGTAATAAATAACTGTTACAAGGGTATTTGCTAACAGGTGAAATTAAGCTTTAGTTTTTGTGATCTCTCAGGACATGAGACAAAGCAGATAAGGCATTGGGTCTAAGTTGGGCAAATACTCCTGTGCTTAAACTTAGAACCCTAAAGTGCTCTACTCTAAAGTACAGATGGACTAGAAAAACAAAACAAAAAAAAAAACCTCACCCTATCCCCACACTTCAGGAATTGGAAGGAAAATTACCTGTTTCAAACCTTGGCAATAATAATGAGTGTAAGAAGGAAGAATCACCTTCTGAGAATCCATAACTGCAAATTGGACCTCACAACATATGCAATCAAATTCCTTCTACCTAGGTGATCTGAAAAACCTGAAACCAAGAATTTAGTATAAAACGTTCCCAGACTGGTAGCACCCCAGGTGCCTGGCAGAAGCAAATATTTGTTAGAGGAACTCACCTTCATCTTAGCCCTCAAATAATATCCACAGATAAAGTTCTGAAAAAAACAGCACTCAGTAAAATACCATCAAACACACAAGGAAACATGGCACAGGAACAAGAACCAGCAAAAACAACAAATAGCGGGGGTTCCCTGGTGGTTCGGTGTGTTAAGGATTTGACATTGTCACTGCTGTGGCTCAGGTCATAGCTATGGCATGGGTTGGATCCCTAGCCTGGGAACTTCCACATGCTGCAGGTGCAGCCAAAAATAATAATGATGAACACACAAACAAAAAATAGCATAAACACATCTGCAAAGAATCCAGCTATCGGAATTATGTGACACAGAATATAAAATAATTATGTTTAATATATTTAGAGAAATAAAATAATCCTGTTGCCTCTGGCTTATTTTTCTTGTTTTATTGTGCTGGCCGGATCTTAGAGTACAATGTTAGAAGTGGTGATGGGGGTATGTTTGTCATGTTTATAACATCAATGCTCTGATTTTTTTTCTTTAGGATGATATTTATTGTAGAATTTTTGAAAACTTCTTTTGATCAGGTAAAGGAAGTTCCACTTTATTTCCGATTTACTAAGAGTTTTAACCAACTGTATGTTGAAGTTTTCAAGGAATTTTTCTGTATTTTTTGACATGATAATTGGTTTTGTTCATTTAATCTGTTGTCATTAATTTCATGTAGAGAGTTTTGTTTTTTTTTTAATTTTTTTTGTCTTTTTGCTATTTCTTGGGCTGCTCTCGCGACATATGGAGGTTCCCAGGCTAGGGGTCGAATCGGAGCTGTAGCCACCAGCCTACGCCAGAGCCACAGCAATGCGGGATCCGAGCCGCGTCTGCAACCTACACCACAGCTCACGGCAACGCCACATCCTTAACCCACTGAGCAAGGGCAGGGATCGAACCCACAACCTCATGGTTCCTAGTCGGAATCGTTAGCCACTGCACCACGACGGGAACTCCGAGAGTTTTCTAATATTAAATTTTACTTGCCTAGATAAACCCAGCTTACTTGAAGAGCTTTATGATTAATTTTACATATATCATTGGATTTGATCTGCTAATATTTTGTTCTGGATTCTTACATCCTATATTAATAAATAAAATGAGACTGATGGTTTCCTGTCTTTTGCTATCTAGCATTTGGTTTCTAAGTTTTTCTAGCTTCATAGAATGAATTGGGGGAGTATTATTTCCTTTCTTATCTCTGAAAGTTTGTTTAAGATTGGAATGATCTGATATTTGCAAGTTTGATGAAACACATCTGTAAAACCATCTGGAACTGGTGGGTTCTTTTAATGGGAAGTTTTTTGTTTTGCTTTTTTTGTTTGTTTCACTATTGCTTCTCTTTCCTTAGCAGAACAACTTAAAGGACTACTTCAGGTTTTCTATTTCTTTTGAGTCAGTTCTGATAAATTTTATCTCGCTAAGAATATGTCTATTTTGTCTATGTTTTCAAATGTATTGTCAGAAAGTTGATGATCTATTTGACTTTATTATCTATTTAATCTGCTTCCTCTGTAATTGTGCCCTCCTTATGGTATTTATTTGTGCCTTCTCTCTTTTTCGTGATTCTCATTGCCAGAGATTTGTCCATATTTTAATTATTGTAAAGAATAAATGTCTTGGAGTTCCCATTGTGGCTCAGCTGAAGAGAATCTGACTAGTATCCATAAGGAAGGAGTTTTGATCCCTGGCCTCACTCAGTGGGTTAAGGATCTGGTGTTGCCCTGAGCTGTGGTGTATGTCATAGATATGACTTGGATCCTGCATTGCTGTGGCTGTGGCATAGCTCAGGGGCTACAGCTCCAATTCGACCCCTAGCCTGGGAACCTCCATATGCTGCAAGTGCAGCCCTAAAAAGCCAAAAAAAAAAATCAATGTCTTAACTTTGTTGGTATTTTCTATTATATCTTTTCTAATTTCTTGATTTCTGCTCTTATTTTTATTATCTATTTCCTTCCACTTTCTTTAGGTATATTCGTTCTTTAACTCACTGCTTAAATTGGAAATGTAGTTTCTCAAATTTTGGCTTTTCTTCTTTTTAAATGTAAATATGGAAGGCAATAAATTATCCTCAAAGAACTATTTTCACTGCATCTCACATGTTTTCTTTACCATTCGTCTCTGAGTATTTTAAAATTTTCATTGTGATTTCTCTTTGACCTCTGAGTTATTTAGAAGCATGTTATTCATTTCCAAATTGCAGTATTTATATAACCAAGCAGGACTCTATGGGGCCTTCCCAGGGCAAGCCCTTCCACCATATCTTCTGCTTTAGCTCCTTTCTGAAGTATAACATATATCTTTTTGGAGGTTTACAGGAACATGGTGACCTGACCTCTTTGGATAGCTACAAGAACAAAAGATTTCTGTACCAAAAAGTTTGCAACAACCACCATGGCCCTCCCTCAACTTACCTTTAAAAATGCTTTGCAATTTTGGTTTGGGGAGCTTGGGATACTTAGGCGGCACAAACCACCCATCTCCTTGCATAGCCATGCCATAAGTTTCTCTGCTCCAAACTCTGATATTTTGGTTTGTTTGGCCTCACTGTGCCTCAGACAAAGCAACTTGTGCTAACATTTAGTGCAACAGTTTTGTTATTATCTAACTTAATTGCATTGTGATCAAAGAATCTTGCCTGTATGATACATACACCTGGAAAAGTGTTGAAATTTGCTCAGTGATGAATACATTAATCAATGTTCATGAATGTTACATGTATTCTTTTGGTAATTAGTCACCAAGGAGTCCCCCAGTTACTCTCATCTCAAGGTATTTATTGTTTTGAGTCTTCCCCTCCCACATGGAATAACAGGGCTCTTATGTGTAACCAATAGGATGTTGCAGAAAGGACAGTATGTGACTTCTGAGGCTGGGGCATAAAACACACTGCTGTGTTCATCTTTCAGTCTGAGGTTGCTCACACTGAGGTTAAGCCAGCTGCCATGTCCCAAAGACACTCAGCAGCCTTATGGAAAGATCTCCTTGGAGAGGAACTGAGGCTTTCTTCCAACCACTAGCACCAATTTACCAGTCATGTGAGTGAACCTATTTGAAAGCAGATTCTCCAGTCCCAGTGAGATCATCAGAAAACTGCAGCCACTGACAACATCTCTGTGAATCTCATGAAAAATACTGAGCCAAAACCACCCAGCCAAGCTGCTCATGAATTCCTGACCTACGGACACTTAGATATTTTTAAATGCCTATTTTTGTTTTACACTATTAAGTTTGTGCAGCAAGAGATAACTAAGATAATTTCAGAGAGATTTTGTACTCTCTAATTGTAGGAAGGAGAATTGTATACTGTCAAGCTTCTGTTTGTTCAATTTTATTGTTTATATCTTCGATATATTTAGTGAAGTTTTATCCATTTGACTTTTCAATAATTTAAAAAAATGTGTGAAATTTCCCATTGTAATGGTAGATTTGTCTATTTTATTATATTGTAGCCCTATCAAATGTTCTTTTCTTTTTTTTCTTTTTGTTTTTTTTGTCTTTTTAGGGCCACATCCATGGCATATGGAGGTTCCCAGGCTAGGGGTCGAATTGGAACTGTGGAGCTGTAGCCGCCAGTCTATGCCACAGCCACAGCAATGCCAGATCCGAGCCACATCTGTGACCTACACCACAGCTCACCACAAAGCCAGATCCTTAATCCACTAAGCAAGGCCAAGGATCAAACATGCAACCTCATGATTCCTAGTCAGATTCATTTCTGCTGCACCACGATGGGAACTCCCTCAAATTTTCTTTATATACTTTAAGGTTAATTTGTTAGGTGCATGCATGGTAAGATTAAAGAGAAAAAAATGAAACTATCATTATTTTTAGATAAAAAAATTGTTTACCTGGAAAATAGAAAAGAATCTAAAGACAAATTATTAGATGTAATTGTATTTAGCAAGGTGTCTAGATAGAAGATCAATATACAAAAGTCATTTGCATATTTTTACATTAGCAAATAATAAAGTATGTAATTTGTGAAAGTACATCATTTATAATAGCTAGAGTGGTGTTAGATATTTAATAACAAATCTAACAAAAGATACAGAAAAATATAAAAAGTCATTTTAAAAGACCTAATCAATGGAGAGATATTACACATTCACGGATAAAAAATGGCAATTTCATAACAATGTAAGTTATTCCCATATTAATCCCTACATTCAATACAATTTCAATTGAAAAGCCCTGTAATTTGATAAGTTGATTCTAAAATAACTATAGAAAAGTAAACAACAAAGAATGACTAAGACTTTTTTTTACACTTTTTATTATGAAAAACTTCAAACACACACACAAATACATAGTAGAGAGAATAGTATAACACTCTCACCTCTGTGTATCTTTTACACAAATTCAGTGATTGTATCAGCGTTCCATCATGGCTCAGCAGAAATTAATCTGACTAGAATCCATGAAGACGCAGATTTGATCCCTGGCCTCACTCAGTGGGTTAAAGATCTGGTGTTGCTGTGAGCTGTGGTGTAGGCCAGTGGCTACAGCCCCAATTCAACCCTTAGCCTGGGAACCTCCATGTGCAGCAGGTGCAACCTAAAAAGACAAAGAAAATTCAATGATTATAAATTCCTGACCAATTGTGTTTAATCTATATCTTCCAATCTCCCTCTCTGTATTATTTTGAAGCACGTCATAAACATAATATTTTATCAATAAACATTTTAGTATGTGTCTCTAAAACCCAAGAATGTTTTGCTAAACTTAATTACAAAAGGATGGTCACATCTAAAAAATTTAACAATAATCCCTTAATGTCATCAAATAGCTAGGGAACTATCCAATGAAATTTTCCTGATTTCTCATACTTTGTACAGTGGACCCTTGGACAACACAGGTTTGAACTGCGTGGGTCCACTTATACACAGATTTTTTTTTGATGAACATGTACTACAGTAGTACATGGTCCATGGTTGGTTGAATCCTCAGATATGAAACAGTGAATATGGAGGATATACTGTAAAGTTATTAGTAGATTTATGACTGTGTAGAGAGTCTGCTCCCCTAACCTCCACATTGTTCAAGGGACAACTGTAATTGATGGAAGTCACTTAAGTCTTTTTTATTTTTTTATTTTTATTTATTTATTTATTTATTTATTTATTTATTTATTTTTTGTCTTTTCTAGGGCCACTCCCGTGGCATATGGAGGTTCCCAGGCTAGGAGTCGAATCAGAGCTGTAGCCGCTGGCCTACGCCAGCCAGAGCCACAGCAATGCAGGATCCGAGCCGCGTCTGCAACATACACCACAGCTCACGGCAACGCCGGGTCCTTAACCCACTGAGCAAGGACAGGGATCGAACCGTCAAGCTCATGGTTCCTAGGCGGATTCGTTAACCACTGCACCACGACGAGAGCTCTCGAGTCTTTTTTTAATCTATAGATTCTTCCTTCTATTTTGTCCAGCAAGTTTGTGGAAAAAAAAAAAAAGATTGCTAATCTTTTTTTTTGGGTTTTGGGGCCACACCCATGCCATTATGGAGGTTCCCAGGCTAGAGGTCCAATCAGAACTATAGCCAGTAGCCTAAGCAGGAGCCACAGCAACGCCAGATCCCAGCTGCGTCTGTGACCTACACTACAGCTCACTGCAACGCCAGATCCCCAACCCACTGAGCGAGGTCAGGGATCGAACGCGAGTCCTCATGGATGCTAGTCAGATTCACTAACTGCTGTGCCACGATGGTAACTCCAAAACTGTTAATCTTGAAAACTACCTACTGCTTGGATTTTTTTACTTGCAGAGTTATCATATTTATTTATTCCCTATTTTTTTTTTTTTGTAAATTGGTAACTAAATCTAGAAATTTGATCAGATTCAGGTTCAATTTGGGGGCAACAATTCTTCATAAGTAGTGTTATCTATTTCTATCAGTAGATGTATCGTATCTCATAATCTCTCTTTTTATGATCTCTCCTTTTTCTGTGTTGGAGGTTGCAAAATGGTGGTGTACCAGTTATGTAATTATTAGCTGGAGCACTTTTATAAAGAAAAACTTCCATCAAGAGAAACTTATCTCAATTATTTTATTATCTCAATATACAGTTTATAGAGGAAAAGCAGAAAAAACATACTATTTCCCCCACCTCAGTTTTCAAATTTTAAACAATGAGTTGGATAAAAATGAACCTTGTTTTCAAAAATTAGGAAAAAAAAACTTTGACTGCAAAAAATAGTTCAAAATGGATTATAGACCTAAATGTGAATGGTACAATATTAAAGTTTCCAGAAGAAAATATAGGAGAATATCTTTATGACATCAAAGGAGACAAATATTTCTTAAGCAGGATTCAAAAGTGCTACCCATATAAGAAAATATTGACAAGAGGATTCTGGGAATATGAAGGGATAGGAAGCATAATGCATCTGTCTTCCCTCCCATATAATACATGCATTGGCAGAATCTGTCTGATGTAATGATTTTGGAATTCTGGAGCCTTGAGAGTTGGAAAGTTCCAGGGGAAGACTTGGATGATAAATTGCTGTTAATTGTGGTCAATTTCAGCTTTTAGTACAGTGGCAGTGGCCCATTCCCCAACCCCAGTCACATAGCAGGCAGTTGTGCATGTGTTCCTGGGGCAGCTTGTAGAAGCCAGGGTGTGTAAAAGGCCTATTCTCCAAACATCAGAGATTTATGGCTCTCTCTGGTCACTGAAAGCTATTTCTAATAACAGAGGTATAGACAAAGGGGAAGTGTGCATTGTTGTTGGACCTCCTCCTATGATTGCAACTCCCTAATCCTCAGGCTAAAGTGATTTCCAGGGGATTTATGAAGCTAGAGCCTTTTTTTCACCCTTCATTTTCCTCTCTTCTCTTTCTGGGACCCAGACGTTAAAGACCAAGACATTTCAAAAGCAACTACATATTCAAGAGAAATTAGAGTGTCCCATGCATGTCAGCCTGCATGCCCAGAAAAGGCACAGGCTCAGAAAACACTCAAGAAAACCTTAACTTTACACCTCATGTTGATCTTTGGTACAGAAATAGCCTACTAGAATGTATTTTATTTTATTTTATTTTCTATTTATTTATTTATTTATTTATGCTTTTTAGGGCCACATCCACAGCATATGCAAGTTCCCAGGCTAGGGGTTGAATTGGAGCTGTAGTTGCCAGCCTATGCCACAGCCACAGCAATGCAGGTTCTGAGCTGCATCTGCAACCTACACTACAGCTCACAGCAATGCCGGATCCTGGACCCACTGAGCGAGGCCAGGGATCGAACCTGTGTCCTCACGGATGCTAGTCAGATTCACTAACCATGGAGCCATGATAGGAACTCCAGCAATGGAAATTACTGAGGCTGAGGAAAAGAAAGTAAAAAGATCGAAGAAAATGAACAGAGCTGAAGGGACCTGTGGGGCACCATCAAGGAGAACGATGTACATTAAGTGGGAGATCTAGAGGGAGATAAGAAAGAGAAAGGAGCAGAGAGAATATTTGAAGAATATTTTAATATTATTTGGCTAAAAATCTCCCAAGTTTGATGAAAGACATGAATATAAATATTTAAGAAGCTCAAAAAGAAGCAGCTCAGTGAACTCCAAGTAGGATGAACTCAGCAACCCACACTGAGACTAACTATAAGCAAGCTTGCAAAAGACAAAAACAAAGAGAATTTGGAAAGCACAAAAGAAAAACAACTTGTCACAAATAAGTGATCATCAATAAAATAATAAGCAGATTTCTCACCAGAAACTTTGGAGACCAGAAGAGAGTGAACAACATATTCAAATTTTAAAAGAAAAAACTACTAGACAAAAATCCTATATTTGGCAAAATTGTCTTTCAAAATAAGAGAAATTAAGACATTCACAGATAAACAAAGCTGAGGGAGTTTGTTACCATTTGACCTGCCCTGCAAGAAACGCTCAAGGGAATCTTGCAAGTAGAAATGAAAAGACAACAGACGGTAACGCAAAGCTGTATAGAGAAATAAGGATCTCACTAAAGGCAAATACATTATAACAACTATAAAACAATTATAAAACAATTATAGAAGCTAGTATTATTGTAACAGCAATTCATAACTGCGCTTTTTGCTTGTTTTTACATGATTTAAGGGACTAATACATTTAAAGAAAAAAATTATTAGTGTAAAAGCTAGTATTTCTATAACTTTGATTTGCAACTCCAAATCTTGTTTTCTACATAATTTTGGACCTAATGCATTTAAAGGAATTATTAGTTTATGTTTTGGGACACACTGTGTATAAAGACAAAATTTTGTGACATCAACAACTGAAAAAGGGTGAGGACAGAGCTTTTCTATGTTATTGAAGTTAAGCTGGTATAAATTCAAATTATAGTGTTATAATTTCAGGATTTTAAATGAAATCCCCGTAGTAACGACAATGAAAATAGCACTGGAAAATACAGAAAGGAAATGAGAAAGGAAGTTAAACATTTCACTACAGGAGTTCTCTTGCAGCACCGTGAGTTACGGATTTGATGTTGTTCCTTGACCAAGGAACTTACACATGCTGCAAACGCAGCCAAAAGAAAAAAAAAGCCTCACTACCGAAAACACCTAAACACAAAAGAAGACTATAATGCAAAAACAGGATTGGCTATACCAGTGTCAGACAAAATAAAATTTATATCAAAAAACATTACAAGAGACCAAAAAAAGGACATTATACTAAGTGAAATAAGCCAATCATAAAAAGATAAATACTACATAAATCATAAAGACAGGAAATAGAATGGTGATTGCCAGTGACTAGAAGGAAAAGGGAAGGGGGAGTAATCGTTTGATGGTACAGAGTCTGAGTTTTGCAAGAGGAAAAGAGTTCTGGATATGGGTGGCAGTAATGGCTGTACAATATGAATGTACTTAATACCACTAAATTGTACACTTAAAAATGGTTGTGAGGTCAAATTTTATGTTATGCGTATTTTACCACGATTTTTTTAAATTGAAGAAAAACATTAACAAATTGGATTTTGTTAAAATTAAACAGCTGTTCATTAAAAGACATCATTATGAGCGTGAAAAGACAAACCACAGACTGGGAGAAAAAAATTTTGCAATATGTGTATCCAATAAAAGACTCAAATTTAGAATATATGAAGAATCCCTTCAAATCAATATGAAACAAAACAACAAGCCAAAAATCTGAATGAGAAAATAAAACTTAAGAACTTCCCAAAAGAAAATCTCTCACTGGCCAAAAAGACCTCACTTGGATACCGACACACACCCGAGAGAATGCCTTTTTTTTTTTTTTTTTTGGTCTTTTTGCCATTTCCTGGGCAGTTCCTGCAGCATATGGAGGTTCCCAGGCTAGGGGTCTAATCAGAGCCATAGCCGCTGGCCTATGCCAAAGCCACAGCAACGCGGGATCCAAGTCTCGTCTGCAACCTACACCACAGCTCACGGCAACGCCACATCCTTAACCCACTGAGCAAGGGCAGGGATCAAACCCGCAACCTCATGGTTCCTAGTCAGATTCGCTAACCACTGCGCCACGACGGGAACTCCCAGAATGGCTATTTTAAAAACAAAAAAATAATACCAAGTTTTGGTGAAATGTGGAGCAACTAGAACTCTGATATATTACTGATAAAAGTATAATGGTAAAATCATTTTTGGAAAACTATTTGGCATTATCTTTCAAAACTAAACATATACCTACCCTATGACTCAGTAATTCTACTTCTAGACATATACTCCCTCCAAATGAGTGCAAATGTCCACCCAAAGACATGTACAAGAATGTTCGCAGCAGCTTAATTCATAATGGTTCCAAACTAAAAACCACAAAATGTCCATCAATGGTCACATAAGTAAATAAATGTTGGAATATTAATACAATGAAAAATCATGCAGCAATAGAAAGAACAAACTACTGTTACATGCTACAACATAACAGAATTTACAATCTTGCTTCTCAAAATGTGGTTGCTGATACCAGCAGTATCAGCATAAACTGAGAGCCTGTTAAAACTGCAGTATCTGAGGAGTTTCCACTGTGGCTTAGTGGTAATGACCCTGACTTGTATCCATGAGGATGTGGGTTTGATCCCTGTTCTTACTCAGTGGGTTAAGGATCTGGTGTTGCCATGAGCTGTGGTGTAGGTCACAGACGTGGTTCAGATCCCGCATTGCTGTGGTGTAGGCCAGCAGCTGCAGCTCCATTTAGACCCCTAGCCTGAGAACTTCCATATGCTGCAGGTGCTGCCCTAAAAGCCAAAAAAAAAAAAAAAAAGCAGGATCTGAGGTCTTACTGAATCAGATTATGCATTTAAACAAATCCACTAATTGATGCAAACGCACATTAAGATTTGAGAAGCACTATTGTATATCTTCTTCTGAGTGATAGTTACATAGGTGTATATAAACGTAAATTTTCATCAATTCATACATTTAAGATAACATTTTATACTGTACATATTCAGACCTATACATTTAAGATGCACTTTACTGTGCCTTTTTAAACCCAATACCAAATTAAGATAATCAAATAAAAGTAATTATTTGATTCACTAGCATTTTAAAGGTGATTGGCTTACTTAATGAGGGTTCTTAAAATATCATTACAAACTTATGGATTTAAATATATTTAAAGCACTGTAATCCATTGAATTAATTATTCTATTTTTGCTCTCTTTTTCCCATCTTTGACCAAAGGGAGCCTCTTCAAGCTGACTTCTTGGGTACTTTGCAATCTCAGAAATATTGGTAATTTTCTTGCTTTCTCATATAAGAAAATGTTTCATTTTGTACATTTTCTGTCCAGATCTGAAAAATAACCATTTTCTCAAGGATTCAGAGTCCTTTTAATTTGAAATGGTATTTTAAAAACCCCAAACTGGGAGTTCCCATTGTGGCACTGCAGAAGCAAATCCGACCAGGAACCATGAGGTTGCAGGTTCGATCCCTGGCCTCACTCAGTGGGTTGAGGATCCGGTGTTGCTGTAAGCTGCAGTGTAGGTCGCAAACGCGGCTCAGATCATATATTGCTGTGGCTGTGGTGTAGGCCAGCAGCTGTAGCCCGACTTGACCCCTAGCCTGGCTGGGAACCTCCATAGCCATGGGTACAGCCCTAAAAAGCAAAAAATAAAAATAAAAACTCCAAACTGGATACTGAGGTCTCATTAATTACTCTCAACACTTCTGAAGATGACAATAAAAATTTGTGATTAGCCCTATCAGATATCAGAACTTATTTAAAAGGTATAGCATCAAGACCATGTGGTACTGGATCCAGGAAATAAGATGACCAGTACAATAGACTAGGGAGCTCAAAAACGGGTTTATTTATGGAACTTAGATGCATAACAGAGGTTGCTTGGCAGATAAGTAAGGAAAGGAGGAGAAATTACTACTTAGAAAAATAATTAATTGGATTGCTACTTCACCTTTTACATAAAATTTAACTCCAGTTGGGTTAAAGACTTAAATGTCAAATTCAAAACTCTTAATAGAAGTTGTACCAGGATTCTCCAGAGAAACAGAGCCAATAGGAGACAGTGGGATAGATAGATAGATAGATAGATAGATAGATAGATAGATAGATAGATTGTAAGGTATACTTATTAAATTTATTAAAAGTATATAAATATCTCTTTAAATATATAAATATATTTAGGAGTTCCTGCTGTGGCACAATAGGATCAGCAATGTCCTGGTAGCACAGGAACACAGGTTAGATCCCTGGCCTGGCACTGTGGGTTATGGATCCGGTGTTGCCACAGCTGTGGCTTAGGTCAAAACTGTAGCTTGGATCTGATCCCTGGCCCAGGAACTCCATATGCCATGGGACAGCCAAAGAAGAAAATATATATATATATACATACATTTAAATAAAATTATATGTAATTACACTTTGAAGCATACAGTTACACATTTATACATATATGTATAAAACTATCAATGTAATTAACTATATAATTAGTACATATTTAACTATATAATAAAGATCTATATATAAAGATTTGTATTAAGGAACTGACTTATGCAATCATGGAGGATAAGAAGTCTTCAGATTTATAGTAGGCAGGCTGGAGACCCAGGAGAATCAGTGGTATAGTTCTAGTCCAAGTCCAAAGGCCTGAGAACCAGAAGGGCATTTGGTATATGTTCTAGTCAGAGTCCAAGTCTAAAGACAGGAGAACAATATCAGCTCAAAGACAGGCAGAGCGAGAGAGAGAATTCTTTCTTACTTGGCCTTTCTTTCTATTCAGACTTCAGTCAATTTGATGAAGCCACTCGCATTAAAGAGGGCAGTCTGCTTTATACAAATGTTAATCTCATCCAGAAACATCTACATACACACCCTGAAATGATATTTAAACGACATCTGGGTACCCCATGACCCAGTCATGTTGATGTATAACATTAACTATCACAGAAGTATAGGAAAATATCTTTCTGAAGTTGGATTAGGAAGGTTTTCTGAAAGAAAACATACAAAAGGCAGTATCTAGGGAGGAAAATATTGATACATTTGACTATATTAAAATGAAGAACTTCTGGGAGTTCCTGTCATGGCTCAGCAGAAACAAATCTGACTAGTATCCATAAGGACACAGGTTCGATCCCTGGCCTTGCTCAGTGGATTAAGGATCCAGTGTTGCTGTGAGCTGTGGTGCAGGGTGGCAGCCACAGCTTGGATTTGACCTTTTGCCTGGAAACCTCCATATGCCATGGGTACGGCCCTATAAAGATTAAAAAAAAAAAAGAAAAGAAAAGGAAAAGAAGAACTTCTGATAACTGATAAATTAACTTAAAGAAAATGAAAAGAACTACAAATGGGGAGGAGATATTCATAATGTACATAATTGACTAAGAATTTGCATCAATTATTTATATATATATATATATATATATATAATCTTTTTTCTTTCTTTTTATGGCCACTCTTGCAGCATGTGGAAGTTCCCAGGCTAGGGGTGGAATCAGAGCTGCAGTTGCTGGGCTATGCCATAGCCACAGCACCGCCAGATCCGAGCCATGTCTGTGACCTATACCACAACTCACAGTAACGAAGGAGACTTTAGCACACTAACTGAGGCCAGAGTTTGAACCCACATCCTCATGGATACTAGTCGGGTTTTTAAACCACTGAGCCATAACGAGAACTCCTGGCATCAAGGATTTTTTTAATTTCTTTATATGAGTTCCTTCAAGTCAACAAGAAAACGATAATCAAATAGAAAAATATATGAGTAAGAGATGTGAGCAAGACCTATGAGCAGGGAATTCTCAGGAAAGGTCTATGGCCAATATACACTCAAAGAGATTCTCAAATTTATTGGTAAACAGGAAATGCAAATCAATATCACACTGAGAGACAAATTCACACTCATTTGATTGGCGTAAATTAACATATTAGAAAATTCCAAATGTTGGAGAGAACATGGATCAATAGAATCTCATATGTTTCTTGTGGAGGTATAAATTAAAACAACCATTTCAAATAATTGTCATTAGCTTACATAGTTTGCCATTTCGTAGACCCTCAAGGATAATATTCAAAATATTAACAACCAGAGTTCTGGTTGTAGCTCAGTGGGTTAAGAACCTGACATAGTGTCCATAAGGACTTGAGTTCGATCCCTGGCCTTGCTCAGTAGGTTAAAGGTCCTGCATTGCCACAAGCTTCGGCATAGGTCGAAGATGTGGCTTGGAATCAGTGTCACTGTAGCTGTAAGCATAGACCTCAGGTGCTGCTCCAATTCCACTTCTGGCCCGGGAACTTCCATACGCCACAGGGGCAGCCATAAAAAAAAGAAAAACAAAACAAAACAAAAAATATTAGCAACCAATATCACATGGGTACTAATCAATCAGAACAGATGCTTGGCCAACCAGACTGGATGCTAGCCAATAGTTCTACTGGTATGCACTGGTTTCTTACTAATCCTACTTCCAGGATAAATTAGCATTCGACCCCCAATTATGTACCCAGTGGAAACTTGCTCATGGTTTTGTTTTGTTTTGGTCATCATGAGGCATATGGAGTTCCTAGGCCAGGGATCAGATCCAAGCCACGATCTTGACCTAAGTCACAGATGTGGCAACACCAGATTCTTAACCCACTGTGCCAGGCCAGGGTTCAAACCTGCATCTCAGCATTCCCAAGACACCACTGATCCTGTTGCACCATAGCAGGAACTTCAAAACTTGCTCTTGTTGATCAAGAGATATATACAAGAATATTCATAGCAAGACTGTTGGCAGTAGGGGAACAAAATCTAGAAATAACCAACATGCTATTGGTTATTTTAGCATGGAATAATCACACAATGGAATGTTATAAAGAACATGCAAAAATATGGATAAACCTTAGGTAATATAAAGCTTCAAATTTTCTCTAAGTTTCAGAAGATTATAAACACTGTAATAAACTTTCCACAAAGTTCAAAAACAACTAGGAGTTCTGGTCGTGGCTCAGTGGTTAACAAATCCGACTAGGAACCATGAGGTTGCAGGTTTCTTCCCTGGCCTTACTCAGTGGGTTAAGGATCTGGCATTGCTGTGAGGTGTAGCGTAGGTTGCAGACGCAGCTGGGATCCCCCGTTGCTGTGGCTCTGGTGTAGGCCAGCGGCTACAGCTCCAATTTGACCCCTAGCCTGGGAACCTCCATATGCTGGGGAGCAGCCCAAGCAATGGCAAAAAGACCAAAAAAAAAAAAAGGTCAAAAACAACTAAAACTAAATAACACATTTAGGTCATATGTATATATATATTATAAAACTATTAAAACAAAAAAGAAAGGGAATTATCATCACAAAACTTAGAACGGGGGAAACCCAATTACAAGATGGGGAGGAACAGATAGGTAGCTCTTCTAGCTCTTGGGTTGCATGATGGGATTACAGGTATTCATTACATTCTTTTATAAACATATACATACATACATTCATGCCCAGATAAGAGGGCTATGAACAATGACACCAGTGACCATGCACCAAGAGTTATGCTTTATCCAATTCTTGTGTCTCAGATTCATTAAAAAATAAAAGGCAATTTTGTAATATGAGCAAAGAACAAGGAATTTTAAAGAATGACCAAGCAGATAAGAAAAGGAACTAAATATAACTTCTAGGAATGAAAAATATATAACTATAATTAGAAACTCAATAAATGGGTTTAACAGCCAACTGGATGCAGGTGCTAACAGAACAAGTGAAACAGAAAGACAGGGCTGAAAAAAAACTATATGCAGAAAGCATCACAGAGAAACAAAGCTCTGAGAGGGAGGAGTTAAAGATGAAGGGAACATGCGATGGCCTAACATACTTCTAATGAGAACCCCATCCCCCACCCCAAATGAGGGAGAGAATAAGGCAGAAAGATAATGGCTGATGATTTTTCAGAACTGATAAAGATCTCAAACTACACATTCCCAACAAATTTCAAGTAAAATTAATAGAAAGAAATCCATACCTACAGCATCCTGTGAAAACTGCAAAACCTAAGATAAAAAGAATTTAAAAGCAGCCAACAGAAAGGCAGGTTGCCTTCAAAGAAGCAATAGATAAGCTAACAATTGACTTCACAAAGCAACAACAGACACCCAGAGGACAAGGGAACAGTACATTCAATATGCTAAGGAAACAAAACAGTCAACTTAAAAATCTATGCCCAGTTACAAAGAGGTTTTTCAAGGATCATGGTGAAAGAAAGACATTTCAGAGAAGAAAAAAATGGAAAGATTGTCATTAACAGGACCTCACTGAAGAAAACTCTAAAGGAAGTTCTTTAGACAAAAGATCATCTCATGTAAAAAGTGGTCTCAGATGGAAGGTTAGGATGCAAGAAGTAATCAAGAGGAATTCCCATTGTGGCTCAGCAGATTAAGAACCTGACTGGTATCCTTGAAGATGAGGGTTCGATCCCTGGCCTTGCTCAGTGGGTTACAGATCTATTGCCACAAGGTGAGGCAAGGTAAGTTTGTGGATACATGGAAATAAACCTTGACTGTATAAAATAGTAATAGTATAGGCTGGTGAGTTTTTCAAAGATAGAATTAAAACCTAATTACAATAGCATATCATATGTCTTTAGAAAAGAGAGAAAAGTGGCATTCAAGTATCTAAGATCCTTCTATTTGAGGGGAAGAGAATAAAGAGATCAATTAACTTCAGACTTTGATAAGTACATGTGTTTGATTTTCTAAAACAATCAATAAAAGAATAGAAGAAAATATATTATTTCCCAAACAGTTGAAGAAAAATTGAAATGAAAGATCCTAGATGAATGTGGGAATCCAAGTCTAATCATCCATTCCACGATGATTAGACTGTGGGAAGAGTGGCAGGAGATGAGATTAATGATATAGGCAAGAGTCAGATTATGAAGGGTCTGGCAAGCCCAGCTAAGGAGTTGGGCACCTAATTAATGTGGAGTCAGTGAAGTTTTAATTTAACCAAGACTGAAAGGACCAGCTTTCAGAAACAGTATTCTGACAGCAGTGTGCATAGACACTAGATTTTATACACACACACACAATATAAAATCTCACAAAGATAATCAGAAATCTCCTACACTGCCAGTGGATGAGTACAAATATCATCTATTAACATTCACGACTAAATCTGGACAGCCTAAAACCCAGACTTTTTGAAAGCAAGCAAAAAAGTGGGAGCTTTAGGTGCTGTCTAGCCAAGCTCACTCAGGCCTCAACCATTCATGGAAGCTCCACTCCACACTGGCACTGGCAGCCCCATCATTGCCATGTGCCATTGTTAGTGGAATTAAAATGCTGCTGCTTTGGCTTGATACTTAGATTAAAGTTATCTCCTCGGAAAGGGAGAGAATGTCTTTTTTATGTCATGCTCAGTTGGCGAGGTCCTGCAGTGAAATTGCTTGAGCTGTTAGTTTTGTCATTCTTGTTCTCACTGCCATGGATATCCAGGCAGGGACTCCATAACCTCAGGCCCTGATAATTCCATGAGAGTCATACTCCTGCTGAAACTGCATTCCTATCAATCTTATCATCACCCCCACCACTAGGAACCAATGAAACAGGATCTCAGCCATGCCACATGCTGGTAATGCTCGAATGCAGCTGTAGCCTGAAGGCCATGAAACTTGGACTTTGTGTTATACTCAGGGCCAGAAACCCATGTCTTCACTCCTTAGACATAAGGAAGAGACTCTCCTGATGAATCCTCAGTGGAAGAGAGGAGGGGAACCATATCAAAGTTGACTGAGCCCCTTGATATTTTAGAAATCAATGACTTGACTTTTCTAGTTCAAATGCATTACTCATGTCTCGCAGGAGGCATACCTGTCACCAGAGTGGCTGGAACAGAATTACCTTCAGTATCAGTCCTGTCTGGTGCCTGAAACCAGCATTCTTCTCTACCACTTAGGATCTACTGCTAGAGCTGGTTCATGTACTCCGCTCTCTTATGTCAGCTATTCTCCCTCATTGGCTTCTGGTCTCCTTTTTGGGGTCATAGTTTGCATGTATCTGAAAAGAGTTCATGACTTCTCTTCAGGAGGTCCTCAGCCTTAGGAAATCAGTAGATGCAAAAGGACACAAAGGGAGAAGGATTAGTCTAAACTCTCAGACACCTGAGCACCAGTTTATACCCAATCATGGCATTGTATCTCATTTATTTCACTTTAAAGCTGTTCAAAAAATACTTCTTTTAATTAAAATTTTTTAATTAACAAAAATTGTAAATAAGGTAACATTTTAAATATTTATCTCTTAAAATTTTATTGGCATATATGACTGACCATGTTGTACTAGTTTCAGGTATACAGCAAAGTGAATCAGTCATACATATAAATGTATCCATTCTTTGTTCCCATATAGGTTATTACAAACTATTGAGTAGATTTTTCCTGTTCTATAGAGTTGGCTGTTGTTAATCATCTATTTCATACAGTAGTGTGTATATATTATTCTTACTCTCCCAATTCCCCCCTCCCCCGCCCAAGGGTTTCACCTATGATAACCTAAGATTGGTTTTGAAATCTGTGTGTTTGTTTCTGTTTTGTAAATAAGTTCTTTTGTATCATTTTTATTAGATTCCACATACAAGAGATATCATGATATTTGTCTTTCTCTGTCCAACCTAACTTCATTCAGTACGATAATCTCTAGGTCCATCCATATTGCTGCAAATGGCATATTTCATTCTTTTTATGGCTGAATACTATTCCATTGCATATATGTACCTCATCTTCTTTATCCATTCCTCTGTCAGTGGACATTCAGGTTGCTTCCATGTCTTGGCTATTATAAATAGTGCTGCAATGAACACTGGGGTGCCTATATCTTTTTTTTATTTTTAGGGCTGCACCCATGGCATATGGAGGTTCCCAGGCTAGAGGTCCAATGGGAGCTGCAGCTGCCTGCCTACACCACAGCCACAGCAACGCCAGATCCGAGCCGCGTCTGCGACCTACACCACAGCTCACGGCAACACCAGATCCTTAACCCACTGAGCAAGGCCAGGGATCGAACCTGCAACCTCATGGTTCCTAGTTGGATTCATTTCCGCCGCACCACAATGGGAACTCCCATATATCTTTTCGAATTATGTTTTTCTCCAGATACATGCCCACGTGTGGGATTGCTGAATTGTATGGTAGTTCTATATTTCGTTTTTTAAGGAAACTCCATGCTGTCCTCCATAGTGGTTGCACCAATTTACCAAGAGTGTAGGAGGGTTAAAATTTTTTAATTTAAATAATTTCATTAAATTGCATTTGAATGATACATACAGTGCATAAATTATAAGTGTACCTGATGGACATGTCACAAAGTAAACATGTTCTTTTAACTAATTCTGATCAAGAAACAGAACACTGGAGTTCCGTTATGGTGCAGGGGGTAAAGGATCTAACACTGTCACTGCAGTGGCTCATGTTGCTACTGTGGCTTGGGTTTGATCCCTGGCCCTCAAACTCCCACATTCTTCAGGCATGGCCAAAAAAGAAAAATAGAAACAGAACATTATTAGCACCAACGTATATGTTTAAATAAGGAGAACTTGGTGGGAAGGAGAAGAAAGGAAGAGCCTGAGATTACCCCAGGGTCTGGCTCAAATGGCTGAGGGGATCCGGGTGCCATTCACTGAAGTAAAAAACACAGGAGGAAGAGCAAGTCTAGAGGAGAAAATCAGGGGTGTGATCTTGAACATGTTGAGTCAAAGTTGCCAGTGGAACACACAGGAGACTATTTCTGGTACTCAGGTGGAATTGTGGGATTAGAACTCCAGGGAAAGGTTCAGGCTGAATAGATTGATTTGAAACAAGAGCTGGGAACGATGGTTTGCAACAGATTTTTGTGTTTCTCTCTCTCTCTTTTTTTTTTTTTTTTGGGTCTTTTTGCCATTTCTTGGGCCGCTCCCGCGGCATATGGAGATTCCCAGGCTAGGGGTTGAATCGGAGCTGTAGCCACCGGCCTACACCAGAGCCACAGCAACGCGGGATCCGAGCCGCGTCTGCAACCTACACCACAGCTCACGGCAACGCCGGATCGTTAACCCACTGAGCAAGGGCAGGGACCGAACCCGCAACCTCATGGTTCCTAGTTGGATTCGTTAACCACTGCGCCACGACGGGAACTCCAGATTTTTGTGTTTCTCTTAAATTGAAGAGGGGAAATTGTGTGGACATTCTTTGGACATTTAAGGTTTTTTTTAAATTAATTAATTAATTTATTTATTTATTTTTGCTTCTTAGAGCCTCACTAGCGGCATATGGAATTCCCAGGCTAGGGGTCGAATGGGAGCTACAGCTGCTGGCCTATGCCACAGCCACAGCAATACCAGATCCTTAACCCACTGAGCGAGGCCAGGATCAAACCTGCAACCTCATGGTTTCTAGTCAGATTTGTTTCCGCTACTTCACGATAGGAACTCTGGGATATTTAAGTGTTTTAGGCAATTTGCTTAACCTCTCTATCATCTCTCCTCATCTGTAAAATTGGGATAGTGGTGGTACCTACTTTATAGAGTTCTTGTGAGTAAATACTGAGTATTTTGTGAATAAATAAACATAAAATGTTTAGAACAGTGCCTGGGACATAGGAAATGCTCAATTAATAGTAGCTATTGCTACTTATGTGGACAATAGGACTAAATATTTGAAATGAAAACTCTTCTTAATATTGGAAAATTTAACCATGTCTTACTATAGACTGAGCAGGTGTTTGAAAAGAAACCAAATGGGCTCAGCCAGTAGCCTTCCTAAATTGAGGCAAAAAGGGCCCATCTCTGGTATCTATGTTTTAGAGTCTTGGTAACACACACACACACACACACACACACACACACACACACACACACGCTACAGTTTATTAAAGAGCACATGAGGAGTCCCTGTTGCGGCTCAGCAGGTTAAGGACCCAACATTGTCTCTGTGAGGATGCAGGTTTGATCCCTGGCCTCACTCAGTAGGTTAAGGATCCTGTTCTTGCTGCAAACTGAGGCAGAGGTTGCAGATGCGGCTTGGATCAGGTATTGCTATGGCTATGGTGTAGACCTGCAGTTGCAGCTCAGTTTCATGCCTGAGCCCAAGAACGTCCATATGCTGCAAGTGCAGTCGTAAAAAGAAAAAGAAAGAAAGAAAGAAACATGAGTGCCCCTGTAACTCCAAATCTAGAACTGTCGAAATTATACCTAGTAATTATATCTGAAAAGAAAGGCTAAAAAAAAAATCAGCAATTAATAGTAATAAATATAAACTTTGATAGAGAACTTTGGCATGATATTACTAAAAGAATAATAGTATATTTTTACACTTAACCAACAAAAGCACAATATTTCTAGAAAGACAGATATTTTTGGAGTTCCCGTCATGGCTCAGTGGTTAATGAATCTGACTAGGAACCATGAGGTTGCGGGTTCGATCCCTGGCCTTGCTCGGTGGGTTAAGGATCCGGCATTGCCATGAGCTGTGGTGTAGGTTGCAGACGCAGCTCAGCTCCCGAGCTGGTGTAGGGAGCTGCAGCTCCGATTTGACCCCTAGCCTGGTAACCTCCACATGCCCCGAGAGCGGCCCAAGAAATGGCAAAAGACAAAAAAAAAAGAAAAAAAAGATATTTTCAAAGCATACTAGAAATTATTTTGAAATTTGGTGATAGAATAGGCATGTAAGATGGATAAAAAATTAATGATAAAATAAATAATTATTGTCTGAGATGGAGAATTTAAAATGAGATTAGTAATTTCATAGGGAGTACAGTGAGAGAAGAAATTATATATAAAATTCCACGAGTTCCCATCATGGCTCAGTGGAAACGAATCTGACTAGTACTCGTGAGGATGCAGGTTTGATCCCTGGCCTCGCTCAGTGGGTTAAGGATCCCGCATTGCTGTGGCTGTGGTGTAGGCTGGCAGCTACAGCTCCAATTTGACCCCACCCTGGGAATCTCCATATGCTGTGGGTGCGGCCCTGAAAAAGACAAATTTCAAAAAGTAGATATTAGTCCATTCAACTAAATTGTATAGGAATGAGTCATGTTAAACAACAAACTTTTTTCCTTTTTCTTTTCTTCTTTTTTTTTTGGCCACACCTGCAGCCTATGGAAGTTCCCAGACCAGGGCTCAAATTCAAGCCATGGCTGTGACGTATGCCACAGCTGCAGTAATGCCAGGTCCTCAACCCAGTGTGCCACACAGAGCAGGAACTCCTTTTTCTTATTTTAATTGTAGTAAAATACCCATAACATAAAATTTATCATTTTAATCATTTTTAATTGTACACTTCAGTAGTATTAAAATCATTCACTTTGTTGTGTAAGCTTTATCACCATCCAATCCCATAACACTCTTTTTTTTGTTTTTTGTTTGTTTTGTTTTTGCTTTTTAAGGAGGCACACGTGGCATTTGGAAGTTCCCAGGCTAGGGGTCGAATAGGAGCTACAGCTGCCAGCCTACGCCACAGCCACAGCAACTCAGGATCCAAGCCATGTCTGCAACCTACACCACACCTCATGGCCACACCGGATCCCTGACCCACTGAGCAAGGCCAGGGACCCCATTCTCACCCTCATGGTTACTAGTTGGATTCATTTCCACCGTGCCACAAAGGGAACTCCTCCCATAACTCTTTTCATCTTGCAAAACTGAAACTCTATACCTGTTGAACAATAACTTCATTCTCCCCTTCCCCAGCCCCTGGCACCCACCATTACATTTTCTTTTTTTTTTTTTTTTTTTTGTCTTTTTGCCATTTCTTGGGCCGCTCCCACGGCATATGGAGGTTCCCAGGCTAGGGGTCCAATCGGAGCTGCAGCTGCCAGCCTACGCCAGAGCCACAGCAACGCGGGATCCAAGCCACGTCTGCAAGCTCAGCTCACGGCAACGCCGGATTGTTAACCCACTGAGCAAGGGCAGGGATCGAACCCACAACCTCATGGTTCCTAGTCGGATTCGTTAACCACTGCACCACGACGGGAACTCCCACATTTTCTGTCTCTATAATTTTGACTAAGTACCTCATATAAGTAAAATCATGCAGTATTTGTCTTTTTGTGACTGGCTTATTTATTTCACTTAGCACCATGTCTTCAGTGTTCATCCATGTTGTACCATATTACAGAATTTCCTTCCTTTTTAAGGCTGAATAATTTTCCATTATATGTATATATCACATTTGCTAATCTATGCATTGGTTAATGGACCCATGGGTTGCTGCCATGTTTAGACTATTGTGAATAATGCCGCTATGAATATGAGCGTACAAATGTCTCTTGAGACCCTGATTTCAATTCTTTTGAGGACATACTCAAAAGTGGAATTACTGGATCATATGGAAATTCTATTTTTAATTTTTTGAGAAACCATCATGCTGTTTTCCACAGCAGCTGCATCATTTTACCTTTCCATCAACAGTGCACAAGAGTTCCAGGTTCACCATATCTTTACCAACACTTGCTATTTTCTGGGTTTTTCTTTTCTTTTTCTTTTTTTTCTTTTTTTTTTTTTTTTTGCTTTTTAGGGCCACACCTGTGGCATATGGAGGTTCCCAGGCTAGGGGTCGAATCGGAGCTACAGCTGCTGGCTTATACCACTGCCACAGCAATGCAGGATCTGAGCTGCGTCCGCAACCTACACCACAGCTCATGACAAGGCCAGATCCTCAACCCACTGAGGAAGGCTAGGGATCGAACCCGAAATCTTGTGGCTCCTGGTCAGATTGTGTCCGCTGCACCACGACAGGAACTCCTTTTCTTTTATCTTTTTTTTTTTTTTTTTTGGTATTTTTAGGGTTGCACTCATGGCATATGGAAGTTCCCAGGCAAGGAGTTGAATTGGAGCTGCATCTGCCAGCACCACCACAGCCACAGCAACGCCAGATCTAAGCTGCATCTGCAACCTATGCCACAGCTCACGGCAACACCAGATCCTTAATCCACTGAGCAAGGCCAGGGATCAAACCTGCATCCTCATGGATACTAGTCAGGTTCGTTACCACCAAGCTACCAGGGGAACTCCTTTCTGTTTTTTTTTTTTTAATTTTTTAAATTAAAGTATAATTGATTTACAGTGTTGTGCCAATTTCTGCTGTACAGTAAAGTGACATTCTTTCTTTATATTATTCTTTTTTATATTATTCTTTTTTTATGTTATTGTCCATCATGATGTATCCCAGGAAATAAGATATAGCTGCCTGATGCCATAAAGTAGGACCTCATGCTTTTCCATTCTAAATGTAATAGTTTGCATCTACTAACCCCAAACTCCCAGTACATCCCATTCCTTTCCCCCACCCCCTTGGCAACTATGAGTCTGTTCTCCATGTCTGTGAGTCTGTTTCTCTTTCATAGATAGGTTCATTTGTGCCACGTTTTATATTCCACATATAAGTGATATCGTATGGTATTCATCCTCTTTCTGACAATGAGAATCTCTAGTTGCATCCATGTTGCTGCAAGTGGCATTATTTCATTCTTTTTATGGCTGCTTAGTATTTCATTATATACATGTACCACATCTTTGTTCTGTTTTTTCAAATAGAAGTTATCTTAATGGATATGAGTTGATATCTCATTGTAGCTTTAATTTGCATTTCCCTAATGATTAGTAATGTTGGGCATCTTTTCATTTGCTTATTGGCCATTCGCATATATTCTTTAGAGAAAGGTCTATTCGAGTCCTTTCCCAATTTTTTTTTTTTTTGGTCTTTTTCTAGGGCTGAACCTGCGGCATATGGAGGTTCCCAGGCGAGGGTTCCAATTGGAGCTACAGCTGCCAGCCTACACCACAGCCACAGCAATGCAGGATCCAAGCCATGTTTTCGACCTACACCTCAGCTGTAGCAACACCGGATCCTTAACCCACTGAGCAAGCCCAGGGATCGAACCCATAAACTCATGGTTCCTAGTCAGATTTGTTAACCACAGAGCTACAGTGGGAATTCCCCTTTCCCAATTTTTGAATTGGGCAGGGTTTTTTTGGGGGGAGGCTTTTTTTGTTGTTGTTGTCTTTTTAGGGCTGCACTCTTGGCGTATGGAGGTTCCCAGGCTAGGGGTCAAATCGGATCTGTAGCTGCCAGCCTACACCACAGACACAGACACGCCACATCTGAGCCCCGTCTCTGACCTACACCACAGCTCATAACAATGCTGGATCCTTAACCCACTGAGCGAGGCCAGGAATTGAACCTTCATCTTCATGGAACTATAAGCGGTTGTTTCTGCTGAGCCATGACGGGAACTCCAGGTGTTTGTTTTATTGAAGTTGTTGTTGCTGTGTTTTAGAATTTCTTTATATATTCTGGATATTAATACCTTGTTAGATAAATGATTTGCAAATATCTTCTTCCATTCTGTGGGTTTCCTTTTCACTCTGTAAATAGTGTCTTTTAGTGCACAAATTTTAATTTTCATGAAATCCAGTTTATCTATTTTTTCTTTTGTTACCTGTGACTTCATATCATATTCAAGAAATCATTGCCAACTCCAAAATCATGAGCATTTGTCCTATTTTTTTTTCTAAGAGTTTTATTGTTTTAGGTCTTACATTTAGGTTCTTGATCCATACTGAGTTAATTTTTGTATGTGATATTGTGTTAGAGTCCAACTTTATTCTTTTGCATGTGGATATTGCATTTTCCCAGCACCATTTGTTGAAAATACCATCTTTTCCCGATTGAATGATCTTGGCATCCTTGTCAAAAATCATTTGACCAAGCATGTGAGAGCTTATTCCTGGGCTCTCTATTCTACTTCATCAGTTTATTTATCTGTCTTTATGCCAATACCACACGGTTTTGATTGCTGTAGATTTGTAACAAGATTTGAAATCGGGAAGTGTAAGTTCTCCCATCTTGTTCAGCTTTTTCAACACTTTTTTCAGCTATTCAGAGTCTCTTGAGATTCTGTATGAATTTTATTTATTTATTTATTTATTTATTTTTGTCTTTTTGCTATTTCTTGGGCCGCTCCCGCGGCATATGGAGGTTCCCAGGCTAGGAGTCTAATCGGAGCTGTAGCCACCAGCCTACGCCAGAGCCACAGCAACGCAGGATCCGAGCCGCGTCTGCAACCTACACCACAGCTCACGGCAACGCCGGATCGTTAACCCACTGAGCAAGGGCAGGGACCGAACCCGAAACCTCATGGTTCCTAGTCGGATTCGTTAACCACTGCGCCACGACGGAAACTCCTACTTTTTTTGTGTGTGTGTATGAATTTTAGGATGCATTTTTCTAGTTCTTCAAAAAACATCATTGGGATTTTGATAGGGATTGTGTTAAATCCATAAATTGCTTTGAGTAGTATCAACATTTTAACAATACTAAATCTTCTAACACATGAACATAGGATGTGTTTCCACCTATTTACGTCATCTTTAATTTCTTTCAGCAATGTTTTGTAGTATTCACTGTACAAGTTTTTCACCTCTTTGGTTATTTCCTAGGTATTTTATTCTTTTGATGCGAATTTTTTAATTTTCAGGTTTTATTGAAGTATAGTTGATTTACAGTGTTGTGATAATTTCTACTGCACAACTGCATGATTCAGTTATACATATACACACATCCATTCTTTTCAGATTCAGATTCTTTTCCCACATAGATTATCACAGAATATTGGTAGAGTTCCCTTTTTTTTCCTTTTTGCCTTTTTTTTTTGTCTTTTTTAGGGCCGCACCAGCAGCACATGGAGGTTCACAGGCTAGGGGTCTAATCAGAGCTGTAGCCACGGGCTTACGCCAGAGCCACAGCAACATGGGATCCGAGCCGCATCTGTGACCTACACCACAGCTCATGGTAACACTGGATCCTTAACCCACTGACCAAGGCCAGGGATCAAACCCACAACCTCATGGTTCCTAGTCAGATTCTCTAACCACTGCGCCAAGACAGGAACTCCGAGTTCCCTTTTTTGACCCTATTTTAAACTGAATTTTTTGTAATTTCCTTTTCAGATTGTTCATTGTTTGTATATGGAAATGCAAGTGATTTTTCTGTGTTGACTTTGTACCTTTTTTTTTTTTTTTGGTCTTTTGTCTTTTGTCTTTTTAGGGACGCACCTGCAGCATGTGGAGGTTCCCAGGATAGGGATCTAATTGGAGTTGCAGCTGCCAGCCTACACCACAGCCACAGCAATGCCAGATCCAAGCTGCTTCTGCGACCTTCACCACAGCTCACAGAAACGCCAAATCCTTAACCCAATGAGCAAGGCCAGGGATTGAACCTGCAACCTTTTGGTTCCTAGTCGGATTTGTTTCTGCTGTGCCACAACGGGAACTCCTGTACCTTTTACTTTACCAAATTCATTTATTAGTTCTAATGGCTTTCTAGAGTCTTTCGGATTTTCTCCATATGGGATCATATCACTTGTAAACAGAGAAAATTTTGCTTCTTCCTCTCCAATTTGGAAGGGTTTTATTTCTTTTTCTTGCCTAATTTTTCTGGCTAGGACTTCCACTACTGTTAAATAGAAGTTGAAAAAGCAGGCACCACTGCCATGTTCCCAAATTTAGAGGAAAAGATTTCAGTCTTTCATCATCGAGTATGATATTTGTTGTGTTTTTCATACATGGCTTTTATTATGTTGAAGTGCTATCTTTTTTCCTACTTTGCTGAGGTGTTTTTATCATGAAAGAAATAATGCATTTTGTCAATTTTTTTTTCTGCATCAAGTACAATGATTTCTTGGGGTTTTTTCCTTCAGTTTGTTGATGTGTATTACACTGATGAATTTTTTGAACGTTGAACCATCCTTGCATTCCAGGAATAAATCCCAGGTTGTGATGTATAATCTTTTTTTTTTTTTTTTGGTCTTTTTGCGTTTTCTAGGGCCGGTCCCGTGGCATATGGAAGTTCCCAGGCTAGGGGTCTAATTGAAGCTGTAGCTACCAGCCTACTCCAGAGCCACAGCAACGCAGGATCCAAGCCGCATCTGATACCTGCACCACAGCTCACGGCAACGCCAGATCCTTAACCCATTGAGCAAGGCCAGGGATCGAACCCGCAACCTCATGGTTCCTAGTCGGATTTGTTAACCACTGCGCCACGATGGGAACTCCAATGTGTAGTCTTTAATATGATTTTTATTCTGTTTGCTAGTATTATGTTGGTGATTGTATTTTCTCCTTTTTTTTTTTTTTTTTTTTTTTGCCATACCTACAGCATGCAGAAGTTCCCAGGCCTGAGATCAAACATGAGCCATACCAGTCAGTGACAATGCCAAATCCTTAACTGCTAAGCCACCAGGGAACTTATGGTTTGTACTTTTCTTATAGTATCTTTGTGTGGCTTTTGGTATCAGGGTTATAATGACCTCATACAATGAGTTAGTAAATGTTCCCTCTTCTTCAATTTTTTGGAAAAATTTGAGGATTGGTATTAGTTTTACCTTAAATGTATAGTAGAATTGCTCAGAGAACCCATAAGGTCCAAGATATGTCTTTGTTGAGAGAGTTCTGATTACTAATCCAATATCCTTAATAGTAATAGGTAAATTTAAATTTTCTATTTCTTCATGAGTTAGCCATGGTAGATTTCATATTTCTAGGAATTTATCCTTCTCTCTAGGTTATCCCCTTTTTGGCATGCAGTTGTTTAGAGTACTCTCTTATAATCCTTTCTATTTCTCTAGAATCAGTAGTAATGTCCCCACTTTCATATCTGAATTTGAATGCTTCAATAGTAATTAATTAGTAATTTGAATTTCTCTTTTTTTTTCTTTCTTTTTTTGTCCGTGCCCATGGCATGTGGAAGTTTCCAGGTCAGGAATCAAACCTACACCACAGTAGAGACCTGGGCCACTGTGGTGACAATGCTGGATCCTTAACCCACTGTACCACAAGGGAACTCTTTACTTATTTTCTTTTTTTTTTTTGTCTTTTTTCTAGGGCCGCTCCCGTGGCATATGGCATGTGGAGGTTCCCAGGCTAGGGGTCCAATTGGAGCTGGAGCTGCTGGCCTATGCCAGAGTCACAGCAACACAGGATCTGAGCCACATCTGCGACCTACACCACAGCTCACAGCAATGCCAGCTCCTTAACCCACTGAGCAAGGCCAGGGGTCAAACCTGCAACCTCTTGGTTCCTAGTCAGATTCGTTAACCACCACGCCACGCCAAGACAGGAACTCCCTTCACTTATTTTCTTAATCCATTTAGCTAAAGGATAAAGTTCAGTCAACTTGGTTAATCTTTTCAAAGAAACAACTTTGGTTTCGTTCATTTTTCCCTATTGTTTTTTATTTTCCATTTGACCTATTTATGGTTTAATATTTATAGCCTTCTTCATTCTGCTTGCTTTGGGTTCAGTTTGTTCTTCCTTTTCTATTTCCTTAAGTTGTAAATTTAAGTTGTTGATTTGATATATTTCTAGTATTTTTAAGTAATATTTATACCTATAAATTTCCCCTTTAGCACTGCATTTACTATGTCATATGCTGTGTTTTTGTTTTCACTCAGCTTTAATTATTATTATTATTATTTTACTTTTTAGGGCCACACCCATGGTATATGGAAGTTCCCAAGCCAGGGGTCGAATGCGAGTTACAGCTGCCAGCCTATGCCATAGCCACAGCAATGCCAGATCCAAGTTGCATCTGTGACCCAAACCACAGTTTATGGCAATGCCAGATCCTTAACCCACTGAGCGAGGCCAGGGATGAAACCTGCAACTTCATGTTTCCTACTTAGCTTCGTTTCCACTGTGCCACAATGGGAACTCCTGCCCATTTTTAAATCGAGCTGTTTGGTTTTATTTTTATGTTGAGTTGTAGAAATTCTTTGCATATTTTTGATATTAACCTCTTATCAGATATATCACTTGCAAATATCTTCACCCATTCAGTAAGCTGTATTTTTGTTTTGTTGATCGTTTCCTTCACTGTGCAAAAGCTTTTTAGTTTTATGTAGTCCCACTTTGTTTATTTTTGCTTTTGGTTCCCTTGCTTGAGGAGATACGTCCCCCAAAATATTGCTAAGACCAATGTCAAAGAACATACTTCCTGTTTTTTTCTAGGAGTTTTATGGTCTCAGGCCTTACATGTAAGTCTTTAATTCATTTTAAGTTTGTTTTTGTATACAGTGTGAGAGAGTAGTTCAGTTTGATTCTTTTGCATATGGCTGTCTAGTATTCCAACACCATTTATTGAAGCTGTCTTTCCCTTGTTGTATATTTTTGTCTCCTTTGTTTAGATTAATTGAACATAAAACATGGGATTATTTCTGGGATTTTATTTTATTCCATTGGTCGATGTGTCTGTTTTTGTGCCAGTGCCATACTATTTTGATTACTATAGTTTGTAGTATAGTTTTAAACCAGGGAGTGTGATCACCTCAGCTTTTTTTTTTTTTTTTTGGTCTTTTGTGTTTCCTTACAAATTTTACAGTTATTTGTTCTGGTACTATGAAAAATGCCTTTAGTGTTTTTTGTATTTTGGTATTTGGTAGGGATTGCGTTTATCTATAAATTGCCTTGGACAAAATGTTCATTTTAACAATATTAATTCTTCCAATCTGTGAATGTGGTATATCTTTTTTTGTTGGTGTTGTTTTGTCTTTTTGCCATTTCTAGGGCTGCTCCCGTGGCACATAGAGGCTCCCAGGCTAGGGGTCTAATCAGAGCTGTAGACACCAGCCTATGCCAGAGCCACAGCAACTGGGGATCCAAGCCACATCTGTGACCTACACCACAGCTCATGGCAATGCCGGATCCTTAACCCACTGAGCAAGGCCAGGGGTTGAACCCACAACCTCATGGATACTAGTCAGATTTGTTAACTGCTGTGCCACAGCAGGAACTCCCAACATGGTGTATCTTTCCATTTGTTTATGTCATCTTCAATTCTGTCATCAATGTCTGATAACTTTCTGAATACAGGTATTTCACCTTCTCAGTTAGATTTATTCCTAGATATTTTATTCTTTTTGATGGAATTGTAAATGAGATTATTTTATTAATTTCTCTTTCTAATAGTTTGCTGTTAATGTATAGAAACACAACAGATGTCTGTATATTAATTTTGTATCCTGCAACTTTACCAAATTCATTCATTAGCTTTAATCATTTTTTATCACATCTCTAGAACCTTCTATATATAGTATGCATGATTTCATTTTAATATAAAGTACAGACAAAACTACTGTATGGTGATAGAATTTAGAATAGTGGTTGTCTCTTGGGAGATATTAAGTGACACAGTACATAAGGGAAACTTGATAGGATACTGGAAGTTTTTGTATCTTCACCTGGATACCAAATACATATGTAATAATTTATTGATTTGTACACAATATTTGTGCCCTTTACTGACTATAATGTATATCCCAATAAAATATTGTTCTTCTAGCAATAGGTATTAAATTAATGATGCAATAGCTATTTTTGACTTCTATATTTTCTTCTAGTAGTTCACAATATATGTAATAACAGTTTGTTGCTGGGGAGGACTCTGGGAGGATGATAAAGGAGGAAGTTCCAGGAATCTGTCTACCATCTAGACAACAATTTCACTGGCAGAATATGTCTGCTGTAACAACTTTGGTGCTCTGGAGTCTGTTGAAGACTCCCAATTTCTTGGGAAAACCTCAGCAGTAAATTATGGTTAATTTTGGTCTATTTCAGCTCTTAGCATAATAAGTGACCCATACCCACCACTCAGTCAGGTAGCAGGCAGTTGTGCATATATTCCTGGAGCAGTGTGCATATAGCATGTAGTAGCAAAAATGATCCTGTCGGTGAAATACAGGGGATCCATGCTCTGGTTGTTAATTGCTTCCGATTACAGAGGTACAGACAAAGGAAGGTGATGTTGTTGCACTTCCCTTCATTGTTGCAAGACTCTCCTCCTTGACTGAAGTGACTTTCAGGGGATTTAAAGAGCTAGTGGCCTTTTTTCCCACCTTCACTTTCCCTTTTTTCTATTTTGGGAGCCAGACATTAAAGAAAAGAGCATTTCAGAGTTC
The DNA here is from genome assembly GCF_016906955.1 of Phacochoerus africanus. Lineage (NCBI taxonomy): Eukaryota > Metazoa > Chordata > Mammalia > Artiodactyla > Suidae > Phacochoerus > Phacochoerus africanus. Next base: position 90,812,076 of record NC_062551.1, read on the forward strand.
CTGTTGCATCTCAGGGGGTTATGAACCCAACTAGTATCCATGAGGATGCAGGTTCAATCCCTGGCCTTGCTCAGTGGGTTAAGGTTCAGATGTTGCCATGAGCTGTGGTATAGGTTGCAGACACAGCTTGGAACCCTTGGCTGTGACATAGGCTGGTAGCTACAACTCCAATTCAACCCCTAGCCTTGGGAACTTCCACATGCCACAGGTGCAGCCCTAAAAAGAAAAGAGAAAAAAAAGAAAGGACATTTGATGGAGCGGGTTAAGAATCCAACTGCAGCAGCTTGAGTCACTGTGGAGGCATGGGTTCAGTCCCCATGCCATGTGCAGTGAATTAAAGATCTGGCATTGCTGCAACTGTGGCATAGGTCACAGCTGCAGCCTGGATTCAATCCCCAGTCCAGGAACTTCCATATGCTGTGGGTGCAGCCATATAAATAAATAAATAAATAAATAAATAAATAAATAAGACAAGGACATAAAAAGCAATTGCATTTACATGAAAAGAAAGGAAGTGACCACACAGTTCGACAAAAAGCCTCAGAAACGATCTAAAAAGGCATTTAGTTTACAACTCAGGCTGATCACCAGCACAGAGACAGCCTACAATTATAAAAACAAAAACAAGGAGTTCCCTCATGGCTCAGTGGGTTAAGGCTCCAGCATTGTCCTTGCTGTGGCTCTGGTTACAGCTGTGGTGTGGGCTTGATACCTAGCCTGGAACTTTTGTGTGCCACAGGTGTGGCAAAAAAAAAATTACAAAAACAAAAATGAAAAAATAAACAAAAACCCAGAGGAGTTCCCACTGTGGTGCAATGTGATCAGCAGTGTCTTTGTAGTGCCAAGACACAGGTTCTATCCCTGGCCCCACAGAGAGGGTAAAAGGATCTGACATTGCCATAGCTGTGGTGTAGACTGCATCTGTGGCTCAGATTTGAGCCCTGGCTTGGGAACTCTATATGCTGCAGTGTGGCCAAAAAATAAAAAAACAAAAACCAGAAAACCCTGGCAAAGGGGAAGAATCTAATTTCCCGTGTTACTACAGTGCTCAGCAAAAAATCACTAGGCATACAAAGAAACAGGAAAGTGAGGTCCATTCAAAGGAAGAAAAACAAACCAATATAAACTATTCCTAAAAAAGATCTAATGGAGAGTTCCCGTCCCAGTGCAGTGGTTAACGAATCCAACTAGGAACCATGAGGTTGCGGGCTTGATCCCTAGCCTTGCTCAGTGGGTTAAGGATCAGGCGTTGCCATGAGCTGTGGTGTAGCTCACATTCTCGGCTTGGATCCCGTGTTGCTGTGGCTCTGGTAGGCCGGCGGCAACAGCTCCAATTAGACCCCTAGCCTGGGAATCTCCATATGCCGCGGAAGCTGCCCTAGAAAAGGCAAAAAGACCAAAAAAAAAAAAAAACTAATGGTAGTATACTAGACAAAGACTTTAAAATAACTTCCTCAAAGATACTCAAAAGGAGTTCCCATTGTGGTTCAGTGGGTTAGGATAGTATCCATGAGAATGTGGGTTTGATCCCTGGCCTTGCTCGGTGGGTTAAAGACCCAGCACTGCCATAAGCTGTGGTGTAGGTCGCAGAGGCTCAGATCTGGCATTGATGTGGCAGTGTAGTAGACTAGGAGCTGGAGCTCCAATTGGACCCCTAGCCTGGGAACCTCCATATGCCATGGGTGCAGCCCTAAAAAGAAAAAAAGATGCTCAAGGAACTAAAGGAAGATGTGGAGTAAATCAAGGAAACAATGTATGAACAAAATGAAAATACCAATAAAGAGACTGAAAATCTAAAAGAAACCAAAAAGAGATTCTGAAGATGCAAAGTACAATAACTGAAATAAAAAATTCACTAGAGGAATTCAAAAGCAGATTTGAGCAGGCAGAAGAATATTAATGAACTTGAAGATAGGACAATAGAAATTATTGGGGCTGAGGAACAGAAAGAGAAAAGACTGCAGAAAAGTGAACAATCTGACAAAAAAAAAAAAGGGAGTTCCCGTCGTGGCACAGTGGTTAATGAATCCGACTAGGAGACATGAGGTTGCGGGTTCGATCCCTGGCCTTGCTCAGTGGGTTAAGGATCCGGCGTTGCTGTGAGCTGTGGTGTAGGTTGCAGACGCAGCTCAGATCACACATTGCTGTGGTTCTGGCGTAGGCCGGCGGCTACAGCTCCAATTCGACCCCTAGCCTGGGAACCTCCATATGGGTGCAGTCCTAGAAAAGACAAAAAAAAAGAACAATCCATCAGATCTGTGGGACACTATCATTTGGACCAACATATGCATCATGGGAAGGAGTGGAGAGAGACAAAGGGGCAGAGAGAATATTTGAAGAACTTCTAGCTGAAAACTACCCAAATATGATGAAACACACAAATATAAACATCCAAGACTTCCAACGATCTCCATGTAAGATCTAAACTAAAACAAAACAAAACAAAACAAACAAACAAACAAAAAAAACCTGAGACACATTATAATCAAACTTTCAAAAGATCAAGACAGGGAGAGAGAATCTTGAAAGCAGCAAGAGAGGAATGACTTGTCATATACAAAGGAATGCTAATATGATTATCAGCAAATTTCTCACAAAACTTATGAGAGTGGCCAATATATTTAAAGTGCTAAAAGAAAAAACTGTCAACTAAGAATCTTATATTGACAAAACTGTCCTTCAAAAATGTGGGATAAAATAAAATAAAGATATTCAGATAAACAAAAGCTAAAGGAGATTGTTACCACTATATCTGCTCAAGGGCATCTTACAAGGTGAGATGAAAGGACACTAGATAGTAACTTGAAGCTTTATGGAAAAATAAAGATATCAGTAAAGGCAAACACATGGTCAATTATTATTATTATTATTTTCTAATTATTATTACTATTACTTTAGGGCCGCACTTGCAACATACAGAGGTTCCCAGGCTAGGGGTCCAATCAGAGCTGTAGTTGCCAGCCACAGCCACAGCCACAGCCATGTGGGATCCAAGCCGTGTCTGTAACCTACACCATAGCTCACGGCAATGCCAGATCCTTAACCCACTGAGCAAGGCCAGGGATCGAACCCACAACCTCGTGGTGACTAGTCGGGTTCATTAACCACTGAGCCAAGACAGGAACTCCCACATGGTCAATTACAAAAGTAATTATTATTGTAACAATGGCTTAAAACTGTATTTTGTTTGTTTTCTACATGATTTTAAGAGACAAATACATTTTTAAAAACAATTATTAGTGTAAAAGCTGGTATTACTGTACCTTTGGTTTGTAACTCCAAATCTTATTTTCTACAAAATTTAGGATACTAATGCATTTAAAAGAACTAATAGTTTATGTTTTTGAGCATGCACTGTATAAAGATACAATTTTGTGACATCAACAACTGCAAGGGATGAGGACTGCAGTATAAAGGAGCAAAGTTTTTATGTTATTGGAGTTAAGCTGGTATAAATACAAATTACAATGTTATAATTTTAGGATGTTAAATGTAATCCCCATGGAAACCACAAAGAAAATAGCCCTAGAATATACATAAAAGGAAATGAAAAAGAAATCTAAATAATTTCACTAAAAAAACAACTGAACACAAAAGAAGACAGCAATGCAACAAATGAGGGACAAAAATGCTGGAAGGCATATAGAAAACAAAATAGCACAATGACAGATGTGAGTAACAATAATTACTTTAAATGGAACTAAATTAAACTCTCCAATCAAAAGACAGAGTTTAGTAAGATGGATAAAAACACATGACCTAACTATATGCTATTTACATGAGACTCACCTAACAAACAAAGACACAAGCAGGCTGAAAGTGAATATATGGAAAATGACATTTCATGCAATAGTAACCAAAGAGCACAAGAATGTTTATACTTATATCAGACAAAATAAACTTTAAATTTTAAAAGTTTGCAAGAGACAAAAAGGACATTATATGTTACTAAACGGTTTAATACAGCAAGAAGACAGAACAATTATAAGTTTTACCACCTAATGACAATCAAAATATGTGACACAAAAACTAAAAGAATTGAAGGGAGGACTAGAGAGTTTTACAATAATAGTTAAAGATTTTGATACCTCACTCTCAATAACGGATGGAACAACCAGACAGAAGTAAAGAAATAGAAGACTTAAACACCACAATAAACCAAAATGATCTAATAGACATGTACAGAACACTCTATCAACAACAGCATACATGCTATTCTCAAGTACACATGGGCTATTTTTCAAGATAGACTATATGTTAGGCCACAAATTAAGTTTCACTAGATTTTTAAAAATGGATATCAACAAAGTATCTCTCTGGCCACAAAAGGGTGAGTTACAGATCAATAACAAAAGTAAAACTGGAAAAGGTACAAAGTTGTGGAGAGTAAAAAATACACTTTTTTCCTTTTTAGGGCCACACCTGTGGCATATGGAAGTTCATGAGCTAGAAGTTGAATTGGAGCTGCAGTTGCCAGCCTACGCCACAGCCACAGTGACATGGGATCCGAATTGCATTTGCAATCTTCGCTTGCAGCAATGCCAGATCCTTAACCCACTGAGAGAGGCCAGGGATCAAACCTGCATCCTCATGGATACTAGTCGGGTTCTTAACTAGCTGAGCCACAACGGGAATTCCAACAATACTCTTTTAAACAACAAATGGATCAAAGAAGAGATCATGAGGAAAATTAGAAAATATTTAGAGGGAGGTGGACAAGGTGGACTTTGAAAATTAGTGGAACTTTCAGCAGAGCCAGAAGACTATAAGAAAGAGACTCTGCTCTTAAAGGAGGCATTCAAAAACCTCACGTGCTATGAATCCAAGTACAGCAGCATTGGTTTGAAAGGAGCCTGGGTCAGACCCATTGCTGGTACTGAGTGCCTTCCTAAGAGGAAAGAAGCAACTGAGACTCTCCCCTAGGGATGGAGATGCTGGCAGCAGCCATTTTGGCGAGTTCATTCCACTGCAATAACACCAGTGCTGGCAAGCACTATTTTGGAATCCTCCCTCTAGACTATTAGTGCTGGGGACCTGGTCCCACCCACCTGTAGGCTTTCGCCAGCCCCAATTTCCCCTCCCCCAGGCCCCACAACCAGCTACACAGGAAGTCTATTCTGCCCTCCAATGAGGACACAGCCATCACAAGAGCCTGGCATACAACTGGGCCAGGCACTAAACTCCCCTACCATTCTTGTCCACAGTAGTTGGCCTCATCACAGCACAAGAGCTCATGAAGCCCACATAGGGGCAGCCCTAGAATATATAGTCCTGGTGACCAGGGGAGAGCATGCTACTGGGCCCCATAGGTCATCTCCTACATGGGGCCACTCCTCCAAGATTGGGAAATATAACTGTCCTACCTAATACATAGAAATAAAACAGAGAATAGGGCAAAATAAGGAGACAGAAGAATATGTTCCAAATAAGAGAACAAAACAAACCACATAAAAAGAACTAAACATAGTGAAGATAAGCAACCTACCCAATAGTTCAAGGTAGTGACCATAAAGTTACTCACTGAACTTGGGAGAAGAATGGATGAATACAATGAGCATTTCAACAAAGAATTAGAATAGAAGCACCAAAGAGAGCTGAAGAATAAAATAACTAGGAGTTCCTGTTGTGGCTCAGAGGTAACAAACCCAGCTAGTATCCATGAGGACATGGTCAGATCCCTGGCCCCGCTCAGTGGGTTAAGGATCCGACATTGCCATGAGTAGCGGGGTAGGTCGAAGATGCGGCTTGGATCCTGTGTTGCTGTGGCTGTGGTGTAGGCCAGCAGCTGAAGTTCTGCTTCGACCCCTAGCCTGGGAAATTAATTCCATATGTCACAGGTGTGGCCCCCCCAACAACAACAAAAAAGCTGCAGTCTGACAGGTTTCCCTACAGAGGCAGAGGGAACAGGTGTGGCCTGGTGTGGAGGTGAGGACTCAGGAAGAGCACACAGGGTCACAGAGGATGGAGGGCTTTCTGATGGACCCCAGGCAAGTGTGTGCAGAGCCAAGAACCTGGAGCAGCCCTAGCCAAAGGCAGGAACAGGGTTCGATGGGGTTCAGAGATCTGGACTGTAATTGAGCTGAGAGAAAGAGCAGGTCCAAAAGAGAAGGGAGGCTCTCCTCTCTGTGTCAGGAGCAACTCCCCCCGCCACCACGTTAGGACCGCACAGCCACAGGGTGTGGCCTGGGTGGGCAGGGGTAGGATTTGGCTATCCTTGGCCCTATCAGGAGGAGGAGGGGTCTTGGGCATACTGAAAACACACCCTAGACTCCCCCTAGCTGCTGAAAACAGTTGACAGATGAGCTTTTCCTGGATCCTAGAGAAAGACAGTGTCTGGCATCTAATCAAGGACCAACCTAGGCTCACTCTTCTCCATCCTGGATTGAGGGAAGGTCTTTGGTCAAATTTTTGAAAGTTTAGAATAAGTAAGGTAACCAAGAATCCAAAAGGATTGACAATACAAAGCATCTGCTCTCTCTCATACCTCAGGCTCTTTGCCTCTGGGTCCTCACCCCAGGTTTCTACTCTCCTGAGTCAACAAGGAGAGAGGAGGGTAATTCCCACACACTGTAACTCCAGACAGAGGCTGTCCTTCCACTGTGTCTGTCCTCCCAGAGGCAATCAACTCTCAAATTCTTTTTCTCCAGGTCAAACACAGAAGACTAAGCTAAACATTTCCCAAAGGGAACTGACAAGTTTACTAAGGGAAAAGTCACATCAAAAGGAAGACAGTACAAGACTACAGGGAAGGATGATGCAACAGGGGATCATTTTTTATTTGGACAGAATCAAACTCAGCCTCAGGAGATTCAGCGGGCTCTAGTGTGGACACAGGATCATTTCTCAGAAACCCAGATTTGCACAGCCTGTGGGGCTGAGCAATTCATTCCACCTGACCAAGTGAAGTGATGTGGGCCCAGGCTGTCTCCTGGCCTTGGCCTGAGATGATGGTCAGCACTGCATGGAATAAGCCAACCTAATTTCCAAGAAAGGAGAGACAACAACTACTGTGGATCTATCAGTGTGTATTTGGGCTTTCAGGTTAATTTCTCCAGGAAGCCAGATACACTAGGGATTGGCTGGTGTGAGGTCTCAGGCAATGCCCTTTCTTTTCCCACTCCCGCGCCCCACTGGGTTTCCAATAGATATGGAGGAGACTGAGAAGCCTTCTAGGAAAAAGAAACAAGTTAACCATGCTCAGAGTTGAAATGCAGACAAGAGTTCAGATTCAAGAAGGAGGCAGGTGATAATATCCAGTCCCCGTGAGGGTGTGGTAAAATGGGGATGGTTACATGCTATCGATGGGTATGTAATTGGTGCCACACTTTGGGAGGGAAATTGGTGATGTAATTAAGCAATTTAAGTGCATACACATACTTTTTGAGACAGTAATTTTATTGCCAGGAATTTATTCTACAGACTTGGAAGTGTGTAAAGATTTGTGGACAAGGACACTCATTGCATCATTGTGTACCACAGTAAAATAATGGAAACAACTGTCCATCAACAGGGGGACCAATCGAGTGAAATAAATACTCTGCATCTGTTAAGAAGAATGAGGTAGATCTATATGTGCTGATATAAAAAGATGTACAAGATATATTAAAAGAGAAAAGCCCAGAATAGCCTTCTAATACTATCCCATGTGTGGATTTTTGAAGGAAATTGACTATATATATATTTTGTACTGCAATAGAAAACCTCGGGAAAGATCTACACAAGAAACTGAACAGTGGTTACCTCTGGGGGTTGCTTTATTTTCTATTTTGCATTGTTCTCTACTGCTTTGAACTTAATTTCTTTATGCAGAGGTGGGGGGGGTGGCACACCTGCAGGATGTGGATCAAACCTGTGGCATAGCAGTGACCTGGGTCACTGCAGTGACAACACTGAATATTTAACCCACTGTGCCAGAAGGGAACTGAACTTATTTTCATAAACATGCATTACTTTTAAAATGTAAAAGAAAATATTTAAAGGAGGAATTAGGGACCGAAAGGTAATTTATCAAAATTAAAAGAAGGAATTTATAAGAAGATGTGGTACATATACATAATGGAATACTACTAAGCCATAAAAGAGAACAAAGTAATGCCATTTGCAGCAACATCAAGATTCTCATACTAAGCGAAGTCAGAAAGAAGACAAATACCATGCGATATCACTTACATGTGGAATCTAAAATATGGCACATATGAACCTATCTATAGAACAGAAACAGTTTCACAGACATGGAGAGCAGATTTGTGGTTGCCAAAGGGAGGGGGGAGGGATTGGGATGGACTGGGAGTTTGGGGTTAGTAGGTACAAACTATTACATTTAGAATGGATAAATAGGGTCCTGCTGTATAGTACAGGGAACTATATTCACTTTGCTATACAGTAGAAATTGACAGAACATTGTAAATCAACTATAATATAAATTTTTTTAAAAAGAAATTTACCAAATTTACCATTAGAAGGCAAATTCAGCAATAGGGCCTGAGGTCCGTAAGACATGGTGGCTGATTTGTAAACCCTTCCCAACCCAGCCAACTTGGCAACATGAACACGCAGCCCTCCCTTGTTAAGGTAAACTCCTTGAGACCTAAGCAGTCTTGCTATGGGGCCCCCAATAGCACGGCTGAGGAGAGAGAGTGGTTCCCTTCCCCACTTGAAGCCAACTGCTGAGTCATCAAGATACAAGGAGGGAAAGTACTGGTGGCCAGAGCCATTGGCAGGGATTTGCACCCAGTGACAGAGTCCCAGCTCAGCCGAAGCAGAAGGCAGTGAGTCTGGCTGATCCCTATCCCAACTAATAGCAGGACGGATCTCCAGCTTGGTTATCACCAAGTCTTGGCACAGGAGTCTTGGCACAGTGGAGGTGATGGCAGACTTGCAGGTATCCAGCAACAGCAGAAGGAAGAAATCATCAGGACCGGGTCAGGAATGCATCTGGGTAATACAAGCTTGGAAAATCACAGAGGCACTTGAGGAAAATCTACCAGAGACTGGAAGGTCTGAGTGAGTCCTTGAGCATGTTAAGTTAATGATATATTCAGGTTTCATGTATTCTTCTGACATATTGAGGTCTTACTACATGCAAAGCACAGTAGCAAGCAGTAAATAAGACAAACATGGAGTTTAAGTTGAATTGGATGAAAACAAAATTGCCACTATTCGACGTTTTTGGACTAAAAAAAAAACAACAGCACTTTCTTATGGCTCAACATGAATATATTCTGAAAAGAGAAGGAACAAAGGGAAAAAAATTGGGAGTTCCCTGGTGGCTCAGCCAGTTAAGGATCCAGCATTGTCACTGCTGATGCTCAGGTGCTGTTGTGGCTGGGTTCTATCCCTGGCCCAGGAATTCTGCATGCCAGGGTCACAGCCAAGGAAAAGAAAAAGAATTAATTGTTGATTGCAATTATGGAAAGAGCTATAAAGGAGCAATCATACCTAATCCAGTCTAGGGTATGGTGTGTATGGCGCTGGTCTAGAAAGCCTTCCCTATAGTTGCTTTTGAGGAGGTGAGGGGGAAAAGAGATTAATTTACCGAGGGAGAGAGAAGGATATCATTCCTGGCAGTTAGGTGCAAAGGCCTTGAAGGGCAGGAAACAGGTCTATTCCAGGGACCGAGAAAGTGACTTAAGCTGCGGAAAGGGGCAGAGGTGGCAGAGAAGAAGGAGGATGAGGATGAGAGGATGCTGAGAGGGAAACAGAAGCCAGTTAGGCCTTTCAGGCCCTTTTAAGGACCTCGGGTTTCATCCCAGGAGATTTAAAAAGCAATCGCATTTATGTGGATCCAAAAGCTGGCAAAGTCTTGGGAACATTCGGGTTCAAAGAATGTTCTTTCCCTTTTGGTCAGAGCCCAGAGGTTTACAGCTACCGAGGCTAGTATGTGGCTGCATCGGGATTGGATTCTAGGTCCTTCCAAAGAGTTTTCTCCACCCAGGACGCCACTGAGAGGGTGGCAGTAGTGAAGCAGACAGCAGGCCAAGGCCCGCTCTAGGAGGCCGAGGAGGACAAAGAGGCCGCGTGCGCCCCGGGCACCCCCACTCCCGGGAGGCAGCTCAACGCCCAGCAGTCCTGGCGGAAGCGGCGCACGGAGAAGCAGTAGATGAGCGGGTCTAGACAGCTGTTGAGACTTAGCAGCGCTAGGCTGAGAGTGTGCAGGACGTCGAGCGTGGAGGCGGCGCGGCACCCGCCGCCGTCGGGGCCCGCGGCGCCCTCCTGCCCGGCCACCCACGGCGCCAGCAGCAGGTGGTAGGGCGCCAGGCAGAGGGCGAAGACCAGCAAGAGCCCCAGCACCATGGTCCTGGCCGCGCGCCGGTGCGGGCCGGTGGGGGCCGGGCCCGGGCCCGGGCCCGAGGGCGCCGCGAGCGCCCGCGCCAGGCTCACGTAGGCCGCGAGCACCAGAAGGAAGGCGGCAGCGAAGAAGGCCACGGTGGCGTAGGCCAGGCCCGCACGCGCCCAGCCGCGCTCCAGGCAGCGAGCGGAGCCGCCGGGTCCGGGGCGCAGCGCGTGCGGGGCGGCCAGCGAGGGCGCTGCACAGGCCAGGCCCGCCAGCCAGGCGGCGGCGCAGGCGGCGCGGGCGGGCCCGCGGCGGCGCAGCGCCGAGCGGGCGGTCGCCCTGGGCCCGGGCCGGCGCACCGAGCCGCAGCGGCACACGCTGATGAGCGCGGCGAAGGAGACGGCCGCGTAGGTGGACACGTAGTAGGCAGCCCCCGCCGCGCGGCAGGCGGCCTCCGGGAAGGGCCAGTGGGCCGGGCCAAGGTAGTAGGTGAGCCACAGCGGCAGCGTGAGCGTGAAGAGCACGTCGGCCAGGGCCAGGTTGAGCAGGTAGAGACGCAGGGCCTGACCCAGGCGCCGGCCGCTGCGGACGAACACCGCCAGGGCGGCCACGTTGGCCGGCAGCCCCAGGGCCAGCGCTAAGGCGTAGGCCGCGGGCACGACGATGAAGCGAGCAGGGTCGTCCCAGGGGCTGCAGCTGCCAACACCCAGGTCCTCAACGCTGCTGTTCATCTCGGACCTTGGACCGTCGAGAGGAGAAGCGGTCACTCTGGAGGCTAGCCACACAAGAAGCCCCCCATCCCGCCCCCTCACCCTGTCCCAGTCCTCTCTTCTCAGGGGGAGGAGACTACGAAAGCCCATGTGTAGGGCTGAGAACCGAGCTCAAGCAGTTCTTGAGGGGATGGAGAGGAAGGCAAAGACTCCAGAGTGAATTTGAAGTAGAATAGGCATAGTGACAAGATGTGGAAAATGAGGAAGAGGCTAGAATCCCAGATGGCTTGGAAATCTCCAACCTTGGGGACTGGGAGGGTGGAGGTGCCCCTCACAGATAGAGTATGGTTCCAGTTTGTGGGGCACAGGCATGTACATTAAGCCCAAGCAAGGCTGAGCCAACGGGAAGTTATGGAGAAGCTAGGCTGGAATATAGAGTCCTTCCCAGAAAAAGCCCAATCTTCTCGGCTCACTCCATGTGCCATCCAGGTCAGTTGGGGGAGAGGGGAGCAAGGCATGGATGGAGTTATTACGGTCTTGGGATGCACAGTGGCCTTGGACTTACCTTGGAGAAGGTCCTCTCCTGGGGCTTGCCTGGAGCACCTTGTGCAGGGCTGAAAATGTTTCACATCTCTCAGGCCTTCCAGCCTGTTTCCTTCTCCCTTGTCTTTGACCACAAACAAGTCCTGGTTTTGATTTGAAACTTTGGGCAGCAAAGCAAAAAGAGCACAGGCCTGGGAATGAGGCAGATTCTAAATACACACATTTATCTGCCACGTGACCTTGGGCAAATTACTCAGCTTCACTGAACCTGTCTTCTCTGCTGTAAAATGGAGATTAAAATTCCTACCTCACAGGTTATTGAGAGGATTATGAGAAAACATGAGTAAAACTTTGAGCACTGGCTGACACTGGAGAGATACTTCATAACCATTAGCTCCCTTCCCCTCCAGGCAGCACGGATAAATGTGTACACCCACACAGTCACACATAGAGTGTTAGAGACAGAGACACCTTGCACATGCCTCCTCTCCCCAAGGGGGGTAAGTGCACAAGCCAATGTCCTTTTTGTATTTTTGGCACATAGTTACACTCCTAGGGTGTTCCCAAACATGGATCCTCCAATATCAAAGTTTGTACTTCTGCCTTTGACACTCTCAGGCGCCAGTCCTTTCCGGGACCCTGAGGGTGTGTATTCCATCTCCCCCTCCCTCTCAGCTCTGCCCACCATGGCTCTAGCTCCCAACTGCTCCGCCCTGCACCTCTCCCTGCCATCCCACCAGATCATTCTTCTCTTACCGCTTGTTCTTCTGGCTGCTACAGCTCTCTCTGGGGCCCTGGACTTCAGGAGCTGAGCTAGAGCAGAATCCACTCCCACCCACACATCCTAGACCCTCCCATCAACCAACTAATCCCAGGACATGACATGAAGAATGGGCCCAACAGCTGGAGTCCACTTGTGGCAACTGTGAGCTGGGTTTGTGGGATGCAGCCAGGGTGCCAAGGGAAGGGAGTGTCAATTCAAGGCAAGGGGGCACAGGGAGGGAGATAGGCCTTGCAGTTGAATGTCCTTATGCTGACCTGGCCAAAGTTTAGACTGTGGTTAAAAGGGCCCATTTTCTAAGACCTACTTCTCCTTGGGCTGAGGAGGCACTGCCTGCGCCAAAGATACTCCTGCTGCTGTCAATCCCAACTGCTCCTCTATACCAGCTGGCCAGCCTACTTCTCCAGCACCCTGCCTTTCCTGCAGCTGCCGGGTGGGCCCTACAACCAAGCTTGTGGGGCCCTGTAGCTGCTAATCAGCTTACAGGCCAAGCCTTGATAAACAAGAGCCTTCATGCCAGCTGAGAGGTTTTACTTAAAGTCCTGGTTGGAGACAGGCTGGCTGTGGAATCCTGGAAGGGGTAGAGATGGTAAGAGGCCAGGATCCTAGGGTTTCCAGGCTCTACTTTCGAGGGCTTCAAAATTTTCATGCTGAGGGGCAATTCTGTGAAGTAGTGCAGATTTAATCATACTGGCTCAGTCACCCCATCTACCTTCAAGGTAAAGGGAGCAGGGGTGCCATGCCTGCCCACTTCCAACTTTGGCAGCTGGTGCTTTGGAAAGTGTGGGTTCTGGAGTCAGTCAGACCTTAATTCTAACCTCAGGTAACATATACGCACTTGTTTTCTGAATCCATTTTCTCATCTGGAGAACAAACAGTTATTTAATGACAAGCGCTATTTAATAGCATTTACTGATGAGCGCTTATTATGTGCCAGGCACTACTTAAGCACTTAACTCCTAAATCTTCACAAATCTTAATGAAATATTTGCCATTATTATCCATATTTTGCAAATAAGTTAGTAAGTAGCACTATCTACCCTTCTTTGCTGACCACTTGACCAGTGTGGGTAAATCTTAACTATTCTAAGTCCATCTTGGGAATCCCATTTCTCTTGCCAGTGACTGGTCTAAGAATGGAAATGTGACAGTTCTACACAGTGGGATATGAAGGGGAAATCTAGGGGTCTTTTTTTGTCTTTTTGCCTTTTCTTGAGCCGCTCCTGCGGCATATGGAGGTTCCCAGGCTAGGGGTCCAATCGGAGCTGTAGCCGCTGGCCTACACCAGAACCACAGCAACACGGGATCTGAGCCGCATCTGCAACCTACACCACAGCTCACAGCAACGCCGGATCCTTAACCCACTGAGCAAGACCAGGGATCGAACCCGCAACCTCGTGGTTCCTAGTCGGATTCGTTAACCACCGTGCCATGACGGGAACTCCTAAGGGTCTTTTAAGAGAGATTTCCCCTCTCTTTTCACCTTTGGATATTATGTGCAAATGTGCTGTCTGGAGCTGCTGCAGCTATTTTGTAACCCCAAGGGCAGTAGTCAATAAATTAAAAGCAGCAGAGCACAAACCTGAAAGAATATCAGTCCTTGATGTCAACATAAAGCAGCCAAAATACTCATTGAAAATGAAGCTATGTTATCTCTTGACCTCTGTGAGATTAAAAGTGTCCTTATTGTTTTGATACTCTGTGTATATAGTATACATACGCTACTATATATAAATATATATATACACACACATACATACATATATATATATATACACACTTACTATATATATATATACACTTACTATATATATATATATATACACTTACATATATATACACTTACTATAGATAGACTGCATCACTGTGCTTTCAGATACAAGAAGCCCTAAGAGTGCCAACCTGACTGAGGTTTCAAGTGTCAGAGCAGAAATGCCCATTCCGTAGTGAAGAGGAAATGGAGTAATATACATAGATTCTTTCACTCCTGTGGGCTCCCAAAAGCCACTGTCCCTACCCCGAAAAGCAATGCGTAGGCTAGTGGCTGGTGTATTTGCATAAAACAAAAGAATTCTTTTTTCTTTACTATGTTTCTTATGGGAGGCACATCACCTCCCAAAAGACCGCCACTGAGGTGAAGATGGTTGGTGAAGTGATAGCAGGTACCCTAACATGGTCACTTTCCCTGAGAATTGTCACACACATGCACACACACACACACACACACCCTTCTGACAACTGTCTAGGACCTCTGGGATTCACCCCAGGTTTCCAGCACTGCTTTAACACACAGCATCCCTTGGAGTTGGCTGTCTCCTGCCTCCAGGTAGGTGTCCAAGGAGCACTGCACTGAGTGCCCTGGCAGTTTCAGGCCTTGTAAAACGACAGTTTGATGCCCACCTTTGTTAGCCCCTGCAATTCTAAAATGCATGAGATAAAAAGGAATGGCAGGGAAAACCTCATGTGGTTCAGAAGGGCACAGGCAGAAGCAGATGTACTCAATACTCCGCCATGCTCAATGGGGACATTCTAAGCATGTAACAGAAACCTTTAAAATGTGCATGCTTTTTGAACCAGCACCCTCACTTCTAGGGAAAGAAAATAAGTATGCAAAGGTGATTCACTGTGAGGTTTACAACAGCAAAAAATCGGGAACAGTACAAATGTTCCTTAGTGGGAGCTCATATAAATACATTATGGTACATCCTTACAACGGACTACTACACAGCCATTAATATCAATGAGGGAAAAGAGACATGGAATGGTATTACAATGTATTAGGCTTAAAAAGCAGGTAATAAAGTCAAATATAAAATCTCATTTTCATTAAACAATATCTAAATAAAGGCGCAGAAAAAAGTTGGAAGGTACAGTTACACAAAGGAATTGAAAGTAGTTACTTGGGGCATTAAAATTTTGGGTGATTTACATTTACTATTTTCAAATGACATGAGGAATGCTGGAATGTGTAACACGTACCCCTCAAAAAAGAGCGGTAACCATCTAAGCGAGAAAGCAGGGCCAGGTAGACCAGATGTCTACTTCAACACTGGCCGACCTTGGTAGTATTGGCAATGAGGTGGCATTCTTGTCTTCCACCATGTTCCTGCTTTGACAGTGACATGGCATGAAGAGGCAAGAGACACTCTACTCCCAGAAGTCCTTGAATTCACTGGGAGAATTCTTCCTAGTAGGTCTGAACATCTTTTTAGTTTAGACTAAGAGCTAGCAGATATCCAGCAGCAGCAGGAGCCCCAGGCAGATGATGGCTGGGATGCAGGTGTTCAGTGACTCTTTCAGAGATGCCAAAGTGAAGATGGCCCCTAGAATGGAAAATGAGGTCCCTGAGGCTCCCCCCTGGGTGTGCCCAGGGGATTCAGGGGCTCAGAGCCCTCCAGCCAAGGCTGACCCACTCCAGCTTAAGCCCTCTCTTGAACACTCCCCTCCCACATACATACCCAAATACCCTCAACTAGCTGCATTCATCTCTCTCAGAGAAGGCAGAACCAGAAATCAGAAGTTTCTTGAACGTAGCCCCCTCTCAGTTGGCAAGAAAGAAACAGGAACAATCCAACCAAATAGGTTAGGTAGGTGAGTAGGTGGGAATTTTGGAACAAATTCTCCCTGATCCTTCTCCTTTCTCAATCCTAGTGGAAGGAAGGAGGCCCAGGGGTTGGTGGTGGAGGTGCAGGAAAGATCTGGAAATGAGGGAAGCTACAGAGATGGAAAGAAATCCTGGAAGAAGGGCAGTGGTGGCAGAAGCAATAGTGACTTAAGGCCAGAGGAAACGGAAGCGCCTGAAGATGTCTAGCCTTCGAAGCAGCAGCTGTCTTTGTACATCAGCAGTTCCTGTGGGCAGAGTTGCTATGAGGGGGCCCTCTAGGAATGCCGGCCACAGGGAAATTCTCTGCCTTTCTGTTCAGGGGGCCCAGATTCCTTGCTCTCTGTTCCCACCTGCCAGACACATGAGTCCAGTGGCAGCTGCTACTCCATCCCCTCATTTCAGGGTAGAGGTGAAAAGAAAGGGGTAGGGGCTTTTAATTTACAATATATTATAATGAAAATACCATGCAGCCAATAGAATTGATGACAGACAAAGTATATTTGACAAAGTGTTAGATTAGGTTTAAAAAGAAACTGTCCTAATCTGAAGGCCTTGGAAACTGCAATAGAGCAGGAAGTGCTTCTGGTTTCAGAGAAAAAGGATTGCAACAGTAAAGAGAACAGCCAGAATTTTGTGTCACCCTTCCCCAGAAGTCCCCATTTCACCAGCCCAGGTGCAGCCCCCTTACCCATCATGAGCAGAGTCAAAAGCAAGTTACTGATCTCTTGCAGCATCGGTGGGCCCAGGACCAGCAGCAACCCAGCCAGCAGTTCCAGCCAGCCCACAGCTACTTGGTAGCTCATGGGATCTGGCTGGTAGCCGAACACCTTCAGTGGAAACACCTCAGCGAACTGCACGAACAGAGCTTTCTAGAGATGGCAGGGAATGCCTGTCAGCCACAGTCACCAAGGATCCACTCCCCAGGTGCTCCACAGGGGCACTCTGTCCCAGTGCCCTTGACTCCCCTAGCAAAGAAGTCACTACTCTAGGCCAAGTCCAGGGCTGAAGTCAGCCAGCCTGGAAAGGACAGGGCCTCCCGAGGGAGCAGAGCTTTGGGATCAGGGATAGGTTTTATGCTCCAAGAAGGGCTGAATGGTGGTACAGAGATGGACTGTTTTTCTCACCAGGTTACAACCCAGCCCCAAATCCCAGGAAGGGGAAGCGAGACTTGGGCCTTCTCATCTAGGACCAAGGCCTTTGGGACGCCACAGCTTCTCTTCCTTGCCTGGCCTGGTTTCTCTTCAGGCTAGCAGGCAGGGGATATTTGGAGATGAGGAAGGGGATGGAAGGGAAGGTTGTTCCTTAAACAGATTTCACTCAGTATCAGATGCTGGGACTTGGATCTCATGGCAGTTGCTAGAAGGGGAGTTGAGGGTGTCAAAGTGAGTGACTCATCTCACTGGGTCAAACTCTGTCCTGGGCCACATCTCAATCCTCAGGTTGGCTACCTTTTCCTGCTCCCCCATTTCAGCTCTACCTCCTGTACCCAGGATTGTAAGGGAAAAACTCTGTCTGGCTCTGAGGATGTCCTTCCCCAAACAACCCACCACCCTAAGCGAAGAAGGAGGAGGAGAATCCAGGCCTGGGAGAGGGAGGCTGGCAGGCCTAGAAGTGGGGCTTATCTGAGGGGCTGGGCAGACTGATAGACATAAGAACAGGAAAGCTTTCTTGAGAGTGTGGAACTAGACAGAAAGCTGAAGGGCCACTTCTATGCTTCCCTCTCGGGATTCAAAGTCAGGATTTGGTTCCTGCTTCCAGAGTGGCCTGCAACCTTTAGCAGATACACTTCACATTCAGGGCGGGTTTCCTATCCTGCCAAGCGGCTGGGGGTTTAAAAAACCCCTGCCTCATGAACCTCCCAAGAATCGAAGCAAACGAAGGCGGGCAAGCAGGTCCCACTCCCTCCCCCTGGGTCCTGCTCGGGTTCCAGATTTGCCTGAGGCCACCAACGCCCTTGTGGAAAATCCAGAGAGGAACTGCCCAGGAAGAGGCCCACGTCTAAGTCGCGGTCCGGTGCTCTCCCCCAGCCCGGGCCTGAAAGCAGGCGGGTCCGCGAGGCGCGGGGCCGGGGCTGGCAGGGCGCCGGGGTCACGGCCGGGGTCGCAGAGACCGCCGCCGCCGCCGCCGCCGCCGCCGCGCATGGCCGATCCCCCAGCCCAACCACCCACACCGCGCCGCTCACCATCTGCTCCGACACCGGAGCGGAGATCTGCCCCGAGAGCTTTGCTGTCCCCGTGAGCGCGAAGAAGCCGCCCAGAAGGACGCGCAGAGCTGCGAGCGGGAGCGCCATGGCCGCGCAGGCCTCCCAGACGGCGCCCGCCCCCGGGCAGGCCCCGCCGCAAACCCGCCCCCTGCCGCCTGTAGGAGTCCTCCCTCAGCCGCGGCCCGAAGATCTGCGCTAGAGCCTCCGGTCCTCACCTTACTGGGCGGGTGCCTCCCGCTTTTGACCCAGCACCGGCTGCGGGAGGAAAAGGAGCTTGGGCGGGGACACCCATTGCACAGATGGGGACACCGAGGCTCACTTGCTCTTAATTGACTAAACGGGCCCTCTGAATTCAGGGACAGTCTCCCAGCCAGTATGGACTGGGTAGAACCAAACATGGGTACCTGGACGCATCTTGCAGAAGAGTTCGGTTATAATCAAAAGACCTAACTTCAGCGGGCATCAGTGTCTACATCTGTAAAGGGGGACAACGTCGATCTGAGCCTGGATCAGGCCTAGCACAATGCCTGGCACATGTAAGAACTCAAAAGAGTTATTTGTAAATTAGTAAATTTATAAAATTATTAGGAATAAATCAGTAACGAGTAATTAAATTTGTCAGTAGAGAGGCTTTGGTTGAACAAACCCTATAGGCCACTCCTGGCCCGTCTGCTCTTACCTGGAAATCTACCTAGACCTAGATGACCAATATGACAAACTGGGTCAGCTCTCTGGGTTTTTTTACTCCTTCCCCCTCCCCCAGCTAACGATGTATTTGTTTACATTTTTAAATATATATATATATATATTTTTTTTTTTTTTGCCATTTCTTGGGCCGCTCCCGCGGAATATGGAGGTTCCCAGGCTAGGGGTCAAAGAGGAGCAATGCCGGATCCTTAACCCACTGAGCGAGGCCAGGGACTGAACCCGCAACCTCATCGTTCCTAGTCGGATTCGTTAACCACTGAGCCACGACGGGAACTCCAATGATAAAAATTTTTATGGAAGTTTTCATAACACATGAAAATTACATGTAATTCATTTTTCATTGTTCATAAATAAGTAGTTTTATTGAAAGACAGCCACATTCATTTGTATATAGTCTGCAGTTGGCTGCTTTTGTGCTGTAAACGCAGAACTGAGTGTTCTCACCTTACGGCCTACAAAGCCTAATATATTCACTACCCTGGCCTTTTATGAAAAAGGTTTGCCAAACCCCGATCTAGAGAGCCAGAGAGGATCTTTACAGGGGTCTCAAACTCTCCCCTGCTTCCACTTCCTGTTAGCAGGGCTGCTTGGACTTCGTTTTCCACCTACCCGCAACTTGCTGGGTAGGTAGCTGGCTGGCTGAAGACTGAAATGTCCCATGTGCTTCTAAAGGCCAAGCCGTTTCAATGTCCAGGTGTGCTAGCTATTACATTATAAACTGGGCCTATCACTACCTACATCTTTGTCACTAATCCAAATTATGTGATCAATCAATAAAATAGCTAAATTCTCTATCTTGGATTATTAAAATTATAGTTATTTGTAAATGCATATATTAAATTCCTCAACAAAAAGAAAAATTATTAAAACACTTATTAAATCACCGAAAACACATATCCATATTAGGAAATTATATTTTAGGATATTTATCTCATACAAAATTTAACACAAAATTATAGACTTTGATAATAATTGATAATAAGCAATATGCACATTACTATTCTTTTTCCTTGACTAATTTCTCTATCCTCGGAATTAAAGATGTGACTGCAAGTCGTAGGGCAGGGCCAGAAACCAACAGATTTCTTTGCTTTAACTCAGTCAAAGCTGAAAATGTAGCATCACATAAATAAATAGTTGAAAAAGGCAATAAAAATTTCATTGCCTTTTCATGGAGTTCTGGGTAACTTGCCTTTGCATTTATCCAAAACTGAGTTACAGACATTGATTTAAATATTGATTGTAATCCTAAATCTGAAGATAACTGTGCTAGTTTTTCTTCTTCAAAGTCCGTGAGATTACTATTTTGATGGTTCATAAAAGGATTAATTATCCACAAATTTCCTGAACGCAAGTCTTCTTCAGGTAGATAACAGTCATTGAACATTTGAGAAAGTCCTTCGAGGTGTTCAAAAATAATGCTTGAAATACTTCTCATATTTAAGCCTGATGAGTTTGAAAATTCAGAAAATGAAGGGAACATATCATAATCATTCTCTTGTGTGCGCTTCAACCACATTTTTAACTTTTCCTTAAGCATATCAATTTTATTATACAAACTGAAGAGAGTGGTCATAGTTCCTTGGAGACTTAAATTTAGTTCATTTATAAGTGAAAAAATATCTGATAAATAGGCCAACTTTGCAACCCATTCCTCATCAAAAAAATATTCAGCCAAATCTGAGTGCTTTTGATTTAAAAATATTTCAATTTCATGTCGTAATTCAAATAATCTTTTTAAAATTCTCCCTCTCGATATCCAACGTACTTCAGCGTGAAGTGGTAAATTCAAGTGCTCAGACCCCATCTCTTCACACAAAATTGTTAACATCCGTGAATTCAATGCATTGCTCTTTATAAAACTTAAAATTTGTGCTGACTGCAAAAGAATTTCATGTAAGCATGGAGACAACTTTGCTGCTGCTAAATGTTCACGGTGAATAAAACAGTGTGTAAATGCCACTGTATTCATGGCAACTTCTTGAATTTTTGCCCTTAAACCAGAACACCTACCAGTCATGCTTGCAGCCCCATCTGTACAGAGACCAACACAATGTTTCCAATTCAGAGATTTACTATCAATATATTTATTTATTAGTTCAAATATTTCAAAACCAGTCATTTGAGAAGGCATTTCAATGCAACATAATAATTCTTCTTTTATATCACTACAACCATAATCAATGAAACGAATATAGCACAAAAGAAGGGCGGCATTTGACATTTCTGATGACTCATCTATCTGAAGGGCAAACCACTTTG
Source organism: Phacochoerus africanus (assembly GCF_016906955.1). Taxonomy (NCBI): domain Eukaryota; kingdom Metazoa; phylum Chordata; class Mammalia; order Artiodactyla; family Suidae; genus Phacochoerus; species Phacochoerus africanus. The sequence goes on from NC_062551.1 coordinate 90,833,160, forward strand.
ATTCTCTGACTTTTTGAATCAGCTGATCTTCAATGTCTGCAGATAGTTCATCAATCCTGTGTCCAATCGTATTATTAGAAAGAGGAATGGTTTTCATTTTGTCTCCAGCACTGGAACCCAAAACTTCCGAACACATTTCTACTAAATATGGTTTAATTAATTCTTCAGCAATGGAAAATGGCTTTTTGCTGGCAGCAATTTGGAAAGCAATTAAATACGAAGCTTTCAAAAGTGACTTTTCAACTAGTAAACACTTTTTCAAAGCACTGTTTTGACATTCCATTTCAAGAGACTTTTGTTCAAAAAAATCTACTGGTTTGTTTTCTAATTCTGAATGCTTTGTCTTCAAATGATGAGAAAGATTTGCTGGCTTCATGTTTTCACTGGATAAAATTTCTCCACAAATGACACACTGTGGTCTTGGTGAACCTTCTTTTGATCCCGGACAGATAATAAAACCAACTTTTAAATATTCTGCATCATAAGTCTGGAAAAAACCTATTCTTTTTCTCTTTGCAGGTGGAGAATCAAGTTCTGCATCATTTTTTTCATTAGGCATAGATAAATCTGAATGAAATATTTGAATCACTGTTATTTTCAAAAAGAAGCAATTTTTTTTTTTTTTTTTTTGCTTTTTAGGGGTGCACCCATGGCATATGCAAGTTTCCAGGCTAGGGGTTGAACCGGAGCCACAGCTGCCGGCCTACACCACAGCCCATGGCAATGCCGGATCCCCAAGCCACTGAGCGAGGCCAGGGATCAAACCCGCATCCTCATGGATCCTAGTCAGGATCATTAACTGCCGAGCCACGAAGGGAACTCTGAACAATGTTCTTTATGTCTGTCCCCCCGCACATTTAAAATTTATACTTTGTTACCATTTATATTTGTCAAGCATATACTAATTAAGGTTTAAACACAAACCATAATGCTTCCATGATGCTACTGAAAACTGAATTTCTCCTTTGACCAAAGCTTAGTCATCTACTGTAGAGAAGCTGTAGGCTGTGGTACATGTACTAACAATGCCACATATTCAATAGATTAGTGGAATTTGGGCTGATGTCTACAGACCACACCAAATTAAGAATAAACTCTTTTACTTTTTAAAAGATGAGAAAAAAATGTTGCAAAAAGTTAACATTTGGCGAATCTAGATGACGGGTTTTATTCATTGCGTATATTAATTCAAGGGTGTTCATTTTCAATCTTTCTGAATTTCGAAAGTTTTCAAAAGTAAGTTGAGGGGAAAAGTGGCTATTAGTTTCAATACCCAGTGTCACTGAAGGTGTAGAGAAATGGATAGTCTCAAACACTGCTGGTTGGAGCATAAATTGATATAACTTTTCAGGAAGGCAATTTTGCACTACACATCAAAATCTAAGCCTTAAAAATCTATGAGAGCTTTTGAATCAGTAATTCCACTACCCAGGATTTATCCTAAGGACATAATTAGACAAGTGGAGAAAGATCCACTTACACGGCTTAACTCAGTACTGTTGATAACATTAAAAAACTCGAAGCAATCTAAATGTCCAGCCTTAGAAGGATGGATATACATTGTGTATTTCTATACATTATACACATTTGAATCTATGTAACCATTAAGAATCTCAATGTATATTTAAATTTACCCTGATGTGAAATGATGTTTTCGTGCAGTGTCAAATGAAAAAGTAGTTTACAAGAGTATATAGAATACATTCTAAAATTTAATTTAGAAATTCAAAAAATGCGTAAGCATACCCATACCCACATATATAGATGTCCACAGATCCCTTACTATTTTCCACATGTGAATGTATATTTAATATAAATTCATGCACACAAAGAGTGTATCGTATTATACACCTTATACATTTTATATCATTAGCATGTAAAACAATCAAATTTACTGAAGAAAGAAAACAGAATTCTCCTTGACTCCTACCAAAAGAAAGCCATCCTACATAAAAACTTATGGTTAGTTGTTGACAGACTAAGCTTTTAAATACAGTATATTCTGTGAAGTAAAGTTATCATTAAAAACAAAAATCAGGAGTTCCTTGGTGGCCTAGCAGTTAAAGACCCACCATTGTCACTGCTATGGCATGGGTTTGATCCCTGACCTGGGAACTTCTGCATGCCACAGGTGAGGCCAAAAATATATAAATATTTATATTTTGGACAGAGTGGGCTGTAAGAATAATTGAAAATATAAGGGTAGTGGGATTAAAAGCAGTTAACATGGATTGGGGCAACAGTATACAATATTCTCTATCATGAATTCAAATAGTCTTCCTGATCACCAGCACCTCATACAGTTTTACTTTTAGTAAATCAATTCAGTGTTTTAAAAAAGAACCAAGGTTCAAACACTAATGCTGTTGGAGTTCCTTGGTGGCCTAATGGTTAAAGGATCCAGCACTGTCACTGCTGTGGCACAAGTTCAATCCCTAGCCTGGGAACTTCCTCATGCCATGCATGTGGCCAAAAAAAAAACCACTGATGCTTTTAAATTTGTATCTTAGTGATTATAACGGCTTGTCTGTACATTTGAAAAGCAATGCACACATACAGAAGATGCCTGGCCACTCTACACATAGTACTTTGTGTGCATACAAATTCAAATTAGTAGTTATTAGTGCTAGTGACAATAAATACAACAGGAATCAATTAGATGTTCAAAGGATGTGATCCAAGAATTAATGTATGTTTTCACATTTTAGAAATTGTCAATTTTATTGTCTTCTCTTAAAAAAACAAAAACACACAAAACAGAAAACAACTTACAACATGTGGAAAGCACAACACATACCTGTCTGGCATTCCTTGTGCTGTATATGTGGTTTGCAAGAGGTGGCCTTGGTCTGTGTGACGGGTTTGCATAGTACGGCTTTGTTCTTTAAAAGCCTCGAAGACTGAGGAGACAGAAGTTTCATGGCATCTGTCTTCATACTTCCCTAGGTAAAAACAAATTCAGAAACCAAAGAGATTCTTTTAGTACTTTCTCACTGATTAAACTGCAATCAATTGAAAGGTGATACATATCAAGAGAAATATAATTTTCTGAAAGAGTGGCACAATAAAGTCACTTTGGAAAATACACCCTCTAATTCCTAATTCTTCAAACCAGTAATCAGTTCCTTTTTTTTTTTTTTTTGCTTTTTAGGGCCAAACCCATGGTATATATGGAAGTTCCCTCACTAGGGGTCAAATTGGAGCTGCAGCTGCTGGCATATACCACAGCCACAGCCATGTAGGATCTGAGTCTGCAACTTATACCACAGCTCACAGCAATGCTGGATCCTTAACCCACTGAGCCATGCCAGGGATCAAACCTGCATCCTCAAGGAAACTTGTCAGACTCGTTATCACTGAGCCACATGAGGAATTTCCCAGTTCCATTTATTGAGTTTTAAAGTACTCTGTCTGGAGTTCCCGTCGTGGCACAGTGGTTAACGAATCCGACTGGGAACCATGAGGTTGCGGGTTCGGTCCCTGCCCTTGCTCAGTGGGTTAAGGATCCGGCATTGCCGTGAGCTGTGGTGTAGGTTGCAGACGCGGCTCGGATCCCGCGTTGCTGTGGCTCTGGCGTAGGCCAGTGGCTACAGCTCCAATTCAACCCCTAGCCTGGGAACCTCCATATGCCGCGGGAGCAGCCCAAGAAATAGCAACAACAACAACAACAACAAAAAGACAAAAGACAAAAAATAAAAAAAATAAAAAAGTAAAGTACTCTGTCTTAAATAAGTACAATCAAAACAATGAAAACAATCTTTGCTGATTAGGACAATTGGCTATTTAGAAAAATTAGATCCAACCTCTATGTAAAAAACATCCCATATCAATTAAAGACCTCGACATGAAAAAAAAAAAACAACTTTAAACTCAATAGACAATTTTCTTTTCCTCTTTTTCTTTCTTTCTGTTTTTTTGGGCCACTCCTTTGGCATATGGAGGTTCCCAGGCTAGGGGTCGAATTGGAGCTACACCTGCCGGCCTACGCCACAGCCACAGCAACTCGGGATCCAACACTTACACCACAGCTCATGGCAACGCTGGATCCTTAACCCACAGAGCGGAGCCAGGGATGGAACCCACAACCTCATGGTTCCTAGTCAGATTGGTTTCTGCTGGACCATGAAGGGAAATCCTTTGATTTTTGTTATTTTTCCCAATGGACAATTTTCAAATAACCAGAACTCAGAAAAGCACTCTTAAATAAAATATAAAAGAGTGAAAAATAAAGTAAAAAGACTGATACATTTGACTACCTTGAAATCTAAAACTTCTGCAAAGGTCTTTAAAGTTGAAGGATAAGCAACAGAGTGGAAGAATATAGTAAAAACATGTTCTTTCATTCAATAAACATTTACTGAATGCTTACTATAGGCCAGATCCTGTTTTAAGCCCTGAGGATACGGCACAGACAAAGCCCTGCTTTTATGGGCCTTACATTCGAGAAGGAGACACAGAATATAAACAAGTAAAAGGAATATGAGATGTGTGATTCCAGGTAGTGATAAGGGCTTTATGAAAGAAAGAAAGCAGGATAAGGGAATGGAGAGTGATAGCTCAGAGGAGAGGTAACTTTGGAGTAAATATCTGAGCAAAGACCTTCTGAATATTCAAAAGGGTATGCCTTGCAGAGTTGCTGTGGTGGCTCAGCGAAAATGAATACAACTAGCATCCATGAGGACGCAGGTTCGATCCTTGGCCTCGCTCAGTGGGTTAAAGATCTGGCATTGCCTTGTGCTGTGGTGTAGGTCACAGCTGAGACTTGTATCCTGCATTCCTGTGGCGCAGGCCAGCAGCTACAGCTCCGATTCAACCCCTAGCCTGGGAACCTCCATATACCTCGGGTGCAGCCCTAAAAAGACCAAAAAAGGGGGGGGGGGTATGCCCTGCAAACACCTGAGGTCAGAGGATTACAGGCAGAGGGACTGAGGCACAAAGGCCCCAAGTGGGAAAGAGTGTGGCATGCTTTAGGAAAATCAACAAGAACAAGGATGAAATAAAGTAAGCAGGGGGCTAGAATGCTAAGTTTGGAAAGGTAGGAAGAAACCAAATTGTACAGGACCTGGAAGTTGTTTTTTTGTTTTTGTTTTTGTTTTTCTTTTTAGGGTCTAACTTGAGGCATATGGAAGTTCCCAGGCTAGGGGTTGAGTTGTAGCTACAGCTGCTGGCTTGTACTGCAGCCATAGCAATGCAGGATCCTAGCTGCATCTGTGACCCACACCACAGCTCACAGCAATGCCATATCCCCTTCCCACAGAGCAGGGCCACATTCTCATGGATACTAGTCGGATTCATTTCTGCTGCACCACAACAGGAACTCCAGGACCTGGAAGATCTTAGTTTTTAATAAATAAATAAATAAATAATAATAGGATTATATTTTAAATGTGGTGGAAAACCGCCAAACAGTGCACAATAGTGCTCCTCATTGTGGTTTTGCTTTGGTCAGTTTCAGTTACTTGTGATCAACTGCAGTCCAAAAATATTAAATGGAAAAGTTCAGGAATAAACAATTTATAAGTTTTAAATTATGTGCCACTCTCAGCAGCATGATAAAAATCCCATTCTGTCCTGCCCCGGAAGTGAATCATCCCTTTGTCCAGCGTATCATGCCCCTTAGTCATTTACCAGCCGTCTTGGTTACCAGATCAATTGTCATGGTCTTGCAGTGCTTGTGGTCAAGTAACCCTTATTTTATTTAATAATGGCTCTAAAGCACAAGGGCAGTGATGCTGGTAGTTCACATGCGCCAAAGAAAACCCCTAAAGTGCATCCTTTAAGTACAAAGGGAAAAGCTTAACACTTCATCACAATGCCTGTTATTCAACTCACTTCATCTCACAGCATCATCTCATATCATAAGAATGGTGAATACAGTACATTAGGTATTTTGAGATAGAGATCACATTCATATAACTTTTATTACAGTTATTAAAGTTCTACTCTATATATACTTGTTCTACTTTATTGTTTTTGTGGTTAATCTCTTACTGCCTAATCTATAAATTAAACTTTATCATAGATATGTATGTTCAGGAAAAAATGTAGTATATATAGGGTTCAATACATGGTATCAGGCATTCACTGAGGGTCTTGGAATGTATCTCCTCCAGCTAAGGGGGGGGTACTGTATTTAAATTTATTTTTTAAATAGGTAATAGATGAAATAATTTTGAATGATGTAATAATTTGAAAGGTATGAAAGTGTATACATGAGAATTAAGTTTTCCACACCTCTCTGCCATCTATCCAGACTCAGACTTGAACACAGTGCTCCCAGTTTCTTATACATCCTTCTAGAGATGGGCTATGTAATTAAATAAGCTGCTTCTGACTACACATGGTAGCACATTATTAGCAAATTTTAGCACCTTGCCTTGCCACTTGGCAAACTATCTTGAGGTATATTCACATAACTTTATACAAAGCTGCCTAGTAATAGCTTTATACACTGAATGTACTGTATATAATCTGAAGTCTCTGTTGCTAAATTTGTTTTTTCCCCACACCCACAGCATATGGAGGTTCCCAGGCCAGGGACTGAATCTGAGCTGCAGCTGAGACCTAAGACAGAGCTGTGGCAATGCTGAATCCTTAATCAACTGTGCTGGGCTGGGGATCGAACCCTTGGCACGGCAGAGACAAAGCCAATGCCAGATCCTTAACCTATGCTACTAAACATTTAAATGTTACAAATCTTTTGCTATTACAAACAATGCTACAATAAATATCTTTACATACACAATGATTTCTACATGTGCCAGTATATCTACAGACTAAGGTCTTTTTTTTTTCCCCTGCGAGAAGCTTTATTGTTTCCATTTGGTCCATGGCTTGGGCGAGGGTTCCAGGGTGGTTAAAAAGCTGCCTACGGGCGGCAGGAAGAGGCTCTAGTAGAAGCCCTGACACCAGGGAGATGCCAGAGGGGCCCCTCAAAGGCAGCTGGGCTGGAAGCTCCTGACCCTTCTTGAGTTGAGGGTGAGCCTTCACGGAGATCCTCGCCTAGTCCAGCCTGCGGAATCTATCAGGGGATTGTCCATCTTCTTCATGAGTTTCGCCTCCTCATCTGGGAAGTGATTCTCCAGGACACCGCAGAGGTAGGGATCTGCACGAGTGGAATCAGGGTATGAAGATCCAAAAGGGCCTGGTTCCGGGTCTTCTCTACAACCATGGCAGCTCTCATGGCATCCAGGGTTTTACCCCACTTATCCTGGGATGGCCTCCGGACTCCCTGGAAAAGAACACGGCCACTGCGCTAGTTATACATCTTCAACAGACCAACTCTCAGAAGAAGTGGCCCACACTCTCCAGAGTCACACCATCATGGTGGAAATAGATACTCATAGTGGTAGGTGTAGGAGGTCTGCAGATGCAGGTTGACCAGGCGTTGATGGCAGCCTCCATCCTGGTGGAGTAATTTTGACCAATCTGGGAGTTCTTGGCTGACCGGAAATAGGACAATAGGACCAAGGTGGCTGGTCCTGGAGACAGAGGATGGCTGAGAAAATGGTTCTGAAGGTTACAACTGGAAAAGACGTTGGAGGCTGATCAGAGGCTGGAAGAGGAGATGACCCTGGGTCCGTTCCAGCCAGATACTACTGAAGCAAGTGACAGATCTGCAGGACTGCCTCGCACACGGACTAGATAAGGCCTTATAAGTGCTGTCTGGCAGGTCAAAGTATATGAAATTTCCACATGTTACAACATATGGGAGTTTGTTTCCCAATACTCTAAATATTATTATAAAACTGTTTTGCTATTTCTCAATAAGGGAAAAATTATTTAACAGTAGTGCGCTTAGATATTTTTCCTGTTTAAGCATTATTTATATATTTATAGTTTCTATTCTGTGAACTATCTATTCATATCTTTTAAAAAAATCCGTGTGTGGATTTCCCATCATGGCTCAGTGGTAACGAACCCAACTAGTGTCCGTAAGGATGCAGGTTCAATCCCTGGCCTCACCCAGTCAGTTAATGATCCCATGCTGCTGTGGCTGTGGCACAGTCTGGCAGCTACAGCTCCAATTCGACCCCTAGCCAGGAAACGTCCATATTCCTTGGGTGCAGCTCTAAAAAGACCAAAAAAAAAAAAAAATTCTATGCATGTTTTTGGAGTGGGTAACATGTGACAAAACTTAAAGATTCAAATAGTAAACAATGAAAAATTAATTAATTCTTCCTCTTAAAATCTCCCCATCTTAGGATTCTCCTTAGAGGTAATCAATATTATTTATTTATTGGCTGCCTCCCAGAGATATTCTACACAAATATACAGGCATGTGTTTTGTGTTTTCTCACTTATATATGAGATAGCTCTATGTCTGTACAGACAGATCTGCCACATTCTTTTTAATTTCATAGTATTCCACTATGGGATATAGCATATTTAACTACAGTCACAACAGAGCCACTGTGTAGTGTGGCCAGGTGACTAAGTGTAGGATTGGAGAGGGTGCACACAGGGCTACTGTTTTCTAATTTGCACAATAACTCAGGATAAACTCACAATGGCTCTGACCAATGATGAAAGAATCAGGATGTCGGAGTTCCCGTCGTGGCACAGTGGTTAATGAATCTGACTAGAAACTATGAGGTTGCGGGTTCGATCCCTGCCCTTGCTCAGTGGGTTAGCTGTGAGCTGTGGTGTAGGTCGCAGACACGGCTCGGATCCAGCGTTGCTGTGGCTCTGGTGTAGGCTGGCAGCTACAGCTCCTGATTAGACCCCTAGCCTGGGAACCTCCATATGCCGCGGGAGCGGCCCAAGAAATGGCAAAAAGACAATAAATAAAGAAATAAATAAATAAAAAGAATCGGGATGTTTTCAGGCTTTTGCTACAACCAACAATGTTGCAATTATTATCCTTGTACATCATTCCATAAATACGTAAAATATATCTCAAGGATAAATTTTTTTTTTTGGGGGGGGCTATGTCTGTAGCATGTGGAAATTTCCAGAATAGGGATCAAACCCATGCCATAGCAGCGACTCAGGCCACAGCAGTGACAATACAAGATTTTTAACCAAATTCACCACCAGGGAACTCCTGAAGGATAAATTCTGAAAACTGGGGTTCCAGGGTAAAACAGTAGTTACATTTTAAATTTTAATAAGTTTTATTAAAATGTCCTCTGTACTACTGACAATATGTAAAAATGCCTTAAAAGTGTTATCTATCATTTTAAACTTTTCCATCTGAAAAAAAACTAGTTCTAAATGGCATTTCTCTAATCCTGAAGTTGAATGTTTGTATATGTGTAAGAATTATTTTTATTTCCTAGTCTGTAAACTGATGAATCATATTTTTACCCATATTCCCAATGAGTGTTGGATCTCTTTATTGATTCACAGAAACTCTTTACATATTAAAAAACCAGACTTTTATGGGAGTTCCCATTGTGGCTCAGTGGTTTATGAACCTGACTAGTATCCATGAGGATGCCAGTTCAATTCCTGGCCCCGCTCAGTGGGTTAGGGATCCAGCATTACCATGAGCTGCAGTGTAGGTCGAAGGCTCAGCTTGGATCTGGCTTTGCTGCAGTTGTGGCAAAGACTGGCAGATGCAGCTCCAATTCAACCCTAGCCTGGGAACTTTCATATGGCACCAGCGCGGCACTAAAAAGCAAAAACAAAAACACAACAAAAAAAGACCTAGCCTCTTATGAGATAAACTGCAACTTTTTCATGTGTCTTGGAGGGGGCGGGGAGGCTTTGCTTCTGGCACACAAAATTTCCTGGGCCAGGGATCAAATCCACATCACAGCTGCAACCCAAGCCACAGCAGTGACAATGTCAGGTTTTTAACCTACTATGCCATCAGAGAACTCCTTTTCGAGTTATCTTTTGACTCTAAAATGTAGTTGAATTTCCCTAACAAATCTTTTATGACTTTTGGGTTCTGTGACATATTTAGCTTTCCTCACTCCTGCATTAAAATTCTTTCCTATACTTTTTCCTAGTGCTTTTATTATTTCTTAAAAATTTAAATCTTTTCTCCATCTGGATATCATTTTGGTTTAACTTGTGAGGTAGAAATCCAATTGTATTTTTCTTCCATATGTCTACTCAGTTGTCACAACACTATTGAATAATCCAGATTCCTCCTACTGATCTGAACTGCTACCTTTATTATTTCTAAATTCACATACATATTGAAATATATATATATATATGTCTATTTCTGGAATTCTTTTCTATTTGAGTTGTCTGTACACCCATGTCTTCTTGCTGTTTTAACTATGTAGCTTTATAAAAATGTTGTTATCCTATAATTTTGGAAACTAGCTCTTCTCATTATTCTTTTTCAGAATTTCATTGAAGGTTTTTAAGGCACTGGAGTGACATAATCTGATTTGTGTTTTAAGATGATCATTCTGGCAAAAGGGTGGAGGAAAAAAAAAAGCTGCAAAGGGCAAGAAAGAAAGCAGGAACACAAGTAGGTCATTGCAATAATCCAGAAGAAAGATGATGGTGGCTCAGACTAAGGAGGTAGCAGTGGAAGTGACAAGAAATAAGGAACTCTGGAAAGTAAGTGTTGGGGAAATAAAGGGGTTCTGCTTTTGACATATTATTTGAGATGGCTATTAATCATCTAAGCGTAAATGTCAAGTAGGCAGTTGGATGGATATATGAACCTGGAGTTCAGAGGTCAAAGCAAGATGAATAAATCTGGTAACCTGCCACCATCTAGGCAGTTTAAAACCACAGGACTCAATAAGTCCCCTACAAAGAAATGCAGATTGACAAAAGACACAAGCATGATGACCTGGAAGTTGAAGAAGCTATTTCAAGGAAGAAAGGAGAGATCAACTGCTTCAAATATTACTGAAAGGATGAGTAGAATGAGAAATGAAAATTGACCACTGGATTTGGCAAAATAAAGACAGATGACAACCTTGAAAAGAACAGTTTCAGTGGAGCAGTGCAGACAAAACCTGACTAGAGTGAGACAATGGGAGGATGACAGATAAGGAAATGGAGGCGGCATGTAGTAGCCACACTTAGAGGAGTTTTTCCAAAACAGAGAGCTGAGAAATGGGACAGAAGCTGAAAGGCCATGGTGTTAAAGAATTTTTTTTTTTCTGGTAGGAAATATTACTGCATGTCTTTGTGTTGATACAAATGATGAGTGGAGCTGGCAGCTGCATCTCTGATTAGACCGCTAGCCTGGTAACTCCCACATGCTGCAGATTTGGGCCAAAAAAAAAATTGATGAGTGGAAAGAGAGGCAAATCCAGAATACACAAAGAAACCCTATAAATGAATACGAAAAGGCAATTAAACACAAAAATGGAGAAAATTAAAACTAGTAAATTCAAAGAACAGAAAATTCAAATGTTCAAAAACAGAAATATAAACAAACTCACCAGCAATCAGTGACATGCAAAATAAGACCACAAGATATTACTAAACAAATTGGAAAAAAAAATCTAAATTTCACAACATCAAATGATAGTAAGGCTGTAGGAAATAGGTACAAAAATAAACTGCTGATAGGAATAAAAACTGGAATAGGCACTCTATAGGGAAATTTGAAAACTAAAAATGCAAATATGTGTTGTCCCCCAAATTCCACTCTTCCACATCTACACACTAGACAAACCCTTGTGCACATGCACAAGGAGATATAAAAAAGAATGTTCACTGTAGCAGAGGTTTTTATTAGCAAAAAACTGGAAGCAATACTAATTTTCTTCAACAGGGGAACTGATAAAGTGTGGAACTATATACAACACAATGTTACACAGCAGCAATAGGAATGTACCAAAACCTATCACAGGGATTTGGGGGAGGGGGGGCCTGCACTCGCAGCAATAGAAATTTCTGGCCCAAGGATTGCATCTGAGTCACACCTGTGACCTACACCACAGCTACAGCACCACTGGATCCTTAACCCACTGCACCAGGCTGGGGATAGAACCCATGCCTCCCTAGTGACCTGAGCCACCACAGTCAAATTCTTAAGCCACAGCACCACAGTGGGAACTCCTCACATGGATATTTTTCAACATTATTTTCCAATGTGAAAGATTAAAAATAGTCTCAAAGGACACACATCAAACTCTAACAGTAGTTGCATCTAGGGATGTGAAAGGGACTGAAGGTAGTGATTCATTTGGGGAAAAAAGGAGGGTAGAAGAAAAAGAAATGTGAGCAAATAAGCCAAATCTATCAATGGTTAACTATGGATGGTGGGAATACAGAGGAGCAGGAGTTGGCAAAGTATGGCTCATGTGCCTACCACTTGTTTTTGTAAATAAAGTTTTACTGGAACACAGCCATTCATTTATGTACTGTCCACAGCTACTTCTGCACTGCAACGGCAGAGGTGAGGAGTTGTAAGAGACTGTTTGGCCTGCAAAGTCTAAATATTTACCCTTCAAAGCTTTACAGAAAAGTCTGCTGACATTTGCAGTATATTTTCTTTGCCCTTTCCTATATATCACCTTTCCTTCCAATTTATGACCATTTAAATAATCTGATGGAGTTTCAGACTGAAGTCTTTGAGAAACAAAGAAAAGATTCTAAAACTGTCAGTTTTTTAAAAAAAATCATAATAACTACATCATTTATTATTATAGTTTTTATACACCAGACTGAAAATATTTATCAGAGCTACTCCATAAGATAAGTTTAAATGATTGGTGAATTACAAAGTACTGACTTCACATAAGGAAAACATATATAGGGGCAGTCACATTAATATGAGGGATATGTTCCTGAAAATTCTGAATAATTTAAAACTAACATAATTTAAGACTCATTGTCTCATACACATAAAGAGGAGGGCTGCCTTATCAGAGTACATAAATCTACAACCAACATAGGATATTTTATAATATATATTAATAATACTTATTAATATAAGATACATTAATAACAATTCATTATACAATTAGGAAGTTAACAAAATTGTTCTAGAACAAAATGATTTATTAATCATGTAATTTTAAAAAGTAATTTAATGTACAATATATAATAAATACAAAATTAACTTAATGATAATTCATTTATTAATGTGGTATACTGCCTGAAAATAATTAAGTAGAGCCAATCGTTATCATCTTCCAACAACACTAATAAATGGGAGAGTTAAAAGATATTAAATTAGGTAAGATAAATTATCTCTCCGAATTATGGTGAAGGTTGGTCTGATTCCCTAGAAGGATTTGGCTAAAGAATGAATCTAATGTGGTTTGGTTTTCTTCTCATTGTTTTCACTGAGGTTTTCTTGATATGCAGACATACTGTCCATCTTTCACCTTGCCACCATGGAACTGCAATCCACATTTGAATCATCTTCGAAAACGGCAACTGTTACTGAAATATGGTCAAAAGTCTACGCCAGTCACTTTACTGCTAATTAATGTGCTTGAAGGGCCAGGCTAACTGCTGGGGCCCTTTTCCTGCTGCCTTTGCTTTTCTAATTCTAGCAAGTCTTCCTTTATTAATCCCTGGGCAACAACCCAAGCAAAATTTCAATATCCCTTTCGTCAGCCTTGCACAAATTTACCTTCTTTACCATTTTCAAAGCTTCTGTATTAGCAGATGTTATGGTGTCTTCCAAGTTAAAGCCTCTTTAAATTCTGGTAAAGTTGAAAATGTTTTGATAGCTTCAGCATTAGGAGATATAGCTTGCCTGCTCATCTTTATATTCTTAAAACCTTGGTGGGCTTTAAAACTGGAAAGCCAGCCGTGACTTGTAGTAAACCTTTTTGTCTCTGTGTCACCTCCTTTCAAATCATCAAAAATACTTCGTGCCTTAGCACAGATGATAGCTTGGCCTTAGGGGTGCATTATGCAGCACTAATCTTGCAGCTGTGTTGCCAGGATTTTTTCCACTTATTCCATTATCCTTGCCTGGCTATAATATAATTTCGTGAACTAAAGGATATACCGCTTTGGGGTTTTGGGAGCATTATCTCTAACGCACCGCAGGGTGCACTCTCCTAAATTAACAGCATGAGATACCATAGCAATGGTCTGGCCTTCTTCACAGTTTTATCACATCTAACTTCTGCTCCAAATTTATGACATTTTCAGCACACTTTTTAGTATAGCACCACCATTTAATGAACCTGAATGACATTATTATATTTCTTAAAACGATTTTTAAAAGTATCAAGAGCAAATGTTAAGAGAGCAACACAAGAGTCACTAAAAACCTTAAGCAAAGATCTGACATATTAGGTTTGTGTGATACTGATAAGGGATGATGGCAACTTTGTTTTCCTGCCAAAGTGAGGTGGACACAGGACAACAATGACATAGTTTGCAATTCTTTCAGCCTAGCATATTTGAAATTATACATTTCTTTAAAAATTATTTTTTTAATTTTGGGAAGTTTCACAATAAAGTGGGAACTTAAATGTATTTTTACTTTGCACTATTTTCAGCCTCACGTAATTCAAAGATGCATAAAACAACAATATACTGAAGTTTTCAAGAGACCTAATCTAAAAGAAAGATACTCAAGTGTAGTAAAAGAGAAAAATAAGCAACCAGATGGAATTAACAAGTACTTAAAGAAACTAAGGGGCCAGAACACAAATGATAAAATAAATCAGGAATGCATTCTTTTTTTTTTTTTTTGTCTTTTTGCCATTTCTTGGGCCGCTCCCGCGGCATATGGGATGTTCCCAGGCTAGGGGTCCAATCGGAGCTGTAGCCGCCGGCCTACGCCAGAGCCACAGCAACGCAGGATCCGAGCCGCGTCTGCGACCTACACCACAGTTCACGGCAACGCCGGATGGTTAACCCACTGAGCAAGGGCAGGGACCGAACCCGCAACCTCATGGTTCCTAGTCGGGTTCGTTAACCACTGCGCCACGACGGGAACTCCCAGGAATGCATTCTTATTAATGATCTAACTTTAAGATTCAAAAACAAAAATTAGTGCATAATACATTATTCTACTTTTTAAAAAGACTAAACAACAAATAGAAATGTACTCAGATATATATATATTAGAAGGCTACATCCAAAATGAAGCTAAACCTAAGGAGCAGTGATCAGGAAAATAATTAATAATAAAACTTACATCTTCAATGATCTTTGCTGCCTCTTTAGTAGTAACTGCACCTGTTATAAATTAAAACATACATTATTATCCCTAGAATACTATTGTCTAGTCCAGAATTTCTCAAAAAATGGTACCAGGACCTTTGGCAGCAATATCGCCTGGGGTGCTTGGTAAAGGCAGGGACTACTGGGACCCAATCTCATCCTACTGTATTAGAATCTCTGATGGTAAAGGCAGCACTATTAAAAATCATTTCGGTTCTTTCAAAAATACAAAAATAAACTGTACATGACACTTCCTTCCCCACGCATGCTACCCTAAGCCATACCTTTTATTTTTCTCTTCAGAAAACTTTAATTTGCCCTATTATTTGTTTCAGTATTTTTTAAAATTGTAATCATTATTTCCCCAATACATTTTTTTTCCTACTGAAGAGCATGGTGACCCAGTTATACATACATGTATAGATTCTTTTTTCTCACATTATCATGCTCCTTCATACTTTTTTTTTTTGTCTTTTTGCCATTTCTTGGGCCACTCCCACGGCATATGGAGGTTCCCAGGCTAGGGGTCCAATCGGAGCTGTAGCCGCCAGCCTACACCACAGCTACAGCAGCATGGGATCTGAGCCATGTCTGCAGCCTACACCACAGCTCACGGCAATGCTAGATCCTCAACCCACTGAGCAAGGGCAGGGATCGAACCTGCAACCTCATGGTTCCTAGTTGGATTCGTTAACCACTGTGCCACGACGGGAACTTCCATCATACCTTTTAAAACACCGTTCCCTGGGGGCTGGGCAGGAGATATTTTTGCCAACGACACCACATTGGTTATAACTGGTGTTGTACTTGTCCTTGAAGACAGGAGCTTCACTGAAGCAGTCTGAGCCTTGGAGATGTTTACTAATTAAAATAAACAAAAAGGTAAGACCTAGTATAAACAAAAGGATCACACACACACAAAACCTTGTTTAACAACTGAGTTTCAAGATGCAATGCAAGTAACTAACTCTGTATAATGCTGGGTTGAGTGATTGTGTTCAGATTAGAGTTCATCAGGACTCAAATGGTGCCTGATTCTCTAAAATTATAAACTTCAAATGATATTACATTAAAAATACAGTTATCAACTTTAAGATTAACTGGACTTTTCTATTAGTGAATATTAAAATTCCTATCCTAAGCTTGACCCAAATAAAAATTTAACATGATAATTTTTATAAATAAGTTGGTGAGGTAGCTATCCATCCACAATGGAATACTGATTTTGTCAACCCACCTTATAGGATGAAAATTCTACTACAACCCAGACTGATCTTAGGGAATGGATGAGAACACAAAAGATTAGCACAAGGCATGGGTGATTAAAATAATGAATAATAAGATGACGACGGTGGACAAAGGCCAGACTGTAAGGCCAAAGCATGCAAACTCTGTCAATTCAGCAGCACTCCAGGCTTTGATGAGAGAACATAACATCAAATGTTTTTAGACTCAGAGAAGTGCTACTTTTGAGAGCTACTTTAAGAACATGCTGCATATCTATTCATCTGGTTATTTTAACCGCATTAGCTGTCCTACTTGCAAAATTATTTTATTCTTAGCCAGAAAAACTTCGATACCCATGAAGAACTGGTCTACTTTATTTTTTCTGATATAATTAATGTGTTGCTCTTTCTTCCTTGGCTACAAGCAAGCTCTGGATCAAATCTTACGTCAGTCACAGCAACTATATTAACATATTTATATCCTCTTCCTTTGTTTGCCCTGATTTTTTATTTTTATTTTATTTTTATTTATTTTTTATTTATATTTACTTAGTGTATTAACTAAATAGCATATATCCCTTAACATAAGTTATTTGGGTACTTATAAATTTAATCAAAAGCAGTCAAATCTAATTTTCCTACAAAATTAGTGCTTACATATTTAATAATTCCTCGGTGTGTTTGATTTTGGTAGTAAAAAGCATCAGGATTAATTTTCCCTCAAGGACAATCTTTAAGGATTCTTACAGTGAAGGAAATTCAGGCTATCTGAATCCAGTGGAATTTTGTTTTTATTATATTATTTACAACTGTGTGTGCTGATACAAAGATCCCATTAGCCAAGTTTAACTTTACCTTTATTTTGTGAAAGAGGGTCATTCATAACTTGTTGATGACAAAATTCCAAGACACAAAATAGGTTACAGAAATGTTTGATGTTTCCTCGCCATTTTATGGATTCACTTAGCTTACCCTGCCGTTTGCAGCCATCACATTTAGCCATCTGAGAAAGAAACGTGAAACAGGAGAGGCTTAAAACTATAAAACAATGAAAAAAAAAACCATTAACCCTAAGACATGAAGGAACTATAAAAACAGGACATATGAGTCAGGTGAGATCACAAAACGTAAGTTTCTTACCTTAAAATATTGTAGCTAAAATATATATATAAAATTTGTTTCATATGGATGCCCTCAATTGAGAGGATATAAAGTTGATCTCCTATTTTCAAAATTACTGATGAAGGAATCTAAAGGCAGCCTTTTTTTTTTTTTTTGTCTTTTTGCCATTTCTTGGGCCGCTCTCGCGGCACATGCAGGTTCCCAGGCTAGGGGTCCAATCGGAGCTATAGCCACCGGCCTACCCCAGAGCCACAGCAACACGGGATCCGAGCCGCGTCTGCAACCTACACCACAGCTCATGGCAATGCCAGATCGTTAACCCACTGAGCAAGGGCAGGGATCGAACCCACAACCTCATGGTTCCTAGTTGGATTCGTTAACCACTGCGCCACAATGGGAACTCCCTAAAGGCAGCCTTTTTAAAAAAAATTTTTTTAATGGTTAAGAGGCAACCTATTACAGTTGAAAGAATATAGGCTTTGAGTCATACTTTGATTCATTCAATGAATATTTAACTAGGTATCTTTCATCTTGAGCACTGTGATAGGTCCTGGTCATATAATTATGAAAAAGACATACCTCCCACCTAAGAAAATTATATTTTAGGTAGGGTGTTACAGGTGTTGTCACCTACCAGCTTCTTCAGGGGAACATTACTTAACCTCTTGGACTTGATTATTTTTCCTTATTTATCAACTGGCAATGATATACCCACCTCTTAGGATTGTGATGAGGATTAAATGAAATAACATTTATGAAGCACCAGACATGTATTAGTGGTTCAATTAATTGTAGCTGTTGTTGTTAGCCTTGCAAAAAAAGTAATTTTTTTAAAAAAGAAGACAGGTGAGGGGTAAGGAGGTGAGTCATAGTTATTTGATCTATGAAGTCAGAACAAGGTCTAACTTCAAATTCCTCAGAGTAACCTTCTGAATGGGAGAACCACTTAAGGCAACAGAATTATGTAAAGTTCTAACTAGAAAGAAGCCAGAATTACAAATAAAGTCAAATGCCTTTTAAGAAAGCAAAAATATGACAAAGACTCCACCAAAAAAAAAAAAAAGGACTCCACAAAAAAAGAAAACTACAGGCCAATATCACTGATGAACATCGATGCAAAAATCCTCAACAAAATACTAGCAAACCGCATCCAACAATACATTAAAAGGATTGTACATCATGATCAAGTGGGATTTATCCCAGGGATGCAAGGGTTCTTCAATATCTGCAAATCCATCAGTGTGATACACCACATTAACAAACTGAAGAATAAAAACCATATGATCCTCTCAACAGATGCGGAAAAAGCCTTTGACAAAATCCAACACCCATTTCTGATAAAAACCCTTCAGAAAGTGGGCATAACGGGAACCTACCTCAACATGATAAAGGCCATATATGACAAACCCACAGTGAACATCATTCTCAATGGTGAAAAGCTGAAAGAATTCCCACTCAGATCAGGAACAAGACAAGGATGTCCGCTCTCGCCACTACTCTTCAACATAGTTCTGGAAGTCCTAGCCACAGCAATCAGAGAAGTAAAAGAAATAAAAGGAATCCAAATTGGAAAGGAAGAATAAAACTATCGCTATTTGCAGATGACATGATACTATACCTAGAGAATCCTAAAGACTCTACCAAAAAACCGTTAGAGCTTATCCACGAATTTGGCAAAGTTGCAGGATACAAAATCAATACACAGAAATCGATAGCGTTTCTATATACTAACAATGAAAAAGCAGAAAAGGAAATTAGGGAAGCAATCCCGTTTACCATCGCATCCAAAAGAATAAAATACCTAGGAGTAAACCTACCTAAAGAAACAAAAGACCTGTACTCTGAAAACTACAAGCCACTGATGAAAGAAATCAAAGATGACACAAAGAGATGGAAAGACATACCATGCTCATGGGTTGGAAGAGTTAATATTATCAAAATGACTATACTACTCAAGGTAATCTACAGATTCAATGCAATCCCTATCAAATTACCAAGGACATTTTTCACAGAACTTGAACAAAATATTTTAATGTTTGTTTGGAAGTGCAAAAGACCCAGAATAGCCAAAGACATTCTGAAAAAGAAAAACGGAGCTGGAGGAATCAGGCTCCTGGACTTCAGACTATACTACAAAGCAACAGTCGTCAAAACTGCATGGCACTGGTACAAAGACAGAAATATAGATCAGTGGAACAGGATAGAAAGACCAGAATTAAACCCATGCACTTACAGCCAACTCATCTATGACAAAGGAAGCAAGACTATACAGTGGTGAAAGGACAGCTTGTTCAATAAGTGGTGCTGGGAAAACTGGACAGCCACATGGAAAAGAATGAAATTAGAACACTCCCTAACACCATACACAAAAATAAACTCCAAATGGATTAAAGACCTAGATATAAGACCAGACACTATCAAACTCCTAGAGGAAAACATAGGCCAAACACTCTCTGACATAAATGACAGCAACATCTTCTCAGATCCACCTATCAGAGTATTGACAATAAAAAGAAAAATAAACAAATGGGACCTAATCAAACTTCAAAGTTTCTGCACAGCAAAGGAAACCCTAAACAACACAAAAAGACAACCCACAGAATGGGAGAAAATCTTTGCAAATGAAGTGGCTGACAAGGGATTCATCTCCAAAATTTATAAACAACTTCTGCAGCTCCATACCAAAAAAAAACAAACAATCCCATCCAAAAATGGGCAGAAGATCTAAACAGACAATTCTCCAAAGAAGACATACAGATGGCCGAGAAACACATGAAAAGATGTTCAGCGTCACTCATTATTAGAGAAATGCAAATCAAAACCACTGTGAGGTACCACCTTACACCAGCCAGAATGGCCATCATCCAAAAGTCTATAAACAATTAGTGCTGGAGAGGGTGTGGAGAAAAAGGAACCCTAGTACACTGTTGGTGGGATTGTAAATTGGTGCAACCACTGTGGAAAGCAGTATGGAGATTCCTCAGAAAACTACACATAGAACTACCATTTGATCCAGCAATCCTACTCCTGGGCATCTATCCAGAGAAAACCACGACTTGCAAAGACACATGTACTCCAACGTTCACTGCAGCACTATTTACAATAGCCAAGACATGGAAACAACCTAAATGTCCATCGACAGAGGAGTGGATCCAGAAGATGTGGTACATATACACAATGGAATATTACTCAGCCATTAAAAAGAACGAAATACTAGCATTTTTAGCAACATGGATGGACCTAGAAACTATCATGCTAAGTGAAGTCAGCCATACAATGAGACACCAACATCCAATGCTTTCACTGACATGTGGAATCTGAAAAAAGGACAGACAGAACTTCCTTGCAGAACAGATGCTGACTCACAGACATTGAAAAACTTATGGTCTCCAGAGGAGACATTTGGCGGGTGGGGGATGTGCTTGGGCTGTGGGATGGAAATCCTGTGAAATCAGATTGTTATGATCATTATACAACTACAGATATGATGAATTCATTTGAGTAATAAAAAAATGAAAAAAAAAAGAAAGCAAAAATATAAGGTTCTCTTGTGGTATAGCAGGTTAAGGATCAGGCCTTGTCACTACAGTGGCTCGGGTCGCTGCTATGGCATGGGTTCAATCCCTGGTCTGGGAACTTCCACCTCTCACAGCCAAAAACAGAAAGCAAAAATAAAGGAATCTGTAGCTCAGCCAGTTAAGAACCTGACTAGTATCCATGAGGACACAGGTTCAATCCCTGCCTTCTCAGTGGGTTAAGGATGGAGCGTTGCTGCAAGCTGCACCATAGGGTGTGGATATGACTCAGATCTGGCATTGCTGTGGCTATGGCACAGGCCAGCAGCTGTAGCTCCAATTTGACCCCTAGCCTGGAGTTTCCATATGCTATATGGGTGCAGCCCTAAAAAGACAAAAAAAAGAAGAACATATCTTTTTTTTTCTGCTTTTAATAGTAAAAAATATTCAATGTACTTCATTTCCAATAAACTTTATAAACTACAATTGGTTTATTAACCTATTTGACATATGCTCTAGAAGTCTCCTGAGAAGGAAGAGCCTCTCAATCTTACTGAATATGTTTCACACAGGTGATGGGCCAACCTCTTGTCTTGGATTACCTCTACTAACATTTTAGTCCCTCAGTTTAGGCATGAGTAAGGGTAGTATTCCTCGGTATTTTTTTCAATATTGCCCTTTAAGTGTGCTTTGTTCCTTAATAAATTCATCAGTTCTACCTCTAAAAAAAAGGATCATATCTTTAAACAACAACAAAGTCTCCTGAAATCCTACTCTTAACACAAAGATTTCATGCTTATTTATTTTATTTATTATTGTATTTTAGGGCCACACCCACGGCACGCAGAGGTTCCCAGGCTAGGGGTCTAATTGGAGCTATAGCCACTGGCCTATGCCACAACCACGGCAACGTCAGATCCGAGACGCATCTTCGACCTACCCTGCAGCTCATGGCAACGCCAGATCCTTAACCCACTGAGCGAGGCCAGGGATAGAACCCGCAACTCATGGTTCCTAATCCAATTCGTTTCTGCTGCTCCACAACGGGAACTCTGATTTCATGTTTATATTCAATTGAGTTTTGCTTTAGGAGCCCATAATTTATTTACCCAGTTCTAAACACCAAATTTTTCTTCACATAATATGAATATACTTTAAACAAAAAATAATCTGTGGGTGTTTCTATTGCAGCTCAGTGGGTTAAGAACCCGACTAGTACCTATGAGGACAGGGGTTCGATCCCTGACCTCAATCAGTGGGTTAAAGGATCTGCTGTTGCCATGAGCTTTGGTACAGGTCACAGATGCAGCGTGGATATGGCATTGCCGTGGCGTAGGCTGGCAGCTGCAGCTCTGATTCGACCCCTAGCCTGGGAACTTCCATATGCTGCAAGTGTGGCCCTAAAAAAAAAAAAAAAGAAAGAAAGAAAGAAAAGGAAAAGAAAATAATTTGTGCTAACTTCAGAAAGCCGAAGAGGTATATTACATTTACCTGATAAAACAGAACAGTGAATTTGGTCATACAGTCTTCACAACAAAACTCTTCTAACTTGCCCTCCAATCGATTTTCTACCAAATTAGGGGATGTCTGTGAACAATAACTGCACATCTTACAGTAGTTTCCCCATCGTTCTCCAAAGTCACGGGCAGAGAGGAATTTGCAAACTGAGATCCAGAAAGGATAAAAGGAAGAACCATCAAGTTTACATTAATTTAAAGGAGGTAAAGTGAGTTTCTACAGACTTAAGATAACAACTGGAAGCTATTTTCTAAATACTTGACACAATTATTAAGCCTCTAGGTTAAAAGATAGTCCCTACATTCACAAATCAAATTCACATTACCTTTGCAATATACAGTCTAAATAGTACGTTGTCTATATTCAGAAAATCAGAGGTATAAAAGATTCTTAAGCCAAGAAGCAGTAATTGCTTAAGTACCTCTTTATAAATGGGTGCAGAAACAAAAAGATCTCTGCAGTCATAGCTAAACTAATGAAGAGATGTTCTATACACTAACACCTATGATCTAATTATATTTTCAGTTTCTTTATTGAGATTATTATAACATTTAAAAGGATAGACTTTAATAAGCAACAAGGTCCCACTGTATAACACAGGGAACTATATTCAATCTCCTAAGACAGACCATGATAGAAAGTAATATTTTTAAAAAAGAATATGTGTGTGTGTGTGTGTATGACTGAGTCACTTTGCTAGACAGCAGAAATTGGCACAACATTCTAAAACAGCTATACTTTAATAAAAAATAAATTAAAATAAAAAAGGATAGACTTTAAAGCGAAATAAGTTAAAACTCAATAAAAATGCTTTAAATTATACCTCATAAAACAAATCACTTGAAAATTAATTGTGGATTAACAGCCTAACTCATCAGGAATTATTTCATAACAACCCACAAACATGCCTTGTGGCTAAAACTAGCTTTATTCTTTACCTTCACTACAGAATGGCTTATCAACCCCTGAGAATCGTACAGTCTCCTTTATAACTTTCTGCAGTTTACAGTAGTCACACATTGCCATAACTTTATTTTTCTTTTTGTATTCATCTGAGCAAATCTTGCCACAGAAGAGAAACATTTTACCCTGCAGAGGAAGAACAGTCATTAATATCTAAGTAAACAGTTGCTTTATTTTTAAGAAATCCTTTGCTTTCTCATGTCAAAGCCAACTATCAAAGATGAAAAGATAAAAATGCTTCTATTGGATACTCATATTCGATCCCTTTCATGATATTGCTTTACCTTGTAGAAAAGAAGTTCTGGTTTTGTGGCAAACAGATGGTTACAGTGCTGACACTTGAGTTTGACACCTTTATGAGTTAAAGCAGCTTGCTGGGACTGAGCAGCAAGAGGCTGGAGACTGGCTACGGCAGAGCCACTGATGGAGCTGGGGGAAACGGCAGAGGCGTTACCTCCTCCCACTGACACTGCTGACCCAGAGGGTGGGCTTACAACCACTTGGCCCTGAGACACGGGCGCTGCCGAAGAGTTTGTTCCTTTTGGCTTGTTAAATACATTCTGAATGAACACAAATAAGGCAAAGATTTTATCAACTGAGAAAGAAGGTAACCTGGTCATTTTCATTTTCTCATTTTAATAAATTAATTCCTCCTAAACATTCCTTTAAAATTTGATTAAGCAGTTCACAAAAAGAGTTGAAATGGCATACTTCCCGAACAAGGCTGAGAAATGCAACATTAAGAGGTTGAGGGGAGTTCCTGTGGTGGCTCAGCAGTAACAAACCCAATTCCAGGAGGATGAGGGCTCGATCCCTGGCCTCACTCAGCGGGTTAAGGATACGGCGTTGCCGTGAGCTGTGGTGTAGGTCGAAGACGTACCTCAGACCCCGAGTTGCTGTGGCTGTGGTGTGGGCTGGCAGCTACAGCTCCAATTCGATCCTTAGCCTGAGAACTTCCATATGCTGTGAGTGCAGTTCTAAAAAAGCAATAAATAAATACATAAACAAACAAATAAATAAAAGGTTGAGGACTGAAATTCAGGCTTTCCAGACAAAGATCTCTAGTACATGACTTGCATCTTCCTATCCAGGAGGATGGCTAAACTCTACCCTCTCTCTATGCATCAGAGAGTGAGGAGAAAATGGGACAAACAAGTGGAGGCTTCCAATGCCATGCCTGGAGTCATTATGTGTCTGGCCCAGGATGACAGGAAGGGACACATGAGCACATCACCACACCATCGACCCAAAACATAGCCTAGCTTTCATTCTTTTGAAAGGGGGAGAGGCAAGGGAGAAAGTAGGAAGAAAAGGCAGTTTAGGTGAGAACTCTGAATAAAGAAGGACTGAGGCTCAAATCTTAGGCTCAGACATTCTGCAGAAATGACCTCTTAGACCACAGTTGAACAGAATTTTTTTTCTTCCTAACTTAATCTTTTATAAGTATGGTCCTTTGGCAGTCAACATCTTGCCATAGACCAATGCCTAAGAGAACTGCAAGGGTGAAATACTACCTTAGATCATACCTGGAAAGCCACCACACAGCTGGAACTGCAGAAGCTGTATATAGTTCCATTGGACATGGCTAGATGATACTGAGGGATCGCTGAGGTTTTACAACTATGACACAAAACCTGGACACCTTGGTGGCAAAAAATAAAAACCAGTGAGTAAGTTACATAGATGAACAAATAATCCAAAAATGTATTAGGAGAGTAAAAACACAAATATTCAGTAACATGCAAAACACAGATGAAGGAACTTTACAATAATATATAAAGCTAACCTCAATTAAGTCCCATTTACAAAAAAGATAGCTTGGAACTTATAAGAGTTTGTTTCTTTTCCTATGAAATTACAAAATAAATACTTCAACCAAGAAAATCACTGAAAAACTATTTTCACTTAAAAATCAGCTCTTTGAAACTAAAACAATCTTAGGCCTTCATTTATACAGATCAATTTAGTTTGTAACAAAGTGAAAGAAAAGCAGTTACATCCTGCTTCAATAGTTATAAAATCTATAAGTTTATCAAACTTAAACATTTACCTGAGGAAATAACTGTCTTAACTCTGTAAGCAGATAAGCAATTAACAGAGCAGAAAAGCTCTGTTTTCCCTGAGTCATTCGTAGTCTCAATCATTTCAGCTGAGGGCCTCAACGATTTCCCCAAGGCATAAGGAGGAGTTTGAGCTGAATTCTATTAAAACAAAATAACATTTAGACGCCTAGTACGAGCATACATAAATACATATGGTTTAAGGAAAGAGAAGAGAAAAGCTACCTACAACTAATGTCTTTGGCTGAAATATCTGAGCATGAACAATGACAGAAGCTACACTAAGTACAGACTTTCCTAAAAGTAGGGATGTGGAAAAAATAGGTTCTTTCATACTATAATACAGACATACCTTGTTTCATCGGGCTTCACTTTACTACACCTGGCAGAGACCTCATTTTTTACAAACTGGAGATCTGTGGCAATCCTGTGTTAAGCAAGGTCTATCAGTGTCATTTTTCCAACAGTATTTGCTCACTGTATCACATTGTTAGTTCCCACAGTATTTCAAACTTTTTCATTATTACTGTATTTATTTTGGTGATCTCTAATCAGTGATCTTTGACGTTACCATTGTAAACTGTTTTGGGGTGCCATGAACTTTGCCCATTTAAGATGAACTTATTTGATAAATGTGGTATGTGCTCTCACTGCTCCATTAACTGGCCATTTCCTGTCTTTCTCCCTCTCCTCGGGTCTCCCTATTCCCTGAGACACAACATTATTGAAATTAGGCCATTTAGGAACCCTACAATGGCTTCTAGGTAGTCAAATGAAGGAAGAGTCACAAGTCTTTCACTTCAAATCAAAAGCTAGAAATGATTCAACTTAGTGAGGAAGGCATGTGAAAACCCAAGAGAGTCCTAAATCTAGGCCTCTTGTGCCAAGCAGTTAGCCAAGATGTGAATGCAAAAGAAAAGTTCTTGAAGGACGTTAAAAGTGCTACTGCAGTGAACACACAAATGATAAGAAGGCAAAACAGTCTTACTGCTGATATAAAGTTTTAGTGGTCTGGAAAGAAGATCAAACCAGCCACAATATTCCCTTAAGTCAAAGCCTCGTCCACAGCAAATCCCTAATTCTCTTCAATTCTATGAAGGCTGAGAGAGGTGAGGAAGCTTCAGAAGAAGAGTCTGAAGCTAAAAGAGGTTGGTTCATGAAGTTTAAGGAAAGGAGCAGTCTCCATGACAGAATAGTGCAAGTGAAACAGCAAGAGCTGATACAGAAGTAGCAAGTTATCTGCAAGATCTAGCCAAGATAATTAATGAAGGCAGCCTACATTAAACAATAGATTTTCATCAACGTTGATGAAACAGTCTTCTCCTGGAAGAAGTCTTCTCTCTTTCAAGCTAGAGAGAAAACAATGCCTGCCTGGCCTCAAAGCTTCAAGGACAGACTGACTCTCTCATCAGGGGCAATGCTTTAAGTTGAAGTCAAATGCTCATTTATTACTCTAAAAAAACTAGGGCCCTTAAGAATTATGATAAATCTACTCTGCCTGTACTCTATAAATGGAACAACAAAAATGACAGCACATCTGTTGACAACATGGTTTACTCAATATTTTAAGCCCACTGCTGAGACCTACTCCTCGGAAGAAAGAAATCCTTCCAAAATATTACTGTTCACTGACAATGCATCTGGTCACCCAAGCACTGTAATGGAAATGTACAATGAGATTAATATTGCTTTCACATCTGCTGACACAACATCCATTCTGTAGTGCATGGATCAAAGGGCAATTTTGACTTCCAAGTCATTTCAGCTCATGCACTTAGGGTCAACTAATCTATGACAGAGGAGGCAAGAATATACAGTGGAAAAAGATAGTCCCTTCAATAAACGGTGCTGGGAAAACTGGACAGCTACATTAAAAGAACACTCTCTTAACATCATACACGAAAATAAACTCAAAATGGATTAAAGACCTAAATATAAGACTATAAGACATTATAAAACTCTTAGAGGAAAACTTCGGCAGAACACTTTCTGACATAAACCACAGCCAATATGTTCTCAGATACACCTCCTAGAATAATGACAATAAAAACAAAAATAAACAGCCTTCCTGTTGTGGCTCAGTGGTAACAAACACGCTAGAATCCATGAGGATGCAGGTTTGATCCCTGGCCTTACTCAGTGGGTTAAGGATCCAGCATTGCCACAAGCTGTGGTATAGGCTGCAGATGCAGCTCAGATCCTGAGTTGCTATGGCTGTGGTGTAGGCTGGCAGCTACAGCTCCAATTCAACCCCTAGCCTGAGAACTTCCATATGCCAAGGGTGCAGCCCTGAAAAGCAAACAAACAAATAAATAAATAAATGTGACCTAATTAAACTTAAAGTCTTTGCACTGCAAAGGAAACTTTAAACAAAATGAAAAGACAACCCAAATATTTGCAAATGAAGGGACTGATGAAAGATTAATCTCCAAAATATATAAATACCTCCTGCAGCTCAATACCAAAAAAACAAACCACCCCATCAAAAAATGGACAGAAGATCTAAACAGACAATCTTCTGAAGACATATAGATGGCCAAAAAAGACATGCAAAGAAGTTCAATATCACTAATTATTAGAGAAATGCAAATCAAAACTACTATGAGGTACCACTTCACAGTATGGCCATCATCAAAAAGTCTACAAACAATAAAGGCTGGAAGGGTGTGGAAAAAACGGAACCCTCTTATACTATTGGCAGGAATGTAAACTGGTGCAACCACTATGGAAAACAGTATGGAAATTCCTCAAAAAACTAAAAATAGAATTACCATACAGGAGTTTCCGTTGTGGCTTGGTAGCTAACGAATCCGACTAGGAACCTTGAGGTTGTGGGTTTGATCCCTGGCCTCACTCAGTGGGTTGAGGATCTGGCGTTGCCGTGAGCTGTGGTGTAGGTCGCAGACACGACTCGGATCCCGAGTTGCTGTGGCTCTGGCGTAGGCTGGAGGCTACAGCTCTGATTAGACCCCTAGCCTGGGAACCTCCATATGCTGTGGGCGCAGCCCTAGAAAAAGGCAAAAAAAAAAAAGAATTACCAGCAATCTCACTCCTGGGCAGCTATCTGAAGAAAACAGTGATTTGAAAAGATACATATACCTCAATATTCACGGCAGCACTATATACAATAGTCAAGACATGGAAGCAACCTAAGTCTCCGACAGAGGAATGGATAAAGAAGAAGTGGTACATGTACACAATGGAATATTACTCAGCCATAAAAATGAAATAATGGGAATAATGGGATTTGCAGCAACATGGATGGACCCAGAAATTATCAGGCTAAGTGAAGTTAGAAAGCTAGACACAAACATAATATGCTATCATATATATGTGGAATCTAAAAAAAGATACAATGAACTTCACAGACTTTGAAATTATGATTTTCAAAGGAGACAGGTTAGGAGAGAGGGATGGACTGGAGGTTTGGGGTGAAAATGTTCTAAAATTAGGTTGCAATGACAGTTGTACAACTATAAATACAATAAAATTCACTGAATTTTAAAAAAAGTGAAAAGAAAAACATTTCAGGAGTTCCCATTGTGGCTCAGTGGGTTAAGAACCCTACATATTCTCCATGAGGATGCAGGTTCAATCCCCGGCCTCAATCAGCAGGTTAAGGATCCAAAGTTGCCATACATAGTTGTGTAGTTGTGGTGTAGGCCAGCAGCTGCAGCTCCATTTCAACCCCTAGCCTAGGAACTTCCATGTGCAGCAGGTGTGCCCATTATTAAAAAAAAAAAAAAGGAAAGAAAAGAAATACATTTCTTAAGGCAACAGCTGCCATAGACAGTGGTTCTTCTGATAGATCTGGACAATGTAAACTGAAAGCCTTCTGGAAAGGATTCACTATTCTAGATGCCATTAAGAACATTTGTGACTCATGGAAAGAGATCAAAATATCAACATTAGCAGGGTTTAGAAGAAGTTGATTCCAACCCTCATGAGTGACTTTGAAGAGTTTAAGACTTTGATGGAGGAAATAATTGCAGATGTGGTAGAAATAACAAGAGAAAAAGAATTAGAAGTGGAGTCTTAAGATGTGACTGAATTTCTGCAATCTCATGAAAAAATTTAATGAACAGGGGGTTACTTCTTAAAGATGAGCAAAAAATTGATTTCTTGAGATGGAATCTACTCCTGGTGAAGATGCTGTGAAGACTCTGAAATGACAACAAAGGATTTAGAATATTACATAAACTTCGTTGATAAAGCAACTACAAGGTTTGAGAAACTTGACTCCAATTTTCAAAGAAGTTCTACTGTGGGTAAAATGCTATTAACCAGCACTGTGTGCTACAGAGAAAGAGTTTATGAAAAGAAGAGTCAATCCGTGCAACAAGCTTAATTTTTATCTTATTTTAAGAAATTGTCACCCTTCCCAACCTCAGTAATCACCACCATGATCAGTCAGCAGCCATCAATGCCAAGGCAAGACTCTCCTCTGCAAAAAGATCATGACTTACTGATGGCTCAGATGATGGTTAGCGTTTTTAAGCAATAAAGTATTTTTAAATTAAGGTATATACATTGTTTTTTAAGACATAATGTTACTGCACACGTTACAGACTACAGTATAGTGTAAACACAACTTTTTTTTCTCTTCTTAGGCCACACCTAGAGGATATGGAAGTTACCAGGCCACAGATCAAATCCAAATCTCGACAGCGACCTATGTCACAGTTGCAGCAATGCTGGATCTCTAACCTTCTGCATGGGGCCAGGGATCAAACTCGTGCTGCCATAGAGACAACGCTGGATCATTAACCCACTGCACCACAGTGGGAACTTCTAAACAGAACTTTCATATGCACTGGGAAACCAAAAATTCATTGAGTCACTTTACTGCAATATTTGCTTTACTGTGGTGGTCTGGAACTAAACAGGCAGTACCTCTGAGGTGTGCCTATAAATGCTCTCTTTATAAAAGTAAGGAAAAGACATAATCTATGTAAGTTAGTCATCTAGTAAACTGCTTTCCTAGCTATAGAAACTGGATGAACTTAATAATGTCTCTAAAACTCTTAATTGATGAAACTTCTTTATAAATGCTATTTTAGAATTATTTAATGATTTGTTGTTCACTTTTTGAAAAGAACTATAGAGACCTAAAACATACTCTTTAAACCAAGAATATATGCCATTTTATATATATATATATAATTATATTTGTGTGTGTGTGTATATATATATATACACATACACATACATACATACATGCACAACTAGTAAGACTATTTAGGAGGAGGTAGAAATGGTGTTTAACGTATATTAGGAGATCCTACAGAACTACCTGTTTTTCAAGCTGAGTCTCATAATAAAATTTGCCTGGAGGAGTTCCCGTCGTGGCGCAGTGGTTAATGAATCCGACTAGGAACCATGAGGTTGCGGGTTCTGTCCCTGCCCTTGCTCAGTGGGTGAAGGATCTGGCATTGCCGTGAGCTGTGGTGTAGGTTACAGATGCGGCTCGGATCCTGCATTGCTGTGGCTCTGGCGTAGGCCAGTGGCTACAGCTCCAATTTGACCCCTAGCCTGGGAACCTCCATATGCCGCGGGAGCGGCCCAAAGAAATAGCAAAAAAAAAGACAAAAAAAAATTTGCCTGTAAATATATTCATGTATTAAGAAACAACAATAATAATAATGGCTACCATTTATATAAATTACCAATATTATTACTTACTGAGTGATTACCATGAGCCAGGCTCCCTACTAAGCAATTAATATATACTGTACCACAAAACCCTTTCAATAACACAGTGAGATACTTTTTAAAATTATATTAACAAAGTTTAAAATAACTTTGATTAACTTAACGATCAGAAAAGTAAGAGATTAAATTTACTTCATCAGGCTCCAAAGTCCAGGCTCCTATCTGCTACTCGTGTCATTAACACAATGTAAGGTCTTTCACTAAGATATTATAGAGAGAGGTAAACAGCAGAAGAATATAAATTGTGAAGTTTCAATACATAATCTTCCTGGTAGAAGAGGAACATCATTTATGCAATTGATAGAGTATACTGGTAACAGAATTAAGAAGGAACTGATTTGGGAACACACACACACACACACACGCACACGAAGACATAATATATAAATAACATGGATTCTATTCTTGTAAAAGTAGTAACTAGACTGCCAAAAGTGGCTAAGTCCTAGAAAAGGAATACTTTCCAAAAATGAATGTCCATTACCAACTACTTAGAGGAACTAAAAATAAACAAAACTTGGGAGTTCCCATTGTGGCTCAGAGGGTTATGAGCCCAACTAATATCCATGAAGATGCAATTTCAATCCCTGGCCTCGCTCAGTGGGTTAAGGTCCCGGTGTTGCCGTGAGCTCAGCTAGGATTCCACGTTACTGTGGCTGTGGCATAAGCTGGCAGCTGCAGCTCTGATTCAACCCCTAAGCTGGGAACTTCCATATGCCACAGGTGTGGTACTAAAAAAAAAAATTTTTTTTTAATCAAAAACTTGTTAACTGAAAAAAAATTAATCATTATTTACATCTTTTTTTAAAAAATAACTTTTTGGAGTTCCTGCTGTGGTGCAGTGGTTTAAGGATCCAGCATTAGCACTGCAGAGGCTGGGGTTTCTGCTGTGGCATGGGTTCGATCTCTGACCCAGAAACTTCCACGTTACTGGCACAGAAGAAAAAAAGACTTTAGGGAGTTCCCACTGTGGCTCAGCAGAAACGAAGCTGACTGGTATCCATGGGAACTTGGGTGCAATCCTGGGCCTCACTCAGTGGGTTAAAGATCTGGCATTGCTATGACTGCGGCATAGGCTGGCAGCTGCAGCCCCAATTCCACCCTTAGCCTGGGAACTTGCATGTGCCGCGGGTATAGCTCTAAAAAGACAAAACAAAACAAAAACAAAAACAAAAACAAAAAAAAAACCACACACAAAAAACACTTTAACACCTTTTAAAAATATATTTTCTAAAAGGAAAAAAGGGAGTTCCCATTGCAGCTCAGTGGTTAACGAACCTGACTGACATCCATGAGGACTTGGGCTCAATCCCTGGCCTCATATAGTGGGTAGGGGATCTGGCGTTGCCATGAGCTGTGGGGTAGGCCTCAGACGAGGCTCAGATCTGGCACTGCTGTGCCTGTGGTGTACACCAGTGGCTGCAGCTCCAATTCAACCCCTAACCTGGGAACCTCCATATGCCAAGGGTGTGGCCCTAAAAAAAGCAAAAATAATAATAATGATAATAATAAATAAAAGGAAAAAAGATCCTTTAGATTCACTGATTTTATCATCTTTTAACTCAGTCACGATTTATTCACAATTATATGGCATACATGTCACAAAATACTTCAGACTCATAGCAAATCATGAAATTACATTTGTGAATTCTTGGCCATGAAGTTTCCCTAAAAAACGATCTAGTTCATCTGTATCACCTCACTACCAAAATCAGCCTTTACAGTATTAGAATCTATCCCATTTTCCTGGAGGGGAAATCACACAAGATCAACTAGTAGGAAGAGCTCACACTTTTATTCTGCACTTCATCCCTGTGCAGCCATCTCAGGAGGACTAAGCCTAACTGTATGCAATAGACTGATATTCATACCTGCTTATATGCTGTGACACTTGTTGAACTAAAAACCTTCTGGGACTGGCAAGGACCAGAGCTACTGTAACAATAGCTCCCACAGTTCTCACAACAGTTCATGGTGAGGTTGTTGGTAGAGTGAAATTTGGAAAAACAGGCATCACTACAAAGACCATGTACCACATTTTGATATTTAACTTCAAATCGAATCTAGGAAATAAAAACACACAGATACAAAATAAGCAGAGCCAGTTAAAAATCTCTCATCTTTGAGCAGAATCCCAATAAAGGTGAAATGTAACTTACATCCGCATTCTTCTGACACATACTGCACCTAGTTGAAATGCTATTGGTATATATGGTAACGACAGGTTTTTTCTTTAGCTCATAAGAAGAAAGGCATGATTGGCTGCAGAAATCTTTGCTAGGAGAGGAATTTTCAAATCGGGTTGTGATCACATCCTTTGGATTTAAAATGTCTCTAAAAATAAATAACAAAGGCAGAATGAAATGTGTTCCTCATAATTGTAATTTCTTCCTCTTTGTGAGCTAAAATAACTACATTTACTAAGGGCAGCTATTGTAGAGTAGAAAATGGCTGGCTCTGGATAAGGCATCTGGAAAACTGGGTTTGATGATTAGTTCTGTTACTTATCAGCTGAGTGACAATGAGCGAGGCAATTACTGTCTCAATTTCCTCATGTATAAAATGGGGTTTAAAATACCTAATTTATAGATGTGTTGAGGAATAATTATATTTAAAATATATACAGCCAGATGCTCATGATAAAAACACAGAGGCTTCCAGCTCCAATCAAGTTTCATCCACTGGAGCCAATGGAACAAGTGGCCATCCCTCAACTCCAGACCACAAAACACTTGTCCTCTTACTAGCCAGTAGCTGCCAGAATAGAAACATGAATAAGACAAGGAATGAAAAAAAATTTTTATTTAAATGAAAGTTTTGAGAAACAGATGAACCACCAAAGATTAGCACTGCATGATATCTGAAACTTTGCTATAACTCAAGAGATCAAAGAAATGACAAAAGGGCAATTAAGGCTTGGTACCAGAGGACAGATGGAAAGAAGAATGAGACAAAAAGACACAAATAATTGAGTTTCTCTATGAGATTCCTAGAGTTATTTCATAAGAGCTCATTGTTGCAATAAGCACTGCCAATAAAAACAAAGGCTATTCTTCTGACAAGTGTAAAAACTGAAGGAAATAGTCACTAATTAGAGACATGAGTACAGGCCATGAAGTAAAGAATAATAATGGTAATAATATTGTGTACTATAATAATGTATACTGATTACTTTGTGCCAGACATTGTTCTTTTTACTCAAATTATCCAATTTAATTATCACAAAATCTCTGTAAGGTAAGTATTATAAGGAGACCAAATCAGAAAAGTTAAATATTTGTCAAAGGTGGAGTTCCTGTCGTGGCTCAGCAGAAATGAATCTGACTGGCATCCATGAAGACCCAGGTTTGATCCCTGGCCTCGTTCAGTGGGTTAAGGATCCAGCATTGCCTTGAGCTGTGGTGTAGGTTGCAGGTGCAACTTGAATCTGGCGTTGCTGTGGCTGTGGTGTAAGCCAGAGGCTACAGCTCCAATTCAACCCCTAGCCTGGGAACCTGCATATTTGTCAAAGGCAAATATATATGTGTGTGTATATATATATGTATTAGTTAAAGGCATTCAGCTGGTAAGCAGTAAAACCAGAATACAAATTGAGGCAGTCTGATTCTATAGTTCATGGAGTTCATCATTCCACTATTCTGCCTTCCATTCTGTACCTTTATTATGAAAACTGTTACATGATAAACTATGAAAAAACAGTGACAGAGCACTACTTTAATTTTCCAAAACTCTCCTAGCCTTAAAAATGACAGTGAGTTTTAGAAACCAAATGGATGTGCTTACATGTACATTAATTTTATACAGTGATTTTCCTACTAAAATTAAAGCAATTAAGAATTTTATCTAAGGAGTTCCTATTGTGGCTCAGGGGATTAAGCACCCAGCTAGTATCCATGAGGATGCAGGTTCGATCCCTGGCCTCGCTCAGTGTTGCCGTGAGCTGTGGTACAGGTTGAAGTCACAGCTTGGATCTGGGATTGCTATGGCTGTAGTATAGGCCAGAAGCTTCAGCTCCGATTTGACACTAAGCCTGGGAACGTCCACATGCCACAGGTGCAGCCCTAAAAAGACAAAAAAGAACAAAAACCAAAAAAATAAAAATTTTATTTCATATGAATTCCTGCTGTGGCACAACGGGATCGGCACTGGCGCTGGAGTGCTGGGATGCAGGTTTGATCCTCAGCCCACTACAGTGGATTAAGGATCGGGCATTGCCATAGCTGCAGCGTAGGTTGCAACTGTAGCTCTGATCTGATCCCTGGCCCTGGAACTCCACATGCCTTGCAGGGAGGGGTAAAAAAATTTTTTTATCTAATAATGTAAATCTACAGGTGCCATGTATATATAAGTAAACCAATGAGAATGGCATTCTAAACCTTACACATCCAATGAATATTATACCTTAACATTTGTCTTAGAAAAAACATTCCTCTTCCAACAACGTGGCTCAAACATTTTTTTCTAATTTCTCTTTTAGTATATAAGTACTCTGCCGCTGTGTAGCACAAGGAACTATATCTAGTCACTTGTGATGGAACATGATGGAGGATAATATCAGAAGGAATGCATATATATATGACTAGGTCACTTTGCTATACAGCAGAAATTGACAGAACATTGTAAGTCAAGTATAATAGAAAAAATAAATTCTTCCTCCTTTTTTTTTGCTTTTTAGGGCCACACGCATGGCATATGGAGGTTCCCAGGCTAGGGGTCCAATCAGAGCTATAGCTGCCGGCCTACAACACAGCCACTGCCACATCAGATGCGAGCCCTGTCTGCAACCTACACCTCAGCTCACGGCAACGCCGGATGCTTAACCCACTGAGCAAGGCCAGGGATCAAACTTGCAACCTCATGGTTCCTAGTCGGATTTGTTTCCGTTGCACCATAACAGGAACTCCAAAAAAATTAATTCTTAAAAGAAAAAAAAAAAAAAAGAACTCTAAGCACAACCTTCTTTTTCTTTTTATGGCCACACCTGTGGCATATGGAAGTTCCTGGCGCAGGGATTGATCTGGAGTTGTAGTTGCCAGCCTATGCCACAGCCATAGCAACATTGGATCCAAGCAGCATCTGTGACCTATGCTGCAGCTTGCAGCAACACCAGATCCTTAATCCACTGAGGGGCGCCAGGAATTGAACCCACATACTCACAGAGATTATGTTGGGCCTTTAACCCACTGAGCCACAATGGAAACTCCTAAACACAACTTTAAATTTTATAATCAGATATCATGTTTAACAGTATGACTCAGTTTAAACTTCTCAATAGTTAGCTGGTAAGACATCAAGTAAATTTCGGCAATTTGCAAAAATCAAACTCTGGCTGAAAAGATAGATTTATCACCTATCTAAGTCTAAAGGAATGTTTCAAAGGTTCTGAAGGCAATGTCAAATCAAGATAAGAAAAAGTTTTTGAATAACAATAGCACTGTGGTTAAAAAGCCAATGACGAGAGTAACTTTTTTTTGGTTTTTTTTTGTCTTTTTGCCTTTTTCTAGGGCCGCACCGTGGCATATGGAGGTTCCCAGGCTAGGGGTCGAATCGGAGCTGTAGCTGCCAGCCTATGCCAGAGCCACAGCAATGCAGGATCCGAGCCGAGTCTGCGACCTACACCACAGCTCACGGCAACGCCGGAACCTTGACCCACTGAGCAAGGGCAGGGATCGAACCCATAACCTCATGGTTCCTAGTCGGATTCATTAACCACTGCACCACGACAGGAACTCCGAGAGTAACTATTTTTAAGAGAACAACATGTATTTGGATCTATGTCCTCTTATGTTCTTTAAAATTTAATTCACTTTCTTTTGATATTATGTCAAAACTGAATATCTAAAAACAGAAAACTAAGAGTTCCTGCTGTGGCACAATGGGTTAGAAATCCGACTGCAGTAGCTCAGGTCCCTGCAGAAGTGCAAGTTCAATCCTTGGCTCAGCGCAGTGGGTTAAAGGATCTAACGTCACTGCAGCTGCTTTGTAGGTCACAGCTGCAGCTAGACTCAATCCCTGGCCTGGTGCCACAGGTGCAGCCATAAAAAAAAAAAATCAATTAATTTAATAAATAAAAACAGGAAACTAAATTTACTCTTTCAAATCAGTTTCATGAGAATGACATAGAAGAGTTAAAGTAAGGAATTATTATAAAGGTATTTTGGAACAGAACTAAATTTGAATATTTAAGTAAAATATTTTAAAATTCCCCTTTCCTTTTAGTTGAAGATTTCCATTTTAATAGGATCTACTTTTAGAAACTTTAGGCCAACGCATTAAGCAGATAAAGAAACTATCGATACCCCGAAGACAAAATAGTGGCCCATAAATTATATGTTTAAATATACACAATAATATCAAATTTATTATTAAAAATAACAGGACCCTTTTTATTAACCACTTGCTATGTGCTAGGTCCTGTGCTAGACTAAAAACCTGTCTCATTAAAACCTGAGAAAGTAGATATTATTTAACCAGTGAAGAAACTAAGGCCTAGAAAAGTGAAGTATCTAGCCCAAGGTCATAGAGCAAATAAGTGATAGAGCCACAACTGAAAACCAAGCTCTTAATTTTTCTGCTCTATATTAGTGACTACTGACAACACACTATATTCCTAGAATTATACTACCACACAAATAGGCAAAACATGCCAAATTCTTCAAACTTACTGAGGCAAAGAAAGAAGTTTATGTGAATTTGTTGCTATTTCTTTCTCTCTCCACGTATGTATTATTACAAAGGGACAGTGACCCACAAAAGCTCAAAAGGATTTTTTAGAAATATACTCACTATTTCTGTGCCCATTTAGAGATTTTACTCTTCTAAAGAATTAAATAACTTTCATATACTATTATAAGGGTTAATATTATTTCATTCTATACTTCAATAACTTTCAAGGAGTTCCCGTTGTGGCCCAGTAGTAATGAACCCAACTAGTATCCATGAGGTTTGATCCCTGGCCCCACTCAGTGGGTTATGGATCCAGCATTGCCATGAGCTGCAGAATAGGCTGCAGACAAAACTCAGATCTGGTGGGGCTGTGGTTGTAGCGTAGGCTGGAAGCTGCAGCTCTGATTCGACCCCTAGACTGGGAACTTCCATGTGCCACAGGTGTGACTCTAAAAAGACAAAAATAAACTGAAAAAGATAGGAAAACTAGTTTAGGTAATACTTTTTTACATCACGTATTAACTTTATAAAACTTCAGAATTTGCAAATTTCTCAATTAGCTAAAAAGTATTTCCCAGGAAATGTGCTAAAGAGGTTTAAAATCACAATGGTATGTTTGAACTAAACATGCTAAAAAAACAAAGTAATTAAGAATTTCATACTTTGAGCAGTTTGCACAGGTTTTCTTGGGAGGAGGTGGTAGGCAGACGGGTGAAGAATATCCAATGATGCACCTTGTGGAACAAAAGAGCTGAGTAGATCCTGTCTTATGATACGCGGTTTGCCCCTTATAAAGCATTTTTTTACAACCAGAACAAAAAACCTGAATAGCTACAGCTGGAACAGAAGGAAGTGATATATTTGGGCCAGATGATGCAGGAGAAAGCTGAAAGCCTGGAGTCAACTGTTGGGCTATAAAAACAAAATAAGAAAAATAAATAAAAAATAGTTTTCATATCAACATGAACATACACACATTCTCTACTTTTTAGGACAAATTCTCTCAGTCTTGAAATCCAAAATTGAGGCAATAAGCAATCTAATAAAACAGGCAGTTTCAAACTTTCTAAACCATGGCACATAGTAAGAACTACATTTCACATTATAACCCAGGAGACACATACAGTATTTGTGTGTG
Source organism: Phacochoerus africanus (assembly GCF_016906955.1). Classification (NCBI taxonomy): domain Eukaryota; kingdom Metazoa; phylum Chordata; class Mammalia; order Artiodactyla; family Suidae; genus Phacochoerus; species Phacochoerus africanus. The sequence goes on from NC_062551.1 coordinate 90,872,146, forward strand.
TGTGTGTGCACATGCGCATGTATACGTTTGTGTTTATATATAAACTTTAATAACTGAAATAATAGTTTCATGAAATAATGTTTTCTTACTATACACATCACATTTTGTATACAGTTGACCCTTGAACAACTGAAGGGTTAGGGGGCACCCGCCCCACACAATTGAAAATCTGTGCCTGGCTGTCTCTGCCTCAAAAACAAAGGAGACAATAAATGACTCATCCAAGGGCAAGAAACTGAAACAGTCTGGATAGAATAAGGACTCGAACTCTAGTTCTCTTTTTGTTTGTTTTGTTTTTGTTTTCACCTAGTTCTTTTGATTCCATATACCGTGAAATCCAATCAGACACAAATATTTTCCCACACGTAGTTAAAGACCTGTAAAATGAAAATACAGGTACTACATTTATTGAAAAAGATCACATATAAGTAGACCTACACAGTTCAAACTGGTGTTGTTCAAGGGCCAACTAAAATCTTATTATAGTCCACTTTTTAAAGTGTTGGTCAAGACCAGCTAGCCAGTTTGTAAAGCACTGCTTCAGCTAAAGGAAAAAAAAGACTGACATCGAGAGGTACTTTTACTAGTCAGAATATAAAAATACTAATTGTAACTAACTTATAGTTGCATATCTTACCAAGAGGACTGTCACTGACTGAAAACACAGCGCTAATTTTCAGTTCACTTTCTTGAGTTTTTGGCTTTGAATCATGTATATATTCCTTAATGGAAAAAAAAAAGAGAAAGAAATTAATACAGTGTTAGTATCAAACTAAACTAGAAATTGAAACAAAAAATAATTCTGTCATATTCATCTCTTCTACATTACAATCATAATCACCTTCACAAATACCTCAAAAGTCAAAATTTACAAGTTATTAGGCTAGATTTAATTGCTACAAAAAGGATATTTAGAATTGGAGAATCTTTTATGATAGTTATATCTACTTTTCAAATGTAATCTTTTCAGGGTTTTTTTAATTATCATTATTCTTTTTCTTTTTTTAGGGCCACACCTGTGGCATATGGAAGTTCTAAGGCTAGAGGTTGAAGTGGAGCTGTAGCTGCCAGCCTACACCACAGTCACAGCAACGCAGGATCGGAGCTTTGTCTGTGACATACGCCACAGCTCACGCCAATGCTGGATCCTTAACCCACTGAGCAAGGGCAGGGATAGAATAGAACCCACATCCTCATGGATACTAGTCTGGTTCGTTAAGCCACTGAGCCACAAAGAGAATTCCTCAAATGTAATCTTGATATATGAGAGTAATGCACATCAATATCAATGCTGAGCATTACCCCTTTTTTAGGCTGTGTTTATCAGGGAGCAATAAGTGAAATTAAATCTGAATGATTTAGAATTTGGATCAAATTAGCAATTTTAGCCAATAGGTTTGCAAGTTGGAAAGACAAGAATTTCAATGTAATCTGTTCATTATACACAAAATCATCACAGACTAAATCAGGTTTATCCTAAACATGTCCTTCAAAATGCTTTAAAATAACACATAATCATGAAAACAAATTAAATACACATACCTATCTTGAAAAAGACTGCCCTTTATTCTGAGATCAGAGCCATCCTACTTTGGGGAGGGAGTTGATAAAATAGTCTTACATATTTCAGGAGTTCCCTGGTGGCTCAGCATGTTGGGGATCTGCTATTGTCACTGCTATGGCTCAAGTCACTGCTGTGGCATGGGTTTGATCCTGGCCCGGGAACTTCTGTGTGCTGCAAGCACAGCACTCCCTGATCAAAAAATATATATATATAGTCTTATATGTTTCAAAAGAAAAAGTATTTTTTAATCTAATTTTTTTTGGGGGGTGGGGCTCAACCACAGCATGTCCTGAGCCACAGCAGTGACAATGCCAGATCTCCAACCTGCTGAGCCACCAGGGAACTCCAAAATAGTCTTACTTTTTTGAAACAATGGTGATAACAAATGGTAGTTGTATTTTCAATCTCCCTATACTTAGCAAAATAAATAACTAATACAGTAGGTCCCAAAGTTACTTTGAAATTTCTTTGGACTACTAAATGCTGAAGACTAGGAACCACTGCAGTAATTTACTACTTTCCATGATGTATGTTAAGGGACCAAACAAGCTGCTGCCAATAAGGTAGGAACTTTTCTACCTTCCTCTTTTTTTTTTTTCTTGGTATCTTCTTTACAGATGAGGAAATGAGGCTTAGAGATGTTCATCAACTTGTCCAAGGTCACAAAAATACTAAGCACACAGATGGGAATCAAACTGAGGTCTATTTCAAACCCATGCTATCTCCCTCATAAATGTGCAAATAAAGGCGTTCCCATGTGGCTCAGGGGGTTAAGTAGCCAGAACTGTCACTGCAGTGGCTTGGGTCTACGCCGCAGCTTGCGGCAATGCCAAACCTTAATCCACTGAGCAAGGCCAGGGATCAAACCCACACTCTCACTGACACCATGTCAGGTTCTTAACCTGTTAAGTCACAACGAGAACTCTGTGATCCTAGTTTTTAAACAAGTTATTTAATCTTTTCCCAGTCTCAACTTCCTTATCTATAAAGTGAAAATAATATTAGCTAACCCATAGGACTAGATTTATGGTAGCTAAATGATTTAATACAAATAACGTATGTAGCATGATGCCTTACAGTTGGCCAAAAGTTAGACATAATTACAAACAAAAACGCTCTTATTATTTTCACAATGATGGCATCTAATAAATATTTGTTAAATGACTGAATCCAAGTTCATTCGATTCAAAGTGGATGTTCTTAGTATTGTACTTAAATAATGGTATTTATTTATTGGCATGTGCAAAATGAGGAGGAAGTTAAAAGTACCTCCTTCGACTTACCAAAAGAACACTTAAGACTCAATAAAAATTACTTCACCTTATCAACTCAATCTCTAATATTTTTCTAATATACCTGTTACATTTCCCTGATCAGTTGCTTTTACTTCGCAAAGTAACTGTTCCACACCTTCATCACTCCTAAATCCCAACCCCACACATTTCCTGCTCAATAATATTTCTATTTCACCAAGAAAATAGAAACAGCTATGCACGAATTCCCCCAACATCCTGATTTCTCCCTCCATTATGCCTACAAATGAATCAGCAAACTGTCCTTGAACCTTAAGGAAAGGCAACCTTCTCATCCATGGCTAAAATAGTGCTTGTGTTCAGGATCTCTTTCCCTCTCTCTTCCTATAGCACTTCATACTATCTTTGTATATCTTCAGCCTCTCTCCACCTTGTCAACTGAAAGCAGCATGAATTGTAAAGAGACAAAAAGGTAATTTATTTGGGTTCTTAGAATTTTAATTCAGGGATCACAGATTCTGGAGCAACCCAGAATAGTGACCACGGGAGGAAAATGGGGAGGGGTTTTTATGGGAAAAAGAGGAAGTTCACACAGGCTTACACAGGCTGTTTACCAAGAATTTCAATTGGAGGGTAAGTCTGGTCTATACATATGAGTGGGTTTACCAAGCACATCCCATCTTTTACTAGAGAAAGGTATGGTTTCCTTCGTCCAGAAAAAGTCCAGTTCTCAGCATTGTTCTTTCCTTTTGGCAACTCAGCAACTATTCAGCAGTTTCATGTTAGAATTCAGCTGAAGTTCAGCATGGGCAGCACATATGGAGCTCCTCCAGGCAGTCTCTGTCATTCTTACCTTTGCGCCTTTCACAGCCTCCATATTGGTTTCTTCCTTCCAGCTTATCTAGTCTCCAAGGAACTACTGCTCTCTTTACTCTCTTCCTTTACAACCAAACTTAGAGGAAAAGTATTCCATTCTTCCTCTACTTCCTCACTTTGAGTGCAAGGCAGTCAGGGTATTGATTCAACTGACATAACCAATCACCTCACAATTGCCTAATTCAATAATTATTTTTAGGTTTTATCTTACTTGGGTTTTCAGATACATCTAACAGTGCCAATAATTCCACTGGTTGTCTTTTGATTGTTACTTCAATTTATTACTATTTCTTAGTATTCCCCCCCCACCCTTTTTTGGGGGAGAGCCATGTCAGCAGCATGTGGAAGTTCCTGGGCCAGGAGTGGAACCCACACCACAGCAGCAACAACGCCAAATCCTTAACACACTGCACCACAAAGGAATTCTGTTTTCTTAGTAAGCTTCACTGTTCTTCTTACATTCGCCCCTTATGTCAGTGGTTCCCAAATCACGGCTATCAGAAGCCCCTGAAGTCTTGTTAAGACACAGACTGTTGGGTTTCAGCCTCAGAGCTTCTGACTCAGCAGGGCTGGAGCAGGGCCCAAGAATATACATTTCTAACAAGTCCCCAGACAATGATGAGGCTGCTGCTTGGGCAACTACTTTGAAGCCATTCTGAAGCCTCAGATTAATCCAGTTCCCAGCTTTCTATCCTGAGCTCTACTCTTCTCTACTCTAGTCCCTGAACAATCTCATCCACAGTCATGACTTCAACTATCACCTATATACAGCTACCACATGTAGCAAATGAAATATAAAACACTCAGTTAAATTTGAATTTCAAATAAACAATAATCTTTAGTATAAGTATGGCCCAAATACTGCATGCAACATACTTGTATGAAAAAAAGCACTCACTGTATATTTGCCAGGCACAATTTAACTGAGCACTCTATACTTTATCTGGCAACCGTACACTTACAGGTAGCTAACTTTCTAATCTCTCAATACCACATCCATATGTACAAATGCCTCCTAGTGCAAATTATCACTTGAAGGTCCCACAAGCTCCTTAAACACCACAGATCCAAAACTACACTTACTACTTTTCCCTTAAATCCTGTCCCTAGCCCCTCAGTAAATGGTATCACCACATCACCACGAAGTCAACTTACTGAAGCCAGAAACCTCTGAGCATTCCTGGACTCTTCCTTGACCCTCATATCGCATATGTTACCTCAAGTTGAGTCAATTATATCTAAATACCTAAGATCTATTCTCTTCTCCCACTTTACTGTTTAAATACTCAACCACTAACCATACTATATTCTCTCGCCTCCACCTCCATGACTAGCAGTTCTCTCTTGTCTGAAGGTCTTTTTTTTTTTTTCCTTTTTTGGCTGCCCCGCAGCATGTGGCGTTCCCAGATCAGATCCAGAGCCGCAGTTGCAACCTATGCCACAGCTGCAGCAATACTGGATCCTTTAACCCCCACTGTGCCAGCCAGGGATGGAACCTGTGTCCTGGCGCTGCAGAGATGCTGCTGATCCTGTTGCACTACAGAGGGAACTCCTGTCTGAAGGTTGTAATCGATGGTTACAATTCAAGTGCTACTTGCCCTGTGAAGAAGGCTTCCTCTCCACCCTAGACAGACATAAGGGTTCCCTTCCCTATACTCCCAATGCATGCACCTTACACAATTTTTTTTTAATTACAGTAATTACATAATACTGTGACTCTGTAACTGTACAGAGATGGCACAAAGCAACAGAAAGAATACAAGTTTGAAGACAGTCAAAACTAAGTTCCAATTCCAGCTCTGATGCTTCTTTTGAGTTTGTAAATTACTTAACCAGTCGTTCCCTCAGTTCCCTCCTTTGTAAAATGGGGTAAGGATACTTTCCTCCTATGGTGGTAGAGCTTAAATGAGAATGCCTAAGACACACTTAGCATACCTCTGGCAGGGCACAGTCATACAACAAATAATTACCTCTCTAATTTCCATATCTTTACTCCCCCTTACCAATTCACTTGAAAGCAGAGGCCCCATCTTTTCATCTTTGTAGCTCTCTGAAAACAAAATAACTAACATGGCTTAGTATCTTGGTTAAGGGTTTGGGCCCTTAAATCAGGTTGCTTGGGCTCAAATGCTAGCTCAACCATTTACTAGTTGTATTACATTTAGCAAATTACTATTTGTGTCTCAGTTTCCTTATGTGTTAAAGTGGGAATAGGAACAGTACTTGTAGGGTTGTGAGTGACCCATGGATTCATTATGTAAACTGCTTACAACCATGTTCAATAAGTGCTATAGATTATTTAAGCAGGAACAAAAACTCAGTGAATGGGGAGTTCCTATCATGGTTCAGCGGTTAATGAACCTGACTAGTATCCATGAGGATGTGGGCTTGATCCCTGGCCTCCCTCAGTGGGTTAAAGATCTGGCATTGCCATGAGCTGTGGTGTAATTCACAGACCCGGCTTGGATCCTGCATTGCTGTGGTTGTGGCATAGACTGATGGCTGCAGCTCCAATTCGACCCCTAGCCTGGGAACTTCCATATGCCACAGGTGTGACCCTAAAAAGACAAAACAAACAAACAAACAAAACCTCACCAAATAAATGAGAGCTTAACTATAGCTTTAATATGCAGAACAGATCCTTAGTATATCTGAAAAGATTAATCTTTTTCATTTTTTGTCTATTTTCCAGTATTCAAATACAACATTAAAAACAGCACACACCATTTGTTCATTTGGCTTTTCCATCATAGTCCAGATGCTCAATCATGAAAAATTACAGCCTATTTACCTTGAAGCATTAATATAAACCAAAGAGAACTGAGTAGGTCACTTTTCACTTAAATTTACAATGTAAGCTAACAGTGGGATTTTTCATTACCATAATTTTTTTTTTTGTCTTTTTGCCATTTCTTGGGCCGCTTCTGCGGCATATGGAGGTTCCCAGGCTAGGGGTCCAACTGGAGCTGCAGCTGCCAGCCTACGTCAGAGCCACAGCAACGTGGGAGCCAAACCGCGTCTGCGACCTACACCACAGCTCACGGCAACGCCGGATCATTAACCCACTGAGCAAGGCCAGGGATCGAACCCGCAACTTCATGGTTCCTAGTCGGATTTGTTAACCACTGAGCCACGACGGGAACTCCTACCACAATTTTTTTATTAGAAAGAACACGCACTTTACTCACAATACAATATTTGTTAAACTTTTATATTACAGGCAAGGTACAATGAAAGAAATATTGCATCTGGAATTTTAAAAAATGAATTTTGTATCCCAGCTTTGCCATGAGATCTCGGTGAAAACATTTATTTTTTTCAGTCTCAGTTTCCTCATCTATGAAACACAGGACATTTTATTCTAATTATTGTGCCTATACTTTGTACAGTTGTTGTATTAAGGTTTGACCTGAAATTAAGGTTTCAGGTCAAATAAGAACCAACTCTTTGAAAATAAAATTCATTGACCTTTAGATGCCAAAATAAAAGTGAAGGCACTATACATTTAACAAAAAGAGAGGAAAAAAAATGGTTAATTCTACCTCTGAGTGACAGACAAACTGTATTTTAAGAGGAGAAACTTTTCACCAAGCTACCTAGTTTAAGACACTCAGGCAGAAGAAATGGCATGTGCAAAGACAAGGAAATAAAAATCAACAGTGTATACCTTTTTGTGAAATGCAGATAGTTTGCAGGAGCACAGGATAGAAAAGGTGGGAAGGATGAGTGATGATACTGAAAAGGGAAGCCAAGGCCTAAACATGGATAGTTTGAATGTCACACTAAAAAGTTTAGGTTTTATCCCACATAAGGAGGCAGGACCTTTAAAGAGAGCAATAGCATCAGATCTATAATGAGAACCATGATGCTCTTTCCCTGTCTCTGGGAAATTATGCAGGAGATGAAGGCTCAGGTGCATTCAAGATTTGGCTCCAGGAGTTTCCACTGTGGTGCATCAGGTTAAGCATCTGGTGTTACCACAGCTGCGGTGCAGGTTGCGGCTAAGGCTGGAATTCGATCCCTGGCCTGGGAACTCCCACATGCCTTAGGTGTGGTCAAAAAAAAAAAAAAAAAAGATTCAGCTCTACCCATAACTACTGCCATGGCATCTTGGTGGTAACCCACTTCCTCAGTGATTCAGGCATTTCTGCTGGAGGTGTAATGGACATTAATATTGTTCCACAAGAGGTGCTGACACGACCCTCATGCCCTCTTACACAATTTCCTAGTACACAAAATTCCGAAGCTACCAAAGCCTCAGACAAGCACCAAGCCGGATCTTTGTGTGCTTGCCTCTAACTGATTCGCTTATGTCAAGCTGGTGGAAGCTCTTGTGCTGAACAACAAATCAACCTAATTAAGATTGATGACAACAAGAAACTAAGGGAATGGATAGTCCTCCGTAAAACTGACAGAGAAGGAAAACCCTGTAAAGCATTTGGTTGCAGTTGTGTGGTGGTTAAGGACTATAGTAAAGAGTCTCATACCAAGAGTGTCATCAAGGAGTACTTTTTTTTTTGTCTTTTTTGTTGTTGTTGCCATTTCTTGGGCCGCTCCCGCGGCATATGGAGGTTCCCAGGCTAGGGGTTGAATCGGAGCTGTAGCCACCGACCTACGCCAGAGCCACAGCAACGCGGGATCTGAGCCGCGTCTGCAACCTACACCACAGCTCACGGCAACGCCGGATCGTTAACCCACTGAGCAAGGGCAGGGACCAAACCCGCAACCTCATGGTTCCCAGTCGGATTCGTTAACCACTGCGCCACGACGGGAACTCCTCCAAGGAGTACTTTAAAGACAAGAAATGGGAGTTTTTGCTGTGGCTCAGCAGTAATGAACCCGACTAGTATCCATGAGGATGCAGGTTCGATCCCTGGCCCTGCTCACTGGGTTAAGGATCCAGCATTGCTGTGGCTGTGGTATAGGCTGGCAGCTACAGCTATGATTCAACTCCTAGCCTGGGAACTCCCCTATGCCACACTTGCAGCCCTAAAAATCAATGGGGGGGGGGGAAAAGACAAGAAATGATCAAGTAAAAAACTTGGCTCCTGTCCTTAAAAAAAAAGTACCATGGTATCACTATATAATGTTCTGATGAGATATGTGTCTAAAGAGATGAGGAGGAATAGGGAACTGTTGAAGAGTCCAGAGGAGAAATAATGAAACAGGGAGGAAAGGGAAGAGACAGAATTTTAAAATTCTTCAGAGGCAGAATCCAGAAAACTTGGCAAACAAATGGTTACTTCTGGCAATGGAAGAAGAAGAATTTACCATTTGGAGGGAAAACAAGTGTCATGGATACCACCACCCCCCACCCCTCATTCTGTAGACACTACCTCAGAACCCTTCAAAGTACAGCACTTTAGGAGGGCGTGAAGTTGAATATGACAAAACTGGAGTTCCCGTCACGGCTCAGTGGTTAACGAACCCAACTAGTATCCGTGAGGACGCAGGTTCGATCCCTGGCCTTGCTCACTGGGTTAAGGATCCAGCGTTGCCATGAGCTGTAGTGTGGGTCACAGACACAGCTCAGATCCCGCATTGCTGTGGCTGTGGCATAGGCTGGTGGCCACAGCTCCAATTAGACCGCTAGCCTGGGAACTTCCATATGCTGCAGGTGCAGCCCTAAAAAGAATACGACAAAACCTATTTGGCCTCCCTATCCTGGAATACTACTTCCTCTGAGATAGTATGAGAATTAAAATATTATCATTATTATTTTATTATTAATACTTTTGGTAGTAATGGCTTACTTATACAAGAAAGCCACTAACTCAAGGATAAAGCAAAAGAACTGTCCAAGAAGGAAAAAAAAAATCATCTTTTACCAAAGCAACTAACTGGTCTCTCCACGTTATCTCCACAGATTTCCAATCTGGGTCTCTGAACGGTAGCCATATGATCTTTCCAAACATGATCATCTTATTCTCCAACATCAAACCCTACAACAGCTTCCCAAAGCTCTCAGTTAAAGATCAAAATTCGTAACAAGGTCCACAAGGTCCTACATAATCTGGCCTCAAACTACCTATAGGGTTTCATTCTAGAAGCAGGACAGCATAGACTCTGAAGTCTGACCACCTGGATTTGAACCCAGTCTTTGCCCTTTATGAGCTGTGAGCTATGGTAAACCGCATGACCTCTTTATACTTTGGTTTCCTCATCTCTAAAATAGAGATAATAAGGGAGTTTCCTGATGGTTCAGTGGGTTAAGGATCTGGCATTGTCATTGCTGTGGCACAGGTTTGATTCCTGGCCTGGGAAGTTCTGCATGCCACCGATGCAGCCAAAAACTTTTTTAAAAATTAAAAAATAAAATGGACATAATAACATGGTTGTGAGACTGGTGCCCAGCACACTCTAAGCACTGTAAGTATTAATAATAATAGGTTAATAGTTATAATGTCACATTATAATGATATACTCTACATATTAATATATTAATACCACTAATAGTTAGTATTGCTGTTATGATCATCATTGTCATTCTCATCTTCACCATTTTCACACCTTTTCTGTTCCAGGCCCACTGGTCTTGCAGTTCTTCAAAAGAACCATGCATCTTCCCAACTCAGAGCTCTCCTATATACAGATCCTTCTATATGGAACACTGTCCTCCATGCCTTTACCTAGTCAATTCATTCTTCATAATGCAGCTTACAAATTCTTCTCTAGCCCCCTGTCCCCAATCAAAACTAGGTCAGATTCCCCATTTTAGACTTTTCTTCCACAGCACTCATCATAGTTTGTAATTATATGTATTATTTGAACAATTACTTATGTAATGTCTATCTCTTCTACCAACCGGCAAGCTCTGCAAGGAAAGGGACTAAAACTGACTGTGCTCACACCTGGATCCCCCAAGCCTGGCTAGAGTAGGCCACAAACAGGCATAGAATAAAAAGCAACCACTATCAGATACAAGAGAATTTTTTTTTAAGTTAAGAAGTAACGGAAAAACGGTAATACACATTACTTTCTTCTCACAAAAAGAAATATCATAGAGTTACCAAGATCTTTTTTCATTCAAAGAGCAGAAAAGGTGATATACTCATCTAACGTGGGGAAAAAAATCAGCTTGGGTTACCTTGTAAGTCAGAAACTACCTAAAAATTTGAATTCACCAGCTAGAAAAGAATAAATTTAAAAAAAAAAAAAGTTTTTTAAAATAAAGATGAAATGCTTACTTGAGCATTGTCAGGTTCTTCTTTAATTTTGTCCAGAAGTCCCTGCTGTGGTACCATTGCTTTGCCACAGTCACCATCCAAAGGTTCTTTCATTCTAAATTTTTATGGAAAGGAATTCCCCAGTCTAAAACTAATAGATTTCTTCTTGGTGATGGATAGCTGGATTCCTAAAACACAACATAAAGTGTTGATATTCGGGTTTATTCTTTCTTTTTTTTCCCCATGTTTATTTATATCAAAAGCTTTATGTTGAGCACAAGGTTTCAGGAGCAGGCATTTGAAAAAACAACCCTTCTGGGGCCACGACTATTCTCTCTTCTTCCTGCCTTCTGCTCTTTTAGAAGCTACCTTCACATAAGAAAACAGTCTTACAGCGGTAACTCCCACTTCCCTAATATCTTTAAAGACAAACATTGGTCTTTTATATGTTGAAAGTTACTGAGAAAATTAGACTAGCAAAGCAAGACGTGGGAGGAAGTTACCAAGCTCTTAGAAGAAAGGACTCAGAAATACAGTTTCTGACTCCATGAGAATTAGTATTTGGAGGCCCACAGCAGCTTTTACCTTTAAAAGTGAGGCACATAAAGTTCCCCACCTCTACCTCGAACTCAGTATTTACTGGAAGCCTCCCTAAGCACCCAACCTCTTTGGCCTAACGCTAGATCAGAGCATAAGGCCTAATGATAGATCAGAGCGCAAGATGCCACCACAGGTAAAGTTGACCACCTGCACATTTCAGGGTCTCCAAGGGGGCCGTGCCCTGGTATGAGCCCCTCATAGCTCCACTTTCCAATCGCCTTCTTGTAAACAAGATACTCTTATTAGTCATCAAGCAGACTTCCCATCCCCTAAAAATAATCGTACTAAATAGGACGCAGTAAACCTGAAGCAAAAAAGAGGCTCTTCAAAGTTGTTTTTAATCCAAACAGTCAAGCCAGACATGGAAATGGGCAGCTGGCTTAATAGCCTGTACTACAGATGAGAACTTCTAACCACTTGCCACAGTTAAAATAATCTATGGATGCTCGTGTCATATTCGCTCCGAAAATCTCGTCCCCACCAGTAATTCCCACGCCGGTCACCGAGTACAAACGCGGCAACGTTGTATCGAATGGTGAGAACACAACCCGCATATGCTTGTCAGCGCGTCCCAGCAGCAAAACCGCAACGCGTCAGCTGCCCAGTCCGACTGCTCCGCTTCCGCCCGGCGCCCGCCTCGTCACGTGGCGCAGCCGCTGCCCCGCCCCGTGCGGCCCCTCCCGCTGCCACCTGCCGCGCTCACCTTCTAGTGGCCTTTCTGTTCCCGGGGAACACCGACGAAGAAAAGGGGAATAAAACCGAAGGCCCCTGCTCGGGGATGAAGATTATTTTCTTTTACTGGAATTCCTCCGCCTGATCCATCCCAACGCAACACCCGGACAACTGCGCGTGCGCAGCCATAGTCTCCGCCCCTTTTCCCATAGTGCTCCAGACCTGAGCTGAGTGGACCTTCCCAGCATTCCCCTTTCTTCAGCTATGGTTGACTTCTTAAAGAGACCGAGACCCAATGATGAAAAGGTAGAGAAAGTGGTTGAGGGGAGACTCTTAGGGGTGTATATAGTTGATGCTGTAAGTTCGCTGCTCCACATTGGGGTGGGGCAGCATGCGGAAGTTCCCTCACCAGGGATTGAACCTGTGCCACAGTAGTAACCTGAGCCATAGCAGTGACAACGCCAGATCCTTAACCAGGTGAGCCACAAGGGAATTCTTGCACCATACTTTAATGATCATTTCCAAGAAGGTGGCCTGCTATGAATAAATAATAGCTGATATTTATTAAGCCAAACACTTGACATGAGGAGTTTCCTGGTGATTCAGTAGGTTAAGGATCCAGCATTGTCACTGCTGTGGCTCTGGTCACTGCTGTGGCATGGGTTTGATCCCTGGCCTGGGAGCTTCTCATGCCATGACTGCTACTAAAAAGAAAAAAGAAAAAAAAAAAAACAAATCTGACTGAATCTTCCATTTAATCCTCACCACAATCCTCAGATGCACAAATTTTATCCAGGAGATATAAACGAAGAGATTAATTAACTTGTTCAAAGTCAAAATTTGCTGTTTTTTCATTCAACATTGTGTTGGAGATACAGCTATGATAGATTAGACTGTCATTCATTTTGACTGCTGTATAGTATTACATTTTAATGGCAGTGCTGCAAAGTAACTGTCTACTACTGATGGACATTTTAATTGTTTCCAGTTTGGGGCTACTAGGTATAGTCTGCTGTAAACATTCCTGCCTTTTGTGACACATATGCTAAGTTTATCCCTAGCAATGAAATTGTTTGTTGTGTATATGGGAAACTTAAGAGAATAGTTTCAAACAATTTTAGAAAGTGGTTGCTTCAGTTTGTACTGCCACTAGCCATTTATAAGATTTCCCGTCGCCACACATCTTTGCCAATAATTACTACTGTACATCTTTCTAATTTTAACCATACTGGCGGGGGCTTATTGGTATCATATTGTGATTTTAATTTGGAGGTCCCAGATTTCTAAAGAGAACCCATTTCATGTTTTTTGATATTTGGATGGCCTCTTTTATGAAGTGCCTGTTCAAGACTCTTAGCCATTTTTGTATTGGATTGTCTGCCATTTCCTTATGGATATATATTCTGGATATGAGTTCTTTGTGAATATGTGTATTTCATATATCTCCTCCCACTCAGAAGTCAGCCTTTTCACTTTATTATTGGTGTCTTCTGATGAATATAAAAGATCTTTATGCTTAGTGTTTCTTGTGCCTGTCAAGAAAAAATATTCCTACCAAAGGTCCTGATTAATTTATGGAAATGTTATTACTTTGTCCTTTTCATTTAAATCTACAATCTATCTGAAGTTGGGTTTTGTGGATGGTATGAGGTAACTCAGGTTTCATTTCTTCCATGTGAATGATAAATTAATTAAGCGCCATTTTTTTTAAAAGTCTTTCATCCACTATTCTTTATTGTCAACTTTGCAATTATAAATTGTCTATAAATGTGTGGGTTTGTTTAAAGACAATGTAATCTATTCTTTTTGTTTCTTTTTGGGGAAATATCACATTGTCTTAATTTCTGTAACAAGTTTATAATAAATCTTGGCATCTGGTAGAAAAAGTCCTCTGTCTCATTATGTCAAGATTGTCTTGGATTTTCTTGACCCTTTGCATATTCATATGAATTCTAGAATCGGCTTGCCAAATATAACAAAATTTTCCTTATAAATTTTAGAACTAGGAACCATGAGGTTGCAGCTTCAATCCCTGGCCTCATTCAGTGGGTTAAGGATCCAGTGTTGCCATGAGCTGTGGTGTAGGTCACAGACAAGGCTCGGATCTGGCATTGCTGTGGCTCTGGTGTAGGCTGGCAGCGACAGCTCCGATTAGACCACTGGCCTGGAAACCTCCATATGCCGCTGGTGTGGCTCTAAAAGGACAAAAGACAAAATTAATTAATTAATTAATTAATTAATTTTAGAATCAGCTAGTATTACACTAAAGCTATAGACTTGTTTTGAAGAAATGGCATTTGTTATTCATGGTATTGAATTGTGTCCCCCCAAAGATATGTTGAGGTCTTGACCCTCAGAATATGGCTTTATTTGGAGATAGGGTTGTCACAGATGTAATTGCTTAAGATGAGGTCATGTTGGAGTAGAGTTGGCCCTTTATTTAATATGACTGTTATCCTTATAAGAAGAAGAGATGGAGAAATAGACATATGAGTGGAAACTGCCAGATGATAATTGGGGCAGAGATTGAAGTGCTGCAGCTGGAAGTTTCCATTGTGGATCGGCAGTAATGAACCTGACTAGTATCCATAAAGATGCAGGTTTGACCCAGGGCCCTGCTCAGTGGGTTAAAAATCAGGCATAGCCACAAGGTGTAGTGTAGATCACAGAGGCTGCTCGGATCTGGTGTTGCTGTGGCTTTAGCAAAGGCTGGATCTCCAATTCAACCCCTAGCCTGGGAATTTCCATATGCTTCAGGTGCAGCCCTAAAAACGAAAAAACAAAAAAAGTGCTGCAGCTACAAGCCAAGGAATGCCAAGGATTGCTGATGCACACCAGAAGCAGCAAGGAAAGATTCTTCCATACAGGTTTAGAGAGAGAATGGCTCTGTTGATAACTTGATTTTGGACTTCAGGCCTCCAGGATTGAGACAATAAATTTTTATTTTTAGCACTTTATAACCACAGGCCCAGGAAACAACAATAGGATTATATAGGGTTGAATATTCCAATCCATGAAAATGATCTATCTCTCCATTAATTTAAATGCCTGTAATTTCTCCTAATAATGTTTTATTGTTTTTAAGTATATAGAGTTCACATCTTGTTAAGATTTTTTTCTAGATCTTTGATGTTTTGTTATTTTTTTTTCTTCGATTTTTAGGGCCTCACTCATAGCATATGGAGGTTCCCAGGCTAGGTGTCAAATCAGAGCTACAGCTGCTGGCCTGTGTCACAGCCACAGCAATGCCAGATCCTTAATCCACTGAGCGAGGCCAGGGATCAAACCTGCAACCTCATTGTTCCTAGTCAGATTCCTTTCCACTGTGCCACAATGGGAACTCCAATTTTTTTTTTCTTTTTGGTCTTTTTGTCTTTTAAGGCCATACCCACAGCATATGGAGGTTCTCAGGCCAGGGGTCCAATTGGAGCTGTAGCCGCTGGCCTACACCTCAGCCACAGCAACACAGGATCCAAGCCACGTCTGCAACCTACACCACAGCTCATGGCAGTGTGGGACCCTTAACCCACTGATCAAGGCCAGGGATTGAACCCGCAACCTCATGGTTCCTAGTCGGGCTTGCCAACCACTGAGCCATGATGGGAAGACCTATCTTATTTTAAATAGCAAAATTTCATTTTCTAGTGATTTATTTCTGGTATGTATAGAACTACATTTGACTTTTGTATATTGGTCTTGAAGCCAGCACCTTTGCTAAATTCATTTATTAATTCTAATAATTTATCCATGTATTTTTAAATTTTTTAAATTTCCAACTATATAGAGAATAATGACAAATTATCTCTCCCTTTTCCAAGCATATGACTTTTTTTTCCAAGTGTATGACTAACTTTTATTTATTTAATTTTCTTGCCTTATTGCACTGGCTAAAACCTCTAGTAATGTGTTAAATGGAAATAATGACATTGGGAATCTGTATCTTCTTCCTATGTTGCTTTCAACATAAAATCATTAAATACTATATTTGCTTTAGAATTTTTGTAATAACCTGTGGGGGATTAAATACGTTAAATTTTTTGCAACTCCTCCCATCAAGAAAAGGAGTCTATTTCCCTGCCTTTTGTTTCTGGGTTGGCCTTGTGAATTATTTCGACTGATAGACTATTACAGAACTGGAGTTCCCATTTTGTCACAGCAGGTTAAGAACCAAACCAGTATCCAAGAGGATGTGGGTTTGATCCCTGGCCTAGCTCAGTGGGTTAAGGATCTGGCATTGCAGTGACCTATGGTGTAGATCACAGTTACAGCTCAGATCCCAAATTGCTGTGTGCTATAACCTAGCAACTGCAGCTCCAATTCAGCCCCTAGCCTGGGAACTTCCATATGCCTCAGGTGCAGCCCTAAAAAAAAAAAAAAAAAAAATTACAGAACTGATATCATGTGAATTCCCAAGCATAGGCCTTAATAGTCTTTGAAGCTTCTGCTTTCACTTTCTTAGAACATTCCCATAACATATCAAGCTTTAGTGAGTTAAACTACTGAATGATGAAAAAAAATCATTCAGAGAGTGGCCTCATGACCAACAACCAAGGTCCCATACATGTGAGTGGAACGATTTTAGATCCTCCAGGTTGCTAGGTTACTGCAGCCCCACGAATGAGCCCAGGCAGAAGAATCACCCAGCTAAGCCCAAATTGTAGAATAACGAATAAGTAAATGGCTCTTGTTTTAACTCAGAAAGTTTTGGGGTGCTTTGTTATTTAACAATAGATAGCTGTTCCAGAATTAATATCTAGAAGTGGAGTACTGACAAAACTTAAACCTAAAACATGTGACATTGTCTTTGGGACCAGACATCAGGCAGAGTCTGGAAAGATGGCAAAGAGACTGTTAGTGGAGTCTGGAAAAGCAGTGAAGAAATTGTTACTGAAGGCTAGAAAAAGATTAACCGGTGTTATGTAGTAATAAAATGTTTGGCAGCACGGCTACTATACTAACTTAGAGGATAGAAAATGTACTTAATGAACTTGTGGCTCTAGATTAGGAGATTGCCAGAAAGAATATTAAAAGTGCCTACTCATTTATTTTAACCATCTATGGTAAGGTATTGTAAAAGAGAAATAAACTGAAGAAGGAATGATTTTGTTTTCAAGCCAAAATTAGACAAACTATAAAGGGTCCAGAACAGTCTCTCCAGTTAGCAAATTATCATCAAAATAAGAAATAGCCTCAGAAGAAAGATCAGATCCAGAACATTGCAGGTAAAAGGTGGCCTTGAGGTCAAGACCAACTCAAGAGTGCAGTAAGAGGAGTTCCCATTGTGGCTCAGCAGGTTAAGAACCTGCTGTAGTGTCCATGAGGATATAGGTTCAATCCCTAGCCTCGAACAGTGGGTTAAGGATCCGACATTGCTGTGGCTGTGATGTAGGCCAGCAACTGCAGCTCTGATTCAACCCCTAGCCCAGGAAATTCCATTTGCCTCAGATGTGGTTATTAAAAGGGAAAAAAAGAGAGAGCGCAGTAAGACCTCATAAGGAGTTAAACAGTACTTCATAGACCCTCTCATCTAAACTGAAGAGCTGGGGTTCCCGTTATGGCATAGTGGAAACGAATCCATCTAGTATTCATGAAGGTGCAGGTTCGATCCCTGCCCTCACTCAGTGGGTCAGGGATCCGGCGTTGCCATGAGCTGTGGTATAGGTCACAGAGGCAGCTTGGATCCTGCTTGCTGTGGCTGTGGTGTAAGCCAACAGCTATAGCTCTGATTCAACCCCCTAGCCTGGGAACCTCCATATGCCGTGGGTGTGACCCTAAAAAACAAAACAATAAATAAATTAAAAAATAAACTGGGAGTTCCCATTGTGGCGCAGTGGTTAGGGAATCCACTAACCACTGGAACCATGAGGTTGCGGGTTCGGTCCCTGCCCTTGCTCAGTGGGTTAACGATCCAGCGTTGCCGTGAGCTGTGGTGTAGGTTGCAGACGCGGCTTGGATCCCGAGTTGCTATGGCTGTGGCGTAGGCCGGTGGCTACAGCTCCAATTGGACCCCTAGCCTGGGAGCCTCCATGTGCCGCAGGAGCGGCCCAAGAAATAGCAAAAAGACAAAAAAAATAATAATAATAAAATAAACTGAAGAGCTTCTAAGAAATGTAAGGACATGGTCCCATAGCAATCTGACACACTCAAAGTAGAGAAAGCACTGTCTCAGAAAGAAGTATGGATGTGGTTTTGGGGGCACAGAGTGAATCCCAGTAAAACTCATAAAACAAACACCCACAAAGTTTTTAAAAGGAGTATTTTGGTAAAAGCAAAACTATAAAGCACAATAGAAATTTGAAATGAAAAAGATTTCTGGGTTCCAACTTTCTATGGGCAGGGAGAAGCTGAAAGTTTACTCAGCTGCAGAAATGGACCATTTCTTATGGAAAAGGAAAATTTCTCAGAAGGCAAAGCCACAAGCCCAGAGAGCAGAAACAAATACACCTGAAAAATGGATTATAACACTGTTCCCAGAGAACAGGAAAGTCAAAGAACATTCCCTGTCCTTAGAGAATCTAACAGCAGGTACCCAGGTTGTGAATCACTATGAATAAATGACTGTTATGTGTTTTATGTTCGTCCTCTTTTTGAACAGGAGTGTCTATGGGAGTCATTATGTCTCTATCATCAGATGTATTGGGTGTGAGGAGCAGGTGGTAGGGGGAACAGATAGCCAGTCTGTCTAGTTATCAGGCCTCTAGATAGTTGCACCTGAGCAGCTGCAACTGAGGAGTTTCATTTTGATAGGTTTGATTTATATGAGATTGTTGGAGGATGGAGGGAATAAAAAATGCCTACTGAACTGAGAAGGTTATTTTGAAACTGAAAAACAAAGCAGGAAACTCATACAATCAATGGATCAGTTTATTACAGGGTAACATGCACACTGCGTAAGATTAGGAGGACTATGATCTGGAACTATTTCCAGCTAAACTCCACACCACCGAGGGACCATTGGAATAATTTTCTACTTATCCTAGGGTATGGGGGTACCTGCTTGGAAATAGGAAGTACAATCCTAAATCAAGACAGATGAATGGGTAACTAGTCTTGTGGGCAGCAGGAATATATCAGCAAAGATCTTCAAGATTGTTTAGAGACTAACGGAGCAGAGGGACTACCTGAACCTAAAGATCATTAAACAATATTTATTAACTGCTAAGCCCTTGACAACAGAGCAGAAATTTACTACAGAGTACAGTCCTAGGTAGGATCAGTAGAAGGACAAGAGGAACTGAATGGGCCCAAGATGAGATCAGTTATGCCAAAAGTTATACAGAGATCCTGGACTTGATCTGCTGTCATAATGGATGAGGAGATGATTGCATTTATATTAATAAGGGACATGAATTGTTATGGCCAGAAGGTGAACTATGAAAGATTGTTTCCAAAGATGGCGCCAATAATTCTACCTTTCTGTATATGAGCATGATGATTCTCCCATCAAGAGATGGAAACCACGGAGTTCCTGTCGTGGCTCAGCGGAAATGAATCTGACTAGCAACCATGAGGAGGCAGGTTCCATCCCTGCCTTTGCTCAGTGGGTTAAGAATCCAGCGTTTCCATGAGCTCTGGTGTAGGTTGCAGACGCAGCTTGGGTTTGACGTTGCTATGCCGGTGGCATAGGCCAGCAGCTACAGCTCTGTCAACCCTAGCCTGGGAACCTACATACATATGCCTTGGGTATGGCCCTAAAAAGACCAAAAAAAAAAAAATTTTTTTCAGGACTTCCCATGGTGGTGTGGCAGGTTAAGAACCGGACTAGTGTCCTTGTGAATGAGGGTTTGATCCCTGACCTTGCTCAGTGGGTTAAGGACCTCTGTGTTGCTACAAGCTGTGGTGTAGACTGCAGATTCTGCTCAGAGCCCATGTTGCTGTGGCTGTGGTGTAGGCCAGCAAATGCAGCTCTAATGCAACCCCTAGCCTGAGTACTTCCATATGTGGCCGGGGTGGCCCTAAAAAAGAAAAAAGAAGAAGAAAAAAATGTTTAAGCTTTATTGAGATATAATTCACATAACATAAAATTTACCCATTTAGAGTGTACAATTCAATGAAATCTGTGTATTCACAGAATTGTGCAACCATTACCACCATCAATACTAAAACATTTTCATCACCCCAAAAAGAAATCCTATGTGTATTAGTCATCACTTCCCATTTCCTCCCAACTCCTAGGCAACAACCAATCTACTTTCATTCCCTATAGATTCACCTAAACTTTTTTTCTTTTGGCCACATCAATGGCACACAGAAGCTCCCAGGTCAGAGATCAAACCTATGCCACAGTAGCAACCTGAGCCACAGCAGTGACAGTGCCAGATCCTTAACCCACTCAGCCACCTAGGAATGCCTAAACATTTTTTATAAATGGAAGTATACAACATGTGATCCTTTATGACTGGCTTCTTTCACTTAGCATGTTTTCAAGGTTCAACCATGTTGTAGCATGTATCAGTATTTTATTCTTATTGCCAAATAGTATGGATGGATTACCATATTTTACTCATCCATTGTATGGACATACCACATTTTATTTATCCATTTGTCATTTAATGGACTTTTGAGTTGTTTACTTTTTTTTCTTTTTTCAGCTATACCCAAATCCTATGGAAGTTCCTGGGCCTGGGATTGAATCCCAGCCACAGCTGTGACCTATGCCACAGTTGTGCCAACGCCAGATCCTTAACCCACTGTGCCACAGTGGAAACCCCTTAACTTTTTTTTTTTTTTTTTTTAGCTATTTCTCGGGCTGCTCCCGCGGCATATGGAGGTTCCCAGGCTAGGGGTCGAATCGGAGCTGCAGCCACCGGCCTACGCCAGAGCCACAGCAAAGCAGGATCCGAGCCGCGTCTGCAACCTACACCACAGCTCGTTAACCCACTGAGCAAGGGCAGGGACCGAACCCGCAACCTCATGGTTCCTAGTCGGATTCGTTAACCACTGCGCCACGACGGGAACTCCCCCTTAACTTTTTGATTGTAATGAGTAAATGCTGCTATTAACAGCAAGTTCTTGTGTGGACATATCTTTTTATTTCTCTTGGGTGTATACCTAGGACTGACATTGCTAAATTATGTAAGTCTGTGTTTAACCACTTGAGATTGTTTTCCAAAGTGGTTGTACCATTTTCACATTCCTTTTAGCAGTGTACGAGTTTCATTTTCTTCTCATCCTCACAATCATTTATTATTATCTCTCTTTCTGATGATAGCTGTCTCAGTGAGTGTGGAGTTGTATATCACTGTTTTTGATTTATATTTGAAGACTATGTGCTTATTGGCCATGTGTTTATCCTCTTTGAAGAAATATCTATTTAGATTATTTGCCCTTAACTGGCTTGTATTTTTGTTATTGAGGTGTAAAATTTCTTTATATAGTCTAGTTATAATACCACTCTCAGACATAGGATTTACAAAAAAAATTTTTTTTTTTGTCTTTTTAGCTATTTCTTGGGCCGCTCCCGTGGCATATGGAGGTTCCCAGGCTAGGGGTCAAATCGGAGCTGTAGCCACCGGCCTACGCCAGAGCCACAGCAACGCAGGATCCGAGCCGCGTCTGTGACCTACACCACAGCTCACGGCAACGCCGGATCGTTAACCCACTGAGCAAGGGCAGGGACCGAACCCGCAACCTCATGGTTCCCAGTTGGATTCGCTAACCACTGCGCCACGACGGGAACTCCAGGATTTACAAAAATTTTATCCTATTCTTTAGGCTACAATTTTACTCTTTTGGTGGACTCTTTAATTTTGCTGATGTGCAATTTATTTTCTTTTGTTGCTTGGGCTTTTAAGTGTCATATCTAAGAAACCATTGCCTAATCCAACGTTACATTTAAGTCTTTTCAATCTATTTTGAGTTATTGTGTATATAGTGTGAGGTAGTGGCATCCAACTTCATTCTTTTGAATGTGGATATCAGTTGTCCCATCACCATTTGTTGAAAAACTGTTTTTTTCCTCCATTGAATTGTCTTGGCAGCCTTGTAAAAATGAATTGACTGTAAATATGAAGGTTTATTTCTAGACTCACAATTTTATTTTTTGATCTATATGTCAATACTTATGCCAATACCACATCATTTTGATTACTAGAGATTTGTAGTAAGTTTTGAATTCAGAAAGTATGGGTCCTCTAACTTAATGGTTTTGGCTATTTTGGGTCACTTGCATTTCCACATGAATTTTAGGATCAGCTTATCCATTTCTGCAAAGAAGCTTGCTGGGGTTTTGATATGGGTATATTTCTTCTTAATTCAGCATTCCTCACTTCTGGGAAAGAAAGTTGAGCTGCCTATAGTATCTTTTTGTCCACTTTCCTAGTTGTTTCCTTAACTTTATTTGCTGTTGAATTTCTGATGCCAGATACCATGTTCTTTAATTTCCAAGAACTCTTTTTTTTTTTTTTAACCTTTTCTAGGGCCACTACCGGGGCACATGGAGGTTCCCAGGCTAGGGGTCTAATCAGAGCTGTAGCCACCAGTCTATACCAGAGCCACCACAACGAGGGATCCGAGCCACGTCTGCAAACTACACCACAGCTCATGGCAATGCCAGATCCTTAACCCACTGAGAAAGGTCAGGGATCAAACCTGAAACCTCATGGTTCCTAGTTGGATTCATTAACCACTCAGCCATGACGGGAACTCCAAAGAACTCTTTCTTATTCTCTTATTGTGTTCAATTTTCTTTCTTTCTTTTTTTTTTTTTTTTTTTAGGTCCACATATGCAACATACGGAGGTTCCCAGGCTAGGGGTTGAATGGGAGCTGTAGCTGCTGGCCTAGGCCTCAGCCACAGAAATGCTAGATCCAAACCATGTCTGGGACCTTACCACAGTTCACGGCAACGCCAGATCCTTAACCCACTGATCCTTAACCCAGGGATCAAACCTGCATCCTCATGGATGCTAGCCAGGTTCATTTCCGCTGAGCCACAATGGGAACTCCTCAGTTTTCTCTTTGGACATGCCTACTGCATGTGGAAGTTTCCAGGCCAGGCATCAAACCCACAACACAGAAGCAAGAACACCAGATCCTTAACTGCCTATACCACAATAGAACTCCTGTTCAACTTTTTCAAGCTTTGTGCTCTTATTTTGTAAATGTAATAAATTATCTTAATCCTCTGGGTATATTAATTAATTAAAGTTGGTGAGTTTTTAGGTCATTTTCTTCTGTTTCCTATATTGTGTCTATTTATTCCAGATTTCTTTTTCCTGCTTGTTAGTTTTGGTTTCTCTTTTTCACCTTAAATTTTTCCTCATGTATCTGATGATCCTTGGTGCTGTATTAATTTTTTAGTGAAGCACATGGAGAAGTGGACTCACTTGGACTTTTCACTGAGGGATCTCCAAGTGGCTCATCTAAAGATTTCTCGGAGTTCTCTTGTGGTACATCCAGGTAAGCATCTGGTTTTGTTGCTGCTGTGGCTCAAGTTTGATCCCTGGTCCTAGAATTTCCACATGCCCCAAGCATGGCCAAAAAAAAAAAGTTTTTCTCTAAGGCATTCAGTTTCTCCAGGGAAAAATTATTCAGCTCTTCAAGTTCTTGCCTGATGAATCAGTGACCTGGGCAAAATATGGGAGCAGAGGACTCCAAGTTTCATCATTCCATTTGCAGACTTTCACTGTTTTACATCCTATTTTCATCCCCGCTTACCCTCCACTGTGCCTGATACCCTCTCCCCTCAACTCTCTCCCCACTGATAACCACTAGTTTGTTCTCTATATTTGTGAGTCGGTTTCTGTTTTGTTATATTCATTTGTTTGCTTAGATTCCACCTGTAAGTGATAAGATACTGTATTTGTCTTTCTCTGTTTGGCTTCTTTCATTAAGAATTGTACCCTCTAGGTCTATCCATGACATTGCAAATGGGAGAATTTCATTCTTTTAATGGCTGCGTAATACTCCAGTGTGTGTGTGTGTGTGTGTGTCTGCGTGAGACTCCTTTTTTATCTGTTCACCTGTTGATGGACAGTTAGGTTGCTTCCATACCTTGGCTACTGTAAATAATGTGGCTATAAACATTGGGGACAGGAGTTCCCTGGTGGCCTAGCAGTTAAGGATCTGGCATTGTTGCTGCTGTGGCATAGGTTTGATCCCTGACCCAGGAACTTTCACATGCCACAGGTGCAGCCATAAAAAAATAAAAAATCAAGGGAGTTCCCACTGTGGCTCAGTGGTTAATGAACCCAACTAGCATCCATGAGGACATGGGTTCAATCCCTGGCCTCGCTCAGTGAGTTTAGGACCTGGCATTGCTGTGAGCTGTGGTGTAGGTCGCAGACACCACTCGGATCCCACATCGCTGTGGCTGTGGCATAGGCTAGTGGCTACAGTTCTGATTAGATCCATAGCCTGGGAACCTCCATATGCTGTGGGTATGGCCTTAGGGTGCAGCCCTAAAAAGCAAAATAAATAAATAAATAAATAAATAAATAAATAATAAAAATAAATAATCTGTGCTAATAGTATTGACCAGAAACCTTTCCATGCCTCTTTTGTTAGTTCTCTCTTCCATTCTTCACAATGACTGTTCAGAGTTTCTCCCTACTCTTCAAATCTCTGACCCTGTCCCCTCACTCAGAAGATGATCTGACCTCTTTACTTTACAGAAAAAAATACCATAGAAGTCATTAAAACAGAACTTCTTCCGTTCCTGGCGCCAAACTCACAAGGTTTTCTGCAACTAGACATACTGTTCTTTCTTTCCTCCAATTACAAAGGAGGGAATGTCTCTCCAGCTACCACTGTATCTACTTTGTCTTACATGTCTCTTAAAAAAACCTGATGACACTCACTGTTTTCATTTCTTTGTATCACAACTACTCCTCAATCCACTACTATGATACCATATTTACTGCTTTGTGATACCATGTTCTCATATGCCTTGGCCATTTCGTCTTAATCTTTCTTATGTTCCCATATCTAGATTATTTTTTTATTATCAATGTTCCTCAAGATTCCTCTCTTTGGCCTTCTTTTCACCTCATTCTACCCACAGTGAGTGTAATATCATCACCCACTTCTATGGCAAAATCATCAGCTCTGTGATGACTCACAAATTTATAATTCTCTCCCAGATGTTTTTTCAGAACTGATTCAGCTGCCTATTAAATATCTCCCTTTGAGCATTCCATTGGAACTCAAACTTATTATATCTAAAATTGAGCCAATTATTTGCCCCAGTTTCCCACTCCCTCAACTGCTTCCCCTTCTCCTGTGTATACTATCTCATGGAAAGATACCAGGCTTTCTGATCATTATGCTTAACTTCTTAATCTCCATGCTAATCCATGGTGATTCTTCTCTTAAACATCTCTTTAAATCTATCCATTTTTCTCCATTCCCACTTCTACTCTCCAGGTTTAGGCCACCATCATCTCCGATCCATATATATATATATTTTTTTAAGGCAGCACTCATATCATATGAAAGTTCCCAGGACAGGATGGAATCTGAGCCATGGCTGTGACCTACACCACAGCAGCAGCAACACTGGATCATTAATCCCTCTGGACTACAGCAGGAACTCCTCAAACACATTGTCTTTTAACAAAAATTACACACCTGGGAGTTCCCCTCATGTGAAGTGGTTAACAAATCCAACTAGGAACCATGAGGTTGCAGGTTCGATCCCTGGCCTTGCTCAGTGGGTTAAGGATCCGGCGTTGTGGTGAGCTGTGGCGTAGGTGGCAGGCGTGGCTCAGATCCTGCGTTACTGTGTCTCTGGTGAAGGCCAGCGGCTACAGCTCCAATTCGACCCCTAGCCTGGGAACCTCCATATGCTGCAGAAGCGGCCCTAGAAAAGGCAAAAAGACTAAAATAAAATAAAATTACACACCTGGGAGTTCCCATTGGGGCTCAGTGGGTTAAGAACCCAACAAAGTGTGGGCTCGCTCCCTGGCCTTTCTCATTGGGTCAAGGATCCAGCATTGCTGCAACCTGCACCATCATTTGCAGATGTGGCTCAGATCTGGCATTGCTATGGCTCTGGCGGAGACCTGCAGCTGCAGCTGCAGCTCTGATTTCCCCTCTTGTCCAGGATTCCACATGCCTCAGTGCCGAGACCAGCTCAGCAGGATGGGCCTGAAGAACGGGTGCTGTGGAACTTAAGGAAAAGAGTTAACATAAAACAAGACACGGAGACATTTATCTTAAGTAAAGGTGGGAACTGGGGGACTCAAGGTCTCAGGGACCAAGAGCACTACCTCAAGAAACCACACACTTTTATTGGGCTCTTTAGATGAGATCAAGTGAGGAGGGGCTATGGGTGGAGGATATAGGGTTTGTTTACTATTTTGTAAGTTCTTTTACTATTTTAAAAGCCACTTAGCTGGTAAAAAGTTAAGCTTTTACTCTGACCTTTAGGCATATAACAGTCTTGTTCTTAAGCTTAAGTCATTTAACCAGCGCTGTGACTGTTTTTCCAAGCAGGAAGATTGGATAAAGCAGGAAGATGAGATAAAGTAAAGAAGGACAAGATGGAGTTTTCAGCAAAGAGGCTAAGAAAATGTTGTAGAAACATGTCTCTGCAACACCTCAGGTGCAGCTTTAAAAAGAAAAAAAAAATAATTACACACGTGGTCTCAGGACATACTTAAGTTCCTGTCTCAAAAGGCAAGACAGCAGCCCTGAAATGGGTGATTTTTTTAATGGGCTGGGTTATTTCATAGGCTAATAATTGGGAGGATTATTCCAACTATTTCAGGGAAAGGGGGGAAATTTCCAGGAATTGGGCCGCTTTTGGCCTTTTGTGCCTCTGGGTGTGTCATTTAGCTGCCATTGTATTACAATGAGCATATAATCAGGTTCAAGGTCTAATGGTATCTTGGACCTGGTTGGTTCCAATAGGTTTTTGTTGTATCCTCATGGTCTATGTCATTCTTTAAAGGATTGTATCCTACTCCCTTCCCTCCTGTTTCATTTCCATTATCATAGCCTCAAGTTGGCAATATCTATTTACATATCAAAATCCCCCACTAGAGCTGCTTCAGGAAGGGAGGAACTTTTGTCTATCTTGGTGTGTTTTTTTAAAAAACTACCACCATTGGGAGTTCCCGTCGTTGCGCAGTGGTTAACGAATCCGACCAAGAACCATGAAGTTGCAGGTTCGATCCCTGGCCTTGCTCAGTGGGTTAACGATCCGGCGTTGCCGTGAGCTGTGGTGTAGGTTGCAGACGTGGCTCGGATCCAGAGTTGCTGTGGCTCTGGCGTAGGCTGGTGGAAACAGCTCCGATTCGACCCCTAGCCTGGGAACCTCCATATGCCAAGGGAGCGGCCCAAGAAATGGCAAAAAGACAAAAAAAAAAAAAAAATTACCACCATCTAGTATAGTGCCTGTCACATAAACAACACTCAACAGATATTTTTTAATAATAATTAATTTATTCAGCACCTACTTTTTTTTTTTTTTTTGGTCTTCTTGCCATTCCTTGGGCTGCTCCCTAGGGGTCCAATCAGAGCCGCAGCCACCGGCATACGTCAGAGCCACAGCAACGCAGGATCCGAGCCACGTCTGCAACCTACACCACAGCTCACGGCAATGCTGGATTCTTAACCCACTGAGCAAGGTCAGGGATTGAACCTGCAATGTCATGGTTCCTAGTCAGATTCATTAACCACTGCACCACAACAGGAACTCTTTTTCAGCACCTACTTTAGGGCAGATATCATGCTTTACATACATTATCCCATCTGATCTCAGCAACTCCACAAGGAAAGTATTATTGGGTGTCCTCACTGTGACTCAGTGGGTTGAGAACCCGAATAGTATCTGTGAGGATGCAGGTTCAGTCCCTGGCCTTACTCAGAGGGTTAATGATCCGGCATTGCTGAAAGCTGCGGCATAGGTTGCAGGTGCAGCTCAGATCTGGCTTCACTGTGGCTGTGGTGTAGGCCAGCAGCTGCAGCTGTTATTCAACCCCTAGCCCAGGAACTTCCAAATGCCATGGGTGTGGCCCTGAAAAGAAAAAAAGAAAAAAATAAGCCAGTTTCAAGGTGAGTTTATTTAGTACTTTGTCATTTGAATTCATAGTCGAAAGAATTACATTGAGAAATAGAAACAAAGATATCCTGAGGCAGAAAGGATACATTCACCTATTCGGTTCATTAAACAAGCATTTACCCAGTGACTAGCTGCTCCCTATTGTGTTACCTACTAGGGTATGAGATGTAACAAAGATATCCATTTTCAAAACCAGAGAAAGTGTATATCAGGCAGAGATGCAGAGCAAGACCTAGACAGAAAGTTTCATTTGAGTTTGTGTGATAACCAGAAAATAAAACCCAGAATGTATTTCAAATGGTTGTCCTGAGACACATAATTAGGGTGCTTTTAAAAAAAAACTTATTTTAGCGTAAACAATCTTAAGGATGGAGAAGGGCTCTTCCAGGAGAAAAACAGAATTATGATTCATTCTTATTCTCCCCGTTGCACATTTTTCACTTATTGCCAATTAGCTGTGTACTAAAAAGCTGGTTAGTGCTTGTTGTGTACTAACAAGTAATCACGTATTACTATTTGGCATCCTTCTTTGACTCTTGATTTTATTTTTCTTGGCCACGCACACAGCATATGGAAGTTCCTTGGCCAGGGACTGAACCCATGCCACAGCAGTGACCCAAGCCACTGCAATGCCAGTGCCGGATCCTTAACCTACTGTGCCTCAAGAGAGCTCCATGACTCTTGATTTTTTTTTCCCCTGAATTTATGAAGTTTCCCCCCATTATAATAGTGATACAGGGAGTTCCTGCCATGGTGCAACGATAATGAACCTGATTAGTATCCATGAGGATGTGGATTTGACCCCTGGCCTTGATCAGTGGGTTAAGGGTCCAGTGTTGCCATGAGCCATGGTGTAGGTCACAGATGTGGCTCGGATCCTGCCTTGCTGTGGTTGCGGTATAGGTCAGCAACTGCAGCTCCAATTTGACCCCTAGCCTGGGAACCTTCATATGCCATGGGTGCAGCCCTAAAAAGACAATAAATAAATAAAGTGATACAAGGTTATGATTGGGGCTATTTAGGAGATAAATAGATAACATTTTATGAGTTCCCACTGTGACTTAGCAGGTTAAGAACTCAATATAGTGTTCATGAGGATGTAGGTTTGATCCCTGGCCTCACTCAGTGGGTCAGGGATCCAGCATTGCCTTGAGCTGTGGTGTAGGTCGCAGATGTGGCTAGGATCTTTATGGCTGTGCCTGTAGCGCAGGCTGGCAGCTGTAGCTCTGATTCTCTCCCTAGTCTTGGACCTTCCATATTCCATGGGTGTGACCCTAAAAATAAAATAAAATATCTCAAATCCTCCCAATAGCTCCAGTGGGTTTTACTGTAATCCATTTTTACAGATGAAGAAACTGAGGCTCAGAAAGCTCAAGTGACTTGCTCAAGCCATAGCTTGTTAGTGGTAACATCTCCATGGTCCCCTAAATTCATCATTAAACTTTATCTTTTATCATCCTATTATGACCTGAGGAATAGCACAACTGTTTGATCCTATACTTATTTGTTGAGGTGTTGAGACTGTTAAATTTTTTAAATAGCATTTAAAACAACCATGATTTTTTTTTGCCAAACCGTTTTGAGATTATTTTAATGTTAATATACTGAGAGTTCCTCAAAATGGAAGAAGCCTGAACTCTCTTTCTCTTATTGAAACCAAAACACGTTTGACTTTAATGCAGCCAAAACCCAGATTGGGACTTGAACTCACAGGTGTTTTTTGGTTGTTGTTTCTTTTTTGGCCGCCCCACATCATATGGAGCTCCCAGGCCAGGGATCAGATCCGAGCCAAACCTACTGTGCCAGGCCAGGGATTGAACCTGTGTCCCGTGCTCCCAAGAGGCTGCTGATTCTATTGCACCACAGTGGGACTGCCAAACCCACAGGTTTTAAATTAGAATCATTCACCTGTTGTCTGGACTTGCTCAAGTTTTTTTGTGTCTCAGGGTAGAAGGAATTCAGCGAGAGGCAACGTGATAGGAAAGAAATGGATATATTAAGATAGGACATGGAGAGTTCCCTTCGTGGCTCAGCAGAAATGAATCTGACTAGGAACCATGAGGTTGCGGGTTCTATCCCTGGCCTCGCTCAGTGGGTTAAGGATCTGGCGCAGCCTTAAGCTGTGGTGCAGGTCACAGAAGCGGCTTGGATCTGGTGTTGCTGCTGCTGTAGCTCTGATTGGACCACTAGCTTGGGCTAGGACAGTGAGGGATACAAGCAGGCAGATGGGGTGGTTCTGTCCTGAGGATTAGGATTAGATTTCAATCCAAGGAAAGTGGGGAGGGGAAGAAGACCTCCTTCTTCCTTATTTTTCAGGCTTACAGCATTAGCTCCTCCTTTGTATCAGGTAAGAGAGTATTTGACCCTATGAGATCAAACTAGGATTTTCGTGGTGCTTATTCAAATCAGCAGAAGGGACCTAACATAAGCTAAAATATGCTGAATCATCTCAGGTTTCTGTATAATGAGGGTCTCCTATTTTGGAATATCATCCTTAGCTTAAATTCCTGTCCTTGAGCCTAAGGATCATTATTTTGCTGAACTTGAACGTAGGTCCCATTTTATCTTTATCATGCTTCTATTTATGGTTTTATAGGTAAGCACACCTGCTTCATTCCACCACATTCTGATGGCTTTCCTGAGTAATTATTAACTTACAGTGATCTCCCAAAGTTCCTTAGGTTTCCCTATATATAATCCCCTACTGGGACTTCTACAACTACCTGTGTAACTATCCTATTCTATCCCTATCATTATCTCTGCAGATTAATTCTTTTTAGTGGGAATATACTCTATACCTGGCACTTTACTAACCATTGCCTTTTCTTTTTTTGGACACACCCAAAGGCATGTGGAAGTTCTCGGGCTAGGGACTGAATTCAAGCCACATGCAGCAAGGTGAAATCCTTAACCCGCCATGCCAGGAACTGGCGGGAACTCCTAACCATTGCCTTCCTAATCTTCGCAAGTTTATACTGTAGGCACTATAATTATCCCGAGATAATTGGTGAAGAAATTGGTATGTGTTACCGAAGTTGCCAACAGAGCCATATCTCGAATTCAGTAAATCTAATCGCCTCTCCTGAGCTCTATCTAAGTCAACGTCGGCTGCTGCTCTAGCTAAATGTGACTGCCATCTAGACAAGGCTTCAAGGGCTAACAGCTAAGCGCCTATCCGCCCAGTCGGGGCTCCAACCCGCCCCTCTCCCACCCCCTTTCTAGTCCCAAAGCCTCCTTTTTCGACTGCTGGAGCAGGAGTCAAGCCCAGCGGAGTGCACTGCGCAGGCTCGGCCGCAAAGCACTACGGGAAGGGGGTGGGGTCTGTGTGACCGTTTCGCGTCGCAGTTCCTTTGAGAATCCTGGCGCGGTGAGCGTCCTTCAGCGAAACTTGTGAACCTCCTTGAACGGCTGTGGCGTTGGTCTTTAGTCCTGTGCTTTACCCGAGGTAGGTGGAGAGTTTCGCCAGTCGGAGGGAGGATGAAGTGTCCGGGAGGCCCGGGTTCTGGGGACCCGGCCTGCGTGTGGATGTCGCCTTATGGGGGTGGGCGTTCAGGGTCACGCCGCTGGGTCGTGTTTGTCGTCTCCTTTCACGTTGCGCTCCGAGTAGGGTGTAGTGGTCTACAGCTTCCAACGTTTCTCGCCGGCCGCCTGCTGCTCCTGCGGTGTAACTGGGATTTCAGCCTTTGGTCTCCCTCCTCGGCTTCCGCTTCTAAAGCATACATTTGATCACACCTGTGGCTCTCCTTCGTTAAGCAATGATTTTTTTTCAAACTTAAAAAAATCGTGGAACTCCTTTTGCAAGTAGAGTTGTAACAGGATCTGAGCCAAAAGAAGTTTTTTTTATTTTTAATTACTTTAAAATCTTGGCTCGTGCTGTATTCTGATTTGAAATTGGGATTAGATGAAGGTGCAAGAACTGTATTACGCTTAGCCATGGTGGAAGCGGGAATCAACACTTTGCCCATTTAACTCTTAGGTTGAGGCAAGAGCATTAAATAAATTTTTAGGTAAAAAAAATACAAATGAAATGATTCCTTAACGCCAAAAGTTTCTATGTACAAAATTAAGTTCAAGGTTTTTGGTGTTCAGGGATCTTCCCGATATGACCCATGCTTTTCTAACTTAATTTCCTTCCACTATCACGCTTACTTTTTTATCTTCAACAATAACTCCATTTCTTAAAATTCTCATGTTTGTGTTTTTCCACAGGCTATCCCTATACCTTGACTATCCCCCATCATTGTTTCATAGACATCTCCTTTATGGTGGTGCTTGTTTGTTTTTGACAGCTCCCACACATGCCAAAGTTCTCCTGTCAGGGATCAAACTCTCCCCACAGCAGCGACCCCAGCCAGCCGCAGCAGTGACAACACTGGATCCTTAACCTGCTGAGCCACTGGGAAACTCCAGACCCCTACTTTAAAACCCAGCTCAAGGGAGTTTACCTTGTGGCTCAGCAGGTTAAGAACCCAACATGGTGTCTTTGAGGATGCAGTTCTATCCCTGGACTCAGAGGATCTGGTGCTGCTGCAGTGGCATAGGTCACAGATGAGCCTCAGATCTGGTGTTGACATTGCTATAAAGCAGCTGCAGCTTCCATTCGACCCCTAGCCCAGGAACTTTAATATGCCAAAGATGCGGCCTTAAAAAAATTAAAATTAAAAAAGTAAACTAAAACCTAGTTGAAATTTCACCTTTTAGAAGATTTCCTTGACCATTTTCTCTTCCCTCATTTCTGCTTTGTACCTCATATATGTTTACATTGTTGCAGTTATCATACTGTTCTAGGCAGAGGTTTTGTTTTGTTTTGTTTGCTTTTGAGGCATATGGAAGTTCCCAGACTAGGGGGTTGAATCTTTGTAGGCCTAGGCCACAGCAACTCCAGATCAGAGTGGAAACTTCCACCTACACTGCAGCCCATGGCAACACTGGATCCTTGACCCACTGAGTGGGACCAGGGACTGAACCTGCATCCTCATGGATACTAGTTGGGTTTGTTACCGCTGAGCCACAAAAGGAACTCTAGGCAGAGGATTATGAGAGTCTGCACACCCTAGTCTAACCCCCATATCTATGCACTTCATAAGTAGTGGCTCCCTATTACCACAGAACTAAGAATGGACACATTTTAGTTTCTTTTGAGAAGCATTTAGGGTTCTGCCTCCCTCTCCCTCTCATGCCAGCAAAAGAGCTTGCAGAACTCAGCAAACCTTTGCAAAGTGTAATGCATAAAGAAGTAGCTGTAGGAGTTGCTGCTGTGGCTTGTATCCATACCACACCATCTTGATTACTATGACTTTTAGTAAATTCTCCAATTTTTTTCTTTTTTGAGATTGTAGTGCCTATTCTAGGTTGTGTCTTCATTTTATGTACATTATAATCTTCTTTAAATTTCCATAAAAACTCCCGCTAGGATTTTTTTTTTCCCCATTCTTGCGCCATGTGAAAGTTCCCAGGCCAGGGACAGAACGCAAGCCACAGTGGTGACAACACTGGACCCTTAACCCCCTAGGCCACCAGGGTACTCCAGGATGTTTTAAAATATTGACCTTGTGGGAGTTCCCTGGTGGCGAGTGGGTTAAGGATCCAACATTGTCAACAGCTGTGGCTCAGGTTCAGTCTCTGACCTAGGAATTTCTGTATGCCGCAGGTGCAGCCAAAAAATATATATATATATACACACGCACGCACGCACACATGCCTTGTATTATTCCATGATCCTGCTGAATTTTACTCTAGTAGTTTTATGGGGGCAGGGGGAAAGGAAGAGGAGATTCCTTAGGGTTTACTATATATGCAATCATGCTGTTTACAAATAAAGACAATTTGTTTACTTCTTTTCTGATCCTTATGCCAAATTTCTATCATGTATTTCACTTGAGCTTAAAGAATTGCCTTTAGGAGTTCTCACTGTGGCTCAGTGGAAATGAATCTGACTAGTATCCATGAGGACACAGGTTCAATCCCTGGCCTTCATCAGTGGGTTAAGGATCCGGCATGGCCGTGACCTGTGGTGTAGGTCTCAGATGAGGCTCAGATCCCATGTTGCTGTAGCTGTGGTGTAGGCTGGCAGCTACCGCTCTCATTGGACCCCTAGTCTGGGAATCTCCATATGCTGAGAGTGCAGCCTTAAAAAGACACACACACACACAAGCCCTTTAGTATTTCTACAGTGTAGGTTTTGCTGGTGGTAAATTCTTACATTTTCACTTATCTAAAAATGTCCTTATTTCACCTTTATTTTTGAAGGGTATTTTTACTGACTAGAATTTTAGGTCGTTCACCCCCCCAGCATTTTAAAGATATCCCACTGCTCTCTGGCCTTCATTGTTTCTGACCAGACAGCCTTCATTCTTACTTTTGTTACCCTGTATGTTAATGTCCTTTTTCTCTAGCTGCTTTTAATATTTTCTTTTTATCTTTGGTTTTCACCAGAGTGACTGTGATGTGCGTAGTTGTGTTTTCCTTTATATTTGCCTTACTTTTATTCATAGAACTTCTTGAATTCGTGTGGTTTTGTGTTTTTGTTCATTTTGAGGAAATTGTCCAGCCAGTATTCTTCAAACATTGCTTCTGTCGCATTGGCTGTTTTCTCTCATTTTTGGACTTTGTTTACATGTGTGTCAGACCTCTTTGCTCTGTGTCACAGATTGTTTACATTACTTGTGGGTTTTTTGGCCACCCCCAAGACATGTGGAAGGTCAGGGATTGAACCCATGCACAGCAGTGACCTGAGCCATTGCAGTGATAGTGCTGGACCCTTAACCCTGCTGCACCATAAGGAAACTCCATTATTTGCAATTTTTTTTTATCCTTTTATGCATCAGTCTTACTACTATCTACTAACTTTTTTTTTAAGTGAATTCCAGGATTCTGCTGAACTTTTCCATCTTCCTATTTTCTTAAACCCATCAAAGTCCTTACCTGATAACACCAGGTAAGTCACCTTGGGTCTCTTGGGTTTGTTTCTGTTGTTGTTTTCAGTCTTGTGGAGTCTTGGTTGGCTGCAGTGGTGGCATATGGCAGTTCTCTGGCCAGGAATTGAATTGGAGCTGCTACTGTGACCTATGCCTCAGCTGGCAGCAATGCTGAATCCTTAGCCCACTGAGCGAGGCTAGGAATCGAACCTACATCCTCACAGAGACAATGGTTCCTTAACCCACTGAACCATAATGGGAAATCCTGCCCATACATTTTTATTCTGGACATTGTGGGTGAAAATTTTTATTATTATATTTTTTATTTATTTATTTTTTTGGTCTTTTTAGCTATTTCTTGGGCCGCTCCCACGGCATATGAGGTTCCCAGGCTAGGGGTCGGATCGGAGCTGTAGCCACTGGCCTACGCCAGAGCCACAGCAACGCGGGATCTGAGCCACGTCTGCAACCTACACCACAGCTCACGGCAATGCCGGATCGTTAACCCACTGAGCAAGGGCAGGGACTGAACCCACAACCTCATGGTTCCTAGTCGGATTCGTTAACCACTGCGCCACGACGGGAACTCCCCTGAAAATTTTTAGAGACTCTGCCAGAGATGGTTACATTTCATTTAGGCAGGCTGGTAGTACTAGCAGATTACACTGATCTTGTTGAAGGATCCTGTAAGGCATTAATAGGACTGATCTATTTGGGTTTGCTCTTTCTTCTAGGATGTAGTCTTTTCTCCTGGGCTGTGGCCCTTAGACCTAGGCTTTGATCCCCTGGAGTTTCAACTGAAAGTCCACACCTAGTCCTCTCTACCTTAGCTAGGCTTAAATTTCAGTTCTTCTTAGCTTTGCAAAGCTGCTGTAACCTCTTTTCAGGTCTTAGGCCTCCTAACTGCTATTTTCTGCTGGGATTTTTGGAGTCTTGCTCTGTGGATGTGCAGTTTAGCTAACAAGTGGAAGAGGGGAATATGTGTGTGCAAATTTGGAGCCTGATGTCTCTGAGGTTCTTTCCTCCCAGATTGTACCTTTGAGTTTCAGCTACTTAGGCAGCCAAAAACTCCTTTTTCTTCAGTTCACTATGCTGCTGTTTTCTGCTTGGGCTTTTTACTCTATCCTGGTAAGTGCCCTCAGAGGTAAAGCCTCTTAATTTTATAATTGTTTCCACTGGAAGGCTTTAGCATGCTAAAAGCTATTCTGCTATAACTAAATTTATGTTATTTAAGCATCTCTCTCTTTTTTTTTTTTTTTTTTGCTGCACCCACAGCATGTGGAAGAATCCATGACAATTGTTGCTTGTACCACAGCTGCAACAAAACCACATCCTTCACCCACTGTGCCACAAAAGAACTTCAGTCATATTATTTTTAATTCTTGCCAGTCTGACAAAATCTGGAGTTGGTTTAGAAGCTGAGTAGAATTTGGAGTTCCCCTCTGGCACAGTGCAGCAGGTTAAGGATACGGTGTTGTCACTGCAGCAACTCCGGTTCAGTGGCCTTGGAACTTCCACATGGGGCCAACAAATAAATAAATAAAAAGGAGAATCTGAGTAGAATTTGAATAGGCAAAAATCACTTTGCGGAGTTCCCATCGTGGCGCGACGGAAACTAATCCGACTAGGAACCATGAGATTATGGGTTCGATCCCTGGCCTCAATCAGGTCAAGGATCTGATGTTGTCGTGAGCTGTGGTGTAGATTGCAGACGCAGCTCAGATTTTGCGTTGCTGTGACTGTGGTGTAAACCGGCAGCTACAGCTCCGATTCAACCCCTAGCCTGGGAACCTCCATATGCCACAGGTGCAGCCCTTAAAAAAAAAAATCTCTGCATGCATTATACATTAACCAGACCTAAAAGGTGGGAATGCTTGTTGGACTATTAAGATCAACTTTTCTTTCCCTTTCTTCTGATGCTAGCAAGGTAACTTCTTAAAAGATTGGCATTCTTCCCAACTCTTTGAGGGGTCATGGTGACTTGCTACTCCCTTGTACCCAGGCCAGGGATCAAACCTGGGCCACAGCAGTGACATGAATACGACTATGCCTTTAACTTCTAACAGGTGAAACAGTCCTCAGCTTGCTTTCTTCCTTTCCTTTCCTTTCTGTTCCTTTCCTTTCCTTTCCTTCCCCTTCCTCACCCCCACCCTACCGCTGGGCTAGGGGTCGAATCAGAGCTGCAGCTGAGGCTTACGCCACAGCAACACCTGCATCCTCATAGACAACCAAGGTTCTGGTGCTCAACCCACTGAGCCACAATGGAACTCCTTAGATTGACTATTGATTAATTTTTCTTCAACAGGTTTATGTATGCAGTATTGTACTAATTTGTGTATCTGGAAGTAACTTTTTTTTTTTACCATTTTATTTTTATTACTTGAATTTATCACATCTGTAGTTATATAATGATCATAACAATCCAATTTCACAGGATTTGGAAGTAACTCCTGATAACGTGCAATTTCTTTGCAGTCTCATGGGTTTTTGTTTATTTTTTGTTTTATTGAAGTATAGTTGATTTACAATATTGTGTTTTCAGATGTACAGCAAAGTGATTCAGTTATACACATATTTTTCAGATTATTTTCCATTATAAGTTATTACAATATATGATATCTATATTTACTGTGCCATACAATAAATTTTTGTTTTATATTGCTTAATCTCATACTCCTAATTTATCCCTCCCCCTCCTTCAGTTTTAGTAATCATGTTTGTTTTCTGTCTGTGAGTCTTTTTATTTTGTATATAGATTTATTTGTATTTTTGTAGATTCCACATAGAAGTGATATATATTATTTGTTTCTTTCTCTGCCTGATTTAGTATTCTCTAGGTCCATCCTAATATTTCCTTCTTTCTTATGGCTGAGTAATATTCCTGTGTGTATGTGTGTGTGTTTACACCAGATTTTCCGAAGCCAGTTGTCTGTTGATAGGCCCTTGGATTGTTTTTATATCTTGGCTGTGGTAAACTACTGCTGTGAACATTGGGGTGCATGTATTTTTTGAGTTAGAGTTTTCATCCTTTCTGGATATATGCCTACAGATAGACTTGCTGGATCATATGGTAGCTCTATCTTAAGTTTTTTAAGAAACTTCCATACTGTTTTCCATAGTGGCCGCACCAGTTTACATTCCCACCAACCATGTAAGAGAGTTCCCTTTTCTACACCCTCTCCCATATTATTTATAAACTTTTGATGATAGCCATCTACTGGTGTGAGGTGATAGGTACCTCATTGTAGTTTTGATTTTCATTTCTCTAATAATTAGTGATGTTGATGTGCCTATTGGCCATCTGTAGTCTTTGGAGGAATGTCTGTTTAGTTCTTCTGCCCATTTTTTGATTGAGTTGTTTGGTTTTTGTTGTTGAGTTGCATGGATTGTTTGTATGTTTTGGAAATTAAGCCCTTGTTGGTTGCAACATTTGCAAATATTTTCTCCCATTCCATAGGTTGTCTTTTCGTTTTGTTTATGGTTCCCTTTGATGGGCAAAAGCTTTTATGTTTGATTAGGTCCCATTTGTTTATTTTTACTTTTATTTCTATTGCCCTGGGAGACTGGCCTAAGAAAACATGGCTACAATTTATGTCAGAATATTTTGCCATAGTCTTTTTTAGGAGTTTTATAATGTCTTATCTTGTTTTTAAGTTTTTAAGTGATTTGGAGTTTATTTTTATGTATGGTGTGAGGATGTGTTCTAACTTAATTGTTTTGGGTTTTTGGGTTTTTTTTTTTTTTTTTGCTTTTTTAGAGCCGGCACCAGCAGCATATGAAAGTTTCCAGGCTAGGGATCAAGTCGAAGTAGGATCTGAGTTGTGTCTGTGACCTACACCACAGCTCACAGCACCACCTAGTGAGGCCAGGGATACTAGTTGGATTCATTTCTGCTGCGCCGCAAAGGGAACTGCATTTTGTTTTTCTTAACACCATTGATTTACATGTGGCCGTCCAACTTTCCTAGCATCACTTGCTGAGGAGATTTGTCTTTTCCCCATTGTATATTCTTTCCTCCTTTATCAAAGATTAATTGCCCATTGGTGTGCAAGTTTGTTTCTGGGCTCTCTACTCTGTTCCATTGATCTCTGTCTGTTTTTGTGCCAGTACCATGCTATTTTGATTACTGTAGCTTTGTTGTATTGTCTGAAGTCTGGAGTGTTATGCCTTCTGCCTTGTTCTTTTTCCTCAGGATTGCTTTGGCAATTCCAGGTCTTTTATGGTTCCATATAAATTTTAGAATTATTTGTTCTAATTCTGTGAAAAAAAAGTCATGGGTAATTTGATACAGATTGCTAAATTAAAATGTTTTAAATTACCTATTACCGGAGTTCCCGTCCTGGCGCAGTGGTTGGCGGGTCTGACTGGGAACCATGAGGTTGCGGCTTCGGTCCCTGCCCTTGCTCAGTGGGTTAACGATCCAGCGTTGCCGTGAGCTGTGGTGTAGGTTGCAGACGCGGCTCGGATCCCGCGTTGCTGTGGCTCTGGCGTAGGCGGGTGGCTACAGCTCTGATTCGACCCCTGGCCTGGGAGCCTCCATATGCCGTGGGAGTGGCCCTAGAAATGGCAAAAAGACAAAAACAAAAAACAAAAAAAACCCTATTACCAAGTGATATTAACCAGTAGGAAGTTATGCCACATTTATCCTATGACTATTGATAGTCTCCAGCATATATGTGGTTTAGCCACAGTTTGGAAAGATGGGTGGAACTATGTTAAGAGGTCTCTAGTACTTGTATATTTCCTGTGTTCATCTTACTAGAAAGGAAGTATTGAATTTGTTACTCATGTATGTCTTTTGCTCTCTCTTTTTTTTTTTAGTGGTTTTTAGTAGTAAAGAAATGTTATATACTATTTTCCTTTGCCTCAAAAATACATTTTAGATTAATTGTATTTTCAGGGTACTTTCTATTCTTTGCCTGTGTGATAATTGACATGCATCAAGGGATTCCAAGATGTCAGAGTTCATAGATGTTTTAATTTTTTGTCTTTTGTCTTTTTAGGGCCATACCTGAGGCATATGGAGGTTCCCAGGCTAGGGGTCTTATTGGAGCTGTTACCACCGGCCTATGCCAGAGCCACAGCAACGCCAGATCTGAGCCACATCTTCAGCCTACACCACAGCTCACAGCAACGCCGGATCCTTAACCCACTGAGGGTTTGAACCAGCAACCTCATGGTTCGTTCCTAGTCAGATTCGTTTCTGCTGCGCCACAATAGGAACTCCAAATAAATGTTTTATTTTTAATTCATCTTTAGGTTTACATAGCATATTTACTTTCAGGTGAAGGGAATCTACTTAATGGTAGTCTAGTTAATTTCCAGTGACTTTTGCTTTGCTGGTTGTATGTAATGCTCATATGGGCTAAGCAGAGATCATATCAGCTTTTATTGCACTTAACAGACTGGTCTTATATAATTTTCTGCTGTGGGATGGGAGCTTTCAGTTAAAGCTGAGTTAAAGATCAGGAACCTCAGAAATAAAAAATGACAGAATTTTTGGGTTTTCAATATACTAACTCAGAATAAAATCATAGACCTAGAATTACTCCAGTAAGAACTTTAACTTAACCGTATCTGTTCTAATTATCTCTTACCCTCCATAATCATTAGTTGTAAAGCCCTTTTTTAGTTTTAGTTTTTTCTTTTTATGGCCACACCTGCTGCATAACTTCCACACCCTAGCTGGAAGTTTCTAAGCTAGGGGCAAATTGAAGCTGCAGCTGTGACCTATGCCACAGCCACAGCAATACTGGTTCCTTAACCCACTGAGTCAGGCCAGGCACTGAACCCACATCCTCACAGAGACAGTGGTGGGTCCTTAACCCACTGAGCCACAACAGGAACTTGTAGCCCTCCCCCCCTTTTTAAAGTATCCATTTCTCTTGGAGATGATGTAAGAAGGGGAATCTAGGAGACTTGTAATCTATAGCCAAGTTAGCATTGCAGGAACAGAAAGAATCCCAAAGGATTTAGAATTGGAGACAGCAGTTACCAGAAAAATGGAAAATAGACCTCATTTGAGGAAAAAGAGCACAAGGAACCAGTCTGTCTTTGAAAAAGAGAACTTGGGGCTACACAATCAAGGCTCTTGTAGTTCCTCAAAAGTTACAAGATGGAATTCTTTTTTAAGCTTGAATTCACAGCAATCTTTTATATTTTGATTTTGGATTTTAGCTATTGTTAAAAAAAAAAAACACACACAAAAATTCAGAGTTCCCACTGTGGCAAAGCCTGATACTTAAAGATCAGGATCTCTGAGGTGGTGTGTGGGTTCATTCCCTGGCCTGGGAATATCCATATGCCATGAGTGCTGCTAAATAAATGAGTGAATAAATAGCTACTTCAAAAAAAAATTCAACCTAGTAAATTTGGTTTTATTCATGAATCTGGCAGTATCCCATCTAGTAAATAGCAGGGAGCTACCAAGGAGATGTGCAAAAGGAAGGTTTTTGTAGCGGAAAGAGGGTAGGACAAGGAAGCTAAAAGGGTGGATTATTTTAGGCAAGGTCACCTTCCCTTAGAGGAAAGCAGGGGGTCTTGGGTAGATTACTTCACCAGTGCTAACCAGGAAATTAACCAACTGATTGGCTTAAAATTCCACTCCTCTTGGAAAGGCCAAAACTGCATTTAGGTTAGGTATTAAGTCTTGGTGGGGCTTAGCACAAGTAAGTCCATTTTGGGCTTGTGGTCTTTTTAACATTACTTACCAAAAAGGAAATCATTGGTGGGGTTTTGGGGAGGCATTAAGTGTAATGGAAAAATAGATTTGAGACATAATTACAAGGTATATTGATCCAATTTGGCGATTAGATGTGGGAACTTTGCGAGAAGAGGAACTTAGGACTCTCTAGATTTCTGGCTTGGGAAATTGGGTATATACAGTAGTGCCAGTTCCCAAGAAAGGGAACATGTGTAAAGCAGTTTTATGGGGATAAAATAAGAACATAGTTTTAAATCTCTTGAATTTGAAGAAGCTGTGGAGCATCCAAGTAGGGCTGTTTAATAGGCAGTTAGGTATATGGGCTAGAGATCAGGAGAAAATTAGCCTAGATGATGGTCGAATCCCAGGTTGTGCTCATAGAGAATGCAAGGAGAGTCCTGAAGAACTGTGCTCTGGAGGAACACAAATACTTAGAAACAGGTGGAGTTCCCGTCGTGGCGGTTAACAAATCCGACTAAGAACCATGAGGTTGCGGGTTCAATCCCTGCCCTTGCTCAGTGGGTTAAGGATCCGGCGTTGCCATGAGCTGTGGTATGGGTTGCAGAGACAGCTTGGATCCTGCGTTGCTGTGGCTCTGGCATAAGCTTGGCAGCTACAGCTCTGATTGGACCCCTAGCCTGGGAACCTCCATATGCTGTGGGTGCAGCCCTAGAAAAGGCAAAAAGACCAAAAAAAAAAAACCCCAAAACTTAGAAACACGTGAATTGAATGTTTGAGAAGACTGGCAAAGAGGAAGAGAAAGAGGTCTTAGAGTCATAGGGTTCAAGGAAGGAGAGAATTTTTTATTTAAAGACGAGAAGGAGTGGTCAGAGGGGAGCAGTAAGTAGCTCTAGAAGTTGGATTTTTGACTGTATTTAAATGCTTCTATGAGATGAACTATAACTGAACACAAATTCTTGTGTCCTATACACAGTGAGGCCAAACAAGCCAAAACATTGGAGTTTAGAGCAGAAGAAGGTTTATTGCAGGGCTTAGCAATGAGAATGAGTGGCTCATGCTCAAGAAACCTTGAACTCCCTGATGGTTTTCTGGAAGAAGTTTTAATTTTTTTGGCTGCACTCACAGCATGTGAATGTTCCTAGACCGGGGATCAAACCCATGCCACAGCAGCAATCCAAGCTGCTGCAGTGACAATGCTGAGTCCTTAACCTGATCCACCAAAGAGAACTCCCTGGGAGAAGTTTTTAAAAGACAAAATCTGAGGTGAGGGTGTGACTTTCTACTGATTGTTTGGTAACAGGGCAGTGTTCTAGGAATCTTGTGTTCAGGTCAAAGTTACCATCCTCCACCTGGGTAGGGGCCTTATTTCCTGCAGAAGAGCTCAAAGATATAACATATTCCTTGAGGAGGAACCAAGACCCTGCCCCCAAAGCTGCTCTACTGTATCTTGACTACTCCTCTCTTTTTTTTCCTTTTTGGTTTTAAGGGCTGCACCTGCAACATATGGAAATTCCCAGGCTAGGGATCAAATTGGAGCTCCAACTGCCAGCCTACACCACAGCCACAGCCATGTGGGATCCAAGCTGCGTCTGCAACCTACACCACAGCTCACGGCAACGCCAGATCCTTACCCACTGAGCAAGGCCAGGGATCGAACCCACATCCTTATGAATCCTAGCCGGGTTCATTAACCGCTGAGCCATGAAGGGAACTTCCTGACTATTCCTCTCTTGTTTCTGTTTTCCCTCCCTTCCCTGATTAGCAACCAGTTTTTTTCTTTTTCAGACTGCACCTGCAGCATATATGGAAATTCCCCGCTGGGGGTTGAATCAGCTGCAGCTGCTGGCCT
This sequence comes from Phacochoerus africanus, assembly GCF_016906955.1. Lineage (NCBI taxonomy): Eukaryota > Metazoa > Chordata > Mammalia > Artiodactyla > Suidae > Phacochoerus > Phacochoerus africanus. The sequence continues at coordinate 90,915,712 of NC_062551.1, forward strand.
ATGCCACAGCCACAGCATCGCCAGATCCGAGCCACATCTGTGACCTACACAGCAGCTTGCAGCAACTCTGAATCCTTGACTTGCATCCTCACAGACACTGTGTCAGGTTCTTAACCTGCTGAACCACAATTGGAACTCATAGCAACTATTTTGAATCTGCCCTTTGCAACTAGGAAAGGTCAAGGGGGCTGAATGAAACCTATTTCCTACACACAGGGAACAGATAAAGAAAAGACTTGTATCCAGGAGAGCCCCGTAGGGTCCTGCTTGGTTTCAGAACCAGTAAAGAGAAGAAGAGTTAAAGATGCAGATGATAACTAGCTCTAGAGGAGGGCAGTGTGGTGGAAAGGTAGTGAGTATAGATGATTGGATTAACCTCAGAAGGCTTTACATTTTCTAAGAACCGATAGGTTTTGTGGCTTTATGTTATAGTCAGGCCTGGGGGAATGGAAGTAGAGAATACTAGTCTCTATGCTAGAAGAAAGCGTAGAGGTTTATCTACTGGAGAAGTGTAAAGCAAAGCTATACTGGGGAGTAATAGATGGAAGGAAGCCAGTGTTGGTAATGTGAAGAACCTCAGAGCAAGCTGTTGTAAGAGCCTTTTGTGCTTCCAGAAAATTACTATATTTGAAAGGACTAATTTTTAAAAATCAGACTCCCATCATTCATATTTTATTCTAGAAATCTGGAAACTGTTCTCCAAGAAGAACCCCATTAGTTGGAAACTGGAGAATTTCTTTGCATCAGATGCTAAGATGAAAGAATTACCAATAGATGGTGAATGTGACAAAACAGTGGCACCACAACTGAAGGGGCTAGACGAAATTAAGACAGAACCCGACAATGCTCAGGTAAATATTTTACTTTATTTTTTCTAGAGTAGCATTAATTATAAATTTTAGTTACGCAGATGCAGCTTTATTAGTAGAAAATCTTAATTCTTTCCCCAAAGCAGTTGACCAGGTAACACAAAGGTGTATGGTTAGTGCCGTAGTGAGTATATGAAAGAATATGAGAGTAGGGGAGTTGCCTTTGCGGCTCAGCGGTTAATGAACCCAACTAGGATCCATGAGGATTCGGATTCCATCCCTGGCATCGCTCAGTAGGTTAAGGATCCGGTGTTGCCCTGAGCTGTGGTATAGATTATAGATGCAGCTTGGATCCTGTGTTGCTGTGGCTGTGGTGTAGACTGGCAGCTGTAGCTCTGATTCGACCCCTGGCCTGGGAACTTTCATATGCCTCAAGTGTGGCCCCAAAAAGCAGGGGGGAAAAAAAAGAGAATATGAGAGTAGGATAGACTGGAGATGAGTTTTGGGGGTTCATAAAAGGATTGCTTATGGTATTATGGGCCTGAGGTTAACACATTTTTGTTTTCATTTTTCTTAATTTGAAATTGTACTAATAAGTAGTTATGTGTTTTTATGCTGCTGTCTCTATCAAGTAGTAGAATTGGTACATTTTAAATTCTTAGAATTTTTCTTTATTATTTGTTTATCCAAATTAGTTTCATTTTTAATTTATCTCTTATATTCTGTTTAGAAATAGCCTAAAGTAAATCAATACCAAGTGAGTGTATGACTCCTGTTTTGTTGGTAAGAGAGGAGAATATTGTCCATCTAGGAAGTACCTGTTGCTTTTTCAACCCACAGATATTCAGACATGGATTAAGTTTAGGTAGATTGCCTGCTCTGAAAAAATCCTGCTTTGTAAGACTCATTCAGCCCATTCTAAAAATTTTTGTGTTTAAGGTCTTCATACATGTTAGCTGTCAGTGATCAGAACAAGGAGGGAAAGTCAAGTCATATCTAGGTACAGTAGAAAATGTACTAACTGATGGGTATTATCAGCTGAAGGTCACTAAAAGGAGAGTGCTTACGTCCATATTCAATTCAGTTATACAGTTCACTGAACAGACTTAAGTATCATTTATCATTTTCTATTGATTGACTGGTTGTTTTCATTATTTTCAACTTTTTTTTTTTTAGGAGTATCGTCAAGCCCAGCAGCCCAAAACTCAGGAGAATGACCTGAAAATAAACACTACATTTTCAGACAGTGGTAATAGAATTACTTAAGTTAATCTGACCCATATGACAGCCAATTTATAATTTAGTCTACTTTTTAAGAATGCCTTTTTTTTTTCCTCCTTTTTTTTTTTAAAGACCTCACCTGCAGCCCATGGAAATTCTCAGGCTAGGGATTGAATCGGAGCTACAGCTGCTGGCCTACACCACAGCCACAGCAACACGGGATCAGAGCCACTTCTTCGACCTACACCATGGCTCATGACAACGCCAGATCCTTTTTGACCCCCTGAGCGAGGCCAGGGATGGAACCCGCATCCACATTGAGACTAGTTGGCTCCGTAACATGCTGAGCCACAACAGGAACTCCAAGAATGCCTTTGAATAGTGCATTATTTGTTTTGGGTTTCAAGTCCAGGAGAAGTAACCACTAAAAGATAATGAAAAAAATACTTAATTTTATGTAAACACAATTTTTTTTCCTTCCTGTTTTGTGTTTATAGCTTCTCAGTTGACTACAGGCATTCAGCTTTCTCTGGAGTCATCTGGCATGAATAAGATGCTTCCTTCGGTTTCAACTACAGCAGTTCAGGTTTCCTGTTCTGGTTGTAAAAAAATTTTTCAGAAGGGACAAACTGCTTATCAGAGGAAAGGGTCTACTCAGCTTTTCTGCTCCACGCCATGCATCACGGAATACATTTCATCTGTCAATTCACCAGCTCTTCCCAAGAGAAGTTGTTCAAACTGCTCAAAGTATATCATTCTAAATTATGTCCCCTTTTACTTCCCCACATAGATCTTGGTTATAATTTTCTACATTTTCTTTCTTTCTTTTTTGTCTGAAGAAGTAATCATCTTGGTTTGGGGAAAGGAAGCTTCAGTTCCTCTAATAGACTCTTCAGAAATAGTTTCTTTGTTTATCAAGAGATTTGCAGAAGTTAAAATGATAGGAGTTGTGTTTCACTTCAGCTTTAAATAATATGACTTCCGAACCTTATTTTCATTTTCTTTTTATTTGAAATTCTCTGTAAGTGGAGTTATTGCATACCCATTCTATTTTACTGTTTAAATGTATAGGGAGAAGCCTACTAAAAAAATAATCATGTAACAGTTATTTTGGATCTTCCAAGGTATAAAATTATATAATGTTTCTCTTGTAATAGCAAATGGAGATGTTTAATTTTGAAAAATAGAATAGTCTTTGGTGAACATAGATGTATGTATGTTATCTTTAAAGTTTTCTTTGAACTATCATTGGGGTCTTTTTTGTTAACTTTTTTAGGTGAGGAGAAAGAAGTAGTAGTATTTCGTAACGTCCAGAACTTTGCACTCTACACTGAGATGTGCTTTGAGAGTCCTAGTATTCATTAAATTCTAATGTTATGTTATGTTTTCAATTTCTTTGTTTCAGAATAAGAAAACACATAGTCCACCAGTTTTGCTACTAAATGTAATAAATTCTCTTCAAATAATCTCTTGTTTTGGAATCAGATCGCCATAATTTGAACCTTGCTTCCTCAGTTTACATTTTGCCGTTCATTGTGATCCCTGAGCAGTTATATCAGCGACATCTGGGAGCTTGTTAGAAATGCAGAATCCTAGGTCTCACCAGACCTATTGAATCAGAACTGCATTTATCCCCAAGTGATTCATATATGTGCTAAAGTTTTGAAAAGCAGTGAGAACTTCTGTCTTAGTATTCCCACCTGTTTTGTTAAATGTAAGAATTACAATCATTACATAATTATTTAAGTGATCAGAACAATCCTGGCATATAGTAAGAACCCAATGTATGTTAGCTGTTGCTCTTGTTCTCTTAACAAACTCACAAACCCTTTATATTGGTTGCTTCAGCTCTTCATTTGGCTGCTGCTTCAGGAGTTACCCCCTTGCTCCAAGTCTTCCTTCCCAGAACTCTACTTACCTTTCTCCTGTGCTTTTTAAACACTTTAATATTATACTTTGTCCTTTTTCTTTTTTGCTGTGGGCTATATGGCACTCTCTTTAGCATGCTTTCTCTCTCTACAGAATCAAAAAACTGGAAGGGACCTTAGAGATCATCTAATCCAAACATTCTCTTTTGGTTTTGAGGAAACTGAGGCCCTGAGAAGTTAAGGTATCATGTTGCTATGTTTGGAATTTACCCATTACACATCTTCAGCAGAGCTCTCAGATTGTAAAGGCCAAAACAGGGAAGATTTAGTGTGTAAGTTGTTCATTAAAGCAGAGGAGTCCAATATGAACAAAACATAAAACAAATTTTACTTTGGAATAAAATTGTTTTGGTACAAAATACTATTTTATAGGTTGGTGGAAAGGTGGTATAGTGATGCTTAGGCTAGGAGAGGCCATCCATTGTTCAGAGTAATCTGTACTTTTTTCAGAACTTTTTTTTTTTTTAATGGCCACACCTGCAGCATATAGAAGTTCCTGGGCTAGGGGTCAAATCAGAGCTACAGCCACACCAATGCTGGATCCAAGCTGCATCTGCAACTTATGTTGAAGCTTGCAGCATCACCAGATCTTTAACCACTGAGCTAGGCTAGGGGTTGGAACCGCACCCTCACACAGACCGTCAGGTTCTTATCCCGCTGAACCACAATGTGAACTCTTTTAGAACTTTTTATTCTACGTTCATTAGCCTCTTATATTGATATAAAGTTCTCAAGATTTTAATTATCAGTTACTGATGAGATTTTTTTCCTTTTTTAGGGCTGCACCCATGGCATGTGGAGATTCCCAGGTTAAGGGTCGAATGGGAGCTGTACCTGCTGGCCTACAGCAATGCTAGATCCAAGCCGTGTCTGTGACCTGTACCACAGCTCATGGCAATGCTGAATCCTTAACCCACTGAGCAAGGCCAGGGATCAAACCTGCATCCTCATGGATACTAGTCAGATTGGTTTCTGCTGAGCCATGATGGGAACTCCAAATAACAATGATTTAAAATCTGTTTTGTGTGATATAGTTTTTATTCTGCTTCATGAATCAAATGAATGATAGCTTTGAAAAGGACATTGTAAATTACGTTAGAAAGATAAGACTCCTTTTTTGAAAGCTACGCGTTTAAGTGTCGTCTCCATACTTTTTTTTTTTTTTTTTTGGCCATACCTGAGGCATGGGGAAGTTCTGGACACTGTAGCAGGGACCCAAGCTGCTGCAGTGGCAACATAAGATCCTTAAATCTGCTGAGCTAGAAAAGAATTCCAATTTTTATACTGTATCCCAGTTATAACCATCCATAGATCCTGAAAGAAATCAATAGAGTTCAAAAGAGGCCCAGGCACTAATGCTGTATTATTTGTAGGAAAGTTGTTCAGACCTATGCTCAGCATTTGGTTAAGCTAATTTTAGGAACTTACTAAAAAAAAAATTCTTTTAAAAATTTTTTATTTTTATTTATTTATTTATTTTTTGGCTGAGCCCGAGGCATATGGAAGTTCAGGGGCAGGGATAGAACCTGTACCATAACAGGCAGTGCCAGTGCCACTGGATCCTTAACCCACTCACCCACACAAGAACTCTTTGATTTTCTTTTTAAATAAGGCCTTAGTAGATTAGAAGCTAGCAATCTAGCATGCTAGTTGCAGTAAAAGCCAGTAAGCATTTTCAGACTACCATGCTTCTGCCAGTGTAGTTTCATCTGCCTTCCTTTCTGTATGGGTGATTTCTTGCTGTCTTAAAGGTCTGCCTCAAATATCTTTTCCCCTTGTCTATTCCCATACCATTCCTTCCTGTCCTCTTACTACCCCCCTCCCCACATCCAGACAGTTGTTCCATGGTCTGTGTTTTTTATAGTGTTCTTAATTCCCAAAGCATTGATCACAAAAGTAATATTTTTTAAATAATTGATGTTACCTCAGTTAAACTATGAACCTCTCTCTCTTTTGGGGGGGCTTCACTTATGGCATGCAGAAGTTCCCAGGCCTGGGATAAAACCCCTGCCACAGCAGTGACAAAACCAAATCCTTAACCCACTAGGCCACCAGGGAACTCTCAGAATCTCTTAACGTTAGTGACCAGATTATCCTCAATTTTTTTTTATTTTTATTTTTGGCTATTCCCACAGTTTGTAGAAGCTCCTAGGCCAAGGATCAGACCTGTGCTACAGCCGTGATCCAAGCTGCTGCAGTGACAGTGCCAGATCTTTAACCCACTGTGCCACAAGAGAACTCCCCATACTCATTTTTTTTTCTTTTTTTTTTTTTATTTAGGGCCACACCTGCAGCATATGGAGGTTCCCAGGCTAGGGGTTGAATTGGAGCTGGCCTACACCACAGCTCATGGCAATGCCGGATCCTTAACTCACTGAGTGAGGCCAGGGATTGAACCTGCGTCCTCATGGATGCTAGTAAGATTCGTTTCCACTGAACTCCCAGCCCATACTCATCTTTATAACTGCAAGGCCTATACACTGCCTGGCATGTAGTGAATCATAGAAAAAAAGTTTGTCACAACTGAGATACTGCATTCATTTTATTTTTTTATGTTGTTCTTTTTTGGCTACCCTGCAGCATATGGAGTTCCCGATGTGGCAGTGTCGGATCCTTAACCCACTATACCCGGCTGGGGATCAAACCTTCATTCCAGAACTCCAGAGATGACGCTGATCCCATTGCATCGCAGCAGGAACTTGCAGATACTGCATGTAGAGCTACATTTTAAGTCAGTAAAATAACTGATTTTGTGATACTGAAAATTAACCTGTTATTTTGGTGCTATTTTAGTAGATAGGAAAATTATAATGCAGTTAGTCTCCATTTTGCAGTGGTTCTGCTTAACAGTGATTTGACTTTACAGTTGTACTAAAGTGATACACATTCAGTAGAAACCTACTTTGAATTTTGAATTTTGATCTTTTACTAGGCTAGTACGGTAGCATTCAGTATGATAATCTCATGGTGTTGAACAGCGGCAGTGAGCCCATATCCCACTCAGCCACATGATCAGGAGGGTAAACAGCTCATATACTTAAATCATTCTACACCCATACACCCATTCTGTTGTTTATGTTGTGTACACTATTCAGTAATTACATGAGATATCACTTTATTATAAAATAGGCTTCGTGTTAGATGATTTTACCCAACTGTAGGTAATAAGTGTTTTGAGCACCTTTAAGGTAGGCTAGGCTAAGCTATGGTGTTTTGTAGGTTAGGTGTATTAAATACATTTTCAACTCAGGATATTTTCAATTTAAGATGGGTTTATCTGGACGTAACCCCATCATACATCAAGGAAGATTTATATGCTAAAAGTTTGTAAATATTGAAGTGTCGAAATAGTGTGGAGTTCCTTTTGTGGCATAGTAGGTTAATGATCCGGCTCATCTCTCTGGTAACACTGGTTTGATCCCTGGCCCGACACAGTGGGTCAAGGATCTGGCATTGCTGCGGCTGTGACATAGGTCACAGCTCTGGCTCAGATTCAGTCCCTGGCCTGGGAACTTCATATGCCATGGATGTAACCAAAAAGGAAAAAAAAATAGTGTTTATTTCAAGAATATTTCATATGGAAAACCATTATCCTAGAAGACTGATACTCTTAAGAGTTCTAGGTTGCCAGGTATCTTAGTATTTCCTGTAGTAGCTGTCCTCAAATTTTTTGGTTTCTGGACCCCTTTACACTCTTAACATTTTTTGAAGACCCAAAGAGTTTATGTAGGTTACATCTACCTATACATATGTTAGAAATTAAAACTGAGTAATTTTTAACTAATTGTTAACTCACTTAAAAGTAGTAAACTTGGTGCATGTTGCTAATAGTATTTTTATGAAAGATAGCCTTTTTAAAACTTGGTGAGGAGAAGTTTCAAAAAAAATTAATATTGTTTTATTAGTTGGTGAACTACTATCTGGGTGAGTTTTTATATCTGCTTCTGCATTCACTTTGTTACCAAAAGTTGTTTTGGTTGAAGTCTGAAGAAAATCTGACCTTACAATAAATATTTGAAAAGGGAGGAGGGTTTTAATAGCCTTTCAGATAATTGTAGATGTTCTTTGATACTACATGAGTGATAGTTTCTTAAAGGTTAGTTGCAGTGTGGAATCTGAAACCATGTCAGTGAGTTTTATACTGTCATGTTAAAATTTATTTGTCTATTTGTACTTTTTTACCCATGAATAATTTTTGCTATCATTATTGGAAAATATTGGTTCACTGAGGTATGCAGATCTTCCAAATGTTGTCATGTTTCATTTGTAGTATTTTAAAAATCATATTTGTTTTTTTCAAAAATCACTGATCTCATCCAGAAAGTCTACGTGTTAAGAAGTTATCAAGCAGAAGGTGTCAGAAGTTTCCCACAATTCTCATTTTCTTTTTTTTTTTCTTTTTGTTTTTTAGGGCCGCACCTGAGACATATGGAAGTTCCCAGGCTAGGGCTTGAATTGGAGCCATAGCTGCTGGCCTATGCCACAGCCACAGCAACGCAGGATCCAGAATCCAAGCTGTGCCTGCGACCTCCACCACAGCTCATGGCAACGTTGGATCCTCATCCCACTGAGCAAGGCCAGGGATTGAACCTGCATCCTGCTGGATGCCAGTCAGATTCGTTAACCACTGAACCACGACAGGAACTCCGCAATTCTCATTTTCAGTGAAAGCTCAGATTTTACCATTAGCAGTGATTTCTACTGGTTTTTTCCCTTGAAGTAACGGTCTTACTTTATTCATCTTTGAGAAAATACCTGCCAGATAGCCACTTCTCGCCATAGTTTGTCTAATAGTCATTCTTTCAAGTAAAAATGTATTCCATGAAAAATGTAGCTTACTCAGGTTGTAACTCTTAACATTTCCACATGGGATTTTCCTTGAGATAACCATCATACTTTGACATGTAGGGGAAATACTTTATGCCTCTGTCCTATTTCATCTCACAGAATATTAAAAAGATGTACTCAAGGGTTGAGTTTTAATAAAGTAAATAATTTTACAGCAAATTCATGGCAATGAATAGCACAAATACTGGTACATTTTTGTATCACTGCCCTGATTTGTCCTAAGTAAGGCTCTGGCAATTTTACCTACCATTGCTTTCTTTTCCCCCTCCCAATTTGTTGGGGTGAAATTCATATAACAAAAACCATTTCATGAGTTTCCGACATGGCTCAGTGGTTAATGAACCCGAATAGTATCCATGAGGCCGTGGGTTCATTCTCTGGCCTCGCTCAGTGGGTTAAGGATCGGGCGTTTCTGTGAGCTGTGGTGTAAGGTCGCAGATGTGGCTCCAATCCCGAGTGGCTGTGGCATAGGCTGGCAGCTACAGCTCCTATTGGACTCCTAGCCTGGGAACTACCATATGCCATGAGTGCGGCCCTAAAAAGACAAAAAAAAACCCAAACATTTCAGTGCTATTTAGTACATTCACAGTATTGTACAACTGTACCTAGTACCTCTATCTAGTACCTCTATCTAGTTCCAAAACATTTCTGTCACTCTAAAGAGCATTATCAATCAGTTTCTCTCCATTCCTCTATGTCCAGTCCCCTCAACCCCTGGCAGCTATCAGTCTGCAGTCTATCAATTTATCTGTTCTGAATATTTTATGTAAATGGAGTCATAAGATGTGTGATCTTTTGTGTCTGGCTTCTTTCCCTTAGCATGTTTTCAAGATTCATCCATATTGTGGCATGTATGTCAGTATTTCATCCTTTTTTTTTAATTGGAGTATAGTTGATTTACTATAACAATGTTGTGTTAGTTTTAGGTGTACAGCAAAGTGATTAAGTTGTACATATACATGCATTCATTCTCTTTCAGATCCTTTTCCCATATATTTTATGACAGAATATTGAGTAGAGTTCCCTGTGCTATATAGTAGGTTCCCTACTATATAGTAGGTCCTTGTTGGTTTTACTGATTCATTTTATTTATTTTCTTTTTAAAAAATTTTATTGGAGTCTTCATCCTTTTTTTATAGCTGAACAATGTATCATAATTTGTGTACCACAGTTTATTCATTTGTTGATGAACATTTGAGCTGTTGCCATCTTTTGACTATTGTAAATAACGATGTTAGGAACTTTTGTGTATATGTAACTTTTTGAGTACTCGTTTTCAGTTCTTTGGGGTATATACCTAGAAGTGGAATTGCAGGGGCCCACCATTGCTTTTACACCATCAGCTCAAATGTCAGCACAGTGAAAAAGGCAAATAACATGTTAATATTATGAAAATAGTTTTGATCTTGTAGGCTTCCAGAAAGTATGTGGGAAGTCCTGAGAGATTTGTAGATCAAACTTTAAAATCCTCTGTCTTGTAGATTGCAGAGTTCATCAGGTATGAATATATGACTTTTTTCAAAAGCATTTTATCATCACTAGCACCAACTAATGGAGGCCCAGGTAATCTTCAAAACTGTACTGTCAGATGTGTTTATAATCCTTACTTTATAGGTGAGGAAATTAACATTTAGGGATTATAAATGACTTAATCATTACTACTTAATGTAAGTGATAGAACTAGATACCAAATCTAGGTTTTCTTATTTCAAGGCTGATGATGTTCCACTATTTCACAGTTTTTCAAGTACATGAAACAACAGGAGAGAGTAGTTAAGGGAGTGATTTAGTTTATGAAGAGAAAGAGATTGTGGTAAAACAGTTTAATAGTGCCCTTATTGTTTATTTTTAGAGACATTTTAAATCTAAAGGATGTGATCAGTGTCCAGCTGGAAGATACTACCACAAGTAAAAATTTTTGCAGCCAGTCTTGCCTTTCATCATATGAGAAAAGAAAACCATTTGTTACCATATGTTCTAATAGTATTTCAACCAAGTGCAACATGTGTCAGAAGACTACTCTTGTAAGTTGCAATTTTTCTTAACCTTTAAGGGCTCTTATTATTCTGCTTAAATATCAGAATTTTTACTGAATCTTTTTTTAATCCTAGATTCAATATGAAGTAAAATACCAGAACGTGAAACATAGTCTTTGCAGTAATGCCTGTTTTTCCAAGTTTCACTCTGCTAACAACCTCATCATGAACTGTTGTGAGAACTGTGGAGCTTACTGTTACACCAGCTCTAATCTGTTTGATATGCTTCAGATGGAAGGACAGTCTCATTCCTTTAATAGTTCAAAGAGTATCATAGCATATAAGCAGGTATGAATAAAGATCTGTTGCATCAAGTGAGACTACTCCATTTGAAATTTGAATTTGATTGTATAGGACTCGGGGGAAAAAAAAAGGAAGATTGAGTCCCTTCAGTTAGTTGGCTTGTGATTGTTTGCACTTTAGGAAAATGTGAGGGTATAGATTTTAGTATCATTGGGAATAGAATAGTCTATGGTCAGTGAGACTCAACCACAAAAGTGTTTTTAATTCCATGTATTTAATTCTTACACCTAAGCAAGGTTAAGGTGAATCAAGAATGTCACATGCTTTTCCTCAATCAGGAGTCATGGGAGGCAATAAACCAAAGAGAAGTAATCCCCCCTGTTGCTGATAGGAAGAGCTTTGGGTGGGTGGCTGTGAGAGCAGAGAAGCTGGCCCTGATCTGTTGGACTAAGTGAGATAATCACAATTAGCGATCTGAGCCCCTTTCATGAGGTGGACTGTCACATATTTTACTCTTTCAGATGATGCTTTGAGACTCAACTCTCCGTATAAATTCTTCCTTAAAAACAAGCAATTGAACAATTAAAACAAGCTACATTTCAAATAGGTCATTTGTGAGCCACATTTTCTATGGCAGAAAGCCCACACCATGAGAATATCCTGCCTTGGGACCAAAAATAGGAAAATAGAAGGCATAGAACCCTTTATTTGAAAGCAGTTAATGCCATTCCTTCCTTTCTTTATCCCTCACACTCAGTAAATCTTGTTCTATTTTTAAAAGCCTGTATTTGACTACTCAGCCTATGTGATAGAGCAGGGTTCATGTGGCTATATGAGTTAAAAAGCACCACCTAATACTATGCTCTGCTGCATTTAAGATATTGTGATAGTGGAGTTCTCATTGTGGCCCAGTGGAAACAAATAAGACTAGGAACCATGAGGTTTCGGGTTCAATCCGTGGCCTTGCTCAGTGGGTTAAGGATCCAGTTGTTGCTGTGAGCTGAGCTGTAGGTTGCAAACGTGGCTTGGATCTTGCATTGCTGTGGCTGTGGTGTAGGCCAGCAGCTGTAGCTCCAATTGGACCCCTAGCCTGGGAACTTCATATGCTGCAGGTTCGGCCCTAAAAAAAGCAAAAAAAAAAAAATCGCGCGATAGTGATAATGGAGAAAACCCATATTGTTAGTGAACTATAATCAAGAATTAGAAAAATATTCAAACCTATGAATCCAAAAATGGGGTGCCTTTTAATTTAAAAAATGGCTTGTTTGGTTTAATTGTAAATAATTTGGCCACATCTTTTTTTCTTTTTTCCTTTCTTTTTTGTCTGCACCACAGACAAAATATGGGATTCCTAAGCCAGGGATCAGATCCCAGCCACAGTTGTGGCAATCCCAGATCCTTTTAACCCACTGTGCCGGGCTGGAGATCAAACCTGCATCCTGGCCCTGCAAAGATGTCGCCGATCCCATTGTGCAACAGTGGGAACTCCCAAACACATCCTCTTTTTCTTCTTTTTTTTTGCTTTTTAGGGCCAAATTTGCAGTATATGGAAGTTCCCAGGCTGGGGGTCGAATCAGAGCTATAGCTCCCAGCCTGTACCACAGCCACAGCAATGCTAGATCCGAGTCACATGTGCCACCTATACCACAGCTCATGGCAACACTAGATCCTTAACCCACTGAGCAAGGCCAGGGAATCGAAGCCATATCCTCATGAATACCAGTCGAGTTCTTAACCCACTGAGTCAAACAGGAACTGCCACATCCTCTTAATAGAGTATATTAGTTAAGTATTAGCTTTTCTAATAAATAAAAAATTATTTTAAAATTATTACACTATAATTTTTTAGTTAATGTTAAATATTGGTGAGTTGTTATATTTCTGAAAATGTCAAAATTCATACTAATAAATATGTACTTTTATTTGACAAATATAATTACTGTGACAAAAAATAGTAATTTTCAGAAAATTACCCTGCTTTTTGTATCATTGTTCCTTTGCCAGTATCCCTTTCTTTCACAGAAAATCTGTATTCACAATGTACTGTGTTCTATACCTCCACTGCTTGTATGCTGCTTTCTTAAAATGTGCTTGCAATGTTTACCTAAAGTTAGCCTAGAAAACAGTGATTTCAGGACTTCCGTCGTGGCGCAGTGGAAACAAATCCGACTAGGAATCATGAGGTTGCGGCTTCGATCCCTGGCCTCGCTCAGAGGATTAAGGATCCAGCGAGGCTGTGGTGTAGGCTGGCGGCTACAGCTCAGATTAGACCCCTAGCCTGGGAACCTCCATATGCTGAGGGGGCGTCCCTAAAAAGACAAAAGACAAAAAGAGACAAAAAGAAAACAGTGATTTCCCACAGTATCTTGTAATACTTGTATACTTGTAATACCTCTTTGGCTCCTCCTTAGCACCAGTAGAAGGCTTTCTTAAGTTGATGCTCAAGTTGGCATTGAGGAAAGATCTATAAGACTTTCGTTCATTTATCCAATTGGCTTTGGTTGCCTGGGATGATGAGAATCTTTTATGACTACTTTCTTCATTGCTCACATTATATTACGATTGCAATTAATCTATCTATCTGACAAGTACTACAAATCGACAAATAGTTCTCTAGCGTTGATTTTCCTTCATTTTAGTCTTTACAAATCTATAAGTGCCTTTTTTTCTGGTTTTGGTTTTTTTGTTTGTTTTTGATTTTTGATTTTTAGGGCCCACCCATGGCCTATGGAAGTTCTCGAGACTAGGAGTTGAATCAGAGCTACAGCTCCTGGCCCACGCCACAGCCACAGCAACTCGGGATCCTAGCCTCATCTGTGACCTACACTGCAGCTCACAGCAATGCCAGGTCCCTGACCCACTAAGCAAGGCCAGGGATTCAACCTACACTATCATGGATTCATTTCTGCTGCACCACAGTGGGAACTCCCTTTCTCTGGTTTTTAAGGAAGTGCAAAAATATAACTTCATTGTTGTTATTAGTAATATTTCAAATAAGAGGGATGGTAGTATATGTCATATACTAGGAATATAAATATTATTTTACTTTCTGACAGAAACCAGCCAAAACACTTATATCTGTTGTTTGCAAATCATTGAAGTCCTCAGATGAAATAATTGAGACTACCAATGACTTGGGGAAGACAGAGCTTTTCTGTTCTATTAATTGTTTCTCCACTTATAGTAAAACTAAGATGGAATCTTCTACAGGTAATACTTGTTTATCAGTTATCAAAGATTTAGTTTAAAAAAGTAAAAATAATCTAAAACTTGTTTCTAAGAAATGTTTTCCAGTATTTGCATAAAAGGAAGACTACTTCACCACCAGAAATTTAATATTTATTTGTAAAGATTATTGTATTGGAATATAGAATCTTCTCTTTAGCCCCGCTTTATAAAAATGAGTCTATTCGATTACATTTTTCACATGAAGTAGAGTTAGTTGGAAATTCCTTGATGTTCACTAATAGACAAAGACAGATAATTCAGGGCCAACTATATATTCCATCAAATAGCCTCATGTAGGAGCAGTCGTTCTAATAATTACATGGACAGTGGAGTGAATGATTCCTCTGAGGCTTGTCCATCATGCATACTGGCTTATTATAGAAATCTCTCCAGTAGGAACTTAGATACCACCTAGCTCCATTTGTATTGAGAAAGATGAATCCTGAAAGAGTTACAAATGATATTCATTAGGGGATTCTATAGAATCTCTTTTCTGTTCTTCATGGGTAATTTCTCAGTAAAAATTTGTGTGACATTTTAAGTGAATAGAATGAAAGAACTGAGAAATTGTGTGCAAAGGTAAAAGATAAAATGGTGGGAAATGTAAATTATCAGTATAAATGTTATCCTAAAGAACCTGGCTATCCCTAAACCCTAATAAAAATTACTCTAATACCCAGCAGTACTTAAAGCTATCAGATATTGGCAGTATTTGTTGAAACACTTGTTATTAAACAGTGCTTTCTGATGGATTGATTCTGCCTAATTTATAAGAAATTTTTAAATTGTTTTATCAGTAAATGTTCCCATGGTGCATGATGCTTCAATGGATCTCCTTTCTCCAAAGAAAGATACAACTCCAGTTATAAGCAATATAATGTCATTGGCAGATACTCATGATACCCTGCCCATCATGAACGCTGATGTATTACAAGGTAAAAATTGATGTGAAGATGTCTGACATACAGTTTTCCCATACTTGATTAGAATATAGAATCTCTCTTTTAAGTTTTCTTTTGTTGCCTAATATGAAATAAGCAATTATACTTAATGATGCTATTTTATAGATTGGTATAAGACCTTGAATTACTGCTTTATTTTAACAGGTACAGTTTCTTCAGTAACAGCAAATGTTATTTCGGATGTAAGTTTTATTCTTACTGTTTTTGCTCTGTCTCTTCTTTTTTTTTTTTTTCTTTTTTTCTCTTTTTGCCTGTGCTTGCAATATGTGGAAGTTCCCTGGGCCCAGGATTGAACCTACACCACAGCAGCAACCTGAGCCACTGTTGTGACAACACTGGATCCTTAACCCACTAGGCCACTGGGGGACTCACAGTCTCTTTTAACTTTTCCTTTTCTTAAACATACTCTGTGTGTGTGTGTGTGAGAGTGAGCATATTCATTCCTGTCTCAATGTACAGCAATAAACTTTTTTTTTTCTTTTCTTTTTTTTTTCTTTTCGCTTTTTAGGGCCACACCTGTAGCATATGGAAGTTCCCAGGCTAGGGGTTGAATTGGAGCCTCACCTGCAGCCACAGCCACAGCAGTGCTGGATCCCAGCTGGGTCTGCAACCTACACCACAGCCCACGACAAAGCTGGATCCTTAACCCACTGAGTGGGGCCAGGGGTCAAAACCGAGTCCTCATGGTTACTAGTTGAGTTCGTTACTGCCGAGTCATGATGGGAACTCCCAGTAAACACCTTTTTGTATTCACATTCAGCTTCTGAAATCTCAAGTTTGACATGAAATTATTAATAAGAATACTAAATTATATATAATTGCTAATGTTTCCCCCATTGGAGCTCATACTATAACTACTATCATCTATTGATTTTGTTATTAGAATGGATGTGTTTGATATTTTAATTTATTATTTGAAAACTGTTAAATGTTATCATTCTTCTCCCAAGATTTCTAAGATTTCACCCTGTGAATCAAGTAATGGTGTTGCTGATGTGGAGCAGCCAAGCCTTTCACCATCTTCATCAGTACTTGGTCAGCACACAGTTGGCTCCAGTACAGAAGTACAAAAAGATCATGTGTCAAACCAAGATGCTACATACAATATGAAATCTATGAAAATAAGCGATGGACTATGTCATCCAAAATTTACATCCAAAGTACAAAAAGTTAAAGGTAAATCACGAAGTATTAAAAAATCTTGGTGTTCAAATTTTCAGCAATTAGAAAACAGTATTAAAAAGGATGTGATATTCTGTTATTCGTGCCATTTGTTCTGCCAGAAAATTTTTAGCTGTAGAGGAGAATCATTTGCAGCCCAAGGAATTTCCAATTGGAAAAAAGCTCTGGAAAAATTTAGAAAGCATGAAAAAAGTGAAATGCATTTGAAGTCATTGCAGTTTTGGAAGGAACACCAGTTTTGTGAAGAAGTTGTTAGTGATGAAGCTGTTAATGACAGTTTATCTAAACATTCGAAACAGATTGATGGAAATAAAAAATACCTAAAGCTTATAATTGAAAATATTTTATTTCTTGGAAAGCAGTGTTTACTCATAAGGGGAAATGACCAGTCTATTTCATCTGTGAATAAAGGCAATTTTTTAGAATTGTTAGAAATTCGAGCAAAAGATAAAGGAGAACAGGTATTTCAACTTATGAATTCGCAAGTTGACTTCTATAATAGTACACAAATTCAAAATGATATTATTGAAATAATAAAGAGTGAAATGTTGCAAGATATTGTGAATGAGATCAATGTCTCCTCAGCTTTTTCAATAATATGTGATGAGATAACTGATAGTGCCACTAAAGGACAGCTCTCAATTTGTGTAAGGTACCCACAAAAAACATCAAAAACTATATTAATTAAAGAAAGATTTTTGGGCTTCATGGATTTTGAAGAGAAGACTGGGACTAGCTTACATGGGACTATTAAAACTTACCTGCAGCAAATTGGAGTTGATTTGAATAAAATACGAGGCCAGGCATATGATAGTACCAGTAATTGGAGGGAGAAATTTAATAAAATTGCAGCAGAATTCAAGAAGGAAGAGCCAAGAGCTTTGTACTTACATTGTTATGCACATTTTTTGGATTTAGCGGTGATTAGATTTTGTAAAGAAGTAAAAGAGCTCCGAAGCGCTCTAAATACTCTCAGTTCTTTGTTCAACACTATTCATATGTCTAGGGAAATGTCTGCACATTTTCGAAACATTTATAAACTAAGTCAAAACAAAACATGCAAGAAAGATACCTCGCAATCATGTTGGACAGTCCGTGATCGTACATTACTGTCTGTGATTGAGGGTCTTCCAGAGATCATTGAAACACTGGAAGTTCTGTCAAGCCATTCTTCAAACACAAGTTCAGCTGATGAATTGAGTGGTTTGTTGGCATTGGTTTCCAAATTTGAATTTATCTTTTGTTTGAAATTTCTTTATCGAGTACTAAGTGTTACAGGAATTCTTTCTAAGGAGCTTCAAAGTGAAACCATAGACATTTTTTCTTTGTCTTCAAAAATAGAAGCAATTTTGGAATGTTTATCATCTGAAAGAAATGATAACTATTTCAAAACTCTCTGGAATGGAGCAGAAGAAATTTGTCAAAAAATAACTTGTAAAGGTTTTGAGGTTGAAAGACCTTCATTTCAGAAAAGAAAAAAACTTAAGAAAACAGTAGATCTTGGCAACTCAGAGTGCACGTTTTTTCCTGCCTCAACAGAAGAACAATATAAAATTAGCATTTATTACCAAGGCTTGGATACTATATTACAAAATTTAAAATTGTGTTTTTCAGAATTTGATTACTGTAAGATGAAGCAAATTTCAGAACTGTTATTTAAATGGAATGAGCCATTAAATGAAGCAGCAGCCAAAGATGTCCAAGAATTTTATAAACTTGATGCAGACATCATCCCAGAACTTAGATTTTATCGGCAATATGCAAAGCTCAACTTTGTCCTAGAGTATGATTGTATCAACTTCAGCAATCTTGGTTATTTGTTTATTCAGCATGGTCTTCACAATAATATTCCTTGCATATCAGAGCTATTATATACTGCTTTGTCTTGGCCAGTTATTTCAGCAAGTGTTGAAAATTCATTTTCTATACTGGCTCGTCTTAAAACATATTTATGTCATACCAGGGGACAAGAAAAGCTTAGTGGCTTGGCCCTAATGGCTGTTGAGCAGGAATTAGTAAATAAACTGATGGAGCCTGAAAGACTCAATGAAATTGTGGAAAAATTTATCCTTCAGGTGAAAGAAATATAATAGTCTCTAACTTGAATTTATGTTAAAGAATTTTTCTTTTGGATATTACAGTTTTTATTTCAGTTTTTCTGTCTTATAAGAAAAATCAGAACATGTAATATTCACTAGGTTCAAAATTCATGACACAGTGATGTACAGTGAAATGTCTCCTTCTCTTAATACCCAATTCCCACTCCCAGAAGTATTACCTGTTTTTTAAATATCCTTCTGGAGATACTTATTCAGTACTCTGCAGTGCACACTGTTTAACTTGCCTTTTTCACTTAACATATTTTTGAGATTGTGCCATATTTGTACCTAAAGAATTTCTTGATTCTTTTTTTTACAACTGCATGAGATTTAATTCTATGAATATATCATAATATATTAGAGCAGCCCTGTAGTTCCCTTGTGGCAGAGCAGGTTAAGTATCCAGCACTGTCACTATAGCTTCCTGGGTCTCTGCTGTGGCACAGGTTGGATTCTTGGCCTGGAATTTCTGTATGCTGCAGGTGTGGCCAAAAGAACAGAAAAATATTGGAGTAGTCCCTACTGATAGACATTTTAATTCTTTCTAATCTTCTAGTGTTACAAATAATGCTGCATTTAATAACCAGTACATAGGTCATATTGCACATGAGTGAATTGCTGTAAGATAGAACTGTAAATTGGAATTATTAGGTCAGAAGATTTTTGCATTTTTTATTTGATATATTAGCAAATTGCTTTCTACAAGGATTATGCCAGTTTATAGTCCTATCAACAATGTGTAACAGTGCCTGTTTCTTTGAATCTTGATAAAGTGTTAACAAACATTTTGATCTTTGCCAGTCTGTTAGTTGAATAATGGTATGGTATGTTAATCTCTGCAGAGATTAAATCACAGTGGAATTTTTTTACTTTCACTTAAGAATAAGGTTGAATATCTGCTTGAGCCATTTGTATTTCCTTTTCTGTGAAATCTCACATTTAAACATTAAAAATCTAAATATTGCTGTATTTTTGGTTGATACAATAGCTTGATGACATAATAGGAATTCTTAATGTACTTTATTAAATTATGACTATTTTCAAATAATTCTGAAAAAAATGACTCTTTCTATCTTTATACTTCAGAAGAGTTTAGATAACAAAAGAAATGTGTTCCTCTAAGACTTGAAAGAATTTAGTGGTAGATATATCTGAGCCTGGGTTGTTTTTTGGTTTTTTTGGTTTTTTTCCAAGAATATTTCTCCACCACTTTTCTCTTGCTGTTTCTTTTTCTCATCAGTTTTACTTTGTTTTGTGGGGGGTGAGGGGGTTGTTTTGGTTTTTAGGTTTTTTTGGCCATGCCTGCAGCATGTAAAATTTCCTGGACCAGGGATTGGACCCATGCCACAGCAGTGACCTCAGCCACAGCAGTGCCTACAACAGACGCTTAACCCACCAGCTGCCAGGGAACTCCTCTCTCATCAGGTTTTTTTTTGTTTGTTTGTTTTGGTTTTTTTTTTGGTCCTTTTGCCATTTCTTGGACCCCTCCCGAGGCATATAGAGGTTCCCAGGCCAGGGGTCAAATCGGAGATGTAACCGCCAGCCTACACCACAGCCACAGCCACGCGGGATCTGAGCCGCGTCTGCAACCTACACCACAGCTCACGGCAACGCCAGATCCTCAACCCACTGAGCAAGGCCAGGGACCGAACCTGCAACCCCACGCTTCCTAGTCAGATTTGTTAACCACTGAGCTATGACAGGAACTCCTCATCAGTTTTATAACTTGTAATTTTTCTGTAAAGAGCATACACTTCATTGAGTCTTTTGCATATGTTTGCTTAGAGTTGTAGAAAGTGTTCTCTTAATTTCTTCTCTACCTACACTTCCTTTCTTCATTGATTTCTACACACATTTTCTAGCTTGAGTAGGCCAAAACAAATTTATTTTGTTTCATTGGGGGGTTTTTTTTTAGTTTTTTTTTGTTTGTTTGTTTGTTTTTTGTTTTTGGTTTTTGGTTTTTTGTCTTTTGAGGGCCACACCCATGGCATATAGAGGTTTCCAGGCCAGGGGTCCAATTGGAGCTGTCTCGGCCAGCCTACACCAGAGCCACAGCAATGGCAGATCCAAGCCACGTCTGTGACCTACACCACAGCTCAGGGCAACGCTAGATCCTTAACCCACTGAATGAGACCAGGGATCGAACCCACAACCTCATGGTTCCTACTTGGATTCGTTGTTTCATTGTTTTTCATACACATTCTTAGATATATAATCAGCCCTACTTTATGTGCGTCTTTTATCCTTTTCAGGGCTGCATCCACAGCATATGGAGGTTCCCAGGCCAGGGGTCCAATGGGAGCTGTTGCTGCCGGCCTATGCCAGAGCCACAGCAATACCAGATCTGAGCCACATCTGCAGCCTACACCACAGCTCACAGCAACGCCAGATTGTTAACCCACTGAGTGAGGCCAGGGACCAAATCCATAACTTCATGGTTCCTAGTCAGATTTGTTTTTGCTGTGCCATGATGGGAACTCCCCTACTTTATTTTTTAATTATGGTCGATTTTAACATATAAGAACAAAATATAGCAATTAACATTTAGTCCTATTAAATCCTAACATTTTGCAATGCTCCACATTTTTGTTTTGGAGATAAAATATTACAGATGGCGTTAAAGCTCCCTTGCAAATCTTTTCCTGATCACATTTTCCTCATTTTTCCCCAGAGGCAACGGTTACTTGGTGTGCATGATTCCATGCATTTATCATTTTGTACCTAACACATAGCCTTGTTCCACGTGATTGTAAACTTTACATAAAACTTTGAGTTGCATTGTACTTAAACCTTTCTGCAATTTGCTTCTTTTCATTTAGTGTTGTTTGAGATTTATAAATGGATTTCTAATTTATTCTAACTGCTGTATATGAGTATACAGGTTCATCTTTATTTTATTTTTTTATTTTTCCTTTTAGGGCCACTTCTGTGGCATATGGAAATTCCCAGGCAATCCATCAAATTGGAGCTGCAGCTGCCAGCCTACACCTGAGCCACAGCAATACCAGATCTGAACCACATCTGTGACCTACGCCACAGTTTACAATAAGCCAGGTCCTTAACCCACTGAGCAAACCCAGGGATCAAACTCACATCCTTATAGACACTATGTCAGGTTCTGGGTGGGTTTGTTTGTTTGTTTTTGCTTTTTAGGGCCACATCTGTGGGATGTGGAAGTTCCCAGGGTAGGGGTCGAATTGGAGCTGCAGCTGCTGGCCTGCACCACAGCCACAGCATCAGGGGATTCAAGCCTTGTCTGTGACCTACACCACAGCTCACAGCAACACCCGGATCCCTGACCCACTGAGCAAGGCGAGGGATAGAACCTGCATCCTTGTGGATACTGGTTGGATTCGTTTCTGCTGTGCCACTAAAGGAACTCTAATATGTCAGGTTCTTAACCCACTGAGGCCTAACGAAGCTCCAAGTTCATCCTTTAATTACATAGACATCTTACGTTGTCTGATTTTGCATTTTTATAGTATTCCAGTGCTCATTTTTTATGTGGTGTATATTCAACAAATATTTTTTGAGCCAGTACTATGCCCAGACACTTCCAGGGGCTGGAGGTCCAGTAGAGAATAAAATAAGGCCTTGACTACAACAAAACTGTGCTTTCAAATGTAAAAATCCAAGAAAAATATTAGAAGAGGTTGCTTAAATAGATAATAATATAAAAAAAATTTCCTGGAGTTCCCGTCGTGGCTCAGTGGTTAACGAATCCGACTAGGAACCATGAGGTTGCGGGTTTGATCCCTGCCCTTGCTCAGTGGGTTAACGATCCGGCGTTGCCGTGAGCTGTGGTGTAGGTCACAGACGTGGCTCGGATCCAGCGTTGCTGTGGCTCTGGGGTAGGCCGGTTGCTACAGCTCCGATGGACCCCTAGCCTGGGAACTTCCATATGCCACAGGAGCAGCCCAAGAAATGGCAAAAAGACAAAAAAAAAAAAAAAAAATTTCCTTGCTGTATAGGATGAAAAATGAGGCTTTGAGATCTGTGGTCATTTAAGGCCTTACTCAGCCACCCATCCCTGGCCCACAAGTTGGGAAGGTGCTTACTTAAAGGTGAACATCATTGGCTAAGGCTACATGAATCTTCCACTTTAATTAGACCTCTCGGTTATACCGTTTTTCTGTCCCCACCCACAATATCTGAGTGTCTGTTGGTCCACATTCTTGCCAGCATTTAATATTGTCATTTTATTCTTTTTAAAATTCATTGATTTCTTAAAAAAAAATAGAGGGCAGATAATCTTTAGTATTCAGTGCTTTTTGCATGTATTTTCATTCTTTTCTACTTTGTAATGAAGGTGTTCAACCACTATAACTTTCCTCTGAAAAAAGTCACCTTTGCCTACAGTGTGTTTCTCATTTTCATTAATTTCTAGCTATTTGAATTTGTGGTTTCCATCTTGTGGAAGTAAGAGTTAATTTCAAGAGGTTGGGTGGTTTTTCCCTATTTCTTTTTTTACTTTTTAAATTGTCTACTATAGGAGTTGCTGTCATGGCACAGCGGAAATGAATCCAACTAGGAACCATGAGGTTGCGGGTTCGATCCCTGGCCTCGCTCAGTGGGTTAAGAATCTGGCATTGCCATGAGCTGTGTGTGGTATAGGCCACAGATGAGGCTCAGATCCCACGTTGCTTGTGGTTGTGTAGGTTGGCAGCTGTGGCTCCAATTGAACCCCTAGTCTGGGAACTTCCATATGCTACAAGTGTGGCCCTAAAAAACAAAAAACAAAAAAAATTAATTACCAGAAGTACATTGAAGAATAGAAGATGACAGAAATAGCAGTGTTAGTTTTTTAATCTCCCAAATCCCTGCATAAAAGCAAAAACCATGCATGGCAGCTACAAGTCTTCGTGACATGGTATGCCCACAATCCCAAAATAAGATTAGATAATGACAAGCTCCAAAGCAGCTATAAAACGCAAGTAGTGCCGGCTATCTTGGAAAGTCATGGAAGAAAAGCAATGGGACATCTGATGACCTTGAGAATAGGGAATCTCCCAAATAAACAGTTTGTAAGCAGCAGCTAAGGAGTTCCCTGATGGCTCAGTGGGTAAAGGACCCACCAGTGTCACTGCTGTGTTGTGGGTTCCATCCCTGGCCCAGGAACTTCTACATGCCCCAGGGCCCAGCCCCCCTCAAAAAAGAAAACAACAGCCAAAATAGTGAAGGTTCTTGCACATGCCAGTTTGCAGGGTTTTTTTTTTTCTTCTTTTTATGGCCGCATCTGCGGCATATGAAATTGCCGGACTAGGGGCCAAGTCAGAGCTGCCTCCACTGACCTACGCACCATGGCAATGTGGGATCTGAGCTGAGTCTGTGACCTGCAACCCATGGCAATGCCAGATCCTTAACCCACTGATCGACTCCAAGGACTGAAACTTCATCCTGAGCCGGAACTGCCTTCCTGGTAGGGTTAAGGGAACTGTGCTAAGTTGCAAATGTGTTGTAGTCTTGGTCCTCATGAACTCTTGAAACTAACAAAGTAAGGTTCATTTCAAAACAAAACCCATTTAAGGAGAAACTGCTAGCTGTGGACCCAAATTCAATAGGACAGAGACAATACAGGCAAAGGAAAGACAATGTACAGATTGAAATGAGGGAGAGAAGCAAAAGAAACATCTTAGTAGCAGGTCATTTATTTTAATCACTTTGTGAAAATAATAGGATATAGGAGTTCCCGTCGTGGCATAGTGGTTAATGAATCCGACTAGGAACCAGGAGGTTGCAGGTTCGGTCCCTGGCCTTGCTTGGTGGGTTAACGATCCGGCGTTGCCGTGAGCTGTGGCGTAGGTCGCAGACGCGGCTTGGATCCCGTGTTGCTGTGGCTCTGGCGTAGGCTGGTGGCTATAGCTCCAATTTGACCCCTAGCCTGGGAACCTCCATATGCCGCGGGAGCGGCCCTGGAAAAGGCAAAAAGACAAAAAAAAAAATAGGATATCATGAGCTTTGACATTGGAGAAGTTATTCTGTTCCTTCTCTCTTAAAAGTACAGGGGGTGTAGTTCCCACTGTGGCATGGTGGGTTAATGATCCAGCTTGTTTCTGTGGAGGTGTAGGTTCAACCCTGGCCCAGCACAGTGGGTTAAGATGTGTAAGTCACAGCTGTGGCTCAGATTCAACTCCCTGGCCCAGGAGCCTCCTTATGCCACGGGTACAGCCATTAAAAAATATATGTATGTATGTATATATATATATATGGGTATTTCCTGGTGGATTAAAGATTTGTCCTTAAGAATTAACCTCAGTGGGGAGTTCCAGTCTTGGCACAGTGGTTAACCAATCCGACTGGGAACCATGAGGTTGCAGGTTTGATCCCTGGCCTTGCTCACTGGGTTAAGGATCTGGCGTTGCCATGAGCTGTGGTGTAGGTCGCAGACACGGCTCAGATCCTGCATTGCTGTGGCTCTGGTGTAAGCCAGTGGCTACAGTACAGCTCCGATTTGATCCCTAGCCTGGGAACCTCCATATGCTGCAGGAGCAGCTCAAGAAAAAGGCAAAAATACCAAAAAAAAAAAAAGAATTAACCTCAGTGGGTTAAGGATTTGCCATCACTGCTGTGACTCAGGTTGCTGCTGTAGTGTAGGTTTGATCCCTGGTACTGGAACTTCCGCATGCCAGGAGCAGGCCAAAAATAATGAAGTACAGGAAAATATGTTTCACTTAGGACTGAGAAATAGAAAAGAGTTGTGATATATGATGCAAAATTATATAGAACAATAAGATTTGTTGGTGTCACCCTTGGCATGTACAAGTTCTCGGGCCAGAAACTGAACCCATGCCATAGCAGCAACCTGAACTGCTGCAGTAACAATTCAGATCCTTAACACAAGAGAACTCCTGAACAGTAAATCTGGATAAAACAAAAAATTTAATTCATCAAATCAAGCTAAACAGGGAGTTCCCATTGTGGCACACTGGTAATGAATCCCACTAATATCCATGAGGGTGTGAGTTCCGTCCCTGGCCTCGCTTAGTGGGTCAAGGATCTGGTGTTACTGTGAGCTGCAGGTAGACAGCCCTGAGGGGAAAAAAAAAAAAAACTAGAGGAACTCAAAAGTGAATAAACACAGTTGACAGTCCCTAAGAGAAATAGAGGGTGGAAATGGAAAGAAAATGTTTTAAATTGAGACTATAAAAAGGATTCAAGAGAAAGTGATATCACATATTGAAAACCTGATACCCATGTGAGTCTTTGAAGGAATGCAAAGCAATAAGCAAAAGAGTAAATACGAAAAACTATATACCAGATATTATGCTGTCATCTATATACCCACCCATCTTTACTCAGCTTTGTGATGGAAGAGAACACTGCCCATTTCTGCCCTGCCTGGATTTATGTTATCCCCTGCCAGTAGGGGACACTAGAAGGAGACGGCAAATCTGAAGGAAAAAGGATTTGTTCCATCCAATCTATTTTTTTTTTTTTTTGTCTTTTTGGGGCCACACCCACAGTATAGGAGATTCTCAGGCTAGGGGTTGAATTGGAGCTATACTTGCTAGTCTACACCACAACCACAGCCACACCAGATCCAAGTCGCATCTGCAACCTACACCACAGCTCAAGGGCAATGCCAGATCCTTAACACACTGAGTGAGGCCAGGAACAAACCTGCATCTTCATGGGTATTAGTTTAGTTACTGTTGAGCCACAACAGGAACTCCTACAGGTGTTTTAAATATTAGAAAAATTATGAAAGGCAACAAAATAATAAGAAAGTGATATCAGTTAAAAAAGCATTGGCAAAGCTTTAAATTTTATGGCTTTTTTTTTTTTTTTTTTTTTGTCAGGGAGAGGGGCTGTATTGTGCAGTGGCTTGATGTAGGATCTCACTTCCCAGGCCAGGGAGTGAACCCAGGCTGCAGTGGTAAAAGCACTAACTACTAGACCACCAGGGAACTCCCCATGCCTGATTTTTTTTTTTTTTTAATATGGAACGCTTCACGAATTTGCGTGTCATCCTTGCGCAGGGGCCATGATAATCTCTGTATCGTTCCAATTTTAGTATATGTGCTGCCAAAGCGAGCACCATGCCTGATTTTTTAAAACCTTTTAGAACCTTGGTAAAATTAGAACAAATTGTTATCTCTGTAACAGTAAAATGTAGTATATATATATATATATACACCTAGTCAATATTACTAATAACATCGTACTTGAAGGTAAATATTAGGAGCACGACCATAAAAGTATCAGAAACAAGCCATGGATACTCACCATCAACTATCTTATTTAACACTTAAATTAGGCTATTTTTAGATAACTCAGTTTTACATAAAGTGGCAAGAAATAATACAGAAAGATCTCACATATTGTTCACCCAGTTTCTCCTAGGGTAACATCTTGTATAACTATAATGCAATATCACAGCTGAAAATTAAACATTGATACAATCCACTAATCTTAATCCAATTCACCAGTTTGACATGTACTAAAGTGTGATTGTATTTCTGTGCAGTTTTATCATGTACAGATTCATGGAATCACCACCATAATCAAGATATAAAATGATTTCATTAACACAACAATCCCTTGTAATGCTTTTTATAAATACACCCACTTTCCTCTTCACTTCTATCCCTGACCATTGGCAGCTACTAATCTACCTCCATATCTATAATTTCGTCATTCCAAGAATGAATGGGGAGTTCATTGCGGTGCAGCAGAAACAAATCCAACTAGTATCCATAAGGATGTGGTCCTCGCTCAGTGGGTCAGGGATCCGGCATTGCCCTGAGCTGTGGTGTAGGTCGAAGACACAGCTCGGATCCCATGTTGCTGTGGCTGTGGCATAGGCCTGCAGCTGTAGTTTCTTTTTTTTTTTTTTTGTCTTTTTGCTATTTCTTGGGCCGCTCCCACGGCATTTGAGGTTCCCAGGCTAGGGGTCTAATCAGAGCTGTGGCCACTGGCCTGCGCCAGAGCCACAGCAACGCAGGATCTGAGCCGCGTCTGCAACCTACACCACAGCTCACGGCAATGCCGGATCGTTGTTAACCCACTGAGCAAGGGCAGGGACCGAACCCGCAACCTCATGGTTCCTAGTCAGATTCGTTAACCACTGCGCCACGACGGGAACTCCTGTAGTTTCGATTTGACCCCTAGCTTGAGAACTTCCATATGCTCTGGGTTCGACCCTAAAAAGAAAAATAAATAAAAAGAATGGGGGAGTTCCCATTGTGGCTCAGTGGGTTAAGAACCTGACATAGTACCCATAAGGATGCAGGTTCAATCCAGGGCCTCACTTGGTGGGTTAAGGATCTGGTATTGCAACAAGCTGTGGTGGAGCTTGCAGATGCAGCTTGGATCTGGTATTGCTGTGGCTGTAGTGTAAGCCAGGAGTTTCAGCTCTAATTTGACCCCTTGTCTGGAAACTTCCTTCCATGTGCCATGGGTGTTGCCCTAAAAAGAAAAAAAGGGGGGAGAAAAAGAGTGAATGGAATCATACAAAATATAACTTTGAGGACTGGCTTTTCTCTACAGCATAATACCTTTAAATCTACCCAAGTTGCCTTGTGTCTCAACAGTGCATTCCTCTTTTTCCCTGAGTAATGTTACCGATATACTTGTTGAAAAATTCACCCATTGAAGGATACTTAGATTGTTTCCAGTTTTAGGCTATTACAAATCAAGTTGCTATGAACATTTGTATACATGTCTTTGTATAAACATAAGTTTTCATTTTTCTAGCCTAAATGTCCATGAATACCACTGCTGGGTTGAATAGTAATTACATTTTTAGTTTTATTAAAAAGCTACCAAACTGCACCGAATGGGAAAAGTCCCACCAGCAGTGTATGAGAGATCCAGATCCGCGGCATCCTTCACAGCATTTGGTGTTGTAACTGCCTTTGTTTTTTTGGTCTTTTTGCCTTTTCTAGGTAGGGCTGCACCCGAGGCATATGGAAGTTCCCAGGCTAGGGGTCTAATCAGAGCTGTAGCCGCCAGCCTACGCCACAGCTTCGTGGGATCTGAGCCACATCTGCAACCTACAGCACAACTCACAGCAACACTGGATCCTCAACCCACTGATCAAAGCCAGGGATCGAACCCTCAACCTCAACCTCATGGTTCCTAGTCAGATTCATTATCCACTGAGCCACGACGGGAACTCCCTGTCACTGATTTTAGCCACTCTGATAGGTATGTAGTTATATCCCATTGGAGATATATATACACACATATCCCATTAATTTGCATTTCTCTTAGAGTAATGATGTTGAGAATATTTACACGTGATTATTTGCTATCCTCTTTGGTGGAAGAGTTGGCCTTCGCTAGAAAATGAAAAATTCACCCATTGAAACAAAAGGAATATGTTAGTACAAATTTAGGTGGGTGGGAGAGATATGACTGTCCATGCTTGTGAAAGTTCTTTTCTCTTTTTTCTTTTTTTTCTTTTTAGGGCCACACTATCGGCATGTGGACGTTCCCAGGCTAGGGGTCAAAGCTGAGCTACAGCTGCCAGCCTGAGCCAGAGCCACGGCAACTCCAGATCTGAGCTGCATCTGTGACCTACACCACAGCTCATGGCAAAGCGAGATCCTTAAGCCACAGAGCAAGGCCAGGGATCAAACCTGCAACCTCATGGTTCCCAGTCGGACTTGTTTCCACTGTGCCACAACGGGAACTCCTGTGAAAGTTCTTTTCTGAGGGCTTCTATTTTCTCAAAACAGAAAACAAGGTCATCTTATGAAGTTGAAGATGAAAAAAGAGGCACTGGAGGTTTGAAGAAAGAGAATATAGCATGAAACAATGTAATAACTTAAAGAGAAAATCATATGATCTCTGGACAGCCTAAAAAGAGACCCCTTGATATCAATAAGCAGAATTTAAAGAGAGTAGTCCATGTCTATGGAATAGACAGAATTGGATTTGATCATGACTTTGATTTTTGCCAGATGAGTTCAATTAAGCAAAAGTAGGACAGAGGAGTTAAGACGTATGCAATGCAAAATTAAAATTATCAGTATTAAGTATCTACCATTTCATTGAGTACCTACTATCTACTAGGAACACTAAAAAATAGGAAAGTAAAAAATAAGCTTCTTATCCATTCTTATATCTAGGAAGTGGTTTTGATTCTTCATTGTACTCCCTCTTTAGGCAGGCTGAATCTTCTAGGGAGATGGCAAGGGCAATAAGCAAGCTGAAAAATATTTCTAGATTACTACAATCCCAGGCTAGCTCACATGGGATATGAGGAGAGTGAGCCTCCCTGTGAGCCCCCTTGCCCCTTTTCTTTAGTTCAACATTTTCTTCATGCAGTGATATCTACGAAATGGTAAATAGTCAGAACAAGATATACAATTATGTGATTTATTAATTAGAATGACATTTCTAGAGTCCTTGGGAGAAGCAACACAGCTACAGAACCCTAAAAGTTCTCAAACATGCATGTTTAATTTTTTCTCATTTTTATGGCCTCACCTGCAGTATATGGAAGTTCCCAGGCCAGGGATTGAATCTGAGCCCCAGCTGAAACCTATTCCAGATCCTTTAGCCTACTGCCCTGGGCCGGGGATCCAGCAGGCACTGCCACAGAGACAAGCCAGATCATTAACTCACTGAACCACAGTGGGAACTCCAAATATAGATTCATTTTTCTTTTTTTTTTTTTTTTTTGCCTGAGCACATGGCATGTGGAAGTTCCCAGCTCAGGGATCAAACCCGAGACACAGCAGTAACCTGAGCCACAGCAGTGACAATGCTGAGTCCTTAATTACTAGACCACCAGGGAACTTCTCATTCTCTTATTTGACTCTACCTGAGTTTCTACCAGTATGTCCCTTGAAGAAGCCTGTATCAACTCTTTGACTACCCACTTTTTTTCCCCAAGTAGACTTATGCTTTTACACCCATCTTGTTTTAGTACTTTATATTAGTGTCTGCTCGGTTCTTCCTTATACATAGTTTTTTTTGGGGGGGGGTTGTTGTCTTTTGTGCCATTTCTTGGGCTGCTTCCTCGGCACATGGAGGTTCCCAGGCTAGGGGTCGAATTGGAGCTGCAGCCGCCACCGGCCTACACCAGAGCCACAGCAATGCAGGATCCAAGCCACATCTGCAACCTACACCACAGCTCACGGCAACACCGGATTCTTAACCACTGAGCAAAGCCAGGGATGGAACCCACAACCTCATGGTTCCTAGTCGGATTTGTTAACCACTGAGCCATGATGGGAACTCCAACATAGTTTTAATATTAGTTGGTTTTCATCCAAATATGTAGAAGCTATATTTTGCCTTTTATTTTGTCTTTGTCTTTTTTTTTTTTTTTTGGCTGGGGGGTTGTACTCACAGCACATGGCGAAGTTCCCAGGCTAGGGGTTGAATCAGAACTGCAGCTGCCAGCCTACACCACAGCCCCAGCAACACCAGATCTGAGCCATGTCTGCAACCTACACCACAGCTCATGGCAATGCTGGATCCTTATACCACTGAGTGGGGCCAGGGATCAAACCCACATCCTCATGGATACTACTAGTCATGTTTATTAATACTGAGCCACAATGGGAACTCATATTTTGCTTCTTTAATCAAAATTATGCCCTCAAATTTATGTATGTGTAATCTTGGACTTCACGTGTGGCTTGCAGCATAACTACTCGGTATTGCTTCTATATATGTATAATCTCCTCCTCTTGGTTCTCTGAAGAACCCTGACTAAAATACATATACTTATTCCACTAATGAAAATGAGTCCATAGAAAACTGAAGATTATCTTTTCTCTAAAAAAAGACTAGAACTCGTATATAAAGCAATGAAATTTGAAATATAACATTTATATAGGTATAGATAGCTCACTGGACCAGATACATAAAGGAATTTAGTATATGATGAAGGCAGCTGAATTAGTGAAGGCTGTTAAATCAGTGACAGAAGTTGAGTCAAACTAGCTTAAGCAAACATTATTTAACTATGAAATTGAAGTCAGGTAGAACTAGAAACCATGCAAATGATGTCATCACAGCTCTGTTTCTTTTCATTGTTAAGCTTTGCTTTTTCTTCCATACTGATTTCATATTCAAGGAGTTCTCTCTGAGGCAGAAAAAGAGGACCAATACCTGGCCTTTTGCCTTTCTCCGTGGTAAAATTACTTAGTCAATAAAGCTAATATTTCCAGAGGAATACAAACTTGGGTAAAGATTAGACATTTAAGGAGATAAACAATATTGAAGAAATTAAATATGTTGACTAAACAATAGAATAAGATATAAAGAGGAGTTCCCATTGTGGCTCAGCATGTTGTGAACCAAACTAGTATCTATGAGGATGTAAGTTCGATCCCTGGCCTTGCTCAGTGGATTAAGGATCCAGCGTTGCCATGAGCTATGGTGTAAGTCACAGATGCAGTTTTGATTCTGAGTTGCTGTGGCTGTGGCACAGGCCAGCAGCTGCAGTTCCAATTCAGCCCCTAACCTGGAAATTTCCATATGCTATTGATGTGGCCCTAAAAAATAAAAAAAGAAGATGCAAAGAAATGTCAAGAACAAAAATTTTAAATAAACATAATAAAGAGCCTCAAAGTGATAAGGGATAATATTGAAAACATGAAGGAAGAATAAAAAGTTATAAAGGGAAACTAAATACTGGGTATGAAAAGTATAATTATTGAAATAAAGAACTGAAAAAAAAGTAGTTTGAAGAGAGTAGCTAGCAGATATACAAAAAAAAAGGAAATGAGAAAGGAATTGAAATGGTTAACAAATGAGAAAGGAAAGGAACTAACTAAAAAAAAATAGAACCCAAAAGAATATAGTAATGCAAGAAATGAAGGGTGAAAAAGCTATAAGGCATATAGAAAACAAATAGCAAAATGACAGGAGTCCCTCCTTATCAATAACAACTAATGGTTTAAACTCTCCAGTCAATAGACATATTCCCTCATGGTTCAGTGGGTTAAGGATCCGGTATTGTCACTGCTGTGGCTCTGGTTACAGCTGTGGCATATGTTTGATCCCTAGCCTGGGAACTTCTGCATACCCCGAGCGTAACAACAGGGAAAAAAGACAGGCTGACAGAATGAATTAAAAAAAAAAATGTGATCCAACTAGACACTGTCTATGAAAGACTCACTTTAGATCCAAAGAGCCAAGTAGATTGAAAGTGGAAGAATGGAAAGAGATATTTCATGCAAACAATAACCAAAAGAGAACAGAAGTAACTACTTAATATCAAAGAAAATAGACTTTTTTTTGGCCACATCCATGGCATGTGGAAGTTCTACAGCGGTGACCTGAGCTGCAGCAGTGATAACACTGGATCCTTAACCCAATACGCCACATGGGAACTCCAAATAGACTTAAAAAAAATTTTTTTTAAGTTTAGGTTACAACAGTCATGGACATTATACATTAATAAAATGTCAAATATGGCAAGAAGACAACAATTATAAAAATTATGCACATAATGATAGATTATCAAAATATATGAAGCAAAAATTAACAGAACTGAGGGAGAAATAGTTCTACAATAATAGGTGCAGACTTTAATACTCGAGTCAGGATAATGGAAAAAACAACCACAAAGAAGATAAGGAAATAGAAGACTTGAGCGACATAATAAATCGACTAGATATAACAGGTGTTTATAGAACACTTTACCCAACAATAAAATACACATGTTTCTCAAGTGCAGATAACACACTTTCCAGGACAGACTATGTGTTAGGTAACTAGTTTCAGTGGACCAAAGTATAAACATCTTCTCTGACCACTGTGGAAATCAATCACAGGAGAAAACCTGGAAAATACACAAAGCTACAATAGTCAAAACAGTGTGGGAGTTCCCTGGTGGCCTAGCAGTTAAAGATCCAGTGTTGTCATTGCTGTGGCTCAGGGTTTGATCCTTGGCTCAGCAATTTCTGCATGCCATGGGCATGGCCAAAAAAAAATAAAGAGGTGAATGTATTTGAAAAAACAAAACAGTGTAGTACTAGCATAAAGACAAACATATAGAACATTGGGGAATTCCTGTTGTGGCTCAGCAGGTTAAGAACATGATGTTGGAGTTCCCGTCGTGGCGCAGTGGTTAACGAATCCGACTGGGAACCATGAGGTTGCAGGTTCGGTCCCTGGCCTTGCTTAGTGGGTTAACGATCCGGCGTTGCCGTGAGCTGTGGTGTAGGTTGCAGACGCGGCTTGGATCGCGCGTTGCTGTGGCTCTGGCCTAGGCTGGCAGCTACAGCTCCGATTCAACCCCTATCCTGGGAACCTCCATATGCCACAGAAGCGGCCCAAAGAAATAGCAAAAAAAAAAAAAGAACATGATGTTGTCTCTGTGAGGATATGGGTTTGATCCTTGGCCTCGCTCAGTGAGTTAAGGATCAGGCACTGCTGCAGGACAGTGCAGTTTGCAGATGTGGCTCAGATCCAGTGTTGCTATGGCTGTGGCTTAGGTGCAGCTCTGATTTGACCTCTACCCTGGAAACTTCCATATGCCCAGGTGTAGCCATAAAAAAAGAAAAAAGAGCAATGAAATGGAATAGAGAGCCCAGAAATAAACTCTCACATAGGTGGTCACATGATTTGCAACAAGAGTTTGAAGACCATTTAAAAGGAAAAATCTTTTCAATGAATGGTGCTGAGAAAACTGGATATCTACATGTAAAAGAATGAAGTTGGACTCTTACCTAACACCATCAACAAAAATTAAAACAAAATGAATGACCTAAGTGTAAGATCTAAAACTATAAAACTCTTAAAACATTGGGCACAGCTTCAAGACATTGGATTTGGCAATAATTTCTTAACATGACACCAAATGTACATATTTAAAAAAAGAAGAAATAGGAGTTCCCTTGTGGCACAGCAGGTTAAAACTCTGGCATTGTCACTGCAGCAGCCCAGGTTTGATCCCTGACCCAGGAATTTCCACATGCCAGGGGGCAAGCCAAAAAGAAAAAAGGAAAAAGAAGAAATAGACAAGTTAGACTTCATGAAAAAATTTAAGCTATGTGAATCAAAAGATTGAAGTCATTATTAAAATCTTTATTGCCATTTTATCCTATTGATTCACTTTGCTGCATCTATAAGAATGAAGAACATTCTTAGCAATCAGACTGTTAACCTCCCCCAAAATTTCAACACCCCTCTCAAGGGACATACAGTTAGTTATTCTGAAGGGCCTGAAAGGAATCCTATGGCCATGGCAATCGGAGAAGAAAAATAAATAAAAGGAATCCAAATTGGAAAGGAAGAAGCAAAACTATCACTATTTGCAGATGACATGATATTATACCTAGAAAATCCTAAAGACTCTACCAGAAAACTCTTAGAGCTCATCAATGAATTTGGCAAAGCCATAGGATACAAAATTAATACACAAAAATCAACTGCATTTCTATACACTAACAATGAAAAATCAGAAAGAGGAGTTCCCGTCATGGCGCAGTGGTTAACGAATCCGACTAGGAACCATGAGGTTGCAGGTTTGATCCCTGCCCTTGCTCAGTGGGTTAACAATCCGGCGTTGCCATGAGCTGTGGTGTAGGTTGCAGACGTGGCTCGGATCCCACGTTGCTGTGGCTGTGGTGTAGGCCGGCGGCTACAGTTCCGATTCGACCCCTAGCCTGGGAACCTCCATATGCCGCGGGAGCAGCCCAAGAAATAGCAAAAAGACAAAAAAAAAAGAAAGAAAAATCAGAAAGAGAAATTAAGGAAACACTCCCATTTACCATCACATCAAAAATAATAAAATACTTAGGAATACACCTACCTAAGGAGAAAAAAAGTCCTGTACTCTGAAAACTATAAGATGCTGATGAAAGAAGTCAAAAACAACACAAACAGAGGGAAAGACATACCCTGCTCTTGGATTGGAAGAATCAGTATTATCAAAATGACTATACTACCCAAGGTAATCTACAGATTCAGTGCAATCCCTATCAAATTACCAAGGACATTTTTCACTGAACTAGAACAAAATATTTTAAGGTTTGTACGGAAGCACATACACAGAACACAGAATAGATGTTCCCATAGTGGCTCAGCAGTTAGCGAACCCGACTGGCATCCATGAAGATGAGGGTTCAGTCCCTGGCCTTGCTCAGTGGGTTAAGGATCCAGCATTGCCATGAGCTGCGGTGTAGGTTGATGCAGCTAGGATCTTGTGTTGCTGTGGCTGTGGTGTAGGCCAGCAGATGCAGCTCCTATTTGACCCCTAGCCTGGGAACCACCATACACTTCGGGTGCAGCCCTAAAAAGACGGAAGACAAAAAAAAAAAAAAAAAAAAAGACCAAAAATAGCCAGAGCCATCCTGAGAAAAAAGAATGGAATCAATCTACCTGACTTCAGACTATACTACAAAGCTACAGCTATCAAAATCATATGGTACTGGCACAAACACAGAAATATAGATCAGTGGAACAGGATAGAGAGCCCAGAATTAAACCTATGCACCTACAGTCAACTAATATATGAGAGGAGTTCCCATCTTGGCACAGCAGAAATGAATCTGACTAGGAACCATGAGGTCAAAATCAAAGATCTCTGGCCTTGCTCAGTGGGTTAAGGATCCAGCATTGCCATGACCTGTGGTGTAGATTGCAGACACAGCTCGGATCTGGCATTGCTGTGGCTCTGGTGTAGGCCAGCAGCAAGATCTCCAATTAGACCCCTAGCCTGGGAACCTCCATATGCCACCGGTGTGGCCCTAAAAAGACAAAAGACAAAAGACATACACCAAAAAACCCACTAATCTATGACAAAGGAGGCAATAATATACAATGAAGAAAAGACAGTTCCTTCAGTAAATGATGCTGGGAAAACTGGACAGCTACAAGTAGAAGAATGAAATTAGAACACTTTCTAACACCACACACTAAAATAAACTCAAAATGGCTTAAAGACCTAGATATAAGGCCAGATACAATAAAACTCCTAGAGGAAAACATAGGCTGAACATTCTATCCTATATAAATCACAGCAGTATCTAATCAGGTCCACCACCTAGAGTAATGACAATAAAAACAAAAATAAACAAATGGGACTTAATTAAATTTAAAAGTTTCTCCATAGCAAAGGAAACCCTAAATAAAACAAAAAGACAACCCACAGAATGGGAGAAAATATTTGCAATGAAGCAACTGACAAGGGATAAATCTCCAAAACTTATAAACACCTTCTGTAGCTCAATACCAAAAAAAAACAACCCCATCAAAAAATGGGCAGAAGATCTAAATGGAAATTTCTCCAAAGACATACAGAGGCCAAAAAACACATGCAGGAGTTCCCGTTGTGGCGCAGTGGTTAACAAATCCGACTAGGAACCATGAGGTTGTGGGTTCAGTCCCTGCCCTTGCTCAGTGGGTTAACGATCCGGTGTTGCCGTGAGCTGTGGTGTAGGTCGCAGACGCGGCTTGGATCCTGTGTTGCTGTGGCTCTGGTGTAGGCCGGTGGCTACAGCTCCGATTCAACCCCTAGCCTGGGAACCTCCATATGCCGCAGGAGAGGCCCAAGAAATAGCAAAAAGACAAAAAAAAAAAAAAAAAAACACATGCAGAGATGTTCAATATCACTAATTATTAGAGAAGTGCAAATCAAAACCACTCTGAGGTACAACCTTACACAGACCAGAATGGCCATCATCAAAAAGTCTACAAACAATAAATGCTGGAGAGGGTGTGGAGAAAAGGGAAACCTATTACACTGTTGGTGGGAATGTAAATCAGTACAACCACTGTGGAAAACAGTATGGAGATTGCTCAGAAAACTAAAAATAGAATTACCATTTGATCCAGCAATCCCACTTCTGGGCATCTATCCAGAGAAAACCAAGACTCGAAAAGATACCTGCACTCCAATGTTCATTGCAGCACTATATACAATAGCCAAGATATGGAAGCAACCTAAATGTCCATCGACAGAGGAGTGGATAAAGAAGATATGGTACATACACACAATGGAATATTACTCAGCCATTAAAAGGAAGGAAATAACGGCATTTGTCACAACATGGATGGACCTAGAAATTATCATGCTGAGTGAAGTTAGACAGTGAGACACAAATGTCATATGCTATCACTTAGGTGTGGAATTTAAAAAATTTTTGACACAATGAACTTCTTTGCAGAACAGATACTGACCCACCGACTTTGAAAAACTTATGGTTTCCAAATGAGACAGGTTGTGGGGTGGGGGGTTTGGGATGGAAATGCAATAAAATGGGGTTCTGATTATCATTGTACAACTATAAATGTAATAAAACTCATTGAATAATGATAAAAAAATAAAACAAGAGGACTCTCTGCCTTCTTGTTTCAGTTCTCATAAAGACACGACCAAACGATGGAGATGGTTGGGAATAGCACAGTTTAGTCCAAGAAGCTCCAGTTCTGGGATCAGTTGGATGGGGTTTGAATCCCAATTCTGGCACCTGTTAGTGAGGAAGTCTCAGGCAAGTCATCTAACACTTCTCTTTTGCAAAAGAAGGAAAATGGAACCCACTAGGATGAGTTGCTTTTAAGATTATAATCTGTATGAGCCCTGTTTTGGGGGGCAGGGGCATGCATCCACTGGGGATTTTTTTTTCCAACATGGGTCATGTTTTCCTCTTTTTTTGCATGCCTAGTAATTATCAATTGAACAGTAGAAATTGATAATTTTACCTTGTGGGGTACTGAATATTTTTGTATTTTTATGAACCTCCTTGAGCTTTGTTCTGTGATTCAGTTCAGTTACTTGGAAATAGTTTGATCCTTTTTGTTCTTAATTCATAATTTTTTTGGCAGCTCTGAAAGAGTGCTCAGTCTAGGGCTAATTAAACTGATGCAAAATCTTCCCAAGTATTCTTCTAATGCATGGAGAATTATGAGTTTTTCTAGTCTGGCTGGTAGGACCTTGCACTATTCCCAGCCCTGTGTGAGTGCCAGACACTATTCTCTAATACACTCTAATGTTTTTCTTCTCTCTCTCTCTCTCCCCCCTCCCCCACCCTGCACCGGCTGTGCCTGTGGCCTGAAGAAGTTCTGGGGTCAGGGACTGAACCTGAACCACAGCTGTAACTAAACCCACAGCAGTGACAATGCTGGATCCTTAACCCACTAGGCCACCAGGGAACTCCTCTAATGGAACTCCTCTAAATCTTGGTTTCAGGAAGCTTCTTCACACACCTGTACTGATTTGTACTCTGCTGAATATTTGAGGGAGATCATCTGAAAATGTCCAGAGATTCCAATCTGCAATGTAAAGAGCTTAGAATTCATCACTTCTGTCTTCATCCCAAGAAACAGCTGAACAAACTGAAAATGAACAGCTCTTCTTAGATCCATTTGAAAGTTGAAGTCACAATGCAAACTGCCTCCCCCAAACTGCAGAGACAGGAGTTGCTGTTAAGGCTCGGTGGTAACAAACCTGACTGGTATCCATGAAGACTCGGCTTCAATCCCTGGCATTGCTTAGTAGGTTAAGGATCCAGCATTGCCATGAGCTATGGTGTAGGTCACAGATGTGCCTTGGATCCGGCATTGCTATGGCTGTGGTGTAGGCTGGCAGCTACAGCTCCGATTCCACCCCTAGCCTGGGAGCCTCCATGTGCCTCAGGTGTGGTTCTAAAAAAAAATAAATAAAGACCAACTGGAGAGACAGACAGGCAGACACAGAAGAGTCACAGTTAGTGGGATCAGAAGCCTAGGAGAAAACTGCCACTGAAGCCAGCTCCAGTAGAAACACTTTAAGCTGTAATGAAAAATTTGCTGGATTGCTGGTGTGCACAAGCTTGAGTTACAAACTCCAGGGGGCCCACTCCCTTCCTCCTCGGGGAGGGTTCACCCTTTTGTTAAGTTTTACCTCCAGCACCCCGGCTAAGTTCTCACAGTGGAAGACTGGAGACAAACAGCTTCCTGTGCTATCAGCAGTAGGAGGAGATAAGTAACCATTCTGAACTACTTCCCTATCTCTCTGTTCTCCTTAACAAGGCCTGGGCTCAAGGGAAACCATTTTGCCAGGTCTAATTGACTAGGGTTTTACTAAAGCCCAACTGACCTGGGGGAAGGGAAGTACCCACATCAGGCTAACCCAAAGACCTAACCTGACTGTAGAAAGCTTCCTCTCCCCAGACCTCACCACCACCTCCAGAGGGTTCCTGTATGATAACAGGATCACAGGTAAAAGGAACAAAAGCCTGACCTTCTCTAATGGGCCTCTAGGGACACCCAGGACAACAAGAGAGACAAAACAAGAACACCAGAGGGAATTTCAGCCTCTGAAACCACAGCTACAGAGAAGAGTAAACACAGAGAAGAGTAAAACTCCTAGACAGTTAAAACTCCCAACTAAAGGTCTACGGTCTTGGAGTTCCCTTCATGGTGTAGCAGAAACAAATCTGACTAGGAACCATGAGGTCATGGGTTCGATCCCTGGCCTCGATCACTGGGTTAAGGATACGGTGTGGCTGTGAGCTGTGGTGTAGGTCACAGATGTTCCAATCCCATGTTGCTGTGGCTGTGGCCTAGGCCGGCAGCTGTAGCTTCAATTCAACCCCTAGCCTGGGAACCTCCATATGCCATGGGTGTGGCCCTAAAAAAGCAATAATAATAATAAGGGCCTATCCGATGTCAGGGGTTCCCTCTCTCTGGGTAAGGTTCTCTTCTTTCCTGGGAGCTCCGGTCACCCTGGTTGCTTGGCTGACCTCTGCCTGGTTTCCCCCTTCCTGCACCGCAGCCTGGCAACCCTCAAAGCAGTGCGCTGGGGCACTCAGACCTCTTCTCATCTGTTCCTCACTTGTTGGCATCCCTTGTCCCTTGTGCCTTGAAAATCATTACGTCATATATTTTGCTCGGGTTTTAGTTATTTGTTTTTGTTTTAGGCAGGATTGCAAATCTGGTTTTTAGCTTTGGCACAAGCAGAAGTCTTTTTAATTTTAATATCTAGAATAGATTCTTTACAAGTGTGTTTGAGATCGCCATGTTAAACAGATGGCATGAAACATCATCTGGCCACCATATGCAGACTCCTTTCTTCAGAGCCAAGTAGCATGCAGACAACATTCTGCCACTATAGACCACTACATTATTTGAGTTTGGAGTTAATTGATCTACTTTCCAGCTCTGTGTCCTCTTCAACTGGCTCTGTACTTTATTTCAATATCTATATTTTTTTCAGACAAGTACCTGCCACTGTACCTGCCCTATGGACCAAAAAAAAAAATGAGTATAATCTGGTCACCTCAAAAAGTTCACATTTGAACACACCACAGTCACATGCAGAGAAAGATTCATAAAACAAATTTGATATACTTTAGAAGAAAAATGTTTAAAGCTTTATGGAAAACTGTGAGAAGCAATCAGTTGACTCAGGTGCTGAACAAGGGGTGGGGTTGATAAATAAGGATTTGGAGAAGGTATACAAAAATGGTGACACCTGAGGCAAACTTCTGCGCGCCAATAGAAGGTATCTAGGTAGGAAAGAAAAAAAAATCTCTGCAGAAGGAGCTGCCTCTTGGCATGAGCAAACACATGAGCGAGGCCAGGGATCCAGCCTGCATCCTCATAGAGACAACATCCGGTCCTTACCCCTCTGAGCCACAAGGGGAACACCCTGCCTAGGTTCTTTCCCTGCTTCTCCACTTGACTATGTGAACTTGGGTAATTTACTTCACCTTTCCTGATTTCTGCTTCCTTCTTTGTAAAAGGAAGGTAACACAAGAACCTACGTCAAAATAGCCTTACAAGGATTAAACATAATGTGCTTAGCAAATGCATCAATCTAAGGACTCAACAAATATTAGGTAATTTTAAATAATTCCTTTAGCCACATCCACAGCACGGAGAATTTCCCAGAACAGGGATTGAACCTGCGCCACTGCAGTGACAATGCCGGATCCTTAACCCTCAGCACCACAAGAGAATTCCTCTTTTTTCTTTTATTGCCTTGGAGCCTTAGTTCCCAAATCTGGCAAGGCATAAGCTATTCAAACGGAGTCACATGTCTTATACAGTAAGACTCAGTAAGACTGGGGAAAAGCTAATGAAGCTCCACAGGTTACTCTGATGCACAGTCAAATTTGAGAATTACTGTGGTAAAGAAAAATTTTCAAATCAATTGTGTCCTTTCAGGTCTATTCAGTTTGCCTGAACATGAGCTGA
This sequence comes from Phacochoerus africanus, assembly GCF_016906955.1. NCBI lineage: Eukaryota > Metazoa > Chordata > Mammalia > Artiodactyla > Suidae > Phacochoerus > Phacochoerus africanus. The sequence continues at coordinate 90,957,359 of NC_062551.1, forward strand.
AGAAACATTCTATGAAAAAGCTGAACATAACAACTTGATGTTGGTACCTGATACATTCTGAGGGTCCATTTCCTCATAATCAAAAGAAAAAGCTTGGACTGGATGAGATTTTATGCTTTGATATGCGCTTAGAACCTTTTCTAAAGGAACCAGGCTCAAATAACGGCTGTGCCAGACGAGGCCTTGTAAGGAAGACAATAAAGGAGAAAGAGGGGAAGGGAGAGAAGAGTGGGGGGAAGCAAAGGAAGAGAAGGAAGACAGGTATTAACTGGGGATAAAAATCCTCAAGAGAGAAGAAGGAGATCAGTAAGGTTATGTTTTAAAAGGATGAACAAAAAAGAAGAAATGAAGCTGAGTATGTAATAAACAACACCCCTGACAAATTCCAGAACCAGATGGCTTTACAGGCAAATTCTACCAACTGTACAAACAATGCCTTATATCTATCTTTCTTAAACTGTTCCAAAAGGTTGAAGAAGGAACACTCCCAAAGACATTCTATGAAGCCACCATCACCCTAATACCAAAACCAAACAAAGATACACCAAAATGAAAATGGTGAATATGGATGCAAAAATTCTCAACAAAATTTTAGCCAACCAAATGCAACTCCACATAAAAAAATGTCATACATGGAGTTCCCGTCATGGCTCAACAGAAATGAACCTGACTAGCATCCATGAGGATGCAGGTTCTACCCCTGGCCTCACTAGTGGGTTAAGGATCCAGCATTGCCTTGAGCTGTGGTGTAGGTTGAAGACGAGGCTTGGATCCTGCATTGCTGTGGCTGTGGCATAGGCCAGCTGCTACAGATCCAATTCAACCTCTTGCCTGGGAACCTCCATATGCCATAGTGTGGCCCTAAAAAGACCAAAAAAAAAAAAAAAAAGATCATACACCATGACCAAGAGGGATTCATCCCAAGTTCACAAGACGGTTCAAACATATGCAAATCAATCAACGTCATATACCACATTAACAAAAGAAAAGTCAAAAATCACATGATCTTCTCAATAGATGCAGAAAAAGCTTCTGACAAATCCAACATCCATTCATGAAAAATAAAGTGGGTATAGAAGGAACATACCTTAACAGAATAAAATACTTTTTTTTTTTTTGTCTTTTTAAGGGCCGCTCCCTTGGCATATGGAGGTTCCCAGGCTGGGGGTTGAATCAGAGGAGCCACAGCCACAGTAACACCAGATCCAAGCTGCATCTGTGACCTACACCCAGCTCACAGCAACGCCAGATCCTTAACCCACTGAGCGAGGCCAGCAATCGAACCTGTAACCTCATGGTTCCTAATTAGATTTGTTTCCGCTGCACCACGACGGGAACTCCATTAAAAGCCATTTATGACAAACCCACAGCCAATATAATATTCAATGGAGAAAAAGTGAAAGTCTTCCCGCTAAAATCTGAAATGAGACAAAGATGACTACTCTGACCACTGTTATTCAACATAGTATTGGAAGTCCTAGTGACAGCAATCAGACAAACAAAAGAAAGAAAAGGGGAGTTCCCCTTAGCTCAGTGGCTAACAAATTCAACTAGGTACGATGAGGTTTCGGATTCGATCCCTGGCCTTGCTCAGTGGGTTGGGGATCTGGCGTTGCTGTGAGCTGTGGTGTAGGTCAGAGACGCGGGTCAGATCCCGAGTTGCTGTGGCTCTGACGAAGGCCAGCAGCTACAGCTCTGATTTGACCCCTAGCCTGGGAATCTCCATATGCCACGGGTGTGGCCCTAGAAAAGGCAAAAAGACAAAAAAAAAAAAAGAAAAGAAAAAGGAAATAAAAGTTATCCTAAATTGGGTTAGAAAAGGTAAAATTGTCACTCTGTGCAGATGACATGATACTATATATAGAATAGACATTTCTCCAAAGAACACATACAGATGGCCAACAGGCACATGAAAAAATGCTCAAGATCACTAATTATTAGAGAAATGCAAATCAAAACTACAATGAGGTACCATGTCACGCCAGTCAGAATGGCTAGCATTAGTAAGTCTACAAATGCTAGGGAGGGTATGGAGAAAAGGGAACCCGCCTACACTGTTGGTGGGAATGTAAATTTGTACAATCGCTATGTAGAACAGTATGGAGGTACCTCAGAAAACTAAATTTTTTTTTTGGTCTTTTTTTTTTGTCTTTGTTGTTGTTGTTGTTGTTGTTGTTGCTATTTCTTGGGCCGCTCCCGTGGCATATGGAGGTTCCCAGGCTAGGGGTCGTATCGGAGCTGCAGCCACCGGCCTACGCCAGAGCCACAGCAACGTGGGATCCGAGCCGAGTCTGCAACCTACACCACAGCTCACGGCAACGCCGGATCGTTAACCCACTGAGCAAGGGCAGGGACCGAACCCGCAACCTCATGGTTCCTAGTCGGATTCGTTAACCACTGCGCCACAACGGGAACTCCCAGAAAACTAAATATTGAACTACCATATGATCTAGCAATCCCACTCCCGGGCATATATCAGAACAAAACTTTCATTGAAAAAGATACATGCACCCCTATATTTACTGCAGCACTATTCACAATAGCCAAGACATGGAAACACCTAAATGTCTACTGAACTTTAAGTGGATTGAGATGATGTGGTATATGTACACAATGGACTACTACTCAGCCATAAAAAAGAACAAAATAATGCTATTTGCAGCAACATGGATGGAAGAAGAGATTCTTGTACTAAGTGAAGTCAGAAAAAGACAAATACCATATGAAATCATTTATATGTGGAATCTAAAATATGGCACAGATGAACTTATCTACAGAACAGAAGCAGACTCATAGACAGAGTCAGCAGACTTGTGGTTGCCAAGGGGAAAGAGGAGGGAGTGGGATGGACTGGGAGTTTGGGGTTGGTAGAGGAAAACTATTACATTTAGAATGGATAAGCAATGAGGTCCTGCTGTACAGAACAGAAACTATATCCAACCACTTATAATAGAATATGACAGAAGATAATATGAGAAAAATATGTGTGTGTGTATATATATATACATATATGTATAACTGGGTCACTTTGCTGTACAGAAGAAATTGACAGAACATTGTAAATCAACTATAATAAAATCTGTTTTTTAATTTTTCTTTATTTATTTTTGCCTTTTAGAGCCACACCCGCAGCATATGGAAGTTCTCAGGCTAGGGGTCAAATCGGAGCTACAGCTGTTAGCCTACACCACAGCTCATGACAACACCAGATCCCCAACCCACTGAGTGAGGCCAGGGATTGAACCCACATCCTCATGGATACTATACTAGCTGGATTCATTTCTGCTTCACCACAAAGGGAACTCCATAAAAAAAAATTAAATAATAAATAAAATGGGAGGGAAAAAAAAAGAGAAAAAAATAGAATCAGAACAAACATATAAGATTAAAACACAGTGTCGCAGTTATAGAAAACTGTGCTATAAATGGATTTAAAAACCAGCAAGTTAATGGAATAGGAAAATATGTGCAAAAAGATGAACATATTGGATGTATGGAAAGGAAAACAAAAGTTTTGTGAGTTTCTTCTGGTTATTTTCTTTTTTTTTTTTTTGTCTTTTTGCCATTCGGCATGTGGAGGTTCCCAGGCTAGGGGTCTAATCGGAGCTGTAGCTGCCAGCCTACACCAGAGCCACAGCAACTCGGAATCCGAGCCGCATCTGCAACCTACACCACAGCTCACGGCAACGCCAGATCGTTAACCCACTAAGCAAGGGCAGGGATCGAACCCGAAACCTCATGGTTCCTAGTTGGATTCGTTAACCACTGCGCCACGACGGGAACTCCTGGTTATTTTCTAAATAACTAAACCAAAGAAATAAAATTTAACAAAAATGGAGAACACTGATATTTTAGAAAATTATAAAAACTATAAATTACATTGAAAATCATATGTACAAAGGAAGGGAAAAGTAAATAGTATTACTATGGATTCTTTCATGATAACTATAAAAGAAAAACTTGCAATTTTTTATAATCTAATTTAAAAACATCACAATCAATAATACTTTAATAAGAAGATAGACAAAAAATCTGAACAAATGGGTTTGGCAGATTTCCTATATAAAACACAAAAAGCACAAACTATAAAAGAAAAATCAACAAATTGTGCACACTCAAAGTTTAAAATCTCTGCTCTTCGAAAGACTATCGTGAAAATGAAAAAGCAAGCCACAGACTGGAGAATAATATTTGCCAAAAGACATATAACATCTATAACATATAACAAATTCTTACAGTTCAATAATAATAAGACAACAACCTAATTTTTTTTTTTTTTTTTGGTCTCTTTAGGGCTGCACTCTTGGCATATGGAGGTTCTCGGGCTAGGGGTCAAATCGGAGCTGTAGCTGCTGGCCTACGCCACAGCCACAGCAACATGGGATCTGGGCCAACTCTGTGACCTACACCACAGCTTGTGGCAACGCCAGAGCCTTAACCCACTGAGCAAGGCCAGGGATCGCATCTATAACCTCATGGTTCTTAGTCAGGATCATTAACCATTGAGCCACAACGGGAACTCCAACTCCATTTTGCAAAATATGGAGTTCCCATCGTGGCACAGTGGAAACAAATCCAACTAGCGTTCGATCCCTGGCCTCACTTAGTGGGTTAAGAATCTGGCATTGCCATGAGCTGTGGTGTAGGTCACAGACGAGGCTTGGATCTGGTGTTGCTGTGCCTGTGGCACAGGCTGGTGGCTATAGATCCATTTAGACCCCTATCCTGGGAACCTCCATATGCCGCGGGTGCGGCCCTAAAAAGCCACACACAAAAAAAATTAATTAAAAACAAATAAAGTTTGCAAAAGATATAAACAGACACTTCACCAAAGAAGATGTATAGATGGCAAATAAGTACATGAAAAGATACTCGACATCATTTTAGTTATTAGAAAAATGCAAATTAAAAACTCAATGTGATACCAATATACAACCCACTAGAATGGTTAAAATTAAAAAGATTGGCAAGGATGTGGAGCAACTGGAACTCTCAATTACTACTAGTGAGACGGTGCAAGCACTTTGGAAAAGTTTGGCTGTTTCTTTAGAAGTTTAACATATACCTACCATGTGACCTAGCCATTCTGCTCCTAGACGTTTACTTACGGAAATGAAAGCCTACATCCATACTAAGACTTGTACACAAATATTCACAGCAGCTTCATTATAATAGCCCCAACTGGAAACTATCCAAATGCTTATTGTATTAGTGTTCTCCAGAGAAACATAATCAATAGGAGATTATATACAGGATTTATTATAGGAATTGACTCATATAATTATGAAGGCCAAAAAGTCCCACTCTCCGCCGTCTTTAAACTGGAAGACCAGGAAACCTTGTGGTATGATTCAGTTCAAGCTCAAAATTCCCGAGAACCAGGAGGAGTGGAAAGTGAAAGTACCAACTTGAGTTTGAAGAACCAGCAAGAACTCCAAGTCAAAAGAAGATGGATGTCCTAACTTAAGCCGAGAACATATTCACCCTTTGTCTGCATTCTCTGAATGGAGGGTTCTATTCTGGCCCTCAAGAGACTGGATGGGAATTCCTGTCGTGGCTCAGTGGTTAACGAATCCGACTAGGAACCATGAGGTTGTGGGTTCGATCCCTGGCCTTGCTCAGTGGGTTAAGGATCCAGCGTTGCTGTGAGCTGTGGTGTGGGTAGCAGACGCGGCTCAGATCCCGCGTTGCTGTGGCTGTGGTGTAGGCCAGCGGCTACAGCTCCGATTCAACCCCTAGCCTGGGAACCTCCATGTGCCGTGGGAGCGGCCCTAGAAAAGGCAAAAAAGACAAAAAAAAAAAAAGAGAGAGAGAGAGAGAGGCTGGATGACACCCCCCTGCATTGATGAGGGTGATTTTTTCACCCAGTCTACCAATTCAGATGCGAATCTCTTCTGGAAACATCCTCACAGACACACCAAGAAAGAATGTTTAACTAGCTATCTAGGCATACCTTACCCAAGAATGACAAAATTAACCACCACAGTCATCAACAGGCAAATGGATAAACAAATTGCATGGTATATCCACACAAAGGATACCATTCATCCATAAAAAGGAACAAGCAAGTGTTTCATATTTCTTAGAGAATTTGTGGGTTTCTTAGGTCTTATTCCCCTAAAGGAATTGTCTTTTTTTTTTTTTTTTTTTAGGGCCACACATGCGACATATGGAGGTTCCCAGGCTAGGGGTCCAATCGGAGCTGTAGCTGCTGGCCTATACCACAGCCACAGCAATGCTGGATTCGAGCTGCATCTGTGACCTACACCAGAGCTCAGGGCAACGCCAGATCCTTAACCCACTAAGTGAGGCCAGGGGTCAAACCTGCATCCTCATGGATCCTAGTTGGGTTCGTTAACGGCTGAGCCATGAAGGGAACTCCCTCCCCTAAAGGAATTGGATGTAAGTAGTTTATTTGGGAGGAGGTCTCAGGAAGCAGAAGTGAAGGTGGGAGGAAAGTGAAATAAGGAAAGGAGTCAATGAACAAGTGGAGCTCAATGCACAGGTCTCTCTAAGGTACCATATAGACTGGGCCCTTGGGGCGTCCTGCTTACGATCAGGCACTTAGCCACTGACGGCCACTACTTGCCGCCCAGAAACATTAACTCCCCTTACTTTTGGGTTGTGCCTCCAAATGGCAAGTGGTACCCTCAAGACAGGAAAAGAGTCCTTCCCATATCCCTTGCTTTATGTGGAATGATGGCAGATGCATCAGCATTTCCACACCCATATCAAAACTGAAATTAGGTGAGCTTCTTAGGGAACTGGAATGAAGGCACAACTGTGGTTAAGAACACAGGGTCCAGAGTCATTTAACCTCCAGCTCCACCACTTTCTACCTGTTTGAGCCACTTTCTACCTGTTTGAAGCTAAAGCCAAGCTTAATTACCTTGTCTATAAAAAAAGGGGAGAATTAATATTAGTACCTATAATCACAGAATATTACAAAAATAAATTTAGATAAAGCACGCCAAGTGCTTGGCATAGCATTTGCCACATAATAATAATTCAGCTCAGTTATGTACCTTATTCACCACAGAAGATTCCATATAACTTCACCCATCCTCAAAAGGCAAAGATGGTTCATCACTAAGGATAATTTTATGCAGTTAGCCATGGGCTCTGAAGGCAACTGCAAATCAAAGGGTACATGGAGGTTCCTGTGATGGTGCAGTGACTTAAGGATCTGGTGTTGTCTTTGCAGAGGCTCAGGTTGCTCCTGAGGTACAGGTTCAAATCCTGGCCCAGGAATTTCCATAAGTCCTGGGTGCGGCCAAAAAAAGGGGGGTACAAAATTTTAACTTCTAAAAAATAGAAAAGAAAAGCCTGATAAATGTAGCTAGTCTGAGGGAAAATGAGGAGCTGGATAAATAAAACAGACTAGGTTCTTCTGAAACTAAACATAATTCGGGAGTTCCCGTCGTGGCTCAGTGGTTAACGAATCCGACTAGGAACCATGAGGTTTCGGGTTCAGTCCCTGCCCTTGCTCAGTGGGTTGACGATCCGGCGTTACCGTGAGCTGTGGTGTAGGTTGCAGACGCAGCTCGGATCCTGCGTTGCTGTGGCTCTGGCGTAGGCTGGTGGCTACAGCTCCGATTCAACCCCTAGCCTGGGAACCTCCATATGCCACGGGAGCGGCCCAAGAAATAGCAACAACAACAACAATAAAAAAGACAAAAGACCAAAAAAAAAAGGCAAAAAGACAAAAAAACAAACAAACAAAAAAACAACTAAACATAATTCTTCAGTACTATAAAGGAAGCACATCCTAAAAACTTTTCCAAACTTTATCTATCAGTTCAGTTTCTTGAGATTGGAATAAAAGAAAATGTAATGATAAGTAATGTGTTTCCAACACACTTAAGAACAAAGCCATATTTAGTTATCTAAGAAATAGGAGGAAATTCACTGTCTTACCTAGTTGCACTAAAATAATTTTTTTTTTTTTTTTGGTCTTCTTAGGGCCTAACCTGCAGCATATGGAATTTCCCAGGATAGGGGTTTAATCCAAGCTGCTGCTGCCCCAGGCTAACTGCTGCAGCTTGCAGAAGAGAAGGATCCTTAACCCACTGATCGAGGCCAGGATGGAACCTGCATCCTCATGGATATTAGTCAGGTTCTTAACCCACTGAGCCACAACGGGAATTTCAAAATACTCCATTTAAAATGTAAAAGAGGGAGTTCCTGTCATGAGCAGTGGAAATGAATTCAACTAGTATCCATGAGGATTACGTGTTCTATCCTTAGCCTTGCTCAGTGGGTTAAGGATCCAGCATTGCTGTAAGCTGTGGTGCAGCTTGCAGATGTGGCTCGGATCCCAAGTTGCTGTGGCTGTGGTGTAGGCTAGCAGCTGTAGCTCCAATTTGACTGTAGCCTGGAACCTCTATATGCCGCAAGTGCAGCCCTAAAAAGCAAAAAATAAAAATAAAAAATAAAATAAACTGTAAAAGATGTTACACAATACACTCATGCAAGTAGAGAAAGAAATTCCTCTAGTATGTTTATCTAGGAGTGAAATACGAAACTCACTGTCTTGTTCTAAATAACGAACATGTTAAAATTTTTCCTGTTTACTGACTTCTGGCTGTATATTGTATTCCTAGAATTTCTAGTATCTACCAAAGGATACTAATAACCAACCTACACCAGATCTTCAAGCATCTCAGGGTAGAAGAGGAATTTCTGGATACTCTTCACAAATTTAACCTTTGACTCTAATGAAGACAATCTTTCTACAAAAAACATCCTTAGCTAAATGAGACAGCAACGATAGTCTCAAAATAGAGTCTTTGGAGTTCCCATCAGGGCTCAGCGGTAACAAACCCGACAATATCCATGAGAATTCAGGGCCTTGCTCAGTGGGTTAAGGATCCGGCGTTGCCATGAGCTATGGTGTAGGTCATAGACAAAGCTCGGATCTGGCGCTGCTGTGGCTGTGGTGTAGGCAGGCAGCTGTAGCTCTGATTTGACCCCTAGCCTGGGAACCTCCCCATACCGTGGGTGCAGCCCTAACAACAAAAAAGAATGTCCTTGAATGTTGGAAGTCTCAGTATACGTGTTTGTGACAGGTATCATTAGAACAACAATATTTTTCTCTAGGTCTTGAAAATTTCCTAGCCTTTTAAAATTATGAATGATATTTAAATAGTGGTTGTCTACAGGACTGGGACATAATAGAATCATTCTACACTACGCTTTTGGTAGAGAATTTCAACTGAAACGAAATGATTATGTTCAGGTGCTTCTTCAAATAGCTAGTCATGCTATTTAGCCTTGAAGACAAATGAAGTTCCCAGTGCTGTAGAATCTATAAACCCTTCAATTAACAAAGTAAGTCTTTATGAGGAAAGCTAATTAGAAGTTGGAAAGCAAAAGTAACATATTTGTTCTAAAGTGACATTTCTTCAGAAACGTGGAAATGTAGAAAATTAAAACTCAACGCTCTAAGAGCTACATGAACAGAAATAAAGGTCAGAGACTTTAGAATTCTGTTCTACTCTGAACAGCTTGGGTAAGAGTTCTTAGTAAAAGCTGGTGAACTGGAAGGTGAAATTTGTTACATAATGCTGAGTGTGGAATTGAATATCTGAAAAGAGCAATCTTCTGATAAGCAGTTTTCTCCCAATGAAAGATTATTGTATAATCAGAAACCTCCCCAGCTATGGCTGAAGCAGCTGTGGTTATTCACACTAGAATCAAAAACAGATTTAGAGAGAGCATGACTTTCAAATATAGATTCTTTTTCGGGGGTAGAGCTTTTCAGTGCTGAAAGTCACTATTATGCCTTATATTATGTCTAGTGCTTGACTTTCGGACATCACCAAAATTAAAAAAATACAATAGGAGTTCTTTTGTGGTGCAGTGGGTTACGGAGCCGATGTTGTCACTGCAGCAGCTTGGGTCACTACTCTGGCAGGGGTTTGATCCCTGGCCCAGGAATTTTTTGTTTTGTTTTGTTTTTTTCTAGGGCCGCAACTGTGGCATACGGAGGTTCCCAGGCTGGGGGTCTAATCGGAGCTGTAGCCGCTGACCTACACCATAGCCACAGCCACGCCAGATCCGAGCCTGGTCTTTGACCTACACCACAGCTCAGGGCAATGCCAGATTCTTAACCCACTGAGCGAGGCCAGGGATCGATGTTTCCTAGTTGGATTTGTTTCTGCTGCACCATAACGGGAACTCCTGGCCCAGGAGATTTTATTTGCCATAAGCGCAGCCAAAAAAAACCATATTGCATTGCATATATATTAAAAACTAGACATGCAAGCCAAAGGGATAAGTTATACTCTTCCATTCTTTCAGTAAACTACACACTCTAAACCAGAAATGCCAGGAGTGGGTAACCTATGCCTCCAGTGTCTGTTCTGGGTAAACATTGTAGACAGCATCATCACAGAACTAAGCCCAGATTTATCTTCAGGATCTTCACCGCACAATGGCGTGGCTAGCCACTACATAGTCTGGAGTTAGTCTGCCAAATACACCTTAATTTGCTGTTTCTGCTTAATTACTAATAAGTAAGCTTGTTTACCAAAATCTCAAAAGCCAAAACCTAAAAAGGCAATATCTGAGTCTCATAAAAGAACATATCTCGATCATTCAATAAATGCTTATATATGCAATGTACTGACTCATAGTAGACAATACATAAATGCTTTTGTTATGATTGTTGAGCAGCTACTATGACCAGATGCTATTTCTAGGCAGTGGGGAAACAGCAATAAACCAAAATATTTCCTACCTTTATGAAGCCTCCTTTCTGGTGATGGAAGACAGACAATAAACAGAATTAGGAAGTGTTGGGCTACACCCTTCAAGCCTGCATGCCTTGTAGTTGCCTGGCTGCAAGACCAAAGAAAGAGCCCAGAGGTAGGGACAGAGACATCAAGGGTTTATGGGCCAGGGCATCTTATAAGTCTGAAGCAGAAGTCCTGGATCAAACCCCACTGCGTATGGCAGACAGCAGGCAGAACCAGGCAAGAGTCTTTTCTACTCCGGGGGAGAAGGAGGCTACCATTGATAGGGGGAATTGACATCAGGTTGGTTCATCAGTTACCAGGGAAACCAGCAGCTGAGGCTGGAGGCAAGCAATGAAGTAGTCACTATTTAAGCCCCATATTTAAGAGGATTGGAGAGTCATGTGAACAGGGTGTAGGTGATGGGCAGGGGCTGGTCAAGCCGGGAAGATAGAGAACAAGAGAATGGCCATCTTGAGTGGCCTGACCATACCCTGAGTAAATTATATACTTTATTAGGTGATATATGCTTCATAGAGAGACAAAGCAGGACAGAAAAGTGAGGAGCATCATAAAACCCAGACATTCAACTCTTAGGTATTTACCCAAGCAAACTGACAGCATACATTCTCACGAAGACTTCTACGTAAATATCTGTAGCAGATTTATTTATAATAGCCAAAAATTGGAAATAAGTCAAATGTCCATCAATATGTGAATGGATGGAAATCCTGTGAAATTGGACTGTGATGATCATTATACAACTATAGATGTGATAAATTCATTTGAGTAATAAAAAAATATTTAAAAATATATGTGAATGGATTTTTAAAAATAGTGATATATCCATACAAAGCAATACTCCAACAACAAAAAGAATGAGCTATTTAGACACATAACATGCATGAATCTCAAAACAATTTATCTGAGAACCCAGACCAAAAAGAAAAAAAAGAAAAAAAGAAAAAAGCTCATGCCGTATAGTGCCATTTATACCAGATTCTAGAAAATGAAAGCTAATCTACAGTGATGAGAAAGCAGATTAGTATTTGCCCGTAGATTGGTAGAGTGAAAGGAGGGTTGTGGAGGGACAGGAGTCAGGGATTGCCAAGGGGCACAAGGGAACTTTTGGGGAGTGATGGCCATGTTCATTACCTTGTTCTTAATGGTTTTGCTTTTTAGGCTGCTCCCTCGGCATATGGAGGTTTCCAGGCTAGGGGTTGAATTGGAGCTACAGCTGCCTGCCTACATCACAGCCACAGCAATGCAGGATCCAAGCGGCATCTGCAACCTACACCACAGCTCATGGCAACTCCAGATCGTTAATCCACTGAGCAAGGCCAGGGATAGAACCTATATCCTCATGGATACTAGTCGGATTTGTTTCTGCTGCACCACGAAGGGAACTCCCCCATTACCTTGTTCATGGTAATGATTTCATGGTACATGCATATGTCAAATTTATCAAATTTAGGCTTGAAATATGTGCAACTTATTGTATATCTACTATACCTCAACAAACCTGTTTTTTAATTTTTTTTAATTTTTTTTTTTGTCTTTTTGCCATTTCTTGGGCCACTTCTGCGGCATATGGGAGGTTCCCAGGCTAGGGGTCTAATCGGAGCTGCAGCCACCAGCCTACGCCAGAGCCACAGCAACGCGGGATCTGAGCAGTGTCTGCGACCTACACCACAGCTTACGGCAACGCCAGATCCTTAACCCACTGAGCAAGGCCAGGGATCGAACCCGCAATCTCATGGTTCCTAGTCGGATTTGTTAACCACTGCGCCACAACGGGAACTCCCAACAAACCAGTTTTTTTAAAAAAAAAAAACTTAATTTTTTTTCTTTTTACGGCCACTCCTGTGGCATATGGACCCCAGGCTAAGGGTCGAATGGGAGCTGCAGCTGACAGCCTACACTGCAGCCATGGCAACACCAGATCCAAGCTGAATCTGAGACCTATGCCGCAGCTTGTCCTTAACCCACTGAGTGAGGCCAGGGATCGAACCTGCAACTTCATGGACACCAGTCGGATTCTTAACATATTGAGCCACAACGGGAACTCCAATAAAGCTCTTTTTTAAAAATAGGGAGTTCCCGTTGTGGCTCAAAGGACTACGAACCTGATTAGTATCCATGAGGATGTAGGCTTGATCCCTGGCCTCGCTTAGTGGGTTAAGGATTTGGCATTGCTGTGAGCTGTGGTGTAGGTCTCAGATGCAGCTCAGGATCTGGCATGGCTGTTGTGTAGGCCAGGAGCTGCAGCTCCTATTTGACCCCTAGACTGGGAACTTCATGTATGCCGTACTTGAAGTCCTAAAAAGCAAATATATACATACATATGCATGATATTTTATATAAGGATGCAGTTTGATCCCTGGATCATTCAGTGGGTTAAGGATCCAGCTTGCTGCAAGCTGCGACAGAGGTCACAGATACGGCTGGGATCTGGCATTGCTGTGGCTGTGGCATAGGCTGGCAGCTGCAGCTCGGATTCAAGACCTTGCCCAGGAGCTTCCATATATGCCACAGATGTGACCATAAAAAGAAAAAAAAAGATTTCAATATATGAATAGGGGGTAGATACAATTCAGTCCATAACACTGAAAAAGCCTATGTAGGACTGTGCTCTCTGAAAAAAGAGTAATAAATGGAGGTGATCCCTTCAGTTGTCATAATAGCTATCTGCTTGGGGGCATTATCCAATGCACAGAATAGGAAAGAAAATCCAAGCAGAAAAGAAAGAAAATCCAAATCTAAGAGACAGAGATTGGTTAGATGAGGCTAAAGCACCTGGAATGTCAAGACTTTAGTGGCCTAGGGAGTTCCCGTTGTGGCATAGCGGAAACGAATCCGCCTAGTATCCATGAGGACACAGCCTTGCTCAGCGGGTTGGGGATCAGGCGTTGCCATGAGCTATGGTGTGGGCCAGCAGCTGTAGCTCTCATTTGACCACTAGCCTGGGAACTTCCCTATGCTGTAGGTGTGGCCCTAAAAAGAAAAAAAAAAAAAGAATTTAGTGGTCTAAAAACAAATTATTTGACACTCCTCCAAATGAGTCGGGGGGGGCAGGGGGGGCTCTTTATGCAAATTTCCTTCGCTGCATATCTTCCTCCTTTCTAGTGCTCTGTCCTACAAATTCCGGCTGTGAGTACCAGACTCAGGTTATGAAAAAAATAACCAAGGTAATTAGAAGATGATAATAAATCCATATATCTCAACATTCCAGTCTTCCTCCCTCCCTCCCTCTTTCTTTCTTTCTCGCCCTACCCACGGCACGTGGAAGTTCCCAGGGCCAGAAATTGAACCCTTGCCACCACAGTGACCCGAGCCGCTGCAGCGACAATGCTGGATCCTTAACCACAGGACCACAAGGGAACACCAACATTTTGGTATTTCAATTGGGAATGTAAAGCAGGGGTTGGATTTATACAAAAATATCAAAGTCAAATTGGATTGTGATGATCATTATACAACTACAGATGTGATAAATTCATTGAGTAATAAAAAAAAGAAAGAATGACCCTATGGGAAACGAAAATTCGCAGTAAGTGAAGCGTAAAGCTTCCAGGAAATCACATGCAGAAATGGTCTAGTTAGCAGATGGAGTAAAAGCAAAAGAGAGCTTTGGAATCTAGTATGAAGAAAGCCTATGTCTTGAAGGCAACAAAATCTAAGATTATGTTATTTGCAAGCTCTAGTGTGAAATACCAAAGCCATATTTACTATTCTCCAACAGTAAAGATACTTTTAATTATTAACAGTAAAGATAATATTAATTACTTTTTAAAGTATGCCCATCCCACCCCAAGAAAAAAGGAAACAAGTTCCCAGATTCTGGATTCAGCTAGCTCTCACGTGGAACAGACCATGTTTCCTGAGTCTGGATTATCTGGGGAGGGGTTGTTAGTTTGCTTTCCTAAGGAGCAGTGGGTGGACTCCAGGTGGCTGGGGCAGGGGTGAGTGACGGGGATTCAGTGCTGTATGTCAAAGGCAAGGTCTATATTTTATTTTTGCAATAATAGACTAAATATATCATTTCATTGACTAAAATATATCATTAATATCTTGGATATACTGGATGGGACACCAAATCTGGAATAAAAAATACTGAGTCTGAGTGTCAGCTCTGTCATTTACCATTTCTGGACACTCTGGATAAGCTACGTTCTCACAGGCTCAGTCTCCTTGGTGAAACAGGAAGTATTTCATTATACAGTTATTTAAAAGTTATCCTATACCAGGCTTCCCACAGAAGATTCAAAGCCCAGGAAGACAGGCTCCCTGCCACTCAGAGGTTTAGTGGGTAAAGCAGAACTATATATAAATAAATCCAAAGGTTAACAATAAAGGAACACAAAAGGAATCATTAGAGGTGTGTACAGACCTCTGAGCAGGTGGAAATTAGAAAAAAAGAACTTCATTTAAAAAAAAGAGAGGAGTTCCCGTTGTGGCGCAGCAGAAACGAATCCGACCAGTATCCATGAGAATGCAGGTTCCGTCCCTGGCTTCATTCAGTGGGTTGGGGATTCGGCATTGCCAAGAGCTATGGTCTAGGTCGCGAACTCGGCTCAGATCTCAAGTTGCTGTGGCTGTGGTGTAGGCCAGGAGCTGTAGCTCCTGATTCAACCCCTAGCCTGCAAACTTCCATATGCCGCAGATGCAGCCCAAAAAAGTTAAAAAAAAAAAAAAAAAGACGGGGGCGTTCCCATTGTGGCTCAGCAGTATTGTACCCAACTAGTATCCATGAGGCCCAGGCTTGGCTCCCTGGCCTCGCTCAGTGAGTTAAGGATCTGGTGTTGCTCCATGAGCTGCAGTATACGTCAAAGATTCGGCTCAGATCTGGCATTACTGTGGCTGCAGTTCCCTAGCCTGGGAGCTTCCGTAGGCCTCAGGTGTGGTCCTAAAGAAAAAAAAGAGGAGTTCCCAATGCGGCACAGTGGGTTAAGAATCCAACTGCAGGAGTTCCCGCTGTGGCACAGTGGTTAACGAATCCAACTAGGAACCATGAGGTTGCGGGTTCAGTCCCTGCCCTTGCTCAGTGGGTTAACGATCTGGCATTGCCGTGAGCTGTGGTGTAGGTTGCAGACGCGGCTCGGATCCCGAGTTGCTGTGGCTCTGGCATAGGCCTGTGGCTACAGCTCCGATTCAACCCCTAGCCTGGGAACCTCCATATGCCGCGGGAGCGGCCCAAGAAATAGCAAAAAGACAAAAAAAAAAAAAAAGAATCCAACTGCAGTAAGTTCCCCTGTGGCGCAGTGGTTATGGATCCAATATTACCACAGCTGTGGAACAGGTCCCAACTGTGACACAAGTCTGATCCCTGGCCCAGCAACTTACAAATGCCATGGATTCGACCAAAAAAAAAAAAAAACAACAACAACAAAAACCCAGACTCCAACTGCAGTGGCTCAGGCCACTCTGGAGATGTGGGCTCAATCCCTGGCCTGATCCTGTGTTGCCACAGCTGCAGCACAGGTTGCAGCTGTGGCTGGGATTTGATTTCTAGTCTGGGAATTTCCTGTGCTTTGAGTGTGGCCATTAAAAAAAGAAAGAGGGAGTTCCCGTCGTGGCTCAGTGGCTAACGAATCCGACCAGGAACCATGAGGTGGTGGGTTCGATCCCTGCCCTTGCTCAGTGGGTTGACGATCCGGCGTTGCTGTGAGCTGTGGTGTAGGTCACAGACACGGCTCGGATCCCTCGTTGCTGTGGCTCTGGCGTAGGCTGGCGGCTACAGCTCCCATTCGACCCCTAGCCTGGGAACCTCCCATATGCTGCGGGAGCGGCCCAAGAAATGGCAAAAAGACAAAAAAAATAATAATAATAATAAAAAAATAAATAAAAAAAGAAAGAAA
Organism: Phacochoerus africanus; assembly: GCF_016906955.1. Classification (NCBI taxonomy): domain Eukaryota; kingdom Metazoa; phylum Chordata; class Mammalia; order Artiodactyla; family Suidae; genus Phacochoerus; species Phacochoerus africanus. The sequence goes on from NC_062551.1 coordinate 90,973,953, forward strand.
GAAAAATAGTATTTTGAATGTTGGTATTTGCTAGCCTGACAAATGAAGGCCTTTCTAGGAAGCTGGAGCCCTGTGTGCAAAGACAAAGAGATAGAAAATCCAAGATACACTTGAGGAAGTACAAACAGTTTGGTTTGCAATGGAAAACTGTTTCAAAGTTATAGTAAAAGTTGGAACGAAATAAAGAGCTAGAGTTGTGTGACCTGTTAAGGAGTTTCAGTTTTATTGTACAAGTGAAAGAGATTCAAAGCAGAGGAGAAATGATTATGGTTTTAGAAAGGAAACGATGACAGCAGTGAAAGTGCCAGGGTGAAGGCAGAGAAGGAAATAAAGGGCCCCTTGAGAGACCAAGTGGAGTGTATTGAGACACCAAATTGCTACGATGCTGGCAGGTACTAAGATGGCTGGAATTAAGACATGTAAGAAGTACAGTCTATAGTACTTGAAGATGGACTGGCTGAGAAAAGGGGAGGGAAATCTAAAATAATACCATTTCACATTCTACTATAAAGGAAAGTTATGAAAAACATAATAATGTTTGCTTTGTTTTATTTAATAAAATATTAAAAGTTCTACCAAAATTTTTAAAGAACAAGAAGGGGCAAGAGGATACAAATCTCGATTACAACCACATTCCAAAGAACCTAAAAGCTGTAAAATGAAGGGAAGATAAGTAAGTAACATCTATTACCTGGTTCCATGTAAGGGAAAATATGTTGCTACTTTCATCTGTTTTTGTTCAGAAAACATTTGGTTTCCTTCTCTAATGGAAAATTAGTTATTTCAGTGCAAATCTCAAAATTTTAAATCTCATCCATTTTTTTTTCTTCTGCTTTTTAGGGCAGAACTCCCGACACATGGAAGTTCCCAGTTCCCAGGGGTCAAATCAGAGCTGTAGCTGCCAGCCTATGCCACAGCTCAGCAATGCCAGATCCAGGCTGTGTCTGCAACCTACAACACAGCTCATAGCAACACCAGATCCTTCACCCACTGAGCGAGGCCAGAGATTGAACACACATCCTCATGGATACTAGTCAGATTCATTAACTGCTGAGCCACAATGGGAACTCCGGGTTCATCATGATTTTATCCAGCAGTCCTTGTGATACTACCACTTCTTTGTTAAAGATCCAAAGATTTTTAATATTTGATGAAAAGAAATCCCTGGTTCCAAACCAAGAGGTAAATGGAGAGCTGGTCTCCCTAAGATGCAAAGTAAAATATCAATCAATTCTCACATGCAAAAATTATTCCTCTTTGGTCTATCACTGCCAAGGGCGAAGTTTTTTTCTACTGTCCAGTCCAAAACTCTTCTCTGACACAGGCTGGCTTCCCTCATTCTTCTCAACGTGCAGCTGCTTTCCAGTCTGTTGGGATTCCTGCCACGGAATGTCATTTAGGTGTCTCCCTCTGTAGGAGTTCCCGTTGTGATGCAGCAGAAACGAATCCGGACCAGGTACCATGAGGTTGCAGGTTTGATCCCTGGCCTTGATCAGTAGGTTAAGGATCCAGCATTGCTGTGAGCTGTGGTGTAGGACACAGCTTGGATCTAGTGTTGCTGTGGTGTAGGCCAGCAACTGTAGCTCCAATTTGACCCCTAGCCTGAGAATCTCTGTATGCCAAGGGCATGGCCCTAAAAAGTAATACCACACATTCTCTAAAATCCCTCTTCCTCACTGACTTCAACAAATACACCAGTCCCTTTCCCTTTCGGAAACATATCTAATCATTCCGTGGAAACATTAGCTGAAGTTCCAATCATCTCAGCTGAGGTATCAGACATGTGAGTGAGATGCCATCTTGGACGCCTACCCCAATAGTCTTCAGAAGAGAGCAGACACCATCTACCTTGCTGAGCCCAGTCAACCCTCAACACCAGAACTTGCTGTCCAAGTCACTTAGGTTAGGGATGGCTTGTTGTGAAGCATTAAATCATGGAAACTGCTGACAAGGACAACAGCGAGGAAAGGGCAAGACAACTTAGGAAGCTGTTAGCAAAGAACAAGGAAAGCTCTTGGGATAAAGATCAAAATGCTGGAGTTCCCATTGTGGCGCAGGGGAAACGAATCTAAGAACCATGAGGTTGCAGGTTCGATCCCTGGCCTTGCTTAGTGGGTTAAGGAGCCAGCATTGAGGTAAGCAGTGTTGTAGGTCAGACAAGGCTCAGATCCCAGGTTGCTGTGGCTGTGGCATAGGCCAGCGGCTGCAGCTACAGCTCCAATTACACCCCTGGACTGAGAACCTCCCACAGGTTTGGCCCTAAAAAAAGACCAAAAAATTTTTTTAAAATAAAAATCCTTAATATGATCTACAAAGCCTTCCATGATCTGACCTCTGCCTACTGCTCTGACCTCTTCTTACACCACTACCAAGGTCTCTTTTTAAAAAATCTTTTTTATTGGGATGTAATTCACATATAATTCACCCAAAGTATATGATACAGTGGGTTTTAGTGTACAGATGTGTGCACACACCCATTACCAGTAAATTTAGCCAATTTTCATTACTTCAAAAAGAAACCCTGTATCCTTTAGCAATTACACTTATTCCCCATAACTTCCCCTTCCTCCCAGTCCTAAGCAACTATTTATCTTAGATTTCCTTATTCTGGCCTTTTCATACAAATAGAATCATGCAATATGCGGTCTTTTGTGACTGGCCTCTCCTAGCACATTTTCAAGGTTTGTCTATGTTGTAGCGCATATCCCTATTTCATTCCTTTTCATTAATGGCTGAGTAATATTCCATGGTATGGAAGTGCCACAATGTTTATCCATGGGATGGAAGTGCCACAATGTTTACCCAAATAAGGTGACTTATTTCCACCTTCTCGCTGTTACGAATGATGTTAACATTCATGAACAAATATCTTGTCATTATTTTTGACTTTTTTTTTTTAGGGCCACACCCGAGGCATATGGAAGTTCCCAGGGTAGGGGTTGAATTAGAGCTGCAGCTGCTGGCCTACAACACAGCCACACCAGTTACAAGTTGCATCTGTGACCTACACCACTACTTGGAGCAACGCTGGATGGTTAACCCACCGAGTAAAGCCAGGAACTGAATGTGAATCCTCATGGATACTACTCAGGTTCTTAACCTGCTGAGCCACAACGGGAACTCCAACATACACTGAGGTTACTAGACTTGCTGGGGTTACAAGGTAACTGCCTGACAAGCTATTTTCTAAAGTGGCTACACCATTTTACATGCCCTCTAAGAGTGTACAAGGGTTCTCCACATCCCTGCCAACACTTACTTTATTCTGGACACCTAGAGGTTGTGAGGTGGTATCTTTTCTCCAGTTTTATTGAGGTATACTGGCAAATACAACAGTGTACATGGTGATAGCATACATCACCTATTTCTCTGAGAACATTTTCAAGTTCTCTCTTAGCAAATTTCAATTCTATGATGCAGTGTAACAATTCATCATGTCACACATTAGATCCCAAGATATTCATATTACAGCTGAAAGTTTGTTGAATAATTTATGGTTCTGATTTGCATTTACCTTTTGGCTAGATCCTTAACCTGCAGAACTGCAAAAGAACTCCTGTGTTTTCTTATTAATGATGTCGAACAACTTTTCGTGTACTTAATCTAATAAGTACAATGTCAACTAGAGGGAGGTCCCTGGTGGTCAAGTGGTTAGGACACTTTCACTAATTAGGCCTGACTTCAATCCCTGGTCTAGTAACTGAGATCCCAAGGCCACCCTGTGGCCAAGAAAGTTGCTGCCATATAAGGAAAATTCTAGAAAAATGGAAGAGTCCTACTTAAAAACAAAACGACAATCTGACTTTTTAAATGTCTTTATTAAAAGACAGGCTGTTTATTCTTCTTTGCCTTCTTCCTCACTGGTTTTCATGACACAGTTCACCTGATCCTGCCAATTAAAGGAAACAATTACTTCAAAACAAATCAGTTAAGTTCTCACATATTGATCAGCAACAACCATCTAAACCTCCCAACAGAACAGTTATATCAATCACAGAATGTAGTAGTAATAGTATTTAATGATCTCTAACATTCAAGATGATCCATTAATTGGCACTCTCTCCCTAGGTGTAAGATACAGCCCTCAATTCTCCTACTTCTAAGTTCCAAACCATGACAATCCTTTGAACTTAAGTGATAACCTATGTATAAAGTGCAATTTTTACCAGATGAGGGGATAGTAAGCTACTGTTCATAGGCCATCTTTTTGAAAAAAGTTTTACTGGAACATAGTCATGTCCATTTGTTTACCAGCTAGAACAAGAGTTGAGTTGCCCTTTCAAATTGCCTACCTTCAAATAAAAGCTAGAGAAAGAATAGGGAAGTTTGATTGTGTGTATATGCATAAGCTCAGGAACAGTTCAAACATCACCAAGGCTCTATTTTACTCCATTGCTCAGAAGTTAGTATCTACATATATACACTTCGTGAACATTCTATTTTTTTTTTTGTTTTGCCAGTGGAATTGCCTCTCAATATTAAGTCACTTCTGGCAGAAATTGTTAAAATTTTATAAACAATGTTATAATATTAATTTCTTTTGTTTAACCTCTCCTTTTTTACATGTATAAATATCATTGTAAATACGTATCAACCTAATAGGATAGAAATATTTTTGTTTGCCAAGATATGGTCCATCTAGCCTCTCAGCATGTTCATCAGATTATTAAGCTTCATTTTGGGGTTGAGAAATACATTATGCAGCATCTAGTATAAATATATTATTGTTTTATGACAGGACTCATCATGGTAGAAACATCACTGGATTGTTCTGTTTATGGTTTTCAGATGTAAATTTAGAGAAATCTCTACCCATGGTAAAACAGCTTAGGTTAGAAAAGTTTTCATTACCAGTGGAATCTGACTTAATAAAAATAGTGAATTGTTTTAAAAAATAGTGAATTGTTTTAAAACACTGTTTTCTAGTTATATAAGCGATTTATAAGTTTTATGGTATATCCGACCTGAGTTCATTAAATAGGCTGATCAAAGGAATGTTTCTGTATTATGTGTATTAACAGACAGGAACTCCTGGAGAGGTGGTGTTTTTTAGATGGTTGCAAGTAATAGTTAGAAAAGAGTCATTTTTCTTAATAAAAATATCATCTATATTAGTTTTCCATCTAATCCTAAGCATGTGACCCCACTATTTTAATTATTTCAATGAAAAACAGGTTAACTTCAAATTTTCTGAACCTTCCTTTCAGTCCTCTATGGACAGAGGTAAATATACATATTCTTTAAAAGTCCGTTTTTCTGAGGCTTTAGCCAAACAGAAGAGGCCTGCCATACTCAGTAGGCTGTAAAAAGTATACAACCTAAGAGTTCTTCTGAAGGCAATTTATAGAGTAACAATAACTGAACTTACCTAGAAGCTTCATCAGTCTAAACAGGTTGTGGCTTTTCTTGATCACTTCATGCTGTGTGATGTCTTGAAAACAATTATCTTACCCACCTATCATTAAAAATATGTTTGTTAAAAATAACACTCAGCAGAAGTTCCCCTGCAACTCAGGGGGTTAAGGATCCAGCTGTACCTATGGCACGGAGTTGATCCTTGGGAACTTCCGCATGCTATGGGTGTGGGTGTGGGAAAATACCCCCCGCCCCCGCCCCAAAACCCAAGCCCAAAACATGTATTACATTTATTCATTTTTAACATGTATATTTTATTCTGGCATCAACAATGGGTATGTATTTTGGCACAGGTTCCAACACTGTTGGTTTTTTGAGGTTTTTTGGGCTACACTAGTGCTTAGAAAAAACCTGGCCCACACCAAGGTTATACTCGCCTAAATTTTCTTCAAATGCAGTTGACCCTTGAACAGAAGGGATTAGAGGTGGGGTTCCTGTCGTGGCTCAGTGGTTAACGAATCCAACTAGGAACCATGAGGTTTTTGATCCCTGGCCTTGCTGTGAGCTGTGGTGTTGGTTACAGACGCGGCTCGGATCCCGCGTTGCTGTGGCTCTGGCATAGGCCGGTGGCTACAGCTCCGATTGGACCCCTAGCCTAGGAACCTCCATATGTCACAGGAGTGGCCCAAGAAATGACAAAAAGAAAAAAAAAAAAGAAGGGATTAGAAGCATTTGAAAATCCATGCATAATTTTGCAGTTGGCCCCCATATTCGTGGACTCCACCAAACCCAGATCATGCAGTACTACAGTAGTACATACACATACATGTATGGTAATACTTATTTTACTGAAAACAAAAACAAAAACAAAACAAAAAACTGCCATTTTAAGTGAATGGGCCGCACCTGCAGCATATGGAGGTTCCCAGGCTAGGGGTCAAATCAGAGCTGTAGCCACTGGCCTATGCCACAGCCACACCAGATCCAAGTCATATCTGAGATCTACAACACAGCTCACAGCAACACCAGATCGTTAACCCACTGAGAGGCCAGGGATAGAACCTGCCTCCTCATGGAGGCTAGTCAGATTCATTTCCACTGAGCCACATTGGGAACTCCTTAAGTGAACTCTGGAAACCAAACCCATGTTCAACGGTAAACTATACTTATGGAATTTACCCTCCCAATGACTAGACAGTTGTTTCTTACATTTTACGTAAAAAGGACTCTCAAGAGAATTAGTTCAAAAAACTGAATGTAGAATTAATGAAAATACAGCATTTCTAAATTCAAAACTTCTTTTGGAGTTCTCTTGTGGCACAGCATGTTTGGGATCTGGTGGAATCACTGCAGTGGCTTGGGTTGAGACCCCAGGCCCAGGAACTTCCACATGCTATGGGTGTGGCAAAAAAAGACTTCTCTATCTTCTATGTTTTCTCTACATCTTCTCTAAATCTTTCATCTTTTTCAATCCTACTTTGTAATAAACTCTATTTTGTAATAAATACTCCCAACCTTTTCTCATTACAATCCACTTAAACCCACAGGCACACGCCTATTTAAAAAACCAAAAACATAGGAGTATTATCTTAGAAAAGAAGACCTTAAAAATCAGTTTTCACTCCATATAGCTTAAATCATTAAATAGAAATCAAACCCCAAATCCTCTAAGGTTAATCTCTGTTAAGACTTCCCAGGAGTTCCCGTCGTGGCGCAGTGGTTAACGAATCCACCTAGGAACCATGAGGTTGCGGGTTCGGTTCCTGCCCTTGCTCAGTGGGTTAACGATCCAGCGTTGCCGTGAGCTGTGGTGAAGGTCGCAGACGCGGCTCGGATCCCGCGTTGCTGTGGCTCTGGCGTAGGCTGGCGGCTACAGCTCCGATTTGACCCCTAGCCTGGGAACCTCCACATGCCGCGGGAGCGGCCCAAAGAAATAGCAAAGAGACAAAAAATAAATAAATAAAAAAATTAAAAAAAAAAAAGAGTTCCCAAAAAACTTACCTCAAGTGAATGAACACTCCGGTATCAGCCAACATCAATCATTCTTACCTAAAGAATAATAAGAAAAAGTTAATATAAAAGACAAGGGCAAAAAGATGTGAAAATGCTAGTTAATTTCAAAATTTGAAGAGTAAAATTCCAGAGACAAAGATTGGGGGGCAAGTTACAGCATAAAAAATAGGAAGAAACTTTATGGGGGGAAAAAAAATCTAAAATCATTCTGACGTAAGGTAGTTGTAGACACCTGAATTGGAATGAGAGCTGTTTCTTCTTTTAAAACACAAAAGCCTAACTACTATTTTCACCAGTCTGAGCACAATGAAGTTTGACTGCAACCCAAAATATACTATCCCTTATGTGAAGGTATGTGACAACGTTTACCTCACCAAATCAGTTTTAACATCGGCTCTTTTCATATAAAAGCACATACCCTACTCCCCACCAAGTATGTCTTCCATTCTCAGGTGGACTGACCACCTTCAGCAGGAGTCCTCCAAGAGTGCCCTCCCCATTCCACAGTACACAACAATGCAGTTGTTATCTGCACTCCTAAGTATTGGCCTCATTCTTTCCCTCTTAAGTCCTCACTGAGTTTTTAACTTAGGGCAGGGAAGCTATGCCTTATCAGGACAGCAAGGAACCTGAATTTTTCTGAGGGAGAAGACATTCACCTTCACTATATTATCTCTGGCAGGGCCACAGTGCACAAAAACCAGAAAGATCAGCCTTAACTCAAATTCCAGGTTTTTCTTCCTTCCTGATTATCAGTGACTGCCAAGGGTATATGAAACAGTTCCCTGTTGCACATGTACCATCCATAAGGGATACTATATCGTTTTGCATTCTTCCTCCATTCTCCAGATTATTCTATTCTGCCTTCCATCCCCCTTTTCACCCTCCAAATAAAATCTTTTCAGCACTGGTGTTCAAAAGCAACATTTTTATGTTTGATGGTTTACCAACAACTGTGAGATTTCCACAGTTGAGTCTTAAAAATTGCCAATCATTATCTAGCAGCAATGACAGATGATTAGGAGCAGCCAAATCCTCTGAGTTCTTTCCCTAATAGGCAGCCATTTGGGAACTGCACTAGCTGACAGAGCACTGAAACAGTATCAGCTAAAGCCAAAACCAAGTAAAGGCCCAGAGCAAACATCCCGGCTCTCTAGAACCTGTCCAAAATCATTAAGGGAAAGGCAGTAAATGCAGGACTGTGGATCATGTCACTGCAGCTGACAATGATTAACAATAGGAAACATGCAACCCCCATTAAGGTTATAAGTCCAAAACTAGTCACACGCATCTATCTGTTCGTTGGGGAAAAGTGAATCTATTGAGCATTCTTTGTAGGTTTTGCAACCTTATGTGAAGAGTACCCATTGCATTTCTTTCATCTTTCATAAAGCACCGGTATCTGTTCCAAGGGCCTAACAGTACGAAAATACATTCTGGCATCACACCTCTGAACTTCAGACCGTTCTCATTAAAAATAGTAATTTTGGTTTGTAATAAGAAAAGACTATGAAATACAATGCAAGCACCTCAGTATAGAGTTATTACTGAAACCCACTTAATCCCCAGCTTTTTGACTGATCTTTTAAAAAGACCTTCTGCACTAAGATTCACAAATTATAGCTACTTACAAATCAAACCTAGTTAGAATCAACTTAAGTCACAGGTTTCTCATCGAAAGTGCAAAAGCCTATTCGTCTTGAAATAAGTAGAATGAAGCAAAATTAACCCCCCACCCGAATGATGTCCATATATATATTTTAACAAGTACATTCTCTCAAGATTGTTACTGTTAAGAAATAAATCTGACCTTTTATTTCTATACAATCACTGAACCATGGTAGCAATTATTGGCCACCATAATGGATTATCCCATGGGAAAAACCCTATCAGGGTTGCAGAATGTCAAGAATGTCACTGAGTATTGTTTGATGTGCGTTGTTACTAATATAGAGAACTAAACTAGTCACCATTTGCTCTTTTACCTAGCAGGAGAACAAAGTCACTTGGTTGAATGGACTACATATTAAGCACAAATTTGTCCCCACCTTGTGAACTGCTTGCCAAAAGGCAAGTCATTTTTCTTGATATAATGAAAGAAAATTCTCAGTCATGAAGAGTTTCACCAATATTTATGCAAAGTAAACCAAACTTCTCAGTTACAGAGCAGAAAACATTATGAAAGCTGTTTCTCATGCATGGTAGCTAAAAACCAGTTCATAGACCAAAAAGTTCAGCTGAATTGAGGTCTGGAACAACAGTCGACTGAAAAGTTTAAATCCTAAGCAACAAAGGAAGATGCTTTTGAAGACTTACTACTGTTTTCATAATTAAACATTTTGGATTATAACGTCACATCCCTCAAGCTAAGGGAACCAAATTCAAAAAGCTACTCTGAACATTTGCAGTTACCCTACAGAATACGACGAAGTCTTACGATTGGGAAATGATTCCCAACATGGATTCAATAGGCAAGTCAACATGCCACACCACTTTTCCCCAGGTTTAGAGTAGATATGTATTTAGGTAAATCACAGAGCTTTAACTATTCATGTTAGATTCCCATCTATGTCCAAGTTAGTAACAAAAGTGTTCCCACTAGAGCCCATTTTAAAAATTTTCTAAAATCACACTGCAAAAAACAAACAAACAAAAAAAACCAAAAAAAACCACTGTACTTTTACTCAACCTGTAGAGTAATTACCAAGGTTACACTGTGAAATTATCGACATTGCTGACCCATGGGCAGGTCAGTTTGCTACAAGAGAGACTAATTATCACATGCTACAATCTGTGTCAAGATGCTGAAAGCATTCTACTTTCCAAGTATGGTATGGTCCCCTCTCCCCCACACCACTGACGTGTTCCATGTTATCTTCAGTTACAATGCAACTAAGGAAAACCACACAACTGAATCAGATGTACCAAATAATCCAGTTTGCACTTTTTATCTGAGAACTGCAACAGCACTGAATTCTGCCTGACAGATTACAGCTCTACACCCAAACCCACGCAGTTTTGATATAAGCTAGCTTTATCATACAAGTGTTAGGTGCTGCACTGTAATTTCATTGTCAGAAGTATGATGTCAGAATGCCCACGGAATAAAGTACATATCAAGTCACCAAGTTAGATTATATTGCTTGTTACCTACCTGTATGCAGTCGGCAATGAGAATCTCGGAGCAAGCAGGAATACTACATCCGGGTCCTAATGTCCATTGCCATTTGCGGTACTACGTTCCTCACAGTTACGCACTGCAGAAATGCTGGCTAAATGCAGTTATGTAGCAGGCCACTACTTTAATAGTGCATAATTGCAGTCCAAGAACACCAGAAAATATTCTGCCACAACTTAGTGGCTTGCCCAAGAAAAGCCAAGTATCTAGATTTTTATCTGCCATAATATGCCACTTATAAAATTGCACAGGCGTAACATTACAATTTCCCAAATTATTATCTGTTTATATTAGTGGTATAATACATCTAGTAAAGAGTGGTGTGGTTTATAGCACTTCTCTTAGAAGTTTGCTAAACAAAGAGGATTATGGTTTCACTAAAGGTAAGCCAATGGGTTAAGTTTCTAAAATATCTACTAAATACCCCGGGATCTCTCAGAGAATGTAAAGATCAGGAGTGGTAAGTTTAAAAACAATCTGTTCCTCTTAAAACAAAATTATGAGAGAAAGTAGAGAAGAGGAAATGAGGGCAGGTCTTTCTTTAAATGAGAAAAATGGCTAAAATACTTCAAAAGTACTACCTTCCCTTTCCCACCCCAAGTTCCATAAATCAGCTTTTAGGAAACTACTTTTTAAGATGATTTAATTCACATTAAGCTAAAAACTATCATATCCAAGACTTGTTGAAAGTCTATTTGAGTAGCTTACAATCCTTGGTACACTGCTGTTTCAGTGATGAAAAGTCAATACTTAGTGGAAACTAAGCCAACATTATTTGCTAAACAATGTTTAGCAATTCTACACAGTCTAAGGCTTTCAAAACCACAACTTTCAGGAGATTATCCATTAGCATCCTTCACCACTCTTCAAAGGTACAATACTACCAAAACTTATTTTAGGGGTCTGTGCCAGCATCCCTTATAAAGAAAGGCATGTAATCTGAAAAATAAACTGAAACATTAATTTTATAGGCAGATTTCCCACTTTCCCACCAGCCCCCACCCACACACATTCAAGTTCACCCTCTGTGGGTGTCCCATGAACACCCCTTATTTTCTTATCATTAGTGGAGTCCCTACCATACAATTCAATCAAATTGTAATGGACTCCTTTCAAATCAAGACCCTTGTTTACGGTACAGAAAAATCTCATACATTATCACCAATTAATGACTTGGGACAAAACTTCCTCATTGACAGAATTATGGTCGAACCACCCATTTCCAAGAGTCTTGGTGAATAAAGTAATGAACATTTTCTAGTTAGATTCTCCCTTAATTAGCACACCAGGTACCTGTCTGTCACACAACCAGAATTTGGTTGCATGCCTTTATACTCCACTAGGGTTTTACTTTTAGAATTATCAGGTTTCCTATGCACAAAGTGCTCAATTGTTTCAGCAAAAGGTATCCCTTTGTACTCAGGCACAATACTAAGCCTTCAGCATTTTAACAAAGAGTTGATTTAGAATTTTACTTTTGCCAATTAACACCAACAGAGGTGAAAAGGAGGAAGACACATTCCATAGTAAGAGTTCTATAATGTACAAATTTGAATGGAAACATAACTAAGAACAAAGCCAAACCATTCAATTACTTTACCTACTACTTTTAGGAAGTTGTTCCTCTGCTAACAATATATACACTAGGGAAGCAGATTCCCTCTGTACTACAGACAACAGTAACAATCTACTTTAATATTAAGTCAAAATGGCTCCAATGGAAGGAGAGTCAATGAAGTTGGCAATAAACTGACACCACCATCGAAGCACTCCAAAGCTTTATGGTGGAAGAGGTATTTGTACTGTGTAGCATGATCAACTCTCTCCAGATTTAGTGCTACATCAAAAGTAAACTATGAAAAAAACTGGTTAAAAAAATATTTCACAGTAAGAATGGTTCTCTGTAAGCCTATTTGTTATTAATGAGTCACCACCAGCTCTTGAAGTTTTTCATAGTCCTACAGATTTTGCCCAACAGAAGTAGCACAAGGAGATGTAAAAGTTACAGAGTACAAATGTATATGTAACTAAACCTACTTTATGATTACTCCACTTACTTCCAAGTTTAATTTTTCAGACTAAACTCCATCTTTATAAATCACTTGAAGTAATACATGAAAAGACTTCATGTTTAACAATCTTTAATTCAAATGTGAAAGTTTAATACAAGCCATTTGGAGGGCTTGGGACTTATTCTTTAAAAAACAAGAATGGAGGAATGCAACAAAATGATTATTTCCACTTTTTCTTCAGAAACTTTCAAGGAAAGGCTAGATCATAGGGCCATAAAAGATCCATTTGAGTCATACCCACTTTCTCCCCCTACCAACAATCTTACACCCATTCTATAATCTTGTACACATTCCTGAATGAAGATTAACAGTTCATCAGCTTTGCTTACATAGCCATTTAAAAATACTTAGCACCGGCTTGCTTCCTGTAACGCCAACAAATCATGGAACTACTTCAATGTGCATTTCTTCTTTTTAAAACAAGGGGGGCACTTATATGTAGAAAGCAATACTCAACCTACAAATACATTTCCCAGAAATGGCATATGCCATTCAAAGGCCTAGACACTCTTATGCTTTCCAAGTGGAATACCTAGCCTAATGTGCTATAGAAGCATGAATGGCAAAGTTGAAGATCAATATCATAACTATTTTTTTTCTATTTATTTGAAGCACAGTAAAAAAAATTGGTACACTTTGGAAATTCAGTGGCACAAGGTACACTGCCATAACTTGAGGGACATTATACAGTTTAAAAAAAAAAAGGAAAAAAGGAAAAAAAGGAAGAAAAATTCCCCTGTTTCAAACACTGCATTACATAATTTTACCTGCCCAAACAGACCATTTACAAATATTAGGTCAATAAACTGCTAACATCCATAAAAAGGTAGCTTTCTTACTAAAATGCAAGAATTTAAAAGATTGGTATCTAAACAAGAAAAGACAAAAACAAACTGGAATGAAAGCCTAGATATCACATCTAAAATCGGGGTTTTTTGTTTGGGCCTTCATACTCTTCTCTCCCTCTACCATATCCTGCCGGAGTTCCAGGCCCCATTCCTCTAGGACCCTGTCCACCCACAGGTCCCGCACCTCCCTGCCCAAAGCGCTCAGTACGCTATTGGAACAGTAATTAACAGTTCATTATATGTAGTTGATGTCCATGTGTGTTAAGTAAATATTTTAGAAGGTTCCGTAGTCAACGTTCGTCGATACAATCACCAATGAGTCGATCCACAGGTACCGGGAACATAGAAAGGAAAAAAGGGTAATTTGAAAATTAGTTTACGATAATACATGCCTTGTGGTATGTTCCCACTTGAGCCATTCTCATACACCTGTTTCAAAGAATAGATCTTCCCTGTAGTGCTAAAAAATTTAAGAATTAGTGCAGATGTGAAAACCCATTCCAAAATGAGTTTTAAAAAATTTCACATCAGATTAAACCCACTGAAAAAGCTTACGAACTTCTCACTTTCAAGGTCTGAACAGGAAATTAATTTCCAAGTAAGCCTAACAAGCCCAACCAGACAGGTTCAATTCACTCAATGAAGTGACAAAGACCTACTCACCAGTTAGTGGCTGCATAAGAAACCTTGTGCTTTTCAAGATCTTAAGACACATCTGCTAAGTTGCAGAAATCTTAAAAAGGTTCAAAGTTTTTAATAAATGCTACCAGACTACAAAAAGAAAAAGCAAAAAGACTAACAGATTTAGTCACTTAACCAGCACAGTAACTTGATTTACAAGTGTGTTGCCATGTTCTCACAGGTATACCACCTTCAAAGCCATCACTACTATATAACCAGAGACAATTAGGTTCACAGTACTGTTCTCTATCATCCTCTATCATTGCAAACTGACTGAATATACAAGCCCACCCTCATAACAGCCACACTGTGAAAAGTCCACTGAGAGTTATGATTCCTTGTTTTGGGTGTCTCCCAAAGAGCATTAACACTAAGCTTAAGTGACTGCAATAAAGCAGGATTCTATTCCATCTAGTTTAGGTACTTCTCTAAGTTCTAAAAACCTATAATCCCAAACAGAAGAACCCTACAGATATGCAAGCAAAGCAGACTGAACTACCTTTCAAATTCCATTTAAAATAGAACAAGTTACTCAGAGTATTGTTCAAAAAAACCCCAAAAAAACCAAAAACCCAAAACCAGAACAACCACCAAAAAAAAGCCCAAAAAACTCCCAGAAATTAAAATGGCATCAGGGTTTTAACTGTCCCTATAATTTCAACATGCTTCCTACAAAATACTACAGGGCTACTTGAAAACACTAAATCTCAATCTTTCAAAACTATTTTTCAAAATCCTAAAATTTTAAGTTTTCAGCGCATTGTACTTTATGTTGTATCTCAAAAAGGTAAAAAGGAAGTTTGGGGGTTTTACACATCTTAGAACCCAGGAACTCCATGTTACATGTACTACAGAACCTTAACTGTGGGAACATCATGTCAAATTAGTGTTACAAAAAACTTATCTTCACCTGCCTCTTAGGAAGCATAGATACCGAAATGTTACCCACATTATTTTTTAAATGTAATTTGAAGAAAGCTAACAGCACTAAATTTAACCCAACCAGTTATTTATTTATGATTCTAATTCTCAAAAGCCTATGTAGATTTTTAAATAGATGAGGCCCCACTCTAAATCCTTATGTTCCTATTTGTAAAATGAATCTAGTAAGCTACATGTTGCAGCTTCCCTCCTTTGAAAAGTCTGCAGGTGAGCTAATCAGATTCAATTCAGTTGTGAAAATGCACTTTTCTCCAAACCCACCTCTAAAGCCGATATTCAGTTCTAATAAGGATTGTAAAGCCCTAATACAGCCACTCAGACCAAATTCATTTGATTGTTCTAAAGCATTCTGACCGGCTACCTGTATGGCTAAAATGTAACAGCATCAAGAAGGTTCAGAGCAATTGAACTCAACTAGTATGCTTTAAATTATCATTGATTTTTGCTACTCTGTAGCAAAACAGAGATGTCAGTGTATTTTAGAAGTGTACCTACAGACAGGCCCAACAAGTGGGTAACGACGAGTCCGAAGACTAAAAACAATTTCCTTTTCATGGGTCAAGTCACACCAAATATAGGTCAAAGTCCTACACATCACTA
Organism: Phacochoerus africanus; assembly: GCF_016906955.1. Classification (NCBI taxonomy): domain Eukaryota; kingdom Metazoa; phylum Chordata; class Mammalia; order Artiodactyla; family Suidae; genus Phacochoerus; species Phacochoerus africanus. The sequence continues at coordinate 90,989,642 of NC_062551.1, forward strand.
AAATATGCCTAAAGCTACAAACAAGCCTGATTCATACTTATGGCAAATACCAGCTTAATGAATGACAGTTTGCCATTTGATTATTTTCGCTGTGATGTAGAATCAGGTATATTATCTACCATTTAGAATTTGGATTTGCCATGCGCTAGAGTGCAAGAGAACACAAGCAATATAATGGAAAGCAACTAAGTCTACTTATTGCCAAAGGTAACTCCACATACTACTAACAGCATTGACTTTTTGTTGGCAACCTTAATTGTTTAGGTTACCACACTGAGTTCTTCTATGTTGCCAAAGTATTCCTCAATATTACGGATTTACAGGATAGGGGAACTAAAAGAAGTCCAGTCACCTACTTGAAAAACAAAAACAAAAAACACACACACGTAAGTTGTGAAAATGAGAACTTCCTTTTGAGCTATGTCCCACAGGATACATTACCATGTCGCTTCCCATCATGGAACCACTCATAGTTGCTGGTGGAACTCCAGGATTAGCTTCATAACCTATGCCACCACCACCACCTAGAGGTGGAAATTTCTGGCCTCCTGAACCATAGGGATCTAGGAAACAAAAATGCTGGTTACAACTCATCCAGAATATTGCTCTCCAGTGGTATCACTAATTTAATTTTCATTCTTACCTCCCATGTTCATTGCTCCTCCACCACCCATTCTCATGTCTCTTTCTCTCTGAAAGAAAAAAAAAAAAAAATCTTTCATACATCTGTAACCATACCCATACCAAATATTCTAGAGTACAAAAGTTATTTCCAAAACCTAAAAGTTGTTTTCAACTTAAGGAAAAAACTCAGGCAATTTTAAAAATCAATATTCTGAAACCGGTTATTGAGAATCCATTATCAAAAGATCTATAAAGCTTCTCAATCAATGAAATCTTTTGGCTTACCCAATGAGAAGATAAAACACAAAGCATATCAATTTTAACGTGTTAGTGTTAAAAAGGAAAAGTGGCAAAATGGACATAATGTAAAAAGGAAAAGTGGCAGAATGGACATAATGTAAAATACTATATTTAAATGCATAAAATTTCACTCTAGGTATCTATAAATTTTGTAGAAAAAAATTCCACATTACAAAAGGTTACTTACTGGATCCATGTAGCCCATCCGACTGTAACTTTCCTCTCTTTGGCGTCTCATCTGTTCTTCCATCTCACGTTGACGGATCATCATCTCTTCTTCCCTCCTACGTCGTTCCTCTTCTTGCCTAGAAAATTCATCAAGCATAAAAGAGACCAGTGTTAGCCAGATTTTAAAAATTCAATTTGGGAAATTTCCTGTTGGCCTAGCAGTTAAGGTTGCAGCTGTGGTGCATGGTCAGTCCCTGGCCAGGGAACTTCCAAAGGCCTTGGGCACGGCCAAAAATTATAAGCCAAGGTTAGAGTAAATACAAAGGCTGGGGGACAGTGACTCTTAAAGAGAATAGCTCTACAAACACTCCAACATAGTTTGAGCCTTATTAACCAAAATCTTATTCTATTCCAATTTTAGGCATTAAAACAACACTGACGTCATATTTAACACCTCTGTACATCCTGATTCACCTTCGAAATTTAGAGACATTTAATGCAGAAAGCAAAAGGTAAATTTTAATTTAACAAAACTTTACCTCAATTGCATTTCTTTACGTTTCTGCATTTCTTGATTGTGAAGTTCCTCCATGCGCCTTAATTCTTCCTGGCGTCTCATCAAATCTGAACATTGGAAAATTTTATTTTAGAGTCACATTAAATTCTATCTAATAAGCTAAAAAGGCAACTGATCCTAACAGCAAAATTCACACAGGGGGAACTTTTACCTTGACGCAAAAGATTTGCCTGGTGCTCATGATAGGCATCTTCCATTTCACTTTCCAATTTGTCTTTTGCATCTTTCATGTTTTTTTCAACTTGTTCCCGTTGCTGTTTTTCCATTTCATCCAAGGACTTCCACCGCTGAGAATATTCATACTCAAATGTGCCATGCTGGGCAAAACGAGGAGGAGTTTCTCTCTCCCTGACAATATTTAAACATGAACCAATTTATGGATGCACACAGAAATGTTTGATTTCCCCTAAAAAACACTGGTCTTCTAGTGGGCCTGTCACTTGTAGGAAATAACAGAAGAAAATAAAAACCACTTTGGTTGTTATCTTTCCAGCAAAAATAGTACATGTTAATGCCCAAAATGATACATTGGAGTTCTTGTTGTGGCTCAGTGGAAACGGAATCTGACTAGCATCCCCGAGGACAGAGGTTCAATCCCTGGCTTCACTCAGTGGGTTAAGGATCTGGCGTTGCCATAAGCTGTGGTGTAGGTGGCAGAGGTGGCTCGGATTTGTGGTTGCTGTGGCATAGGCAAGTAGCTACAGCTCTGATTTGATCCCTGGCCTGGGAACCTTCATATGCCACAGGTTTGGCCCTAAAAAAACAAAACAAAAAAGGATACACTGATTCAAAACTGCTAACTTTATAAGCCTAGAGTTCCTAATTAAGCATTTCCATTTTGAAGAATTTAGTGTATTTTAAGCAAACTTGAAAAACTACTATAAACAAGTTCTTGTTCATACTCAAAAACTGTCCCGAAGTTTAATCAATCTTACTTTTGATACATTGGATTCTTCTGCGCAAGTTTTTCAGGAAGACCATCTTCGTCATCTAACTGTTCAAGTGGCTCCACAATGACTGGACGAGGAGTTCTAACAACAAAAATGGTTCCATCTTAACTTTTGTTCCTATTTTAGTGCAGTTTCCTCATACAGATCAATAAATCAAAATTGCCAGAATAAGCATTAAAAAAACTTACGTTGTCAGTAAGAAAACACCTTCACTGCATCTTTCAAATGCTTTTCTTGCTGCTGGTTTAGAAGCAAATTCTACAATGCCTTTCCCGGTAGATCTTCCACGATCATCCACAATTACAACAGCCCTTTCAATAGGACCAAACTGGCTAAAGGCTTCTTCCAACAGTTCATTGGAAACATAAGGTGAAAGATTTCGAACAGAAAGGGCAGCAGCATGTGTGGCAAATCGAACCCGAAGCTGTCTACCTCTCATGGGTGTATCATCAAGTTCAGCTTTAGCAATTTCAGCCAAAGCTCTAGATTCCTGAAAGACATACATTCATGTTAATGACCTCAAAACTGGCTGATATCCACCCTAAAATTGTCGCAAGCCTATTTCCCAATACGATTCTTCCACCAGCTCAGTTCAACTATCTCCAGGCAGCCCTTCCTGACATTGCTCTAGGGAGGTAAGGTAAATACCTTACCAACCCAACTCCTTGTTTCTTGAGAAACCAACATTACGCACTATACTGCGTAATGTTGCATCCTTAATTTGAGCATGATAAAAAATTCTAAAAGCAATTTATCCTTGCTGGTTAGTTTAAAATACAGTATGTTTGTATCAGGAAAAAACAAGACCCTTTAAATTACACCAAAAAAAAAACCCCCCCCAGAAAAACAAATAACCACACTCACAAGCTTAATAAATCCAAATCCTTTCCCTTTGTTGATGAAAACTTCTCCCGGTTCTCCATATTTAGCAAATAGTCTTTTAAATTCATCCTCTGTGATATCAGCAGGTAGATTCCCAACAAACAACCGACAACGTTGGGTATAAGTTTTCTCTCCAGGCCTCCTCAAGAGAGACAAGTTGGCTTTAAAACCCTAATGAAAAAAAAGGTATTTTCAGACACCAATGACCTCTGGAAAATAGGAAAACCCAGTAATAATCTTTTTTCCCCAAACAGGATGTTACCAATCGAGTCGCTTTTCTGTTCCATTTAAAAACAAAAAATGCTACTACATTTACGGGACTTATGACACAACTACAATCCTAAAAGCAAACAGCCAAAATCACCCAGTATACTCTTGGGATCGAATAGGAAGACCTCCTTAGATTAAGCTCCATAACAGGACCTCATCAGCCGTATGCCGAGTGTTCCCGACAGAATCAAAATCGTAGCAGACAAAACATAGAAGAGTGCTTAAGTATTAACAAGAAGAGAAAGGGACGGAAGTGTCATTGTCAACGACAAGACTTGCGCCTGCGCGCTAAGGACCGGAACTCCCTCCATCTCTCCAATCCTACATTTCACTCTGCTCTGGTTCCAAAAGTCGGCTAGTTTCAATACGGCGCACCATAGCTTAGCATCACCTTAAAGCCACCACCGCGAGTGCTGCGCCAGTCGGGTGGCCAACCACAGGGGCCTGCTAGCGGACCCACGCCATCCGCCTCCCGCTCCGGCAGCCGGCCCCGCCCCCCCATCGTCTCCCGCGCGCAGGCGCTCTTTCCGGCCTCCGACAAAATGGAGGGCGGGGAGGGGAAGGGAAGGGAAAAGAGGGGGCCGCCGCCATCTTAGAGAAACCGACGCGTAGCTCTGGGAGACACTCACCTCCGAGTCCGAGATCTTTTCCTCGCTGCGGCCGCCGGGCCCGCCCGGTGGTGGCCCTTGGTGGTGCTGCTGGTGGTACGGCGGGTGGTGCTGCCGGCCGCCGCGGGGCTCCCCACCGCCTCGGTGCGGCGGTTTGGCGTGGCCGCCAGGGGTGCTTAGGCCCGGGCCGCCGCCGGGCTTCGGCCCGCCTGGCATTTTGCCGCCTTTGGGGCCGCCAGGTCCCGGGCCCTGCTTAGGTCCGGGGCCTGGGCCCCCTGCGGGTGGAGGAGGCGGGCCCCCAGCCTGAGGCGGGGTGGTGGGGACACCGCCGCTCGGCGGCGCAGGGGGAGGTGCCCCGGGGGGCGCCGAAGTGACGGCGGGCGGCGGGGTCGGGGTGGGGCCCGACCCCGTGGGGGCACCGGAGGTCGGGGGGGTGGCGGGAGGCGCCGAACCAGAAGCCGGGGGAGCGTTGCCTACTCCGGGAGCCGGGCCGGGCCCCTGAGAAACGACGGGCTTGGACGAGTCCTGTGGAGGCGGCGGCGGCTGCTGATGCGGCGGCGGCTGGTGCGGCGGCGGCTGAAGCGGCGGCGGCTGCTGTGGTGGCGGCTGCTGCGGCGGCGGCTGTTGCTGTTGCTGGTGCGGAGGCGGTGGCGGGATCGGGGGCTTGGGACCACCCTGGCCCGGGCCGGGCCCCATAGGTCCGCGGTTCTGATTGAGGCCCATGCCTGGCGGCGGGGAGCGGAAATCGTGGAGGCCGCCGCGGCCACCGCCCCCTCCGCGCCGGTGGAAGCCGCCACCGCCACCGCCCCGGCTTCGGAACCGATCCCGAGACATGTCTGTAACCAAGGGGCGGTCGAGGCAGAAGCGGAGAAGACGCTCAGGAAACGTGGAGGCCACCTTGCTTCTCACAAGATGGCGGATGACACAGGCGGCGCGCCGCCTTTGTCCTCTTCTTATATAGGCCGGCTGGCTTGGCCCCGCCTACTTCTGGATCAATAGCGCCAATAGCCAATTGCAATTACTGTACTTGATGACGCTAAGTTACGAGAAGTTAATCTTTCCTATTGGCTCCCGGATGAGAGGCGGGAGGCATGGAGTGGCTGAAGTTTCCAATAAGCCAATGGGCGGAAAAGGAGTTGGCTGTAGGTGACGGTGATTTGCTGAGAGATATTTGAATGGGTTCGCTGGAGCAATTTTTCCCTTGGAAGCAGAGAGCCAGGGCCCTATCAGCTCCTGGGGAGAGATGTTAGCGAGTCCTTTCTTTCTTGATTGCCCTTAAGAGCAGCCTGCTGGCATCCTCCCCCAGAAAGAACCTACAGCCTCCAGCTCAAAAGCATAAATTAAGTGCCTGCTATCTTTTCTACCTTGTACTGGGCCCATAAATTTAGAGAAAAAATTTTTTTTATCGATTTCGCACACTTGATCTTACTGATTTCATTTTGGAATCTCACTGGAGTACTGGTTTGTTCTAGCAGTAAAAGTGTCGCCATGGGCTTTAGTGATTGCTCTTTGTTCAAAAAGAAAGGCCTTGGAGTTCCCGTCGTGGCGCAGTGGTTAACGAATCCGACTAGGAACCATGAGGTTGCGGGTTCGGTCCCTGCCCTTGCTCAGTGGGTTAACGATCCGGCGTTGCCCTGAGCTGTGGTGTAGCTTGCAGACGCGGCTCGGATCCTGCGTTGCTGTGGCTCTGGCGTAGGCCGGTGGCTACAGCTCCGATTTGACCCCTAGCCTGGGAACCTCCATATGCCGCGGGAGCGGCCCAAGAAATAGCAAAAAAAAAGGCCTTGATTTTGTGTGTATACACTAATTTACAAACACATCACAGGAAGAAATGAACGTTTTTCTTAATTCTACAAACCACAAAACACTTTATGGACAGATTAAGATGCTTTAAAATTAGATAATTAATACAAAACAAATGAATCTTTCCACAGAAAAGAAACTCATGCACTGGAAGAACAGGCTTGTGGTTGCCTAGGGGAAAGGGGAGGGAGGGAGGTGGACTGGGAGTTTGGGGTTAATAGATGCAAACTATTGCATTTGGAGTGGGTAAGCAATGAGATGCTGCTGTATAGCACAGGCAACTATATCTAGTCACTTGTGATGGAAATGATGGGGGATAATGTGAGAAAAGAATATGTATATATATATATGTATTACTGGATCACTTCGCACAGTAGAAAACGACAGAACACTGTATAGCAACTATAACAGAAAAAAAAAATCATAAGAAATGTTTAAAAATGCAAATCAGGAGTTCCTGTCGTGGCTCAGTGGTTAACGAATCCGACTAGGAACCATGAGGTTGTACGTTGGGTCCCTGGCCTTGCTCAGTGGGTTAAGGATCCAGCGTTGCCCTGAGCTGTGGTATAGGTCACAGACACGGCTCAGATCCTGCGTTGCTGCCTCTCTGGTGTAGGCGGGTGGCTACAGCTCCGATTAGACCCCTAGCCTGGGAATCTCCATATGTTGCAGGTGTGGCCCTAGAAAGGCAAAAAGACAAATAAGTAAATAAATTTTTTAAAAATGCAAATCAGAAAAATAAAAAAATAAAATTACAATATTGAATTATCTATACATAACAACGAAGGGGCAGAATCCAACTACTTTGAAGAGCATAAGCCATTTCCCTTGATACCTCTCTTAATGTCATCTATGGACCTTTGGGTGGATAATTCCTCCCTCAATAAATATTAGCTTATGACTCATTGTCTTCCTTTCTGATTCTGTTCATCACTTGACATCTATGTTCTCTACCTCCTCACCTCCAACAATCTCTTTACATCCTATATCAGCTATCCCACCCACATCATAGTTAATCCTATGTTATTGCCACAACATTCCTAAAAAGCACTATTTCAAACATCTCAACTGTCTGACATAGTAACTCTGATTTTTTTACCTCATCAAAACCTGCAAACCATTAACTGTATCACTTTTTCATTATCTCTCATATTCTTATATTTATAACTTGTGTCACCCATTTATTTTTTGTTTTCATTTTTTAATGGCTGCACCTGAAGCATACGGAAATTCCCAGGCCAGGGATTGAATCTGAGCCACAGCTGCATCCTACTGTGGCAATGCCAGATCTTGTAACACACTGTACTGGGCAAGGGATCAAACCTGCTCCTCTGCAGCAACCTGAGCTGCTAAGTCAGGTTTTTAACCCATTGCGCCACAACGGGAACTCCCTATTACCTACTTTAGATGTTATAATTGCCACAAATCTTGGTTTGTTGTTTTTTTTTGTTTTTTTGCCATTTCTTGGGGCGCTCCCTCGGCATATGGGAGGTTCCCAGGCTAGGGGTCTAATTGGAGCTGTAGCCGCCAGCCTATGCCAGAGCCACAGCAACTCAGGATCTGAGCTGCGTCTGCAACCTACACCACAGCTCAAGGCAACGCCAGATCGTTAACCCACTGAGCAAGGGCAGGGATCGAACCTGCAACCTCAAGGTTCCTAATCGGATTTGTTAACCACTGCGCCACAACGGGAACTCCCCACAAATCTTTTTTCTCACCTGCTAAAACTCCAAGTCTGGTGGGACCAAACAATTCACCTTCTATATACGTATAGCTATGTCACTTTAATGTACAGCAGAAATTAACAACATTGTAAATCAGCTATACTTCGGTAAAAAAAAAAAAACAAAAAACGGAGTACCCATTGTGGCAAAGCAGAAACCAATCCAACTAGTATCCGCGAGGATGCGGGTCCAATCCCTGGCCTTGCTCAATAGGTTGGGGATCCGGTGTTGCAGTGAACTTTGGTGTAGGTCGCAGAGGCAGCTCAGATCCTGTGTTGCTAGGGCTGTGGCAGAGGCCTGCAGCTGTAACTCAGATTCAACCCCTAACTTGGGAACTTCCATATGGTGCTGGTGTGGCCCTCAAAAACAAAAACAAACAAACAAACAAAAAAAAATTTGGACTGTTCCCATTGCAGCTCATCCATGAAGATGTGGTTTGATCCCTGGCCCCACTCAGCAGATTAAGGATCCAGTGTTGCTACAAGCTGTGGCGAAGGTTACAGATGTGGCTTAGATTCTCTGTTGCTGTGGCTGTGGCCCAGGCCTGCAGCTGCAGATCTGATTTGACCCCTAGCCCTGGAACTTCCGTATGCCACAGGTGTGGCCTTAGAAGGAAAACAAACAAACAAAATTCACCTTTTTTTTTTTTTCTTAAGGCCACACTCCCGGCATATGGAGGTTGCCAGGCTAGGGGTCAAACTGGGGCTACAGCTGCCAGCCTACACCACAGCCACAGCAATGCAGGATCTGAGCCACGCAGGTGACCTACACCATAGCTCACAGCAATGCCACATCCTCAACCCACTGACTGAGGCCAGGGATTGAACCCAAATCCTCATGGATACTAATTGGATTCGTTTCTGCTGTACCACAACGGGAACTCCAAAAACTCACCTTCTTTAGGAGTTCTGTCGTGGTGCAGCAGAAACAAATCTGACTAGGAACCATGAGGTTGCGGGTTCGCTCCCTGGCCTTGCTCAGTGGGTTGAGGCTCTGGCGTTGCCATGAGCTATGGTGTAGGCTGCAGACAAGGCTCAGATCCCACGCTGCTGTAGCTATGGTGTAGGCCGGCAGCTCCAGCTCCAGCTCCGATTGGACCCCTGGCCTGGGAATCTCCATATGCCGTGAATGGGGCCCTAAAAAGCAAAAACAAAAACAAACAAAAATTCACCTTCTTTAACAAGGGCTGAGGCTTTACATTTTGACCACCAGCCTCCAAAGGCATTAGATTTTTCCTGGCAATCTTACTAAATTACAAAAATTACTAAATTTCTCCAGTATGTTCACTTTTCCTCTTTCTGATATGGTATTTTTCTTGCTCTCTCTGTTCAAATTCCTACATCCTCTTCTCTTCCTCCACCACAACTAACGACTTCTCCTCATGAGAGAAAATAAAAGAAAGAAAATAAAAATTTATCAGAGGAACATTCACATCTAACTGGAGTCCACAACTACTCATATCTTCGTACCTCTTCTCTGACTTCCTTCATGATACCGTAAAAGATGAGTCTCGGCTCTGCCCCCAGAGACGGGCAACCCCCACCCCCTGAGTGCTATAGATCTCACACACCTACCCCCAATGCCTTCTTACAGACTTTTCCTTGTGTATCATCAGTTACTTATACTGAATCATTTCCATCTTAAAAATAAATAAAACCTTCCCTTTACCGTATCTCATTTCTTCATTTGGCACCAATACTAAAACAAATTGTCTACACTAGAGGTCTCCATTTCCTCACCTCTGTTTCCTCTTCAATCCACCCCGATCTGTCCCACACCTCTCTCCCTCTGTCTCCTTCTCCTTCTCCCTCTCTCTCTCTTTCTCTCTCTCTCTTTTTTTTTTTTTTTTGGCTTTTTTAGGGCTGCACACACACGGCACAGTGCATATGGAGGTTCCCAGGCTAGGGGTGGAATTGGAACTGTAGCCGCAAGCCTACACAACAGCCACAGCAATGCCAGATCTGAGCCTCATCTGTGACCTACACCACAGCTCACGGCAATGCCAGCCAGATCCTTAACCCAATGAGTGAGGCCAGGGATCAAAACTGCTTCCTCATGGATCCTAGTCAGATTCGTTTCCACTGAGCCATGACAGGAACTTCAGTAATCTTTAAATTTATATTTCCATGGTAAGGATAGATCTTTTTTTTTTTTCCAGGCTAGGGGGTGAATCGAAGCTACAGTTGCCTGCCTATGCCACAGCCACAGCAATGCCAGATCCAAGCCACATCTGTGATCTACACCAGAGGTCACAGCAACGCCTGATCCTTAACCCACTGAGCAAGGCCAGGGATCAATCCAGCAACCCCATGGTTCCTAGTAGGATTTGTTTCCGCTGTGCCATGATGGGAACTCCCCTAGGATAGTTCCCAACTTATATGTCACTACTTATTAGACATCTCCATTTGGAGGTCTAACTGTCACATCGGATGTAATATGTCCAAACTGGAGTTCTTGATTTTATCAACTTAATCTGTTCCTTCCACTCTGCCCCAGCATAGTATGCAGCTAATTAACCACAACAGGTATTTATCTCCTACATAAAATCCAAAAATATACTTCCTCCAAGTATATCTCAAATTTATTTACTTCTCTCCATCTCTACCACTAAATCCTAATCTCTTCCACCTCCATCTCTCACCTAAATTATTGCAACCACAACAGCACTTTTTTTCTTCTCTTCTTCTTCTTCTGCTTCTTTTGGCGGCACTTGCAGCATACAGAAGTTCCTGGGCCAGGGATCGAACCCTTGCCACAGCAGTAAACTGAGCCACAGCAGTGACAACTCTGGTCCTTAACCGGCTGTGCCATCAGGGAACTTACTTTAGATGTGGTGATTGGCATAGAAGGCTTTTTTGAGGTGACATTCAAGCTGAGAAAGAACAAGCCAGAACTCCGCAGAAAGTTGGGGGAAGAGCACTTCCAGGCTGAGTAAACAGCAAGTCCAAATACCTTGAGGCAAAAAGCATGCAGACAAAATAATCTGATAAATCGTAAGAACATAGAGAGGCTTCCTGTGAATGGGGCCTTGGAACTAGAAAGATTAAGAAAGCATACAGGGGTCAAATCAAATCAAGCCTTTTAAATTTTAGATGTTCAGATTTTGTTCTAAAAACAATGAGTGACCATTGAGGGCCTTTAAACGGGGGAAGGAAAATGACATCTGAATGACATACTCGCTCCTGAATGATGACTCTAGCTGCGATATGGAAAATGGATTAGAGAGGACCCAGAAAGAGAGAAAGGACACGTTAAAAAGTGGTTGTAGGAGTTCCCCTCAAAAGCAAAAATAAGCAAATAAATAAATAAAAATAAGTAAATAAAACCACTTGTTGTTTTCACATTGCCCATGTTAGAAAAATACAAACTCCTCAGAGTTCCCGCAGTGGCTCAGCAAGTTAAGAATCCGAATAGCAACCATGAGATTGCGGTTCAATCCTTGGCCTTGCTCAGTGAGTTAAGGATCCGGCATTGCCTTGAGCGATGGTTCTAGGCCATAGATGTGGCTGGGATCTGGTGTTGCTGTAGCTGTGGCATAGGCCGGCGGCTACAGCTCTAATTGGACTCCTAGCCTGGGAACTTGCATGTGCCAAGAGTGTGGCCCTAAAAATACAAAAAAAAAAGAAAAAAAAAAGAAAAGAAAGAAAGACAGACAGACAGATGGGAAAGAAAAATAGAAACTCAACTTCTAAGATAAGCCTCCATTCCCTGGCCATCACATTCCTCCCCCGTCATCTCTCCCTCTTGCCCCCTTGAATTTTTTGCTCTAGTCACACTGACTGCCTTTTAGTTCTTCTGTTTTCCCCCTGCACCCATGGCATAGGGAAGTTCCCAGGCCAGGGATAAAATCTGAGCCACAACTATGACCTGTAGCGTAGGTCATAGGTCACAACTGCAGCAATGCCAGATCCGAACCCACTGCACCAGGCTGGGGAGGTGCCACCACAGAGACAACACAGGATTATTAACCCACTCTGCATCACAGAAGGAACTCCGCTTTTTAATTCTTTTAACTTATGCCCTCACCTGAAATAATCTCTCTTTAGCTACATTCTTCCTACTCTTTGGCCAGCTCCTACCCATCTCTTAGGACTTGGCTTATACCTACCCTTCTCTGAAGGTCTTCTGGGACACCTAAGAAAGATCTAATTGCTTCATCTGATTGGCACCCTGTATTTTACTTTCATAACACTCATCCAAATTTTTGTCTTTTTAGGGCTGCACCCTCGGCATGTGGAGGTTCCCAGGCAAGGGGTCCAATCTGATCTACAGCCGCTGGCCTATGCCACAGCCACAGCAACTCAGATCTGAGCCGAGTGTGCTTCCTACACCACAGCTCAAGGCAATGCCAGATCCTTAACCCACCGGACGAGGCCAGAGAACAAACCCACATCCTCATGAATACTAATTGGGTTCATTAACCACTGAGCCACTAAAGGAACTCCTGACTGAGGTTCTCTTTTAACCATCAAATTCCTGCAGCCTGATGCTAGGATACTCATTAATATTTGAATGAATGAATAAATGAATGAATGAACAAGTCCATTAATCTTCCTTTTCTGAACCATTGAAGAATGCCCCCAGTCATAAGTGACTAATTTCAGATATTAAATATAACTCCTAGTTCAAATGTGAACTCCTAGTTTGAATTATGCTAAATGGCATGTAGAATAATCTTCACCCTATAATATTCTGAATGTGGTTGAACTTAGAGTTAAAACTATAATTTTAATAAATAAAAAGTATTAACTATACTCTGGCTTGACTTTTTTTTTTGGCTGCACCCAGAGCAGAAAGAAGTTCCTGGGCCAGTGATGGAACTGGTGCCACAGTAGTGACAAGGCCAGATCCTTGACCACTAGGCCACCAGGGAACTCCCTGATTTGACTTTTTAGAAGACATAGAAGGTAGGGAATGGGGATAACATGCTTGGTGAAACACATTGCTACTATCTAATAAATATTAATTGAATTGGCCAAGTTTAGTCTTCAACTGTATCCCAGGGCCTGAAAAACCATGTTGGTCAGCGTAATTTGTGTCAATATAGCTTCATAGTTTGAACTTTGCAGAGGTTATTCAGTTTCCGGATCAGTCAGCACTTATCTCTGTAGCTTCACTACACAATAGAGGCCTCCAATTATTTGGGGGGAAGCAGCAAAGGGGAGCAGAAAAGAAGGCACCTAATCTCCCCAAATCCACACTCCACTTTAACATGGGGTTCCTTGTTGGGCCCAACCCACAAACGCTAACGGTGCAGTAAAGATCCTCACCACTAGGTGTCTCAGTGGCCGTGCCACTTCCTCCATCTCCTTGGAAAGCAGCTAGCCGCACACACTCCATTACTCCATTGTTATTGAGTCTCCAAGCAAATAACCTTTCCGAAGGCTTGGTTTCAATACTTGGGTAAATCTTCCAGCATTATCTAATCAGAATCTAGATGCCCCTCTCAATAACAGAAACATTGGATGAACCGCAATATCTCACTCTGTTATTGCTTTCCTTTGTTAAGGGAAACCATGCTGTGTTTGTAGTACATTTATTTATTTAATTACTTCTCTATTTATCTATTTATGGGGGAGGGGGAGTCTTGGCCTGAAGTGATTATGATGTTCTACCTGATCTTCATCATCTCTCACCCCCACAGGAAACTAAGCGTCCTTCCAGGCTTTCTCCACGTAGGTTCTGCAGTCTTGAAGGCATTTATCACTCTCACTGCAGCTAAATTGACCACTCAGGTTGATTTTAAAGGTCAACAAAAGTTAGAATTTAAAGAATTACCAAATGGAGGAAGATAGCACAGAGACAGATCCCACACATGATTTTTTATTACAAGGGGACATCAGAAATCAATGAAAAAAGGAGAGTCAACAAATGGTATGAAAATATTTATCAAAACAAATTTCCCAAACTTATCCCAGATGAATTAAAGAGATAAATATACTTTTAAATCAGATCCTGAAAGAATGAGAAAAAAATAGAAGTGAATATCAGATCTTTGTCAGGAAAAGAAATTTCCAAGATTTAATATGATAAAAATAAATTACAAAACAAAATATCAAAGTTTCTCTACATGAAGGTTAAAAATCACCATGTGAAAAAACAACACAAAAATTAAAAGTTAAACTGAAAAAAATAATTGCAAAGAAAATTATGAGGTTAATGTATAAGGAATTTATATGATTTCATAAAATCACCAGGATCTCAAAAAAAAAAAACCAGTCAAAATAAATGAACAAATATATGGAAAATATTCATCTTCACTGATAATTATAGAAATGTAAATTACAATGAGATACCATTTTTCATCTAAGTTAACACAAATCGAAACAGCCACTACCACTATAACCCTTTTGGAAAATAATATGGTATACCATTTAGCAATTTCATTCTCTCCTTTTTCCCTCCTCATTCCATCTCAGTCTTACTTTCTCCCCAGTCCCTCCCCCATCTCTTTCATTCATTCATTTTTATTCAACAAATACCCTCTGTGTGCTTGGTAGATGCTGGAATCTAGCCTAAATTCTAAATACAGAAAAAACCTTATGTACAAATTTGTTCATCTCAACATGATTAGTTATAGCCTCAAATCAAAAACATCTTACATTGTCATCCATAGACAAGGTAACCAAAAGTCCTGTTTTGCTCAGGACAATCTTGGTTTATACCTAATGTCCCAGTATAATTATTAAACGTTGCCCCCATTAAGACAAAGTCCTGGCTGATGGCAGTCAAGTGTCTTGAAGAAGAGCCAGCTTTTCTAATTTGTACAAAAGCACCACTGGGATTAGCTGTTGCCCATTGAGTAACTGAGATTGGGTGATTTCTGATTTTGTCTCTATTTTTCTGTAACTTCTGGATTTTCTAAAATGGATTTTATATGCATATGGGCTTTACATGCATTAACTCATTTAGTTTTCACAACCTCATAAAGCATATCTTGTTTCACCATGCTTCACTTTATTTTTTTGGCCATGCCTTCAGTATATATAAATTCCTGGACCAGGGACTGAACCTGTACCACAGCAGTGACATGAACCCTTTGTTGAAGTGACAATGCTGGATCCTTAATTCATTGTGCCACAAGGGAACTCCACTATTGTGCTTTACTTTATTGTGCTTTTATACCAATTGTCAGATGATAGCTAGCTTTTTTTTTTTAGGCAATAAAGTATTTTTAAATTAAGATGCATACTTTTTTTTTAGACCTAATGCTATTGTACACTTAACAGACTGTAGTATGAACATTACATTTATGTGCACTGGGAAACCAAACATTCATATGACATGCTTTATTGCAGTGCTGGGTTTATTGCAGGAGTCTGGAACCAAACCCACAATATCTCCAATATCTCACAATTATGCCTATAGTTATTTCTTTCTTTCTATTTCACTGCTATCTTAAAGATGAGGAAATAAATGTCCTGAGAGATTATTGACCTAGATTCACACATTTAAGTGGTGGGCCAAGATTTACAACAAGGCAGTCTGTATCCATATTCTTTTTTTTTTCTTTTTTTTGTCTTTTTGCCTTTTCTTGAGCTGCTCCCGCGGCATATGGAGGTTCCCAGTCTAGGGGTTGAATCAGAGCTATAGCCACCGGCCTACACCAGAGCCACAGCAACATGGGATCTGAGCAGCGTCTGTGACCTACACCACAGCTCACGGCAACGCTGGATCTTTAACCCACTGAGCAAGGGCAGGGATCGAACCCACAACCTTATGGTTCCTAGTCGGATTCGTTAACCACTGAGCCACGACGGGAACTCCTGTATCCATATTCTTAAAACACTAAGGTTAAGCACTATTGGAGAACTATATCTGATTGGGCTTGTTAGTCACTTATGGGAGAATAAAGACTATTTATGTTCAGAAATTTTACCTGAAAAGTGCTTACTGGAGTTCCCACTGTGGCGCAATGGGATTGGTGGTGTTTTCAGAGCACGGGTGCAGGTTCAATCCCTGGCCTGGCCCAGTGGATTGGAGATCTGGTGTTGCCGCAGCTGCAGTTCAGGTCAAGACTGTGACTCCAATCTGATCCCTGGCCTGGGAACTCCACGTGCTGCAGGGAGGCCAAAAAAAGAAAAAAGGAAAAAAATTTTAAAAAAAAAAAAGAAAAGTGCTTACAATTAATAGCCCAAAAAAGTCTCTATTTTATCTCTTGGAAACAATATTTTTAAGTTCACTAATTAGAAACACATTACAAATATAAATTGATTTTTTAGGAACATAAGATGCAAAAAATCAGAGTTCCTGTCGTGGCGCAGTGGAAATGAATCTGATTAGGAACCATGAGGTTGCGAGTTCTATCCCTGGCCTCACTCAGTGGGTTAAGGGTCTGGTGTTGCTGTGAGTTGTGGTGTAGGTCGAATATGCAGCTCGGATCCCGCATTGCTGTGGCTGTGGCATAGGCCTGTATGCTACAGGTTTGGACCTAATAAAAAAAAAATCTGTTTTAAACGTGTTAGTGGACAAATATATTTCTTATATGATTAAAGTGAATTAATATGCATTATTATCTAAGTGCAGAAATGTAAAAATTTACTTTATAAGCGTTAATGAGGATTTATAAAAACAACCGTATAATGCTGCCTGTAATTATCTGCTAATCTAAAGTAAATTATTTAACATAAAATCTTTTTCTTGGCCATGCCCACGACATGTTGAGACTTCCCCAAGCCAGGGATTGAACCCAGGCCACAGCAGTGATCAAACCTGCTGCAGTGACAACACCATGTTCTTTACCTGCTGAGCCGCCAGGGAACTCTTAAAATAACTTTTTAAAATCGTATACTGAAGAAGGACACATTTTAAATTATCTCCTTAATCTGGTGTGGCCACGAGCTGTGGTGTAAGTCACAGACTCGGCTTAGATCCTGTGTTGCTGTGGCTATGGCATAGGCCAGCAGATGTAGCTCCAATTCAACCCCTAGCTTGGAAACCTCCATATGCTGCAGGTGTGGCTCTAAAAAGCAAAAAATAAATAAATAAACAAAAATAAATAAATAAATAAATAAATAACAAATTATCTCCTTAAAAAGGACTCTGGTATAGTGACGTTACCACTTCACCTGGCTGAATAATATGGTACTATCATAGTCTGAATTGGTACAGTAGAACCAATCAATTAAATTCCCTTTGATAGGCTTCAGTGTTGCTGTCGCCGTGGCTGTAAATTCACAGACCATATTGAAGGTTGGCTGTAGATGCCTCATCCATTATATGTTGACATTTCCTGGTTTTATTCTCAGACATTGAAAACAGCATAGGGCAGCTATGGAATGAAATAGATTCAGGTTTCCATCCCAGTTCATTTGTCTTCAGGCAAGTTTCTGAACCTCTCTGAGCTTCAATTTCCTCATTTGTAAAATGAGAAGGGTTAATCATACCACCAGGTGTTGGTTTAAGGATTAAGAGAAGTGGATCATACTGAGCTCCTAACAAAGAGTCTGGTTTCTGATAAGTTCTCAATTGAAGTTCATTATTTTTCTTTTCTTTTCTTTTTGTCTTTTTAGGGCCACACCCTTGACATATGGAGGTTCCCAGGTTAGGGGTCGTATCGGAGCTGTAGCCGTCTGCCTACACCAGAGCCACAGCAACTTGGGATCTGAGCCGCATCTGTGACCTACACCACAGCTCATGGCAACACTGGATCCTTAACCCACGAGCAAGGCCAGGGATTGAACCCATGTCCTCATGGACATTAGTCGGGTTCGTTAACCGCTGAGCCACTAGGGGATCTCCTGATTCTTATTATTATTGTGACATCCAAGTTTTGGAAACCCAACAAGGGCTCTTATGTGGTGACTCTGGTTGGACAGGGACAGTTTTGAAAATAACCTCTCTGCTTCGAGCGCTTCATTGAGTTGACAGCACACTGGAAGCACTGCTTGAGTGACGTTTTCCAAGAGAACACAAGAGAACAATCTGGAAGGGCAGAACAAAGCAGGCGAGATCATCGAGGCTGCTTGGTTTTTGGCAAGCATGCTGGCACTGTAGGAGTGTATCTGGTGCAACCTGGAGTGAATTTTTATATCCTCCAGACTACCAAGGTGATAGGCTTCCCGTATTTTTGATACTGTAGGAAAGCCAGTTTGGGCACCGGCCCTCCCCTCCTCGTCACGGGGACTGCAGCAGAGCAGCAAAAAAGCCTTTGTCTCATCTGCCTCCCTTCAGACAGGCTCAGAATAGAGCTTTAGCTCCAGATTAAGCCCCACTACTCAAGCCTCTTATCATCTTCTAATAACAGCCCAGAGGCAGTGCCATGGCAGGAGGGGGCAGGCACATGGGTGGCTACGTGCCTCCATTTGCCTTTGCCATCTTTCAAAGTTCGACTCAATGGAGTTACCTGGTGGCTCAGCAGGTTAAGGATCTGGCATTGTCACTGCTGTGGGGTAGGTTCAACCCCTGGTCCCAGAACATAACTCCAGTGTGGCCAAACAAACAAAAAAACCCAACAAAGTCCAACTCAGGATCAAGGCTGTAAGGATTCCATGAGATAGATAATGCATATTTAGTGCAGTGCCTACCACAGAATTTCGGCTGTTATTCCTGTGCACTGCCATGCTTCACAAGCCCTGGAATGCACCGGACATTGGTGGATTAAAGATCTTCTCCGGACTTCTTCAGGCAAGACCTGTTACTTGGTCCTTTTTTGTTCCTGAACACCCTGTTCTGTGCCCATCATTGTACTTAGCACTCTACATTGCATTTCTCTTGTCTGCTGACTTGATGATTTCCTCCACAAAGCTATGAGTTCTTTGAAGTCAGAGACTACATCCTTCATTTATGCATTCGGTCTGTGAAATTATATCTCAGATGCTTAATGAATGTTTCATGACTGTTAAATAAAGCAAAGTATGTTGGAAAAACTATGCATTGTGGAATTTATAGACCTGGATTTGAATCCCAACCTCAGGCATGAAAGTCGTGTGTCCGTAGGAAGTTGCTTCACTTAGAGTTTCAGTTTCCTCCCCTGAGAACAGAAATGACGTAATAATTCCCTCCTAACATTGTGGTGAGGATTAAATAGTTAAATAGGATAGTATAGGAAACCTATAGCCCCAAGGTCTGGCCAATTTTAATGCTCAGGAAATGAGTTCCCTTCCCCCTCTAGGAACTTATACCAATAAACTAAAGAAAGGAAAAATGCAAATTACCTGGACTTTGAGTTGCCTTCTTTTGTGAAATTCTAATGGAGTCAGAAGATAGGAGATAAATGCAAAGTCGTATAATGTCTTTGGCTAAACAGTGGCTGTGTTAGCAGAAGGAAACATCTAATGTGTTATTACTGAGCTAAAGTCCTCTCTGATATTCTGCCACAATGGCTGAAAATACATTCTCCTTGAGTTTAATTCAAGGAATAGTACTCATAGGTGGGAAAGTCTGGGGCAGGAGTCATCAGGTCAGCCCGGCTCCACTCCCCCACCTCAGGCAGCAGCATTTCTTCCCAGCCCTCTTCAGAGATACTAATAGACTCTGCTCAGGGAATCCCCCTCGTCCCCTGGGGCTTCTTCTGAATCACCCCAACCAGACCAAAGCTGGAAATAGGACTCAGGATTCATCAGAGCTGGTGGATGGCTGACAACAGGGCAGAGTCTGAAAGAGGAGGTTGATTTTAAATAAACACAAATCCCGTTGGACAGAGGATAAAAGAGGAAAATGGAGGTAAACCAAAGGAGCACTCGGAGAGATATTCCTACAAATGCCCTTGTAAGCCAGACACCGAGGTTGCTCAGTAGCTCCTCCCCAAATCCTGCATTACCCACCTGCCACCCCTCCCCCACTGCCTTTTCAGTGCCTGCTGAATTTAGACCATGAACCACGTGCCTCGCCGGGCTGCCTCTTCAGAGCCCTCCTGGGAACGAGAAGAGAATCAGATGCTTCTGAAGCAGCCGGGTGATCCACCGCACAAATAGCCTGCTCCTTCTGTTTTCTACATTTGGCCCCAATTATTTGGAAGGAAAGGATACAGTGGTGCAAGAGATAACTTGTTAGGAGGCAATGGGCTAAACAGCACGTTCACAAAACCGGATTAAATCTATCATCCACCCCTGACCCTTAGGAGTTATCATTTTGGCACTCATCCACCACTGTCTACTGGCTCTTTTCTCTTTCACGTTACCTTCCCGCTGTGGTCCACTCTGAAAAAAATGGATTTTTTCACCCCATTGTCTTTCCTAGGTTAAAAAAAAAAAAAAAAATTCAGAAAATTGCCTGAGCCTCACAAGTCTGAAATCATGATTTTGAAAAAGCTCAGATCTTTTTTTTTTTTTCTTTTTGACCATGCTTAGGCATATGGAAGTTCCAAGATCCAGCTCACACAACAGCAGTGACACACACAACAGCCTTAACCACTAGGCTACCAGGGAACCCCAGAAAAAGCTCAAAACTCTTTTTTTTTTTTTTTTTAGGGCTGCACTTGCAGCATATGGACATTTTCAGACTAGAGATTGAATTGGAGCTGCAGCTGCAGGCCTATGCCACAGCTACAGCAACACCAAATCCCTAGCCTCCTGGGCAAGGCATGGGATCAAATACACATTCTCACGGACACTATGTTGGGTTCTTAACCCACTGAGCCACAATGGGAACTCCTCAAAACTCTTAATTCTGAAACATTAGCACCTTTACTTTTCTTTTCTTATGATTTATCCAATTCCATATGAAAATCGCTCTATCCCATGTTTCTCATCCATTCATAGTTTTCAAGGAATTGTCCATTGTCTTTTAAAGGAAATCAGTTCCTTTTTAATAAAAGAAAAATAGCAAAACCAAAAATGTTTCAGGACATAGAGAAAACTCACTCCTGGGAGGTAAGTGTAGCTTTTAAGCTGTGCCTAGAATTCTAAAGCCAGACTGTCTGAGTTTGAATCCTACATCTGCCACTTACTAGTTACATGGCTTTGTCAAGTCTCTTAACCTTTCTAGGCCTTGAGGGAGGTTTCCTCATCTGTAGAGTGGGGATGATAATAATAGTTCTTACTTTTAGAATGAGGGTGATTCAAGTGAGTATTTAAAGCACAGAGAATAGCACCTAGCACGAGACATGATATAAAGACATAGTCTATTATTTTACTAGAATGTAGATTTGAACTCCATTATATAGGAAGCAACTGGAATTACATCCTAGATCTTTAGTAGCTCAGCCACCCTGACATATTATGGATAAACTACTTTTTCCAGCTCATTCATATCCTGCTTCAACCTTATACCGTCTACTACCTGGCCACCCAAATGCTTATTCTTACAAGAATACAGTACCTCCCACCCTTGAAAGTAGAGAAATAAACCCATTTGGTCAGAACTTTTGTTTTGATAAAATTGTAGTGGCTCAAATTCTAGGTTCTACTGATGGAAATAATATTGTTTGCAGAGTTGAATGGAGGAAGAGCAGCCCTCAAAATCGAGACCAAGGACTGATCTGTGAGCTAGAAGAGTCAGCAGAATCCATAATTGTAGAAACAAAAGATGAGTTTCATAGCCTTGAAATTCAGTTTCTGTCTCAACCACACAATTGCATTTGTACTTTGAAAGGTCAAAGATGTCCCTCTGAGCCAATCTACACCTTTCTTTATTCCTTATGCTTCTTTAATATTTGCTGTTTCTGGAGTTCTCTTGTGGCACAGTGAGTCAAGGATCCGGCTTTGTCACTGCAGCAATGTAGGCCAAGAGGGTTCGATCCCTGGCCTGGGAATTTCCATATGTCTTGGGTGCTGCCAAAAAAAAAAAAAAAAAAATTGTAATTTCTTCTTGGCTCTGCACCAAAGCCCTCAAGCTCCTAAGGACTTGTTCAGGGGCAGTAGCAAGGCACAGTTGAAAAGTTACAAGGTAAAATTTTCTCATCACAAGAAACAAATTCTAACTAGGTGTGGTGGTGGATATTAACTAGACTTATGGTGATCATTTCACTATACATACAAAAATCAAATCATTATGTACAACATAAAAATAATATATGCTATATGTCTATTATATCTCAATGAAAAGTTTTTTTGAAAAGATTACAGGAGAGTTCCAGTTGTGGCTCAGGGGGTTAAGAACTTGACTAGTAGCCATGAAGATGTGGGTTCAATCCTGGCCTTACATGGTTGGTTAGAGATCTGGCGTTGTGCCAAGCTGTGGTGTAGGTCACAGATGTGGCTCGAATCTGGTGCTTCTGTGACTATGGTGTAGGCTGCTGGCTGCAGCTTCAATTGGACTCTTAGCCCAAGAACTTCCATATGCCATGGGTGCAGCCCTAAAAAGACAAAAATAAATAAATAAATAATAATAATAATAAAAAGTTACAAGGAACAGAGTTCCCGTTTTGGTGCAGGGGAAATGAATCTGACTAGGAACCATGCAGTTGCAGTTTCAAACCCTGGTCTTGCTCAGAGGGTTAAGGATCAGGCGTTGCTGTGAGCTGTGATGTAGGTCACAGATGAGGCTTGGATCTCGTGTTGCTGTGGCTGTGATAGGCAGGCAGCTGCAGCTCCAATTCGACCCCTAGCCGGGCAACTTCCACGTACTGTAGGTGTGACCATTAAAAAAAAAAAAAAATTAAAAACAAGCAAGGGAGTTCCCGTCGTGGCGCAGTGGTTAATGAATCCGACTAGGAACCATGAGGTTGCGGGTTCCATCCCTGGCCTTGCTCAGTGGGTTAACGATTCGGCGTTGCCGTGAGCTGTGGTGTAGGTTGCAGACGCGGCTCGGATCCCGCGTTGCTGTGGCTCTGGCGTAGGCCAGTGGCTGCAGCTCCGATTCAACCCCTAGCCTGGGAACCTCCATATGCCGCGGGAGCGGCCCAAGAAATAGCAAAAAGACAAAAAAAAAAAAAAGCAAAATACTAGGAGAAAAAACTTGTAACATATACAGTAGACAATGGCTTAATATTCGTAACATATAGGAGTTTCTAAAAACCAATAAGAAATGCATATAATTTAGTTGCTATATTGGCAAATAATATGAATCAAAAATTCAAGGAAAAAAAAAGAAACAAAAAAAAGAAAACAACAACAAAAAATTCACTGAAGAAATAAACACATATAGTCAGTAAATATTCCTCACTAGTAAATAGTGATTTCTAAAACCGTAACAATAGTGAGCTACTACTTTTTACCCATTGATTGGCAAAATGTAAAATAGTGCTAACATCCAGTATTGGCAAAGGTGTGGGGAAATAGAGTAAACTGGTAAAACTTTCTTTTCTTTTTTTTTTTTTGTCTTTTTGCCATTTCTAGGGCCACTCCCGCGGCATATGGAGGTTCCCAGGCCAGGGGTCTAATCGGAGCTGTAGCCACCGGCCTACGCCAGAGCCACAGCAACGCGGGATCCGAGTCACGTCTGCGACCTATGCCACAGCTCACGGCAACGCTGGATCGTTAATCCACTGAGCAAGGCCAGGGATGGAACCCGCAACCTCATGGTTCCTAGTCGGATTCGTTAACCACTGCACCACAACGGGAACTCCATAAAACTTTCTTATTTTATTCCTGTATTATTTTTCTTTACTCTCACTAATGACTGACTAATCAATAATGATTGATCAACACTAACCAATGAGCGTTGATTTTCAAATTGTTATATATATATATATATATACTTTTTTTTTTTTAGGGCCCCATATGTGGCATATGGAAGTTTCCAGGCTAGAGGTCAAATTAGAGCTGTAGCTGCCAGCCTACACCACAGCCACAGAAACTCCAGATCTGAGCCGCATATGTGACCTACACCAGAGCTCACAGCAACGCCTGATTCTGAGCCCACTGAGCAGGGCTGGGGATTGAACCTGCATCCTCACATTTACTAGTAGGTTCTTAACCCCCTGAGCCACAACGGGGAAGTCCAAATTGTTCCAGATTTGACCAGTGGGAGCCCCTTGGAGCTGGCTCATATGTACTTTTGACATGTTCATTCTTTGAGCATTACTTACTTTCTGGCCACAACAAAATATTTGTAGGCTCTTTCTGTCCCAGCCCATTATTTATACTCAGTCATTTCTCTAAGGATTCTTTTTTCTAAGTGTATTTAAGGTTATTGTAGTGTCATTACTTCTAGGTCATCTTGAAGGGCTAGAAAATGAACATGTCCATGGTAGTTTATATCATTAATATCACACACACACACACACACACACAGATTCAGCAGAATGTTTGGGATGATTTTTAAAATTAAAATTTATACTTCAAATTTTCTGAAATGTGATATGTTGTTTTTTTAACTGCATTTCGAGGCATGTTATTTTTATTATTTTTCAGTAAACTTTTTATTTTAGAGTAGAGTTAGATTACAGAAAATCTGCAAGCATAGAAGAGTTCTCATACTGCATGCTCTATCTCGCCATTAATATCTTTTGTCACAATTAATGAACAAATATTGATCATTATTATGAATGAGTCCATACTTTATTTAAATGAAATATTACTCGTGTTTTATTTAAAGTATTATCCATACTTTTTTTTTTCTTTTTAGGGCTGCACCCACAGCATATGGAAGTTTCCAGGCTAGGAGACGAATTGGACCTGCAGCTACAGGCCTACGCTACAGCCACAGCAATGCAGGATCCAAGTTGCATCTTCAGCCTACACTGAAGCTTATGGCAATGCCAGATCCTTAACCTACCAGGAAAGGTCGGGGATTGAACCCTCCTCAGAGACACTGTGTTGGGTTCTTAACCTACTCAGCCACAATGGGAACTCCTATCCATGCTTTATTTAACTTCATACTAAAAGGACATTGGTTTTTCACCCAATGTCATTTTTCTGCTCTAGGATCCTATCCAGGATACCACATTACAGTTAGTGGTCTTTTGATATCTGCAGGGGATTGTTTCCAGGACTCCTATGGCTACCAAAATCCAAAAGTGCTTAAATCCCTTATATAAAATGGTATATTTGCGTGTAACTTTCACACATCCTCCTGTATACTTTGTCATGTCTAGATTACTCATAATGACTAATACAATGTAAATATTATGTGAACGGTTGCCAGTGTGCAGCAAACTCAAGTTTTGCTTCTTTGGGGATTTTCAAAAAATTTTTTTGAGGAGTTCCAACTGTGGCACAGTGGGTTAAGGATCTGCCTGTAGGAGTTCCTGACATGCCTCAGCAGGTTAAGAAAGTTAGGAACCTGACATGGGAGTTCCCATCGTGGCTCAGTGGAAACAAATCTTACTAGTATCCATGAGGATGCAGGTTCGATCCCTGGCTTCTCCCAGTGGGTTAAGGATTTGGCATTTCCGTGAGCTGTGGTAAAGATCGCAGATGTGGCTCGAATCTGGCATTGCCATGGCTGTGGTATAGGCCAGTGGCTACAGCTCCAATTTGACCCTTAGGCTGGGAACCTCTATATGCTGCTAGTGCAGCCCTAAAAAAAAAAAAGGAAACTGACATAGGGTAGTTCCCATTTTGATGCAGCAGAAATGAATCCAACTAATCAACTAATATCCATGAGGAGGCCAGTTTGATCCCTGGCCTCACACAGTGGATTAAAGATCCAGCTCAGTGAGTTGGGATTTGGCGTTGTCATGAACTGTGGTGTATGTCGCAGGCACGGCTCAGATCCTGTGTTGCTGTGGCTGTTGTATAGGCTGGCAACTGAAGTTCCTATTTGACCCCTAGCCCAGGAACTTCCATGTGCCACAGGAGCAGTCCTAAAAAAGAAAAAAAAGAATCTGACTGCAGAGGCCCAAATTATATCTGTGGCCTGGAGCAGTGGGTTAAAGGATCCAGCTGCAGCTGTGGCTGCAGCTGCAGCATAGGTCACAGCTGTGGCTCAGGTTCAGTCCCTCACTTAGGAACTTCCATATGCTGTGGGTGTGGCAAAAAAATACATATAAATATTTTTGATCTTCAGTTGGTTGAATCTGTGGATGTGGAACCCATGGATATGGAGGGCTAACTCTAGTTTTAGTCCGATGTCTACTCAGGCTCTTCTTGGTTACGACAATTTATCAGCCTTTCCTTGTTTTTGATGACCTTGATAGTTTGGGGCATAGTCAGTTGTTTTGTAGGATTTGTTTGATGTTTCTCTCCCAGTTGGACTGGAATCATAGGTTTGGGGAAAGAAGACCACAGAAATAGAGTACCATTCTCATCATATCAAGAAAATTTATATCACTTGTTGGTATGCTATTTTTATGATGAAAAAATAAATGTGCCTTTTCTTTCTTTTTTTTATGGCTGCACCCATGGTATATGGAAGTTCTCAGGCTAGGGGTCAAATTGGAGCTGTAGCCACTTGCCTATGCCATAGCCACAGCAACACCAGATCCTAGCCATGCCTGCGACCTACACCGCAGCTCACAGCAATGCTGTGTCCTTAACCCACTGAGCAGGGTCAAGGATCAAGCCTGCGTCCTCACAGATACTAGTTAGGTTCGTTACCACTGAGCCACAATGGGAACTCCTAAATGTGCTTTTTGAAATTTTGCCTGAGAACAAACATAATGCTTCTTTTTCTTTTTTTGGCCTCGCCCACAGCATGTAGAAATCCTCAAGCCAGGGATCAAACCCATGCCGAAACAGTAACCAGAGTTACTGCAGTGACAACACCAGATGCTTAACCTGCTGTACCACAAGAGAACTCCATATATGTATTTGTATGTATTAGTTAAGGATGTAAGTTTGGCTGCTTTAACAAAAAGAAAAAAATATTAAAACATGATAGAAATTAATTTCTTTCTTTCAAAAAGGTCTAGACAAAGCAGTCCAGAGCTGACAGGGCAATTTGCTTCACAAGGTTGGTAAAAGACCCAGGTTCGTTCAATCGTTCTTTCTTTCTTTCTTGTTATTTGTCTTTTTCCTTTTTGGGGGGCCCCACCCGTGGCACATGGAAGTTCCCAGGCCAGGAGTCAAATTGGAGCTATAGCTGCCAGCCATGCCACAGTCACAGCAAAGCCAGATCCAAGTTGCATCTGTGACCTACACAGCAATACCTGATCCTTAACCCACTGAGCAAGGCCAGGGATCGAACCCACGTCCTCATGGACACCAGTCAAGTTCATTTCCACTGAGCCACAACGGGAACTCCCAAGACCCAGGTTCTTTCTAATAATTCTATTTAACAAGTAGCAGCCATGGCTACAATGGAAGCTTCGATGGACGCAAGGCTAAGGTAGGGTGCTCTAGAGCTTGCCATTGCATCCACATTTAGTGGAAAAGGGAAAACTTACTCTTTCTTTTTAAAGACAAACCTGGAAGTTATAGATTTCATTCATTCTGCTCATATTCCATTGGCCAGAATCTAGTCACATGGTCACACCTAACTACAAGGGATGCTGGGAAATGTAGTCTCATAGGAGGCAGCTCTGTGCATAGCCAAAACTTACCTAAAGATTAAAGAAGGGGAGGCCGGATTTGGGGGAGACCATCAGCTGTTTCTGCCAAAGCTAGAGTGTAAGCATCCTAAGGGTGAGAGATGGATAATGGAAAATCCCACTCCTTAGTGGCTATTCACCATTATCTTCCTTACATTACCACCAAAAATTTCCATGTGAACACCGGACACTCCTTTTTCTAATGTCATTTGGCTACCCTACTGCTAAAGAATGTCTATAATCGTTTTCACTCCACATAGTCCAACTTCAGGCCATTTCCACATTTCTCTGTCCCATCCCATTCTTCTTTCTCCTCCCTTTCAAGAGCAAAACCAAACTCCTCAATTTGCATCAAGTGGTTTATCCAGCCATAGTCATATCCCTAGAGTTTCACCTTCTGCTTAAGAGTATTATCAAGACTTTTTTTTTTTTTTTGGCCAAGTCTGTAGTATGTGGAAGTTCCCAGGGCGGGAACTGAACCTCTGCCACAGCAGCAACCCAAGCCATTGCAGGGACACCATTCAGTTCTTAATGAGCCACAAGAAAATTCCTCAAGATATTTTCCCAAAAAACCCCTTTCCCTTAGAAAAGCTGTTAAAATTTTCACACCTTCACACTAAGAACATCCTTTTTACCAACAGATGAGGTAAAATTCCCTTGTGTCTAAGACTCCTTGAACATTTCTTCACATGACAAGCAGGAGTATTAGCTAAAAACCATTGTTCTCAGCAGGTTTCCTGGCCCCATGTAAGCGTTTGTTTTCAGGTGCCTTCAGTTTTCTCTACACTTTTCCCCTCTCCCTCATCCTCTCCTCTTTTTCCTTTCCCTTCTTGGCATCCCCAAGCTGTCCTCCTACCTTCAATTTTGCAAAACAATTCATGAACGACTAAGCTATAGATGACAGTGGGGCATCTAGTTACTAATTTTTTTTTTGTCTTTTTGCTGTTTCTTGGGCCGCTCCCTCGGCATATGGAGGTTCCCAGGCTAGGGGTCGAATTGGAGCTGTAACTGCCAGACTATGCCAGAGCCACAGCAACGCAGGATCCGAGCCACGTTTTCGATCTACACCACAGCTCACGGCAACACCGGATCGTTAATCCACTGAGCAAGGCCAGGGATCAAACCCGCCAACCTCATGGTTCCTAGTCAGATTCGTTAACCACTGCACCACAATGGGAACTCCTCAGGGTCATTTACATTTTAACAGAGACCAAAGGCTTAAACCTAAGAGGTTGATACTGACATGGAAGAATTTCAAGTCTCTCATGGTACTCAGGGGAAACTCCTCTTTCTTTTCCTTTTTAAGAATTAAGCTGCACCATAATTCTTTTTCATTGGTTATAGCAGGAGAAACTCTTGATATTTGATATCATTCAGGCAAAAGAATGAGATAAAACAAACTTTTATTGGAAAACTAGTCTGTGCGAGGCATTGTGCACAACACTTTCATGTAAGAAGTCAGTGTATTTAATCCTCAAATTAATTATGAGTAGCAACAGTATCCCTATTTTATGGGTAAATTGAGAGATTTAGCTCAATCTGATCAATTGGCTCAGAGAGATGTCACAATTTTTTTTTTTCTTTTTCCGTTTTTGGTCACCCCGAGGCATATGGAGCTCCCAGGCTGGGGATCAGATTCCAGCCACAGTTGCAACCTAAGCCACAGCTCTGGCAACGGCAGATCTTTAACTCACTGTGCTGGCCCAGGGATAGAATCTGAGTCCCAGTGCTCCCAAGATGCTGCTGATCCCATTGAGCCACAGCAGGAGTTTCAAGATGTCACAATTGAACCCAGATGTATCTGAGTTCCCAAATCAGATTATTTCCACTATAACATATTTGAATTTGTGAATATGTGCCTGAGGAAAAGAAATTAAGAATTGCCAAGGAGTTCCTGTCGTGGCTCAGTGGTTAACAAATCCGACTAGGAACCATGAGGTTGCAGGTTCGATCCCTGGCCTTGCTCAGTGGGTTAAGGATCCAATGTTGCTGTGAGCTGTAGTATAGGTTGCAGGCACGGCTAGGATCCCACGTTGCTGTGGCTGTGGTGTAGGCTGGCAGCTACAGCTCCGATTCGACCCCTAGCCTGGGAACTTCCATGTGCCGAGGGAGCGGCCCTCAAAAGGCAAAAAGACAAAAATAAAAAAAAAAAAAAAAAAGGAGTTCCCGTCGTGGCACAGTGGTTAACAAATCTGACTAGGAACCATGAGGTTGTGGGTTCGATCCCTGGC
Organism: Phacochoerus africanus; assembly: GCF_016906955.1. Taxonomy (NCBI): domain Eukaryota; kingdom Metazoa; phylum Chordata; class Mammalia; order Artiodactyla; family Suidae; genus Phacochoerus; species Phacochoerus africanus. Next base: position 91,019,073 of record NC_062551.1, read on the forward strand.
CTTGCTGAGTGGGTTAAGGATCTGGCATTGCCGTGAGCTATGGTGTAGGTTGCAGACTCGACTCAGGTCCCACATAGCTGTGACTGTGGCATAGGCTGGCGGCTACAGTTCTGATTAGACCCCTAGTCTGGGAACCTCCATATGCCGCGAGAGCGGCCCGAGAAATGGCAAAAAGACAAAAAAAAAAAAAAAGAATTGCCACAATCCCAAGAGGCCAAATCTTCTCTGGACCTACCTCCAGACAAATCTTAGACCAGAATTAGCAACATGAGGAGTGGTTGCAAGGAATGATTAAATGCTATACCCAGCCAGACCTTGTCCCTTTTGCAGTTTCTCAAGAAGTGGCCTACATCACAATCAGCAGAGGCCCTTAATCAAGATGTGGCTTCCTGGGGAGTTCCCCTTGTGGGTCAGCAGGTTATGAACCCTACTAGTATCCAGGAGGATGTGGATTCGATCCCTGGTTCTCAGTGAGTTCAGGATCTGGTGTTGTTCTGAGCTGTGCTGTAGGTCACAGACTTGGCTTGGATCCCAAGTTGCTATAGCTGTAGCGTAGGCTGGCAACTCTGATTTGACCCCCAGCCTTGGTGAGTTTCATGTGCCACAGGTGTGGTCCTAAAAAGCAAAAAGAAAAGAAAAAAAAAAGTGGCCTCCTGAATTCCTTCCCAGACTACTGATTCTGACCTTGAGGGACACAGCCCTGGAATCTGCATTTTATTTACTTATTTATTTCTTAGGGCTGCCCCTGGGGCATATGGAAGTTCGCAGGCTAGAGGTCAAATCGAAGCTGCAGCTGCCAGCCTATGCCGCAGACAAAGCAACACTGGATTTGCTTTGTGACATGCTACAGCTTGTGGCAACACCGGATCCTTGACCCCACTGAGCGAGGCCACAGATAGGATTCTTAACCTGCTGAGCCACAATGGGAACTCCTGCATTTTAAATAAGACTCTCTAAAGCCCAGTCCATTTGCAAATCACTGGTTTAGTGAATAAACACTCCTGCTTCCTACGCTTGCCCATATTTTTGTGATTTTATAGCTTGTTCACATGCTTGTCAGAGACCAAGAAGCAGAAAGCTAGGATTTGTTCTTCTAAATTATTCATTTAACAATTACTTATTGCATGCCTTCAAATGTTCCAGGCATAGGAAAACCAACACATTGCTTTTGAAATGTATTACCAAGGGAAGGTAAAAAGACTGTGGGTGGGGGGTGGGAGGAGGGAGATTTGAAAGCAATGGTCAAGACAAACTGAGAAATTATTTGAAATGACGGACTCTGTCTCACAAAGTCCACTGTAATAATATGGGCCTACACAGGAGTGTCTGTTTACCTGTGTGCTCCACAGTATGGAGCATACCTGCCTTGATATGCTGGTCAAAGATAAATAAGAGAACCGTTTTATCTTCTGCTTCCCTGAAGAAGCTAGATCACTTCTTGGAAGGGATCTCCAACGAAGGAGGGAGGGATGAGTTTAATCTTACTTGGGAGGGATGTGTTTCCTTTTTCTTACTTTTCTTTGGGCCACCCCACAGCATATGGATATCCCAGGACAGGGATCAGATCCTAGCCACACTTGCTACCCATGCTGCCATTGTGGTAATGCCGGATCCTTTAACCCACTGTGCTAGGCCAGAGATTGAACCCACAACGCACCCTACTAGTCAGGTTCATTACCGCTGAGCCACAAGGGAACTCCTAAATTTGTATTCTTTTTTTTTTTTTTTTACTGAATCTGTATTCTTTACCATCACATAATCACAGTAAAATGAGTTTTCTTGATAAAAGCATACAAATTATTAATTTGAATTTTATTAAATTTTGACTCGAGGAGTTCCCGTCATGGTGAAGTGAAAACAAATCCAACTAGGAACCATGAGGTTGTGGGTTTGATCCCTGGCCTCGCTCAGTGGGTTAAGGATCCAGCGTTGCCGTGAGCTGTGGTGTAGATTGCAGACGCTGCTCGGATCTGGTGTTGCTGTGGCTTTGGTGTAGGCCGGTAGCAACAGCTTGGGTTAGACCCCTAGCCTGGGAATTTCCATATGCCGCCGTGGGTGTGGCCCTAAAAAGACAAAAGACAAAAAAAAATTGACTCGAGCACAAATCTTTTTAATATTCTGTGTGGTGAAATGTGATGAAGGCATAAAGCACTTTATTTATTTTGTCTTTTTTTCTTTTTGGCAGGGGGATGCAACCACAGCATGTGGAAGTTCCCAGGCTAGGGGTTGAATTGGAGCTGTAGCCACCAGGCTACATCACAGCCACAGCAATGCCAGATCCAAGCCATGTGTGAGACCTACACTACAGCTCAGGGCAATGCTGGATACTTTAACCCACTGAATGAGGCCAGGGATTGATTCTATGTCCCCATGGCTTCTAGTCAGGTTTGTTACCACTGAGCCACATCAGGAATTCCCACATAAAGCACTTTAGCTGCATATTGAAGTATGAGGTTTACATCAAGGAAAAGCACTTGTGAGATTGTTTGATTTGGGAGCAGATCTAGTTGCCTTTTTTTTTTGTCTTTTTTTTTTGCTATTTCTTTGGGTTCCTAAGTCAGATTCGTTAACCACTGTGCCACGACGGGAACTCCCAGATCTAGCTGCCTTTTTTCAGGCAACATCATTTTTACTTGAAAGAATGACAAGGGATGGTTATACAGACTTTCGTATTTGGTAGACATGTTCTCAAAATTGAATGAAATTAGACTCTGACCTCAAGGAAAACAACTGACAGTATTTCTTGCCAATAATAAAATTCAAATTTTTATGTGAAATTGTAATTTTGGAAAACTTGTATTTGCTATCATGACCTTGACAGATTTGCCACATTGAAGATTTTTATGATAAGATTGATGGTGACATTACTGGATGAGATTTTTGATATTTTATAATGAAGTATGTCAGATTAGTATAACATAGTGAACCAGTATTTTCCAAATGACCAATGCATAGTGTTATAAAATTATTCATGGATGGAATATCCATTCAAGATATACGATAGGAGATCCTGTCATGGCTAGTATCCATGAGGATGCAGGTTGGATCCCTGGTCTCCCTCACAGGATTAAGGATCTGGCGTTGCCATGAGCTGTGGTGTAGGTCACAGCTGTGGCTCAGATCTGGCTGTGGTGTAGGTGGGTGGCTGCAGCTCTGATTTGAACCCTAGGCTGGGAACCTCCATATGCCGCAGGTGAGGCACTAAAAGGACCAAAAAAAAAAAAAAAAGACACACAATAGAGCAATGAATTTGAAAGTCACAGAATATAGAATTCATTGATATGGTTTCTGATTCCATTTGAAACTAACCTTTAGGAGTCCTGTGGTGGCTCAGGGGGTTAAGGATTGGGTGTTGTCACTGCTGTGGCTCGGGTTGCTGCTGTGGTGTGGGTTTGATCCCTGGCCTGGGAAATTTTATATGCCATGGGCACAGCAAAAAAAAAGAAAAGAAAAAAGAAAAACTCGTAATTCTGAAGATGGCATACGAAAAGCCTGAAAAGGTGAAATATTGCAGGTAAGGAAGCTGGTGAGGTAGTTGTTAAAATAGTTTAAAGAACATTCTGCAATCTGAATGCAAAGTAGCAAAAGTACAGGGAAAAGTTTTCAAACAAGTGGGAATTTTAAGAACACTCAAAACTGGGAGTTCGCATGTGGCTCAGCATTAGCATACCTGACCAGTATCCATGAGGATTCAGTTGGATCCCTGTCCTTGCTGACTGCGTTAAGGATTCAGTGTTGCCATGAGCTGTGGTGTAGGTCACCAAAGTGGCTTGGATCTCATGTTGCTATGGCTGTGGCATAGGCTGGTAGAAGCAACTTAGATTCAATCCTTAGTCTGGGAACATCCATACACCACAGGTGTAGCCCTAAAAAAAAAAAAAAAGCAGAAAAATCCCAAAAAACAAACAAACGAAAAACCCCAAACACTCAAAATTATAAGAAGATGCCATTTTTTCATGTAACTGATTGGCAATGCCCAAGAAGTCTGGTGATAGATTTAGTAGGTGAAGGTATGGAGCAATAGTCACTTTCATACACAGCTGGTGGATGAACAGAGTTCCACAAAACATTACCTCACCAATATTTAAAATAGCCATGTATGTTACCCAGAAATTTGTACTTTTAAGAATTTATACTACAAATATACGCACATTTGTTCAAAATTACACATACACACACAAAATGTATAATGGAAAGACTCTAAACCTCTATAGATGATGGTTAAATAAGTCACGCTACCCATGCAATGGCATAGTATTAAGCCATTGAAAAGAATAAATCAGAGTTCCCGTCGTGGCTCAACAGTTAACGAACCTGACTAGGATCCATGAGGACGCAGGTTCTATCCCTGGCCTCGCTCAGTGGGTTAAGGCTCCGGTATTGCCCAGAGCTGTGGTATAGGTCACAAAAGTGGCTTGGTCTGGCGTTGCTGTGGCTGTGGTGTAGACTGGCAGCTACAGCTCCAATTCGACCGCTCGCCTGGGAACCTCCGTGTGCTGCTAGTGCAGACCTAAAAAGACAAAAGACAAAGGACCAAAAAAAAAATTTACATCAGGGAGTTTCCTTTGCAGCTCAGGGGTAACGAATCAGACTAGTATCCATGAGAATGTGTGTTCAGTCCCAGGCCCCACTCAGTGGCTGGCATTGCTGTGGCCCTGGTATAGGCTGGCAGCTATAGCTGGGAAATTCTATATGCCATGGGTGTGGGCTTAAAAAGAGAAAAACAATTTTTACATTAAGAATATGTATTATTGAAGTTCCTGTCGTGGTGCAGTGGTTAACGAATCCGACTAGGAACCATGAGGTTGCGGGTTCGGTCCCTGCCCTTGCTCAGTGGGTTAACGATCCGGTGTTGCCGTGAGCTGTGGTGTAGGTTGCAGACGAGGCTCGGATCCTGCGTTGCTGTGGCTCTGGCGTAGGCCGGTGGCTGCAGCTCCGATTCGACCCCTAGCCTGGGAACCTCCATATGCTGCGGGAGCGGCCCAAGAAATAGCAAAAAAAAAAAAAAGAAAAAAGAATATGTATTATTAATCAAAAATTTTACTTAGATAATGAAGAAAAAGAAGAGAGTTCCAATGAGAGTTGATGATGGTCTTTTATCTATGGCTGATACAATTAAATGGATAGATGGAGACAGGACAGACATTACAGAAGTGGAATACAGTAACGAATTTGACTTTGAAGGTGTGATTGGAGATTGGGCTAAAAGGAAAGACAAAGAGAAATTAAAGATGATTTAGTTTGCTAGACAGAGCGACTGATGATACCATAACCCTGAAAGAAAGACAAAATAAGGAGTGTGTTAATGGGACTGGTGGGAAGGTGCCGAGGAGAAGTTATGAGTCTCAGGCCCAGATGCTCCCATCATTTATGGAGGAAGCACCTAAAATTTACTAAATATATCATCACATAGTTTCTTGAATTCAAACCAATAAATAAGATAAACATACAAGGTAGGAATTAACTATCCCTGTTTGATAGGGACAAAATAGCCCCATTGATGTTAAGACAATTGCATAAGACCAAACATCTATTGAGTGGCATTGATGGCCTTGAATACAACCTGTTCTTATATGCCAAAAATTCCCCCTCCCATGTACTACATGCCAGGCTTCAGATTTGCAGAGGAGGCTAAGAGAACAGGCTAGGACTTGAGACTTGGATTTAAATCCCATCTCTGCTAATTCCTAGGTGTATGATCTTGAGCAAGTCACCTCACCTTTTTTTTTTCTTTTAATCTTTTTAGGGTCACTCCTGCGGCATATGGAGGTTCCCAGGCTATGAGTCGAATCGGAGCTGTGGCTGCTGGCCTATGCCAGGGCCACAGCAATGTGGGATCCGAGCTGTGTCTGTGGGATCCTTAATCTACTGAGAGAGGCCAGGGATCGAACCCGCTTCCTCATGGATCCTCTTTGGGTTCGTTAACCGGCTGAGCCACAATGGGAACTCCTCACCTCACCTTTCTAAACCTCACATCCATCCTCAGTATCTAGTAATGAGATTTAAATTAAGTGATTTTTTAAAAGGTTTTGGCAGACACACATGATGGCGCAGTATCTGGCAGCTTAGCTGTCATATTGATTAGACATGGGACTTTTAATTCAGTAAATTGTCAGTAAGAACTTTGCATCTGGAGTTAAAGAAGGAGGAGTATAGACTTATCTCACATAATAATCACTCAGATATCAAGTTTTTGCCACAATGGCTCTTGAATATTATTCCACTTTTCAGTCAATGACCCATATTTTTTTCCAGTACTAAAATTTTTTCACTTAAAAAATACTAGCGTATTCTGTTTCTATAACATAATATTTCAATACTATGACTTCAGGTTAAGATACACTCACCACTTTACTTGGCTCAACAGCTTTAGTTAGAGAACATCACATAAACAAATTTGAATTGTGCTCTAGATTTATTATTATTATTACTATTATTTCTTCTTAGAGCCACACCCATGGCATATGGAAGTTCCCAGGCTAGGGGCTTGAATTGGAGCTGTAGCTGCTGGTCTATGTCAGAGCCACAGCAATACGAGATCCACACTCGCAGCAACACCAGATCCTTAACCCACTGAGTGAGGCCAGGGATTGAACTTCATCCTCATGGATACTAGTCAGGTTCTTAAACTGTTGAGAAAAGGGGAACTCCTGTGCTCTAGATTTAGATGACCACAAATGTTTTGCTTTTTTTTTTTTGTCTTTTGTCTTTTGTTGTTGTTGTTGTTGCTATTTCTTGGGCCGCTCCCGCAGCATATGGAGGTTCCCAGGCCAGGGGTTGAATCGGAGCTGTAGCCACCGGCCTACACCAGAGCCACAGCAACACGGGATCCGAGCCGCGTCTGCAACCTATACCACAGCTCAGGGCAACGCCAGATCGTTAACCCACTGAGCAAGGGCAGGGACCGAACCCGCAACCTCATGGTTCCTAGTCGGATTTGTTAACCACTGCGCCACGACGGGAACTCCTGCTTTGTTTTACAGAGGTATGGCGAGTGAGAAAAATGAAGCATCTTTTGTGAACAATCAGTTGTATTTACATCATTTCCATTTTTTCAAAGCACTTTTGGATTTAGCCTTTATTTTGCTCTAGAGGTATTTTTGTTATAAATTTACTTTAAATGCAGATTAAGTGCAAGAGAAATATGTGCCCCTAAAAGACTGGAAAATTGGTGAAAATAGCCAACAAAATCGTATTACCTTCTAAAGAATAAATTCCTGTATGCATCCACCACCAACCACGTCTTAAGTCTTCTCTTCTTCCTTTGATAAGTTTAAAAAATTAACTGAATTACATTGTATTTACAAAAGATAATAATATCCAAATAGCTGTTTATTTGAAGATTTATATGGTATAGTACATGACATATATCATATGTCATAACATGCAAAATATATGTTAAACATAATTATATTATATAATGTATATTATGTAATATACCATATAATGGTATATATTTGTAATTTTATAATTGTGTACCATTATAAGTGTATGTTATACGATATTACATATGTACATAATGGTACATAATATGGTATAACACATAATTATAATATTTAAAATAATTATGTAATATACCATATTATAATTATAATATATACCACAATATATATGCTTTTGCATAATAGATTATACAATGTGATATAAAATATAATGTATATTATATATATATAATTTATCTATAACTATATAATTCATATATGATACAATTAATACATATTATTATATACTATATATTATAATTTTTTTTGTCTTTTCTAGGGCCGCACCCATGGCATATGGAGGTTCACAGGCTAGGGGTCTAATCAGAGCTGTAGCCGATGGCCTATGCCGGGGATACAGCAACACGGCATCTGAGCCACGTCTGCGACCTACACCACAGCTCACGGCAACGCGGGATCCTTAACCCACTGAGCAAGGCCAGGGATGGAACCCGTGACGTCATGGTTCCTAGTCAGATTCGTTGCCACTGTGCCATGACAGGAACTCCTATATAAAATAATTTATTATATACTATAATAATTTTCATATATACCATATAGGATATAATATTTTATTGGCCTATTTTCATTGCTTAGTAAATATATTTCTCTATGTTTAAAAATTGTTTGCAGGAGTTCCCATTGTGGTTCAGCAGTTATCAAACCTGACTAGTATCCATGCGGATGCAGGTTTGATCCCTGGCCCTGCTTAGTCAGTTAAGGATCTGGCATTGCCATGAGCTGTGGTGTAGGTTGCACATGTGTTTTGGATCCTGCATTGCTGTGGCTGTGGCGTAGGCCGGTGATTACAGCTCTGATTTGACCCCTAGCCTGGGAACTTCCATATGCCACAGGTGTGGCCCTAAAAAGACCAAAAAAAATTGTTTGCATTTCTTGGATTCTAGCTTGGCTCTCCAATTTTCCATCCTTTGGTCTATTAAGTCTATAGAATTCCTACTCCTAAGGATGAGTGGGACCTGTAAATACAACGGAATATAATTTCACAGCAAAAGTGAGGGGAATTTGGAGATGTAATAATGTTTCTAATCAGTTGACTTTGAGGTAATTGAAAGGTGGATTATTTTGGATAAGGCTGATCTATTCAGGTGGGCTCTTTGGAAATGGATCTAGAGGTCAGAGACAAAAGTCAAAAAGATTTGAAGCAGGAGTTCCCATCATGGCTCAGTGGTTAACGAATCCGACTCGGAACCATGAGGTTGTGCGTCGGATCCCTGGCCTCGCTCAGTAGGTTAAGGATCCGGTGTTGCCATGAGCTGTGGTGTAGGTCGAAGACTCGGCTCAGATCCTGCATTGCTGCCTCTCTGGTGTAGGCGGGTGGCTTGGATCCCGAGTTGCTGTGGCTATGGCATAGGCCAGCAGCTGCAGCTCTGATTCGACCTTTAGCCTAGGAATCTCCACCTGTCATGCGTGTGGCCCTAAAAAGACACACAAAAAAATATTATGTTGAGAACTTGCCTTGTGGCACAGCAGGTTAAAAATCCAGCGTCACTGTGGTGGCTAGGGTTGCTACTGTGGCATGGGTTCCATTCCTAGCCCTGGAACTTCTGCATGTTGCAGGCATGCCCCTCCCCCACCACCTCAAATTACGTAGAGCCAAAGAAGTTGGACCCAAAAAACTACATCTAAATGATTCCATTTATTTGAAGATGGAGGTAAAACTAACATATGGTATTAGAAATCAGGATAATGATTGTTAAGGGGTATGGAGTTTGAGTGGAAGGGGGAATGTGGCATTCTCTGGGTTCATGGAATGTGCTTTATCTTGATTGGGCTGCTGCTTAAAAGAGGATATTAATTTATGAAAATGTATTAAATTGTACACTTTAGATCTATGCATTTTACTCTACCAAAAATTTAACCTTAAACAAACACTGATATAAAAAACAGAAACATTGGTGTTAAAAAGGCTTGTATTTCAATACCATTTCCAATTCCTAGCTGTATAAAGTCATTTAATCTTTTTTTTCTTCACTTTTGGCCACCCTATGCCACAGCCACAGCAATAAGGGATCCGAGCCGAATCTGCGACCTACACCACAGCCCACGTCAACGCAGGATTCTTAACCCACTGAGCGAGGCCAGGGATTGAACCTGCAACCTCATGGTTCCTAGTTGGATTCATTAACCACTGTGTCACGACGGGTACTCCCCCATTTTATTTTTTTAACTTAAATACATTCAGTTTATTGTATGTCATATATCAATAAAGCTGCTTTTTACACGGTCAAAGAATGAAAGAAATACTTTCACATGAGAAGATTTTTATAATGTGATTTTACAGCACTGTATGGGATCAATTAAATTTTGTTTCACCTTCCACCTCTTCCTCTAATCTGCTCTTGAGTTATTAATCACATAAGATGGATTCTTTTTTTTTTGTCTTTTTGCTATTTCTTTGGGCCGCTCCTGTGGCATATGGAGGTTCCCAGGCTAGGGGTCAAATCGGAGCTGTAGCCACTGGCCCATGCCAGAGCCACAGCAACACGGGATCCGAGCCACGTCTGCGACCTACACCACAGCTCACAGCAATGCCGGATCGTTAACCCACTGAGCAAGGGCAGGGACCGAACCTGCAACCTCATGGTTCCTAGTCGAATTTGTTAACCACTGCGCCACGATGGGAACTCCATATCACATCTTCTTAAGCCAATCATCTGTTGATGGGTACCAGGGTTGTTTCCATACATCTTGACTATTGTAAATAGTGCTCCTATGGAATTCCTTTACGGCTCAGTGGGTCAAGAACCTGGTATAGTGTCCATGAGGATGTGGGTTTGATCCCTGGCCTCACTCAGTGGGTTAAGGATCTGGCATTGCCACAAGCTGTACTGTAGGCCTCAGCTGCAGCACCAGTTCAACTGATAGGGAACTTCCCTATGCCACAGGTACGGCTGTAAAAAGAAAAAAAAAATAGGGATCCTGTGAACACTGGGGTGTATGTGTCTCTTCAAATTAGAGTTTTGGGGGTTTTTTTTTGGATATATACCCAAGAGTGAGATTCCTGGATTATGTGGAGCTCTAGTTTTAGTTTTTTAAGGAATCTCCATACAGTCTTCCATAGCGATTGGGCCAATTTGCATTCCCACCAATAGTGTAAAATGTTCCTTTTTTCCATTCCCTCTCTAGTTTTTGTTATTTGCAGATTTTGATGATAGCCAATAGTTTTTTTTTTTTTTTTTTGTCTTTTTGCTATTTCTTGGGCCGCTCCTGCGGCATATGGAGGTTCCCAGGCTAGGGGTCGAATCGGAGTTGTAGATGCTGGCCTATGCCAGAGCCACAGCAACGCAGGATCCGAGCCACGTCTGCAACCTACACCACAGCTCACGACAACGCTGGATCTTTAACCCACTGAGCAAGGGCAGGGACCGAACCCGCAACCTCATGGTTCCTAGTCGGATTCGTTAACTACTGCGCTACGACGGGAACTCCTATAGCCAATGGGTTTTTTTTTTAAAAAAAATTTGTTATAGTTATTTACAGTGTTCTGTCAATTTCTGCTACATAGCAAAGTGACCCAGTTACACATACACAGAAATACTTTTTTTTTTGTGTGTGTGTGTCTTTTTGCCATTTCTTGGGCCGCTCCCGTGGCATATGGAGGTTCCCAGGCTAGGGGTCTAATCGGAGCCGTAGCCACTGGCCTACGCCAGAGCCACAGCAACACAGGATCTGAGCCGCGTCTGCAACCTACACCACAGCTCACGGCAACTCAGGATCATTAACCCACTGAACAAGGGCAGGGACCGAGCCCGCAACCTCATGGTTCCTAGTCGGATTCGTTAACCACTGCGTCACGACGGGAACTCCCACAGAAATACTTTTTCTCACATTATCCTCCATTATCACAAGCGATTAGATACAGCTCCCTGTGCAATACAGCAGGATCTCATTGCTTATCCACTCCAAATGCCACAGTTTGCACCTACCAACCCCCAACTCCCAGTCCATCCCAGTCTGTCCCACTCCCTTCACCTCTCCCATGGCAACCACGAGTCTGTTCTCCATGTCGTTGAGATTGTTTCTTTTCTATAGATAGGTTCATTTGTGCCATATACTAGATTCCAGATATCTGATTTCATATGGTATTTGTCTTTCTCGTTCTGATTTATTTCACTTAGCATGAGAATCTCTAGTTCCATCCAGGTTTCTTTTTGTTTTTTTTTTGGCGGGGGAGGGCACACCCATGGCATATGCAGGTTCCCAGGCTAGGGGTCAAATCGGAGTTACAGCTGCTGGCCAATGCCACAGCCACAGCAATGCAGGATCTGAGCTGTGTCTGTGACCTACACTACAGCTCACAGCACTGCTGGATCCTTAACCCACTGAGCGAGGCCAGGGGTTGAACCCGAAACCTCATGGTTAGTGGTCAGATTCATTTCCACTGTGCCACAATGGGAAATCCCTCCTCCATGTTTCAACTAATGGCATTATTTTGGGTTTTATTATGGCTGAGTCGTATTCCATTGTATATATGTACCATATCTTCTTAATCCATTCATCTGCCAATGGACATTTAGGTTGTTTCCATTTCTTTGCTATTGTGAGTAGTGTTGCAATGAACATAGGAGTGCACGTATTTTTCTGTGAAAAGTTCGTCTCGGTATATGTCTAGGAGTGGGATTGCTGGATCATATATTAGTTCTATATTTAGTTTTCTGAGGTACTTCCATACTATTTTCCATGGTGGTTGTACCAGTTTACATTCCCACCAACAGTGTAGGAATTTTCCCTTTTCTCCACACCATCTCCAGCATTTATTCGTAGACTTACTAATGATGGCCATTCTGACCAGTGTGAAGTGATACCTCATTATAGTTTTCATTTGCATTTCCCTAATAATTAGTGATGTTGAGCATTTTTTCATGTGCCTGTTGGCTATCTGTATGTCTTCTTTGGTGAAATGTCTATTCTGGTCTTCTGTCCATTTTTCAATTGGGCTGTTTGTTTTTTTGCTGTTGAGTTGTATGAGTTATTTGCATATTTTTGAGATTAAGCCCTTGTCAGTTGCATCATTTGTAACTATTTTCTCCCATTTCGTAAGTTGTCTTTTTTTATGATTAAGTCATATTTTAAAGAGTTCAGCTGTATTAAATAATTAAAAGAAATTAAACCAACAGTAAGATACTATTATTTTATCTAATTGTCATAGTTAGAAAGACCCTGCTAGAGGTCACTCCCTTGTGTATGGGTTTAGTTACTAAAAGGAGATACTTGGAGGGACTTTAAGGAGGCTGGTAATATTTTATTTATTGATCTGGGATCTGGTTTGATGTTTTAAAAATTCATCAGGCAATGGGGAGTTATTGTTTACTAGGTACAGAGTTTCACTTTTGCCAGATGAAAAGCATTCCTGAATTGGATGGTTGCATAACAATGTAAATGTAAATGGATTTAATACCAATGAATTGTACACTTAAAAAAGGTAAGATGGTAAATTTTATATTACGTGTATTTTACCACAACTTGTAAAACCCATTGAGCTATATACTTATAATTTGTGCACTTTTCTGTATGTAAGCTATATTTTAATTCTTTAAAAAAATGTGTCATACCTAGGATGGGAACCTGAAGTAGACACACACTGTTGGTGAAAGTGTAACTAATGTCTTTCTGCTAGGCCAGCCAGAAGTATGTATCAAAAGCCAAAACCTTTTTCTTGTGAGCGTTTTTTTAGGTCCACACTTGTGGCATATGGAAGTTCCCAGGCTAGGGGTCGCTGGCTTACACCACAGCTCATGGCAATGCTGGATCCTTAACCCAATGAGCAAGGCTAGGGATCAAACCCACATCCTCATGGATACTAGTCAGGTTCATTACCACTGACCCGAAACGGAAACGCCAAAAGCCATAACCTTGGACTCAGCAAATCCACATTTGAGCATTTCTCCTAAGGAAATAATAAGATGTTTTCAAAGCTGTGTGTAAAAGGATATTTACTGTAATGCTGCTAATAATGCCAAAAACCTCAAAACCACCTAAATGTCCCATAGAAAGGGAATGGTTTATATGGTATAGCCATACAACAAGATATATGATGCCATCGAAAATGCTGTAGGTTAGGAGTTCCCGTTGTGGCGCAGCGGTTAACGAATCCGACTAGGAACCATGAGGTTGCGGGTTCGGTCCCTGCCCTTGCTCAGTGGGTTAACGATCCGGCGTTGCCGTGAGCTGTGGTGTAGGTTGCAGACGAGGCTCGGATCCCCCGTTGCTATGGCTCTGGTGTAGGCCGGTGGCTACAGCTCCGATTCGACCCCTAGCCTGGAAACCTCCATATGCCACGGGAGCGGCCCAAGAAATAGCAACAACAACAACAAAAGACAAAAAAAAAAAAAAGAAGAAAATGCTGTAGGTTAATATTTGCAGGCATGGTAATATATTTATGTTATATTAAGTTAAAAAAGCAGGAAATTAATATGAAAGATTTAAAAAGCAACAAAAAATTGCCAATGGTCATCAATCTTGGGCGATTGGCTTTTAATTTTTTTCCTATTTTGCTTGTCTGTTTTTTAAATTTCTTTTCTTTTCTGGCTGCCCCACTTGGCATATAGAGTTCCCAGGCCAGGGATCATATTTGAGCTGCAGTTGTGAACTTAAACCACAGCTTTAGCAATGCCAGATCCTTAACCCACGGTGCTAGACCAGGGATTAACCTGCATCCCAGCTCTCCCAAGAAGCTGCCAATCCTGTTGCGCCACAGTGGAAACTCCTATTTTTTACATTTCTTTAAGGAACATGCTACGGCCTTTATAGTAATAATAAACTGCAAATTATCTGCAATTAGAAAAAATAGTTTGTCACACAATAGGCACTCAAAAATGCCAGTGCCTATTCCTTCCTTTGGAAAAGTAATCACTCACTGGCCTCTTATTATGTATATTAGTCAGGGTTCTTCAGAGAAACAGAATATATATATTCACACACACAAGCACACACACACATACAGAGAGAAAGAGAGGGAGAGATTTTAAGAAATTGGCTTATGCGATTATGGAGGCTGACCAGTCCAAAATGTGCAAGATGGGTCAGCGATCTGGAGACCAAAGCAAGAGCCAATATTGCAGTTCAACTTCAAAGGCTATTGGTTGGTAACATTCTTTCTTTTGGGGGGGGTATGAAGGGGGTACTAGTCTTTGTTCTGTTAAGGGCTTCAACTGAAGAGGCCCACCCAAATTATGGAGAGGGCAATCTGCTTACTCATAAACCACTGTTAATTACATTCAAAAACAACATTCTCACAGAAATATCCAGAATAATGTGTAGCCAAGCAAATACATAAAATTGGTGATTACATCACTGTTCTGTATGGCTTAGCTTCAAACACCTGGTTTGAGGTAGAGACAAAAGACAAAAGACTTAACTCTCTGGGCCAGTTGAGTGTTTCAATGTGATATGGACTTGCTATGTGGGAGCCAGCATGCCCACAAACGTTTAAACTGCTTTTAGTTAAGGTTTTCACAAGCTGCATAAAACCTGGCTGTTTGCCTCACTCTTGGAAGTGTCCACTTTAGGTGTGATCTCATGTGCAGATGGCCAAGATTAGAGCAATTGAAACTGAAGAGGATGGACATTTAGTGCTTGGCAGCAAAGAAATGCACTTCGCCATGTGATTTCTTATTTTTCATCCTAGGAGTTGGAGCCTGCTGTGTCTCCAGGCTGCCCCTGTTCTTCAAGTGAAGCTACAAAGGGAGTTAACTGCGTTGACCTCTCAACTCTGTGCCTCTCTGTGTTTGCAATGGCTTTTCTCCCAAAGTTTGCCTGAATGCCTTCTCTTATTGCTGTTCCTTAACGTTCACTTTACATTTCTATTAGGTGATATTTATTTAAAGCTTATGGAAGAGTTCCCATTGTGGCATGGTGGCTTAAGGATCTGCCTTGTCTCTGTAGTGGTGAGGGTTAGATCCCTGGCCTCGCTCAGTGAGTTAAGGATCTGGTGTTGCCATGAGCTGTGGTATAGGTCACAGACTTGGCTCAGATCCTGAGCTGCTGTGGTTGTGGTGTAGGCCAGCGGCTGCAGCTCTGATTCAACCCCTAGCATGGGAACTTCCATATGCTGCAGGTGCATCCCTAAAAAGCAAAAACAAATAAATAAATAATAATACAATGTTGTGTTAGCTTCAGATGTATAGTACTGTGATTCAGGTATGTATATTCTCTTTCAGATTATTTTCCTTTATTGGTTATTACAAAAATATTATGTGTCCATGTGCTATGAAGTAGGTCCTTGTTGGTTACATATTTTATATATAGTAGTGTATATATGTTAATACCAAACTCCTAATTTATGCCTCTCCTTTCCCCTTTGGTAACCATAAATTTGTCTTCTATATATATGAGTCTATTTCTGTTTCACTAATAAGTTCATTTGCATCTTTTTCTTTTTAGATTCCACATGTAAATGATATCACATGATATTTGTCTTTCTCTCTCTGACTTACTTCACTTAGCATGATAATCTCTGAGTCCATCCATGTTGCTGTAAATGGCATTATTTCATTATTTTTTATGGCTGAGTAATATTCTGTTTTATACACACACATACCACATTTTCTATTTTTTTTGTCTTTTTTTTATTGATGCCACACCTAATAATGCCGACCTCCATATCAGGCTAGGGGTAGAATTGGAGCTGTAGCTGCTGGTCTATGCCACAGCCACAGCAACAGAGGATCTGAGCCACACTTTTGACCTATACCACACCTCATGGCAATGCTGAATCCTTAACCCACTGGGCAAGGCCAGGGATTGAACCTGGGTCCTCATGGATGCTAGTTGGGTTCGTTAACTGCTGAGCCACTCCAGGAACTCCTCAGGAAAGCAGTTTTAAAAAATTGACTTTTGGGTATACATCCAAAAGAACTGAAAGGACTCAAAGAGATATGTGTGGATCCATATACATAGTGGTATTCTTCAACACAGTTGAAAAGAGGAAGCAATACAAGTGCCCATCAAGAGATGAATGGATAACAAAATGTAGTTTATACACATAATGGTACATTATTCAGCTTCTAAAAATGAAGGAAGGAGTTCCCTGGTGGCCTATTTGTTAAAGACTTGGCATTGTCACTGCTGTGTCTCCAGTTTCTGTTGTGGCGTGTGTTTGATCCCTGGCTTGAGAATTTCCACATGCCATGGGCAAGGCCAAAAATAAATAAATAAATATAAAAATAAAAGGGAAGAAAATTTTGATATAACATAGATGAACCTCGAAGACTTTATGCTCAATTATATAGGCAGGAGAGAGGAAGATAAATACTGTATGATTCTACCTATATGAGGTATCTAAAGTAGTCCAATTCATAGAAACAGAAAGTAGAATGGTCATTGCCAGATGCTGGGGGAGGAGGAAATAGCTATCATTTAATAGGTAGAGAGTTTCCATGTTGTAAGATGAAAAAGTTCTGGTGATTGAGTATACAACAAGGTGAATATACTTAATATTATTGAACTATACACTTAAAATCGGTTAAGATGGTAAATTTTTTTTCTTTTTAGGGCCTCACTTGTGGCATTTGTAAGTTCCCAGGCTAGGGGTCTAATCAGAGCTGCTGCTGACAACCTATGCCAGATCCTTAACCCACTGAGCAAGGCCAAGGATGGAACCTGAATCCTCATGGTTACTCATTGGGTTTGTTACCGCTGAGCCACAAAGGGAAATCCTAAAATGGTAAATTTTTAATGTGTATTTTATCGCAATTAAAAATTTTAAGTAAAAAAGTTTTTTTAAAACTTTGAGAGGAGTTCCCGTCGTGGCGCAGTGGTTAACGAATCCGACTAGGAACCATGAGGTTGCGGGTTCGGTCCCTGCCCTTGCTCAGTGGGTTAACGATCCGGCGTTGCCGTGAGCTGTGGTGTAGGTTGCAGACGTGGCTCAGATCCCGCGTTGCTGTGGCTCTGGCTTAAGCCGGTGGCTACAGCTCCGATTCGACCCATCGCCTGGGAACCTCCATATGCCGCGGGAGCGGCCCAAAGAAATAGCAAAAAGAAAAAAAAAAGAAAAAAAAACTTTGAGAAATTTCAAGTAAAAATCCAGCTGCTGAGTTTTCAATTTGAATATCTGGAAATTCTTGGCTGACTTTCCCTCATAGCCTAAATTTCCTTGAGTTAAGCAGTGACTCTTCATACTTTTGAGTGGGCATGAACTTTCTATTATTCTATGTGCTTTATTCCACTCATTTACAGCAACTACTACCCTCTGAAGGTATTTGCATTTGCATTTGGTATTTTGTTCTAAGGTATCTCACAGCCACTCTGTTTTTTCCATACCCTGCACTACATCCCAAGATAGTAATAAAGGTACATCGGATGGCCTACATGTCTCTCAGGATCCTTCTCTCATTAGCTATGGTATTGGGCTGGTCACTTAACCTCTAAGAATGCTTCCTCTTCTGTAAAATAATGTGGAAAAAATGTCGTCCACCCAACATGCAAGATAAATAAGGAGTATGAAAATAATCTGGTAGTTTCTGTTGTGGCTCGGCAAGTTAAGAATCTGACTAGTATCCATGAGGATGCAGGTTCAATCCCTGGCCTCACTCAGTGAGCTAAGGATCTGGTGTTGCTGTGAGCTGTGGTGTAGGTTGCAGACGTGGCTCAGACCTGGCATTGCTATGGCTACAGCTCTGATCGGACCCCTGGCCAGGCAGCTTCCATATGCCATGCGTGTGGCCCTAAAAAAAAACAAAAACAAACAAACAAAAAAAAAGGAAAATAATCTTGTAAATAAAACATTGCTGTTGCTATGGGAAGATAAGATAATATTTGTTCTAAACCTGCCATCTAATATATACTGGATGTTTTGTTGTTTATTACAACATTATTTTTTCATTTATTTCAGTTCTTTACTATTTTAATCAGGATTTTGAGGAAACTTTTAATTATTTAATTTAAGAAATAAGTAATACATTTACATTATTAAAAGTTTTTTAGGAGTTTCCTGGTTGTTCAGCCGGTTAAGGATCCATTGTTGTCACTACTGTGGCCCAGGTTCACTCCTGGCTTGGGAACAACTGTATGTACCAGGCATGGCCAAGAAAAAGAACAAAAAATAATTTTTTAAAGGTATGTAAATGAAGATTATTCCTCCTCCATCTTCCTTCTTCCTTCCCTAAATACATAATTACTGTTCATTTTCTGTGTATCTTCGTAGATTTTAAAATGTATATTCAAGCAAATATATATTCTTTTCAGGGGGATGAGTTTTAAATATAATCTTTTAAAACTTTTCTTTTGAAAAATAATTTTTGTATTATTGAAAGCAATGTTGTTATTATCATTGTCGTTATATTAGAAAATAAAAATATCTCATGATTATTTAACTGGCTTACAACAATTATTGCCACTTGCGAGCCTATGTCATTGACATTTTCATCTTGAAATTTCAAAATATCTAACTCATCAGGATTTAAATATGCTCATCTTTATCATATCTTCATTAATCCTGAATTTTACCTTCTTTGATGGGACCTGAAGAACAAGGTTTATAGAAGAAATTGTACAATGATATTTATCTTCCTTCACAGAAAGAAACCAATAACTATGACAACTCTACAGAATGCATTTCCCAGGGATTAAATGTTGATGGATGGCTGGAGCACTGGCTTCTAATGATGACTTGACCCCATGATGCATGATTCACTCTTTTTAACCCACCTTATCCTCCACTTTCTGGCCTTTATCCACTCTTTCGGCCTCATTTCCATTGTTTGTGCTATTTTGGAGACAGAGATCTTTGATGTTGTGTTGTTCATTTGATCTTTCCAATATATTTGGAATATATGATGCTTTACTATTTTTAATATGCTTTAATGATTCCCATCTTAAAAAAAAAAATCTCTTTACCCACATTCTCCTCCATTTACCACTCTATTTCTTCTTTTTCTTTCTTTTTCTTTTTTCTTTTGGCCATGCCAACAGTATGTCGAAGTTCCCCAGGTTAGGGATTGAACCAGCCCTACAGTAGCAACCTGGACCGTTGCAGTGACAAGGCCACATCCTTAACTCACTGTGCCACAAGAGAACTCCTACTACTCTGTTTCCTTAATCATCACAACATAACTTCTTAAAATATTTGTTCAGGAGTTTCTGCTGTGGTGCAGTTGGTTAGAATCTGACTGCAGCAGCTCATAGTGCTGCAGAGGTGCAGGTTCAATCCCTGGTCTGGCACAGTGGATTAAAGGATCTGATGTTGCTGCAGCTGTAGCATAGGTCACAGCTGCAGCGTGGATTCAATCCCTGGCCTGGGAACTTCCATATGCCGAGGGTGCAGCCATTAAAAAGAAATCATTCATATCTATTGTCTTCTTTATGTTTTATTATTCACCTCCTATTGTCTCTATGGTCCACTTCAATCATGATTCTGTCCATACCAATTCTATTGAAATGCCACTAGTCCAGATCACCAATGAGCTTCCAATCCAATAGTCAATTATTGGGCCTCATTGTGCTTGTCTCCTCAGTAACATTTGACAAACGGGTAATTGATCTTCTCTTCTGAAACATTCTTTATTTGGTTACTAAGATAACACTCTCTCCTGGTTTTCTCCTAGTTAATGACCTTCTTTTTCTTCCTGAGTTATAAATATTAGAGGGCTTCAGGACCCAGTTTAATTTATATTTTCTGGGTAATGGTCTGATGATGTGTACTGATAACTTCCACATTTCTCTCTATAACTGTGTTATCTCTCTTGAGCTTCTGATGCTAATGTACAGCTGCTCATTTGACGTTTCCACCTGGGCATCTAAGGGATACCTCATGTCCAAGACATTCTTTGCCCTACTTCCTCAAATATCCTGCTCTACTCTTCTCCATTTCGGAAAATGAGCAACACCATTTATCTAGTTGTTCAGCCTGAAAAGCTAAGAATTATCATTAAGTCTTTTTTTTTTCTTGCCTCCAGTATCCGATTCACCAGCAGCAGTGTGGGTGGTATAGTGGTGAGCACAGCTGCCTTCTAATTCATCAGCAGCAATGCTACTGGCTAGACCTCCAAAACATATCTTGAATCTAAGTACTTCTCACTATCTCCATTGTCAATGCTCTGGGTTAAACCATTGCCATCTGTCACCTGGACTATCACAAAGTCCTTTAACTAATGTCTCCTTTTGCCCCATTATGGTTCTTTCTACACATGGTATCTGCAGGGTCCACATTACATTTTTTTTTTTAAAGTTCTCCAATGGCTTTCCCTCATACAAAGGAAAAACATTTAAAATCCTTACCATGGCCTCTACTTCTCTGACTTCATCCCCTACCCATCTCTCACTGGGTTCTAGTAACCCTGGCAACTTTCTGTTTTGAACACTTCAAGTTTGTTTCTGCTGAGCGGATCAACACTAGCTAATCCTTCTGCCTAAAATGCTCTGCCCAGACATTTGCATGTACTCATTTCTTTCTCATTATTTAAGTCACAGCTCAGATATCACCTCCTCAGAAAAATATTCTGACTACCATGTCTAAATTAGCCCTTTCTGGAGTTCCCTGGTGGCTCAGCCAGTTAAGGGTCCATTGTTGTCACTGCTATTTCTCTGGTTACTGCTATGGTGTGGGTTTGATCCCTGGCCTAGGGAACCGCAGCATGCCTTGGACACAGCCAAAAAAAGGGCAGCACTTTCTAGACTATAACATCGACAGAGTTAATTATAAACCTCCTTTTCTATTGTACATTAGAAATTGACATAGGAGAGTTCCTATTGTGGTGCAGTGGAAATGAATCTGACTAGGAACCATGAGGTTGCAAGTTTGATCCCTGACCTTGCTGAGTGGGTTAAGGATTTGGCATTGCTGTGAGCTGTGGTGTAGGTTGCAGATGCAGCTCGGACCCTGCGTTGCTATGGCTGTGGCATAGGCCAGCAGTGTCGTAGCTCTGATTCAACCCCTTGCCTGGGAACCTCCATATGCCGTGGGTACAGCCTTAAAAAGCAAAAAAAAAAAAAAAAAAGAAAGAAATTCACATGGGTTTATTGTTATCATTTATTTAAAAAAATGCAGATAAATCAATGAAACTAGAACACACCCTCACACCATGCACGAAAATAAACTCAAAATGGCTGAAAGACTTAAATATAAGACAAGACACCATCAAACTCCTGGAAGAGAACATAGGCAAAACATTCTCTGACATCAACCTTATGAAGATTTTCTCAGGTCAGTCTCCCAAACCAACAGAAATAAGAGCAAAAATAAGCCAATGGGACCTAATCAAACTGAAAAGCTTTTGCACAGCAAAGGAAACCAAAAAGAAAACAAAAAGACAACTTACAGAATGGGAGAAAATAGTTTCAAATGATGCAACCGACAAGGGCATAATCTCTAGAATATACAAGCATCTTATACAACTCAACAGCAAAAAAGGCAACAACCCAATGGAAAAATGGGCAAAATACCTGAACAGACATTTTTCCAAGGAAGATGTACAGATGACCAACAAGCACATGAAAAAATGCTCAACATTTCTGATTATTAGAGAAATGCAAATCAAAACTACCATGAGATACCACCTCACACAGTCAGAATGGCCATCATTAATAAATCCACAAATAACACATGCTGGAGGGGGTATGGAGAAAAGGGAACCCTCCTGCACTGTTGGTGGGAATGTAAGCTGGTACAACCACTATGGAGATCAGTATGGAGAAAACTTAGAAATCTATACATAGAACTACCATATGACCCAGCAATCCCACTCTTGGGCATATATTTGGACAAAACTTTCCTTAAAAAAGACACATGCACCCGCATGTTCATTGAAGCTCTATTCACAATAGCCAAGACATGGAAACAACCCAAATGTCCATCGACAGACGAATTGGATTAGGAAGATGTGGTATATATACCCAATGGAATATTACTCAGCCATAAAAAAGGACATAATGCCATTTTCAGCAACCTGGATGGAACCAGAGACTCTCATACTTAGTGAAGTAAGTCAGAAAGAGAAAGACAAATACCACATGATATCACTTATATCTGGACTCTAATATAGGGCACAAATGAACCTTTCCACAGAAAAGAAAATCATGGACTTGGAGAATAGACTTGTGGTTGCCAAGGGAGAGGGGGAGGGAGTGAGGTGGTTGGGGAGCTTGGGGTTAATAGATACAAACTATTGCCTTTGGAATGGATTAGCAATGAGGTCCTGCTGTGTAGCACTGGGAACTATGTCTAGTCACTTATGATGGAGCAAGATGATGTGTGAAAATAGAATGTGTACATGTATGTGTAACTGGGTCACCATGCTGTACAGTAGAAAAAAAATCTTATTGGGGAAATAACTGTTAAAAAAAAAAAGCCACTGAATGGACATGTAATAAAAAAAAAAATGCAGAGAAAAATGACAATGAAAAGTTCCAAAGGCAAAAGAGATACTGATGAAGATCATGGATTTTGACAAATCCTTCTTCCATACTTTTGATGTCTACTTTCATTTGTGATAGGAAATTTCTTTTTCTTTCTTTCTTTCTTTTTCTTTCCTTCTTTCTTTCTTTCTTTTTCTTTCTTTCTTTCTTTCTTTCTTTCTTTCTTTCTTTCTTTCTTTCTTTCTTTCTTTCTTTCTCTCTCTCTCTCTCTCTCTCTCTCTTTCTTTCTTTCTTTCTTTCTTTCTTTCTTTCTTTCTTTCTTTCTCTTTTAAATTACTCAAATGAATTGATCACATCTGTAGTTGTATAATGATCATAACAATCTGATTTCACAGGATTTCCATCCCACAGCCCAAGCACATCCCCCCACCCCCCAAACTGTCTCCTCCGGAGACCATAAGTTTTTCAATGTCTGTGAGTCAGCATCTGTTCTGCAAAGAAGTTCAGTCTGTCCTTTTTTCAGATTCCACATGTCAGTGAAAGCACTGGATGTTGGTGTCTCATTGTATGGCTGACTTCACTTAGCATGATAGTTTTTAGGTCCATCCATGTTGCTAAAAATGCTAGTATTTCATTCTTTTTAATGGCTGAATAATATTCCATTGTGTATATGTACCACATCTTGTTGATCCACTCCTCTGTCGATGGACATTTAGGTTGTTCCCATGTTTTGGCTATTGTAAATAGTGCTGCATGTGATAGGAAATTTCTTTCCGAGCAAGAAATGTCAGTTGTTTCTGCTTTCTATCATGAAAAAAACAGTTATCATAGGTTGAAGGTTGAAATAACAATTTTTATTTTTATTTATTTTTAAATTTTTTGTCTTTTTGTCTTTTATAGGGCCGCACCCAAGGCACATGGAGGTTCCCAGGCTAGGGGTCTAATCAGAGCTGTAGCCACCAGCCTATGCCAGATCCACAGCAACAAAGGATCTGAGCTGCATCTGCAACCTACACCACAGCTCACGGCAATGCCAGAACCTTAACCTACTCAGCAAGGCCAGGGATCAAACCTGCAGCCTCATGGTTTCTAGTCGGATTCATTAACCACTGTGCCACAACAGGAACTTCAGATTTTAGTTTCTTGAAGTATGAATTTGAGTGGAGACAAAGTTAATAAGTTCAACTTGAAATATACGTGTAACAAATGGAATCTACAAAGACTAGGTATCCCTCCTCAGTGCTCTCTGCCATACTATGCCTACTTCTCTCATATCATCTAGGGTTTTGTTTTTGTTTTTGTTTTTGTTTTTTTGTCTTTTTAGGGCCACACCTGTGGCATATGGAAGTTCCCAGGCTAGGGGTCAAATTGGAGCTGCTTTGGCTGCTGGCCACAGACACAGCAATGCCAGATCCAAGCCTTGTCTGTGAACTACAATACAGCTCATGGCAACACCAGACCCTTAACCCACTGAGCAAGGCTGGAGATTGAACCTACATCCTCATGGACACTAATCAGGTTCATTACCACTGAGCCATGACTTGAACTCCCTCATCTAGCTTAATTGTCTAATTGTACGTCCATTTCAGTCATTATCTTATTTATGTCAGCACCTCTAATTTCTGGCACGTGTCAGGCTTATAAATAAGTAAATTATGTTAAATCACCATGCAGTGCATATGAAGTTCTAGAGCTCAGAGTAAGGTCTGGATTGAACATGTCAATAGAGACAGCCAGTGAATCATGTGATGAATGAAATTCCAGCAGGGAATTTTGTGCATAATGGCCTGGTGCATAAAAAGGAGATAAGCATTATTTTCTCCATTTTTTTTTTGTCTTTTTGCTATTTCTTGGGCCGCTCCCGCGGCATATGGAGGTTCCCAGGCCAGGGGTCCAATCGGAGCTGTAGCCACCAGCCTACGCCAGAGCCACAGCAATGCGGGATCCGAGCCGTGTCTGCAACCTACACCACAGCTCACGGCAACGCCGGATCGTTAACCCACTGAGCAAGGGCAGGGACCGAACCCGCAACCTCATGGTTCCTAGTCGGATTCGTTAACCACTGCGCCACGACGGGAACTCCTATTTTCTCCATTTTTAAGATAAGAAAAACAAGAGTTATTCTTTGACAAAAGAATCCATCTTCCCCAGTTTTTGCAGCTAATTAAAATACTTTAGAGTTCCCGTCATGGCATGGTGGAAATGAATCCAACTAGGAACCATGAGGTTGCAGGTTCGATCACTGACCTTGCTCAGTAGATTAAAGATCTGGTGTTGCCATGAGTTGTGGTGTAGGTCACAGATGCGGCTCGGATCTGGTGTTGCTGTGGCTGTGGTATAGGCCGGCAGCTGTAGCTCCAATTAGGCCCCTAGCCTGGGAACCTCTATATGCTGCAGGTATGGCCCTAAAAAGCAAAGCCAAACAAAACAAAACAAAAAACAAAAACACTTTGGTTCAAATAAAAGCTGTAGACCAGACTTCTGGGTCTTCACTACTCAAGGGGCAATGGCAAATTGGAGGATCAACTTTTTTTCATCCTTCTCTCCATTCGCATTGACACAATGGCAAATACTTAAAACGGTGAGATTAAATTGCTACATCTCAGTCACATTATAGAATAAAATAAATCTAAAATTGGGAATAATTAATCAGGCATTTAACTTAGGGATGGCATACAGTGTTGGGTATACTAGCTTCCCTCCACCCCTCATCTGTGGCACATATCACTAATCAATTATTAAACCTAAATGTGGCTCAGCAGATGTTTTTGCCACAATGGTCCCAACAACCTTTACTTAGTAATTGGAGCTGCCAATGAGGCCCTACCCAAGATAATCTAATCACCTTACATTCTAACACTGAGGCCCATAAAAGTAATGAGACTGGTCCAAGGTTACTCAATGGCTGACAGAAGGCTTATTTTGTATAATGTAAAAATCTGCTGTCTTATGAACCCTCAATCAATTGACTATGCCCCAGCTCCTGGTAAGGGCTCTTAAGAGTCTATACAGAGTAGATCTTTTCTATTTGGGAAGACAGTTTCCTGTGGCATCAAGAAACTCAAAGGAGCAGCTAGGGACAGACAGCATTACATTACTGTTCCTCCACCTATTACAGTGAGGGCAGGGGATAGAGAGGAGGAAAATTAAGATTCTTCTGTAAACCTTAAAAATGTTGATTTTTTTTTTTTTTGGTCTTTTTGTCTTTTTAGGGCTGCATCCAAGGCATATGGAGGTTCCCAGGCTAAGGGTCCAATCGGAGCTACAGCTGCTGGCCTTCACCACAGCTGTGGCAATGCAGGATCCAAGCCACATCTGCAGCCTATATCACAGCCCATGGCAACATCAGATCCTTAACCCACTGAGCAAGGCCAGGGATAGAACCCTCGCCTCCATGGATACTAGTTGGGTTCATTAACCACTGAGCCATGATGGGAACTCCCTAACTGTTGAATTCTTGAAACTATCCCACCAGGTAGCAGGGAAAGAAAGAAAGTGTCCCTCTACAAATGGCAGTCCACAAGAGAGGCACCCAGCTCCCTCTAGACTTGTTCAGGTTCCCACAACCAGTGTTTAAAAGTTCTTCAGAGGAGTTCCCATCGTGGCTCAGCGGAAACGAATCCGAATAGGAACCATGAGGTTGTGGGTTTGATTCCTGGCCTCGCTCAATGGGTTAAGGATCAGATATCGCCATGAGCTATGCTGTAGGTCACAGATGCTGCTTGGATATGGCATTGCTGAAGCTGTGGTGTAGGCTGGCAGCCGCAGCTCTGATTCAGCCCCTAGCCTGAGAACTTCCATGTGCCGCAGGTGTGGCCCTAATAAGACGCCCCCCCCCAAAAAAAAAGTTCCCTAGTGGCCTAGCAGTTAAAGGAGGATCTAGCCTTGTCATTGCTACAGTTTAGCTGGCTGCTGTGGCACGAGTTCAATCCCTGGCCTGGGAACTTCCATGGGCTGGATGTTGTGAGTGCCACAAAAAAAAAAAAAAGAAAAAAAAAGTTCTTTAGAAACTGAATAACTAGAGTAGCCCTACTCCACTCACTTTTTATGCCAGCAACCTGCTTTGCTTTCTTCTTACCATTCTTAGAGTTTATCTAATATATCTAAGCGTCCAATTTTGTTTAAGACATATTTGAATCTAATGGATAGAATTCCTTTAGGCAATAACCTCCCTCTGGAAGGAATACCAAGTCTTTCCCACAGCCTCTCTCTACTTCTGCGCATGTCCCAAAGATAACGTTAGTGTGTAGGAAGCATAATCTTGTTGAGGAAGCCTGAGACCTTAGATCCATTTAGTGTTCCTGTACTGCTCTCTGACTTCTCTGGATGCTCAGCAACCTGTCCGTCAGAGAGTGGGATATCTTGTAGGCTTGCCCTCCCTAGGCTTGCTAAGAGCCTTGAGGCAAACCACAGTTCTTCCTGAGGTCTGGCTGTTACTACTTTTTGGTTCCAGCTCAGTAAGATCTTTGGAGCTATCCCCCACCCCCCTACCCCCAATACTTGGCCAGCCAGTTCTCTTGGCTGCCTTCCTTATTCCTTCACAGGGTATGTGGGAACTTCTGGATATATCTGATATCACACGGGAGGAAAGGGTTGCTCACTTGCAGAGCTCCTTCAAGATCCTAGATCTAATTTTGTGTTCTGTTTCTTTAAAAACTTCTTCCCCACCCCTATCTCAAGACCCACGAAACGTGGATTTACCTCTGGAAAAAAAGATACTCTGAGGAGGCTAAATGCAGGTCTTCACTCTCTTCCCAACTATACCAGGCCATCACCTTTTACTCATAGGTGGCTGTTTGCTTGTTGCTGTGGGCAGAGTTGGCAAAGCATCTCTATTTGGAACTCCTAGCAGAAGCAAAGCAAGAATGCTTTCTATTTTGAAGACCTGGAGCAGGAAGACAGAGGCATATATCTTTCAATCATTGCCTCTCATATCTCTTCCTTCTTCCCTCTACCCTTTAATTAAGAGTCAGGCTATTCTTTTACTTTTCTATGTCACAGCTTCATGGCTGAACTGTTCGAGATGGAGTATCTCCCCTGGAGTGTGAGAGAATACGAGATTCTTACTATGTGCTGAACTTCATAGGTTAAACAGAATTAAGGAAATTTAGCAAATTATTTCTCTCTCCACTAAAGCTAATCTACTCTCCTGATAAGGGAAATAAGTCTCAGAGCTACACTTCAGACAACAGTCTATAATGACATAATTTAAAGAAAATGAAAATGAATCAGTTTGATATTCACCAAATATTACACCATTATAATCTGCTTTTTTTTTTTTTTTGACTGTACCCAAAGCATGCGCAAGTTCCAGGACCAGGAATCAAATCTGTGGCACAGCAGCCACCCAAGCAGCAGCAGTAATAACGCCAGATCCTTAACCTGCTGCAGCACAAGAGAACTCCTATTCTACTTTTTAAAGAGAAGTCATAAAACTGTATTTATATGTGAAATAACCCATTTTAAACGTTGGAATGTAATAAATTTTTTAAAATTAAAAAATTTTAAAATGTATAAAATAATATGTTCTTTAGGTGTTAGGAGCCAAAAGTATTCTAAGAGATTTAGAGATGTTAACTAATTCTCCCAACAGTTTATTTTACAGATGAGGAAACTGAGGCAAAGAGCAAGCAACTTGACCAAGCTGTACATGGTGCAAACCAAATACATGGCTGTGGGAAGGATTTGTCTGCAAGGCCACCAATTTGCAACCTCCAGTTTATGATATATTTGCATAGGCTAGAAAGAAAAAGGCTTTGAACTATGGTTTGGCTTCTCTGTGGAAGGATTTTGGACTGTCATGTAACCTCTACAAATCCTTGTATAAAATTCAGACAATGTGAGTAACCTTGCAGTGTTCACTAAATATTAGTTTTCTCTTTTCTCCTTCCCCTGCATAGATGATTGCTCTGAACATGCATGGTATGCTTGTATATTATCTGGAATGCACAAATCCTGACTATTGTTCAAGACCCAACACATTCCCAATACCTCGAGAAACAGTCTGATATAGGAGACAGCCCTAGGCTGTCTGTTCCAGTCCTGACATTGTTCCTAATCCTTTGTGTGATCTCAAGCAAGTCGCATTTTCTGGGCCTCAGTTGTTCCATATTTAAATGTGGAGCTGGATGAAGTTAATGGCTTCAAACTGTGTTCTAATAAACACAATACTTCTCTAACAGTGGGAGCAGACCTAAAAGTCAGAGAACAGTGAGGGCAAGGGGAAGCTGGGTGAAAAAGCTTATGGGTTCCTTATTTCCACTTCAAATTTAGCAACTCCATTTTAAGCTACCACATTTTTTTTTTTTAGATGGGAGTATTCCACTTGCCAATAAAACAAGTGGGAATGACTAGACCTTTCATGTACCAATATTCTCCGGAACTATCTTTTTTTGGCTTCTCTTTTTAATTCTTTCTTGTCCTTAACATAGAGCTAAAGACTGACATGTCTTTTAGATTCGGGCTGAAATAACACTTTTCTGAGTGTCTTTCTCTCCTCTTTCCTACCCAGAAATGTAATTAAAGATGAACAAGAGTAAGCAAAGACTAGCATGGAAACTTTTAGCAATCTCACAGATAGTTTTCAGCAAAACGTGATGGATTACGAAACTTAGATTCAAAACATCTACCAAGTAACATATAAAAGTTAAAGTTGACACACAAAAGTTACATCTCATTATCCTGTAATTTTAGGAGTTGCTCATTTGCATTTGAATGTTTCTTGTTATGGTGAATGACTTTCAGGAAGCAACTTCTTTGCATTTCTTTCTTATATGATTGCCTCTAAGCTATCTTTATGAACTCCTTTAGGGCAATTTTTTTCTACCTGAGGCTGGGGCAATGGAATGGATGAAGAGGATTGGATCAAGCCCTAATTTTCTTCAGCCATCCTCAGCTTTGGCTTCAGGATAGACCCAAATCTACTTCCCAATTTTCTTAGAGAACAAGATGCTCATCCTTTAAGTCAGATTCTCAAAGCTCTTTCAGTGGAGGTGAACGAGGACAAGCAATGTTTGCAAATCACGCATCTTCAGAGGATAATTACAACTTCTTGAAATATCATTAACCTTCATTTTTAATCTTCTAGATTAAAATGAATTAATTAATCTCTTGCTTCAAAGACAGCCTGATGCATTGAAAAGCCTAGAGGGCTGTGATTCAAGTCTTGATCCTAATTTGACACCAGCCTCTAGATGCTTTGGGGTAAATTACTTCCCTTGACCAGGCTGCGGTTTTACCATCGGGAGTATCAAAGTAGATGGTTCCTAAGATCCTTCTCGATTTAGATATTCAAAGGATGAATAACTATTGAAGAAATCATCTCCAGTTGTTGGTTCAGTCTTCAAAATCACCAAAGGATTTGCTTTTGAGGTTAGGCTATCAGAGTTGGCCCTTAATATTCTACGCTCTGTGCTTCAATTCAGATCAGGCGGCCTAAAGGCGAGAAACCTGGATCTTCTTGAGATAACTGGCTTGTACTCTCATTGCTTGGGATTCTTCAGATTCAGAGGTCCACTGTGAACTTGGGCTCACCATCATTTCCCCTTTACAATGGTATTTCTGCAGTCAGGTGTAAGATGGTGATCTAGACCTCTCACTGACATTTCACCCAATACTCCAGATAGCCCTTTCACTAATTTCTTTCATTCCTCCTTCATCACTGCGTCATGGTCCCTTTAAGGAAGCGGCCATAGTTGAGTGGTGGGAGCAGCTGCTGGCAGCAAAGAGACTTGCAGGACTTGGCCTACCCTAGGCCACTCAACGCGCACGCTCAGGACCGGGGGCTTGGTGGGAAAGGAAGGAGGGGCTTAGGGTGCGCCTGCGCATCGAGGGCGCGCGCAAGGGGCTGGTTTGGTGATCCCTTTAAGAAACCGCAGGCGGAGGAATTTCTCTGAGAGAAAATAATCCTACTCACGGGGCCCCTTGGAGGCCATTAACCCCCCGAGTCCCGGGCCCCCCCTTTCCCCGGTAGGCCCTACCGCCTACGCGCGCACCCGTGGGATCTCCAGATCTCCGACCCGGCGCGCGGCATCCGCCCCCTCCCCACTCTCAGATCCAGGCCCGGCCAGGTCCTGGGAAGCTGCCGCGAGGCGGCCGTGCCTGCAGTGTGGGCGGGGGCCGGGGGCCCGAGAGGTTCCGCCGCTATCGCGCTGGGAGCCGCAGCGGTTCCGAGCGGGGCCCAACATGGCGGAGAGAGAGGTGGAGTCCGGCCCCCGAAAGAGGGTAGGTGAGGTGAGGCAGAACTCGGGCGGCGGGGGGCGGGGCGGGGGCCGCGTCCCCGGGCCGGGGCCAGGAATGGGCCAAGCGTAGGCTCGTGGAGGAGTCGCCGAGGCCCGCTTGCGGAAAGGTTGCGGTCAGGACTGGGGCAACCTTGGGTCTGGAGCGCGCTGAGAGTGGTCTTTCGGCAGGTGGGACAAAGATTTGCTGCTGGTTGGGAGGGGGAGGGGCGGGGGCTGTTGTTTGTGTATTTTTAATTTTCCAGCACTGGGGGTGGGTTATCTGGGCCAGGGGAGAAAAGGTGTCAGATACTTAAGTGCATCTTTAGTAAACCAGAGTCTGGAAGTTTAACAGGAGAGAGGTCAGGTGGGGGTGGTGGTGGCGGGAATAAGTCGTGGAGGGGTCTTTTGAGGGATAACTAAGAGGGTTCTTCAGTAATAATATTGCGAATTCATCTTCTTGCCTCCTTTCCCCTCCCCCCCATAACCGTTATCAGGACCAAGGTAGACAGAGGTGGTGTGCTTACCTGAAAAGAAGTGGGGTCGTTGGCATGTCCTGATTGAGGGAAAGATTTTGGCAACTATAAATGTCATGTTCTAGTCTAGCCTCTTTACCAACAATTTAAACGTAGACGGGTATGACAAGTTTTGTCACAACAAGGGTGTACCCAGCCTACCTGCAGAGGTGAAGCCAGTTCTACATAGGAGCTGTTGAGTGCATTTTAAAGTTTGTCTTGAAACTTTTCTCATCTAATTCTGAATGATTTTTTTCAGATGGAGGATAATACTCTGATATTGATTGAGCAGTATTTTTCAGATTTTTCTTTTATCTTCCTGCTCCCCCTTAGTGTTAAGCAATCAGTGCCCTGTCAAGAATCTTCATTTTTGGAGATATCAAAATGACCAAGTTAGTGTTAAGCCAACTGCTTAAAAAATTTACTGCTGAATCTTTACTGAGGATGCCCTTTTTATTTATCATAAAATTCGTATTGGTATTACAGCTAACATTTTGAGGGCTTATTATGCGCCTGGCACTGTGCTTTACAGGAAGAATTAAACTTCACATCCACGATGTAAAACCCATTTTACAGATGAGGAAATGTAGACATAGAGGGGTGAAGTACTTAAGGTCAGATTGTTTGTTAAGCAGGTGAGCTAGGATTTGAATCCACATTTGTCCCCACTACAGCGCTTGTGTTGGCCGCCACAAAGGATGTTTTAAAATGTTTCTCTCAGGAGTTCCCGTCGTGGCTCAGTGGTTAACGAATCTGACTAGGAACCGTGAGGTTGCAGGTTTGATCCCTGGCCTCGCTCAGTGGGTTAAGGATCCAGCGTTGCTGTGAGCAGATGCGGCTCGGGTCCCACATTGCTGTGACTCTGGCATAGGCAGGCAGCTACAGCTCTGATTAGACCCCTAGCCTGGGAACCTCCATATGCTGCGGGAGCGGCCCTAGAAAAGATAAAAAAAAAAAAAAAGTTTCCCTCCTTAAAAAGCTTAACTGATAAATAACCAAGGAAGTGTTAAGTAGTATTTTTTCCACAATTTATTAGGAAAATGTTTTCAAATAGCAAAACTGAAAAAATTTATGGCGTGTCCATAACATCCACCACCTACATTCTACCATTAACATTTTACAATACTTGTATCACATATTTATCCACATCTATTACTTCATCCATTCATCAGTTCTTATTTTAATGCATTTAATTGTAGGATTGAGCAATTAAAATTTAATGTGGATGGCCTTAGAGGTAACATATTAGGTCTTCCTCGTGCTCATAAGACAATTTAAGCAGTGTGATAGTATGTCCAAATAGTTCACTTAGTATAAATATTGGTTATGGATTGCTTATTTATTTATTTATTTTTCCTGCTTTTTTTTTTTTTTTTAGGGCCACACCTGTGGCTTATGGAAGTTCCCAGGTTAGGGGTTGGAGCTGTAGCTGCTGGCCTACTCCACAGCTGCAGCAATGCCAGATCCAGCTGCGTCTGTGACCTACACCACAGCCCACGGCAACCTGGATCCTTAACCCACTGAGCAAGGCCAGGGATCAAATCTGCATCCTCATGGATACTAGTTGTGTTCGTTAATGCTGAGCCGCAATAGGAACTCCCGGAGTGCCTGTGTTTTGAAATTTTAAATTGTTCCTCAAGCTGTGAGCCAGTCTTAAACTGGATCCTCGTTATGCTTGAGTAAAGGCATATGGCATGTGGTCCACCAATTAAATTATATAGAATGAATTATTTTAGGTGTGTAATATTTGTTCAAGGAGGTCTCTGACTCCAATTGCTGTTGTCATTCACTGTATAAGAGAGAATGTTCTAGAAAACACTTATGCACTTTGGTAACAAATTCAGCTAGATTTTTAAATACTTCCTTCTCTTCTAATACACTTAAAAGGTGCCACACTTGGATTCCCATCGTGGCGCAGTGGTTAATGAATCCGACTGGGAACCATGATGTTGCGGTTCGGTCCCTGGCCTTGTTCAGTGGGTTAGGGATCCGGCGTTGCCGTGAGCTGTGGTGTAGGTCGCAGACGCAGCTCGGATCCTGCATTGCTGTGGCTGTGGTGTAGGCCGGCAGCTACAGCTCCGATTCGACCCCTAGCCTGGGAACCTCCATATGCCGCGGGAGCGGCCGTAGGAAAGGCAAAAAGACAAACAAAAAAAGGTGCCACGCTAGTAGCACCTTAAACTTCATTGTTTTTTAACAACACATGCTATACACAGAACTTGTACAGGTTTTCCCCATCATTTTACCAGTTTTATTGTGGAGGAAGGTTACAGTCAGTGACTTTTAGGCTCCATAATCCATTTTGTTTTTGATATTCGGTTAGAATGTTCAGAGTTGTCTTAAATGGTACATGTGCTTTTTTCCCTCATTTTGTTTGTGTGTGTGCTTGTGTGCGTGCGTTGACGTGGATTCCCTTTGTGTGGATTCTATGTATATGCTCCAAGTAGATTAATGGAGACTGTATTCAAACGTACAATATCTTTTAAAATAATAATGTTTGTCTTGAGGTGGTTAAATAGGCCTAGATGATAAGTTTAGATTACTTATTCTAAAATTGCATGGGTGACATGGTATTGTGTTTATGATGCTTACTGCCTTTGACCTTTATAATCATAAATCACAAAAATTGTTGAGTACCTGTACTAGTTGATGAACTATATGTTAGGCATTCTGCTATGGTATATGGTGTTTATGATCATTTAGAATTATATGTTTTGACTCTCCTGTTAAATTGTGAATTCCGTAATGGTAGGGCCATTATATAGCTTTTTTTTCATCTCCCACACCTGTGATCTCCACATAATAGGAACTCAGAAGACTTATTTATTTATTTATTTTTGGTAAGAGAGGTTGTCCTCTTACGTTAGAGATTCTGTGGCTTGTGTACCTGGTTTGTGATTTGGAGATCTTCTGTTAATCTTTCATATTACCCTTTATATATACCAAGTTCTCTTCTGATTCAGATTTAAGGATCTTCTGATTATTCTGGATTATGGTTAGATGGGAGAGTGTGTTTTAAAACCATTGCGTTAACAACCTTAAATTCTTTGTAGGTCTGCCTGGTGTCTTATTTTTATGTTTGTGGGCACTTAGGACAATAGGTGTTAATGACTGATTTTATTGTATTCAGAATGTATCTAAATGCTAGCCCCTCAATCGTAAACATGGGGAAGGTGAATATTTGGGTGGGTCAGCACTATATCTATGTCCGTTTGTCATCTCTGCTGTAGAAAGAACCAAGTTCATATGAAGGCCAGGATTATATCCACAGAGCTCACATTCTCTTACTTTAAAGTCAGGATATTTTTTGAGATGCTATTTATGTGCTTTTTTAAGACTGTAAAATTTTTATTTTCTGAAATAAGTTTTAAAATTCATTAGGTAGGCTTGTAAATAGTGGGATTATTTTATGCATGGCTATTAACAATAAACTGTTACAAAGCATGAGATCTCACTAAATCTGGTGCCCATGTTTTTTTTTTTTTGTGAAATCTCTTTATCTTTTCAAAGTTTACATTCAAGATAATAACTTTTATAAGTGTATGTGTTATTATGTGATCTAATAAGTTGTATCCATTTTTATACTTAACTTTTCTGTGTATTTAGATATGTATGTTTGGTATGCTTAGAAGAAAGAGAAATCATATGTATAAGTAATATGCTTCAGTATTTGTAAAAACAAACTGATCTTTCTCTTCTTTTCGTATATATGTCTATACTTGTTTATGTATGAGCTTGGAGAAAGTTGTGGAGGGCATGTCAGGCCGTTATCCTTGATTACATTTAGCAGGTGGAGTTGAGAAGGAAAGGGAGACTAGGGGAAAACTTTGCAAAATGGAAAATACTCAAGGTATAATGTTAAGTGAAAATGTAATCTATATTGTTACTGTAAATATGTAAAAACTGAACATGCATGTAGACAAGGAATAGAAAATAACATGAACACATGAAAACATTGTGATAGGATTATGGAGAAGTTTTTGTTTTGGATTTGTTATTTTAATATTTTATAATAAAATAATTGCAAAAGGCTGATCCCTCTTAATTCCTTAATGAACTTTTTATCTTTTGTCTTGTTGCTAAAGGTGTTGCTTAAAAACACAGTAGTATCTATCACTAAAAAATATTTGTGGTGCACACGTACACACTGTAAGTCTTCTCCTTTAACAGTGCTTTGGCTCTTTATATAGAGAGCATTTTGAAGAGACCATTCTAGTGTTGACAATGGTCCTGAATTGTGTTCACAGTGCCCATCTTGTAACTAGCAGAGGCTTCTGTAAGTAATGACAGTACTTGATATCTATAAACATTTAAGTTCCAGACATTAGTCTAAATATTTTATATGTGAAATATATATGCTTATTCTTTATTTAAAAATTTTTTAGGGCCACACCTGCAGCATATGGAATTTCCTGGGCCAGCATATGGAATTTCCTGGGCCAGATTGAATCTGCAGCTGCAGCTGTGACCTACACAGGATCTTTTAGCCCATTGCACCAGGCCAGGGATTGCCTCTACAGTGACCCAAAGTGAAGCAGTTGGATTCTTAACCCACTGTGCAATAGCAGGAACTCCTATGTTTTATATTTTTTTAAATCCTTATTAATTCAGTAACTAGTAGTCACTATTACTGTCACTATTTACTATTTTATAAAGAGGAATTGCAACACAGAGCTCAAGATCATGATGTAATAGGCTAAACCATGGTCAAGTGCCACTTGAAGAATTGTATGTGATAAATAGTATAGATTAGAATTCATTATAACAACATGCAGTAATGAAGAAATGTATACATTAATTATTAATATATGATATATGGTAATATATGAAAATAATAGTATGGGTCTGGAATTCATTATTTGTGACTTTTTGTTGTTAAAATAACATTAAGGAGTTCCCCAGGGTTCAGTGGGTTAAGGATCCTGAGTTGCCAGTGCTGTGGCTCTAGTTACAGCTGTGGCGTGGGTTCCATCCCGCGCCCAGGAACTTTCAAGTGCCACAGCCAAAGCAAAAAGAAAAAAGCCAAAACATTGAATTTTTATGAATTTTAAAAAATTTATTTATGTTTTTACAGCCGCACCTGCAGCATATGGAAGTTCCCTGGCTAGGGGCTGAATTGGACCTAGGCCACAGCCGTGGCAACACCAGATCCAAGCTGTATCTGCGACCTACCTCACACTTAGCGGCAAAGCTGGATTCTTAACCCACCTGAATGAGGCCAGGGATCAAACCTGCATCCTCATGGAGGCTGTATTGGGCCGCTGAGCCACAAGGGAAGCTCCAGCATTGAATTACATTTAAATCAAATGGATGTAAATTACTAAATTACTTCTCAGGAGACATTAAGGTAGCTTTTTTTTGGCTGCACCCAAGGTGTGTTGAATATCCTGGGCGAGGGACTGAATTAGAGCCACAGCTGTGACCTATGCCACAGCTGTAGCAACGCCGGATCCTTAACCCACTGTATTGCAGTGGGAACTCCTCAAGTCAACTTTTTACCTAGAATTATATCTTAAGATAACCTTTAAATATGTCTTTGCAACTCAAGTGTTTGTTTATTTTTTGTCTTTTTATGGCCTTACCTGAGGCATGTGGAGGTTCGTAGGCAGGGGTCCAGTCAGAGCTGTAGCCACAGACCTACACCATAGCCACAACAACGCCAGATCTGAGCTGCATCTGTGGCCTATACCACAGCTCATGGCAGTGCTGGATCCTTAATCCACTGAGCAAGTCCAGGGATTGAAGCTGCGTCCTCTTGGTTGCAAGTCAGACTCGTTTCTGCTGGGCCACAACAGGAACTCCCAAGTTTATTTTTAAGGTGTTATTAATTTTAAAGATAAAACTTAGGCCTACTTAGAAAATCATGATTTTATCATATACTAAAAATATAAGTAGATAAATGTAAACTTGCAGTTTTTCTGGATATTTAGAAATTTTTGAGTTCTGTGTTAGGAAACCAACCACATTTTAAAGAAGACTGACATTTCCTTTAAATATTCTGATTATTTTTCCAGGAGTTAACTCTAATTATTTTACCCAAAGAAAAAGAAAGGTGTTAAAACATAGTATTAGGTTGAACCATACAGAATTGCTATTATTTGACCATTGACCTACAAAAATTTGTTTTCATATGCCTCAGCATAACAGTAAGAACATGGGCTTTTCAGAGTCAGGTTATGTAGAGTTTCTGGTATTTATCAATAGTATATCCACACCCACTTTCTTATGCTTAGGGAGTACTTATAATGTTATTTTACTTTCATTCTTACCATCTTTCTGGTTTCATAGAAGCTTGAGCTAGCTGCCTTCCTGCCTTTGACCAAAGATGGTACCTGAGCAAATCTTTTTTGTCCAACATATAGACTACCTGCTAGTCTTTGAGGTCAGGGATTATATGTGTTCATCTTTTTTTACATTTCCCAATATGTCTTATAACATACATACTCACATGTGTGTATATATTGTGTATGTAACATATACTTACATGCATACTACACACTTATAGGTAAAATATTTTTATTATGTCTGATAATTCCATATCAATTTAGAGTATGAAGTATATGGATTGGTACAATGAAAC
Source organism: Phacochoerus africanus (assembly GCF_016906955.1). Classification (NCBI taxonomy): domain Eukaryota; kingdom Metazoa; phylum Chordata; class Mammalia; order Artiodactyla; family Suidae; genus Phacochoerus; species Phacochoerus africanus. Next base: position 91,057,180 of record NC_062551.1, read on the forward strand.
CCCATACTTTTAAAACCCAGGTTTGACAGTTAAACAGTTACCAACATTTTGCCATTCCTGTGTCACCTGACTTCTTTCTTTTTTTGTGGTTGAATTAATTTCAAAGAAATCTCAAGTATCACATCGTTTAATCTGTAAATACTTTGGTATGTATTTCTAACAGGTAAGAATTAAAAACAAAACAAAGCAAACAACCACAATACTATTACACCTAACAAAATTAAGTGTTCCTTAATCCAGTTCAGATTTCTCTGATTTTTTTTTTTTTTTTCTTTTTGGCTGCCCCAGAGACCTAGCTAATCCCATTGGGCTACATCGGAAACTTCACATTTCTCTGATTCTTTAAATGTCTTTCTACAGTTGTTTTGTTGAAGTCACCATCCAAAAAAGGTTTACCATTTCATTTGATTTATGTATGTCTCTTAAGTTTCTGTTAACTTTATTCCTCCTTCCCCCTCCCCCAGTCCTTCCCAGCCGCTGTACTTTTTCTTGTGCTATTTATTTGTTGGAAAAACTCTCTCATTTGTCCAAGAGAATTTTCCACATTCTGGTTTTGGCTGATTGAATTCTGTGGTATTTAACATGTTCAGTTACCCTTTACATTTCTCACAAAATAGATATAGTGCGGTCATTATTTTGGCGGAAACTTTTGAATTACCTGGAGAGTTTTTAAATACCCTGATTCTCAGATCAGTTAAGTGGGTTGTAAGTATCAGTATTTTTTTTTTGCCTTTTATTTTTAGGGCCGCATCCTCAGCGTATGGAGGTTCCCAGCCTAGGGGTCTAACCTGAGCCTGTGCCACAGCCACAACCATGCCAGGTCTGAGCTGCTTCTGTGACCTACACCACAGCTCACAGCAATGCCGGATCCTTAACCCACTGAGCGAGGCCAGGGATCAAACCTGTCCTCATGGATACTAGTCGGGTTCGCTAACTGCTGAGCCATGATGGGAACTCCAGGTATTAGTATTTTAAAAATTTCCCAGGTGACTTTAGTCTGCAGCCAAGGTTGAGAACTTGAATTGGTAAAGCTTTATGAGATTTAGGTTCAGTTTATTTGGGAAGAAAAATTCATAAATAGAGTGATTGTATAATTTATTTCCAATCAGACAATTTTAAGAATGAAAAGGTTGCTATTTAAGAATTACATTGGGGCAATAGCCATGAACTGGGACTGTCCTGGACTAATTAGGATGTATAGTCACTCTATTAAATGATGCTGTGAATTCTTATTGCATTATTTCAGGATATGTACTTTTTTTTTTTTTTTTTTTTGGTATTTTAGGGATGCACCTGTGTCATGTGGAAGTTCCCAGGCTAGGTGTCGACTCTGAGCTGCAGCTGCCAGCCTATTCCACAGCCACAGCAACTTGGGATCCAAGCCTCATCTATGACCTACACCACAGCTCACGGCAACGCCGGATCGTTAACCCACTGAGCAAGGGCAGGGACCGAACCCACAACCTCATGGTTCCTAGTCGGATTCGTTAACCACTGCGCCACGACGGGAACTCCTTTTTCTGGTATTTTAGGGATGCACCTGTGTCATGTGGAAGTTCCCAGGCTAGGGGTCGACTCTGAGCTGCAGCTGCCAGCCTACTCCACAGCCACAGCAACTTGGGATCCAAGCCTCATCTATGACCTACACCACCGCTCACTGCTACACTGGATCCTTAACCCACTGAGCAAGGCCAAGGATTGAACCCACGTCTTCATGGATACTAATCAGGTTTGTTACTGCTAAGCCACGATGGGACTCTGAGATACTAAAATTGATCAGTTTATGGTCTGTTAGCAGGATCCAAACATAGCTTCTTCTTTTCACCTAATGCATTTATCAGCCATTGATGATTGTTGCCTTGATCCATTATTTTTTTGGAAAAATGATTTTCTGTCATTTCTCCTATATTCACTGGAATTCTTTCAAATCATCAATTGTTTGAGGAGTTCCCATCGTGGCTCAGTGGTTAACGAATCCAACTAAGAATCATGAGGTTACGGGTTCAATCCCTGGTCTTGCTCAGTGGGTTAAAGGATCTGGCATTGCCATGAGCTGTGGTGTAGGTTAAAGACGAGGCTCGGATCCTGCGTTGCTATGGCTCTGACGTAGGCCGGTTGCTACAGTTCCAATTAGACCCCTAGCCTGGGAACCTCCATATGCTGTTGGTTCAGCCCTAAAAAGACACACACACACACACACACACACACACACACACAAAATCAATTATTTGATTACTTCGTAATATCATTTGTACAGGAAAAACTGACTAAATTCTTATTTTTTTTCTTTTTTACTTAGCAATTTTCAAAAGAATGAATTGATCCCTTAGCAAATCCCAGTGGTGAGGTTTGGGAGAGGATATCATTGTAAACTCATGGATTTTAATATAGTTGATATATTTAAACTACTGTGGTTAGTATTCTTTTGGATGTTTAAATTTGTCATATTTTTGATCAGTGGCTTTCTGTGTTAGTTTCCTAAGGCTGCTCTAATAAGTTACTACCAACTTAGTTTAAAACAGCAGAAATTTGTTCTCTCACAGTTCTAGAGGCTAGATGTTTGAAATCAAGGTGTTAGCAAGGCCATGTTCTCTCAAAGCACTAGGGAAGAATCCTTTCTTGTCTCTTCCAGCGTCTGATGAATTGATTTGTTACTTGATTTGTGACAGAATAACTCAAATTTTTGCCTCCATCTTCATGTGGCTGCCTTCTGTGTTTTTTCAGTCTCTTCTAAGGATATTCTTCATTGGATTTAAGGTCTGTCCAAATTCAGGAGGATCTCATCTCAAGATTCTTACCTGAAATACATCTGCAAACATTCTGCACACATTCTAAGGTTCTGGGTGGACATATCTTTTAGGAGCCACAATTCAGTCCACTACAGTCAGCCCTCTTGTCCCCAAAACTTCATATCCATCCTGTATGCAAAATACATTCACCTCATCTCAACATTCCCCAAAGTCTCAACTCAATTACAATATGAATATTTAAGTGCAAAACCTTATCTAGGTATCAACTCAAAAACTCCCAAATCTCAGTACATCAACCATCTAAATTAGATATAAGTATGACTCTAGATACAATCATCTGGAGTAAAGTTTCTCTTTACATATGTATCTGTGAAACCAGAAAACAAGTTTTCTGCTTCCAAAATACAATTGTGGAACAGGCTTTGGGTAGACATTGCCATTCCAAAAAGAAGAAAATGAAAGAAATAAAGGGATCACTATTCCTAGTAAAGTTCAAAACCCACCAGGACAAAAATTCATTAGGTTTCAAGGCCTGAGAATAACTTTCAGACTTGACCTTCTGCCCCCTGGGTCCATGGAGGCACTGTGGACCCCTGCTTGGGCCTACTTCTCTAATATTTGCCTTTGTGTTTGTGGCTCTGTCTTTAGATTTATTTTTCTTTTTCTTAAAGAGAGTACCTGTTTGTAGCTAATAATTTTTTTTTGTCTTTTTTTTTTTGCTATTTCTTTGGGCCGCTCCCGTGGCATATGGAGGTTCCCAGGCTAGGGGTTGAATCAGAGCTGTAGCCGCCAGCCTACGCCAGAGCCACAGCAACGCAGGGTCCGAGCCGCGTCTGCAACCTACACCACAGCTCACGGCAACTCCGGATCATTAACCCACTGAACAAGGGCAGGGACCGAACCCGCAACCTCATGGTTCCTAGTCGGATTCGTTAACCGCTGCGCCACGACGGGAACTCCTGTAGCTAATAATTTAATTTAATTTATTTTATTTTGTCTTTTCAGGGCCACACTTACAGCATATGGAGGTTCCCGGGCTAGGGGTTGAATCGGAGCTGTAGCTGCTGGCCTGTCCCACAGCCATAGCCAAGGTGGCATCTGAATCATGTCTGTGACCTGTACCACAGCTCATCCTTAAACCACTGAGCAAGGCCAAGGATTGAACCTGCTTCTTCATGGATGCTAGTCAGATTTGTTTCCGCTAAGCCACGACGGGAACTCCAACTTTATTTTATTTTTATTTTTGGCTGCGCCCATGGCACATGGAAATTCTGGGAGCCAGGGATCAAACCTGCACTAGAGGAGTTCCTGTCGTGGCACAGTGGTTAACGAATCCGACTAGGAACCATGAGGTTGCGGGTTCGGTCCCTGGCCTTGCTCAGTGGGTTAATGATCCGGCGTTGCCGTGAGCTGTGCTGTAGGTCGCAGATGCAGCTAGGATCCCGCGTTGCTGTGGCTCTGGCGTAGGCTGGTGGCTACAGCTCCGATTCGACCCCTAGCCTGGGAACCTCCATATGCCTCGGGAGCGGCCCAAGAAGTGGCAAAAAAGACAAAAAACCTGCACTAGAGCAGCAATAACACGCAATGGTGGATCCTTAACCTGCTGTGGGACAAGAGAACTCCAAATGAGTAGCTTTAGTAGCTCTTTCCTGCCCATAGGATTCTAGAAGTCTGAAAATTTCTTTCACTTTTTCTAGTCTCTGTTCCTTTAAAAACAGGCTGGCAGGGTTTTTTTCTGGTTAAATAATGCTTAGAAACTTTGTAAGTCTCCTCTATATATTAAAGGTATTCATGTAGTTAGACAAGAGAGTTCTTCACAGATCTCTCCTGGATAACCCCATCCCTATTCCTGACTTAAGTTGGGGTGAATAATTGGGTCCATGAGTCACACTCCTAATATCTTCACCAAATGGTTGCCCAGCCACACACCCTTGGCCCTCTTTCTAGAGCACACTTCTTACAGTGAATTTCCCAATTTTAGCATCCTTTGCAATCTGGATAGGCTGAGAACTTCCCAAATCATTAAGAGCTGTTTCATTTTTGCCTAACAGTTTCATCTTCACTTTAGCTTTTTCCTCTCTTATTACAGTAAGCACCGGACTGGGGGTGGGGGCAGGTTCACAACATTTTGCTTAGAAATCTCCTTAGCTGAATATCCAAGTTTATTGCTTCCAAGTTTTTTTCTGCCATCTATCCAACAATAGAGCACAGTTCAGCTGAGTTTTCTGCTCCTTTGTAACAAGGATCATCATCTGGTTCCCAGTAATGTATTCTTCATTTCCCTCTGAGGTCTTACCAGAAGCACCTTAAATGTGTTTTTCCAAAATTCTGTTCATGGTACGTGTATTCCCTGAGGTAACAGACGCTGTCTTTTTTTTGCTCCCCACTTCTTTATCATTAGAATTGGTGTAACAGCCATTTCTTCAAGGCAGTCTAGACTTTTTCTATGATGCTTCTCAAAATCCACCCATTCTCTACCCATTTCCCAATTCCAAAGCTACTCCTACGCTTTTAGGTATTTATTTCAGCAGCATGCCACTTCAGTGTACTAAAATCTGTGGTACTTTCCTAGGTTTGCCATGACAGGTCACCAGAAACTTGGTGGCTTAAAACCACAGAAATTTATTCCCATATAGTTCTAGAGGCTAGAAGTCCAAAATCAAGGTGTCAGCAGGGCCATGTTGCTCTGAAAATTCTAGGAAAGAATCTTTTTCTCTTCCAGCCTCAGGTCTTTGATTTTGGTAGCCGCATAATTCCATCTTTGCCTCCATCTTCACATGACCTCCTCTCTCTGTTTCTAATTTTCTGTCTAAGAAAAATCTTCATTGGATTTAGGGCCCAGCCTAATCCAGGGTGCTTTCATCTCAGGATCCTTATATTACATCTGCAAAAATGTTTATTTCAGAAAGATCACATTCTGAGATTCTGGGCAGATAGAAGTTTTGGAGGCCACAGTTAAGCTTTTTTTTTTTTTTTTTGGTCTATTTGCTATTTCTTGGGCCGCTTCCGCGGCATATGGAGGTTCCCAGGCTAGGGGTCGAATCGGAGCTGTAGCCACCAGCCTACGCCAGAGCCACAGCAACGCGGGATCCGAGCCGCATCTGCAACCTACACCACAGCTCACGGCAACGCCGGATCGTTAACCCACTGAGCAAGGGCAGGGACCGAACCCGCAACCTCATGGTTCCTAGTCGGATTCGTTAACCACTGCGCCACGACGGGAACTCCCACAGTTAAGCTTGTAACAGGATCTTTAAGGTTAGTACCTGAATCCTTTTCAAAAATTATTTATTTTATATTTCAATAACTACCTTAAAATTTTTTATGTCTTAAAATGTGCATAACATAAACTTTACAATTTTATCATTTTAAAGTGTGTAATTCAGTGGCATTAGGTACATTAACAGTGTTATGCATCTATTACGTGTTTCACTCCAAACAGAAACTCTCTATATTCATTAAGGCATATCTCCCCATTGCCCTTCCCTCCAGTCTTCTGGTGTGCTTTCTGCCTCAGTGAATTTGCCTATTCTAGATATTTCATGCCAGTGGCATCATAGATATTTGACCTTTGGTGTCTGGTTTATTTTACCTAGCAATGTTTTCAAGGTTCATCCTTGTTATAGCATGTATCAGAACTTTTTTTTTTGTCTTTTTAGGGCTGCACCCGAGGCATATGGAAGTCCCCTGGCTAGGGGTCAAATCAGAGTTATAGCCACTGGCCTACGCCACAGCCACAGCCACAGCCATGCCAGATCTGAGTTGCGTTTGTGAACCACACCACAGCTCTTGGCAACACCGGATCCTTAACCCACTGAGCAAGGGCCAGGGATCGAACTGGTGTCCTCATGGTTACTAGTCACATTTGTTTCTGCTGAGCCACACAGGAACTCTAGAACTTCATTTTTTAAAATTGCTGAATAATAGTCCATTGTATGTAAGTAACATATTGTTTATCTGTTCTTCTGTTGATTGACACTTGGTTTGTTTCTACTTTTTGGCTGTTGTCACATGAGCATCTGAGTTCCTGCTTTCAGTTCTTTTGTGTTGTACCTAGAAATAAATGGATTTGCTAGATCATGTAGAGATTCCGTGTTTTATCCTTTTGAGGAATCACCAACCTGTTTTTCACAGAGGCTGCACCCATTTTCATCCCCACTAGCAACGCACGAGGTTTCTAATTTCTCTCCAACATTTGTTCTTTTCTTCTTTTCTTTGAACCATAGCTATCCTAGTCACTGTAATGTGATATAATATTGTGGTTTTTTTCCTTCCAGTATTGCTCAGATATAACTGACATACAGGACTGTGTGTGTGTATATATATATATATATATATATATATATATATATATTTTATTTTTGGTCTTTTTGTCCTTTTAGGGCCACACCTGTGGCATATGGAGGTTCCCAGGCTAGGGGTTTAATCTGAGCTGTTGCTGCTGGGCTTTGCCAGAGCCACAGCAACACCAGATCTGAGCCGAGTTTGCGACCTACACCACAGCTCATGGCAACGCCAGATCCTTAACCCACTGAGCAAGGCCAGGGATCGAACCCACAACCTCATGGTTCCTAGTAGGATTCGTTTCTACTGCGCCACGATGGGAACTCCAGGACTGTATATTTTTAAGGTATACAGCATAATGATTTGACTTATACCATGATATTATTATAAGTTTAGTGAGCATCCATCATCTCATATAGATACCAACTTAAGAAAATGGAGAAGTTTTTTTCTTGTGATGAGAACTCTTGAGACTATTCACTTAGTGTTCATATATTACATATAGCAGTGTTAATTATATTTATCATGTACATTACATTCATTGTGGTTTTGACTTTTTTAAGTATAATTGATTTATAATGTTCAGGAGTACAACAAAGTGATTCAGTATTATATGTTTCAGATTCTTTTCTATTATAGGTTATTATAAAATATTGATTATAGTTCTTTGTGTTATGTAGTAGGTTTTTGTTGGTTATCTCTTTTATATAAGGTAGTATGTATGTTAATCCCAGATTCCTAATTTACTTATTGTGGTTTTGATTTGTATTTTTCCAGTGACTGATGATGATGAGTATTTTTTCTTGTTCTTATTGGCTATTTGTGTATCTTCCTTGGAGAAGTGTCTATTTAAATCCTTTCCCCATTTTATAATTGGGTATTTTGTCTTTTGGTAGTTGAATTGTAGGAGTTTTTCATATATTCTAGATAATGTGATTTGCAAGTATTTTCTCCCATTCTGTGGTATCTTTTTACTCTCTGGATTGTGTCCTTTGATACACAAAAGTTTTTAATTTTGATGAAGTCTAATATATCAGTTTTCATATTTAAGTTGTATTTCTATACACTAGCAATGAACAATCCAGAAAGAAAATGATTCCATTTATATTAACATCAAAAAGAATGAAATACTTAGGCACTTGTATCTTTTTGATCTAACTCCAGTAAGTCGTTGAAAGATTCTTCCCTTTTTAGTCAAAGAGATGTTCCTAGGCTCATCCTATCTATACATTACTATCTCACTTTGGAATTAACTCCGAAAAGCTCTGGTTGCTTTCAGTGGGAAATGGTTTATAATAGACTATAGTCTAAACTCAGACAAACCTTTTGAGGTTGGAATTTTTTTGAGATGATTTCTCATGTTATTCCCCAACAACATCTACTTTTCCTTCTGTTTTGCCACTGAAATTCTTTAAAGCTCACTGAAAATGACCTAATAATTCCCAAGTCTAAAGAACTTAGAACTTTCCTTATTTGATCTTTTTTAGACACTCGACCCTCTTGCCCATTCCCTCCTTGAAACTTCTCCTTATAAAATAACATTCTCATGGTTCTTCTCTTGAATTGCTTCTTTCAGTCATCTTATTCTCTTTTTGCTTGTCCAGTAGGTCTTGTTCCCTCAGCTTGTGTTTTTTTTTTTTTTTTTTCCCTTTGGTTAATCCCTTCTGTAGTAATTATAACCACTACCCATTAAATACATTTTGTGGTTTGGTTTCTTCTTTGCTTCTTTCTTATATCTAAAACTCAAAAATCAGTGTTTCCAGATGTGAATTTTGACTTGTATTTTCATGTCTTACAAGTATTGCTAACTCAGAATGCCTAAAATGGAATGCTATGTCCTTGATAAGTACTTGCTCTCTTAAATAGTGCCCTGTTCCTTCTTAACTTGTTTTTCTTCCTGTACTCTCTCACCCAAGTTAGAAGCTTCTGTGTCATTTTGCTTCTTCCCTTTCCCTTATTAATCCAGTTTTAATGGTAAGTCTTGTTGAGATTGTCTCTATGATTTTTTCTTTTTCTTATTTTATTTTATTTTTATTTTTTTTGTCTTTTTTTTTTTGCTATTTCTTTGGGCCGCTCCCGCGGCACATGGAAATTCCCAGGCTAGGGGTCGAATCGGAGCTGCAGCCACCGGCCTACGCCAGAGCCACAGCAACGCGGGATCCGAGCCGCGTCTGCAACCTACACCACAGCTCACGGCAACGTCGGAACCTCGACCGCTGAGAGAGGCCAGGGATTGAACCTGCAACCTCATGGTTCCTAGTTGGATTTGTTTCCACTGAGCCACGATGTGAAGTCCAAAAGGAGTGGGTTTATTTTTGAGCCAGTCCCACAAACTGGCCTCTGCGGCACCCTTTGGCTACTGCAGGTCGCCCCTCACCACTCCCACCCCCATGTACACACCTGCAGCACCCTGCTCCTGGCTTTGCCCTGGGCCTGGGTCTGCTTGGCTCCCCTGCTTTGGATTGTTAACCCACTGAGCAAGGGCAGGGATCGAACCCGCCAACCTCATGGTTCCTAGTCGGATTCGTTAACCACTGCGCCACGACGGGAACTCCTTTTTTCTTTTTTTACATTAGAGTTGATTTATAGTGTTGTGCCAATTTCTGCTGTACAGCATAGTGTTCCAGACACACACACACACACACACACACATTCTTTTTCTCACTTAATCTTCCATCATGTTCTGTCTCAAGAGATTGAATGTAGTTCCCTGTACTATACAGCAGAACCTTGTTGTTTTATCCATTCTAAAGGTACTGGTTTGCATCTACTAACCCCTAACTGCCAGTCCATCCCACTCCCTCGCCATTGGAAACCACAGGTCCGTTTTCCATGTCTTTGAGTCTCTTTCTGTTTTATAGATGGTTTCATTTGTGCCACATTGTAGATTCCTCATAAAAGTGATATCATATGGTATTTGTCTTTCTCTTTCTGTCTGACTTAACTTAGTACGAGACTCTCTGGTTGCATCCATGTTGCTGCAAATGGCATTATTTCATTCTTTTTTATGGCTAAATCATATTTTATTGTGTATATAAAGAAAACCATGTCTTCTTTATCCATTCCTCTCTTGATGGACATTTAGGTTGCTTCCATGTGTTGGCTGTTGTAAATAGTGTTACAGTGAACATTGGGGTTCATGTATCTTTTCAAACTATGCGTTTTCTCTGGATATATACTCAGGAGTGGGATTGCTGGATCATGTAGTAGTTCTCTATTTAGTTTTCTGAGGAACTTCCATACTCTTTTCCATAGCGGTTGTACCAATTTACATTCCCACCAAAAGTGAAAGAGGGTTCCCTTTTCTCCACACCGTCTCCAGCATTTGTTATTTGTATACTTACTAATGATGGCCATTCTGACCAGTGTGAAGTGATACCTCATTGTAGTTTTGATTTGCATTTCTTTGATAATTAGTGATGTGGGACTTTCCCGTTGTGGCTTAGAGGGTTAAAAATCCGACTAGCATCCATGAGGATGTGAGTTTGATCCCTGGCCTTGCTCAGTGGGTTAAAAGGATCCTGCATTGCTGAAGCTGTGGCGTAGGTCTGAGACTCAGCTTGGATCTGGCATTGCTGTGGCTATGGCATGGACCAGCAGCTGCAGCTCTGATTCGACCCCTAGCCCGGGAACTTCCATATGCCATGGGTGCAGGCCTAAAAGAACAAAATAAAATAGTCATCTTGAGCTTTTTTTTATATGCCTGCTGGCCGTCTGCTTATCTTCTTTGGAGAAACGTTTATTTAGGTCTTCTGACCATTTTTCCGTTGTTAGTTTTTTTTTTTTATTATTGAGTTGTATGAGTTATTTGTGTATTTTGGACATTAAGCCCTTGTCAGTTGCATCATTTTGCAATGTTTTCTCCCATTCTCTGTGTTGTCTTTCCTTTTTTTTTTTTGTCTTTTTACCTTTTTTGGGGCTGCCCCCGAGATATATGGAGGTTCCCAGGTTCTCCAGGTCTAATTGGAGCTGTAGCTGCCGGCTTACACCACAGCCACAGCAAAGTGGGATCCGAGCTGCGTCTGCGACCTATACCACAGCTCACGGCAATGCTGGATCCTTAACCCCCCTGAGTGAGGTCAGGGATCGGACCTGCACCCTCATGGTTCCTAGTCGGATTTGTTAACCACTGCGCCACAATGGGAACTCCTATTTTTGTTTTTTCAGGGAACTTCCACACTATACTTCATAATGACTGCACCAATTTACGTTCGCACCAACAGTGTAGGAGAGTTCCTTTTTCTCCATACCATCTTTACCATTTATTGTTTGTAGACTTTTTGATGACAGTGATTTTGACCCTCATAAGGTGATATCCCATTGGGTTTTTTAATTTTAATTTTAATTTTTAATGACCACTCCTGCAGCATATGGAAGTTCCCAGGCCAGGCATTGAATCTGAGCCACAGCTGTGACCTGTGCCAGAGAGCTGTGGCAGTGCTGGATCTTTTAACCCACACTGCACTGGGCCAGGGTTTGAACATGGACCTTGGCAGTGACCCAAGCTGCTGCAGTTGGATTCTTAACCCACTGTGCTGTAGTGGGAACTCCTCATTGTAGTTTTAATTTGCATTTTATAAATGATAGAAACTTGAGCATCTTCTCGTGTACCTCTTAGTCATCTGTATGTCTCTGAAGAAATGTCTATTTAGGTCTTCAGACTGTTTTTTTTTTTGGGGGGGGCACACCCACTGCATGTGAAAGTTCCTGGGCCAGGGATCTTGAACCTGTGCTGCAGTTGCAGCCTTCACTGTATCTTTGGCATTGCCAGATCCTTAACCCATTGTACGACAAGGGAACTTCCTTCTGACCTATTTTTTCCCCATACTGGTCACCCCTATGGTGTATGAATGTTCCCAGGCTAGTGGTTGAATTGGCGCTACAGCTGTTGGCCTATACCACAACCACAACAACACCAGATCAGAGCTGCATCTGTGACCTATGCCACAGCTTGCAGCAATGCTGGATCCTTTAACCCACTGAGCAAGGCCAGGGATTGAACCTTCATCCTGTGGATTGTAGTCAAATTCGTTTCCGCTGTGCCATGATGGGAACTCCTGAAGAATTTTTTATCATAAATGGATGCTGAATTTTTTTTTTGACTGTGCCTGCCTGCAGCATGCAGAAGTTCCTGGGCTAGGGATCAAATCTATGTTACAGCAGCAATCCGGGCCACAACAATGACATTGCTAGATCCTTAGCTCACTAGGCCACCATGGAATTCCTGGTTATTGAATTTTATTGAAAGCTTTTTCTGCATCTATTGAGATAATCATGTGGTTTTTATTCTTTCTTGTTGTTGTTGTTGTCTTTTCTAGGGTCGTACCCTTAGTATATGGAGGTTCCCAGGCTAGGCGGTCTAATCTGAGCTGTAGCTGTGGCCTACTCCACAGCCACAGCAACGCCATATTCGAGCCGCGTCTGTAACGCCGGATCCTTAACCCACTGAGCAAGGCCAGGGATTGAACCTGCAACCTCATGGTTCCTAGTCGAATTTGTTTACCGCTGAGCCATGATGGGAGCTCTGGTTTTTATTCTTAATATGGTATGTCACATTGATTTGCAGATATTGAAAAATCCATGCATCCTTGGGATAAATCCCATTTGATCATGATGTATGATCTTTTTTTTTTTTTTTAATGGCTGCGTGTTGGCATGTGGAAGTTCCCAGGCTAGGGGTCAAATTGGAGCTGCAGGTGCCAGCCTAGGCCAAAGCAATGCCACATCCAGCTGCATCTGCAATCTATACCACATTCACGTCAACGCCAGATCCTTTAACCCACTATACAAGGCCAGGGGTCAAACCCATGCCACAGCAGTGACCCAAGTCACAGGTGTAACAACACTGGATCCTTAACCTGCTGAGCTGCTCAGTAACTCCAACTTTTTAAAGTTATATGGTCTTAAATTTTAGATTTTGAAGGGTTTTTTGGAGTTTCTAGCCAGTGTAGGAATTTGTGTCCCAAGTATTTTGCAGGTTCATAGTTGAAGACCTTTTAAAAAGTTTAAGTGGAGTTCCTGTCATGGTGCAGTGGAAACGAATCTGACTAGGAACCATGAGGTTGTGGGTTCGATCCCAGGCCTTGCTTGGTGGGTTAAGGAACCGGCATTGCCGTGAGCTGTGGTATAGGTCACAGACACGGCTCGGATCCTAAGTTGCTGTGGCTCTGGTGTAAGCCAGTGGCTACAGCTCCAATTGGACCCCTAGCCTGGGAACCTCCATATGCCCCGGGTGTGGCCCTGAAAAGACAAAACAAAACAAAAAAACAGTGTATGTAAAATATATACAACAAAATACTAGAACTTTATTTTTTTTTTATCTTTTGTTGTTGTTGTTGTTGTTGTTGTTGTTGTTGCTATTTCTTGGGCTGCTCCCGTGGCATATGGAGGTTCCCAGGCTAGGGGTTGAATTGGAGCTGTAGCCACCGGCCTACGCCAGAGCCACAGCAACGCAGGATCCGAGCCGCGTCTGCAACCTACACCACAGCTCAGGGCAACGCCAGATCGTTAACCCACTGAGCGAGGGCAGGGACCGAACCCGCAACCTCATGGTTCCTAGTCGGATTCGTTAACCACTGCGCCACTATGGGAACTCCAAAATACTAGAACTTTAATATCAAAACTATTCATGGCAAAAATAATTGCCACAAATTTCTTTTTCTTTGTGAAAGATATAATTCACATTGAGGATGTAATTGCCATGAATTTTATGTATCAAAAAGCCTTGCATTGAAGTATATAAAACGTGTGTGTGTGTGTGTGTGTGTGTGTGTCGGCGTGTGTATGTAGTTGACCACCGTGTGCAGTGGTTCAGTGTGGGATCTCAGTTCCCAAACCAGAGATTGAATCTGGGAAGTGCTGAGTTACAATCAGTGAGTGAAAAATTTTTTTTAGTGGTTTAGAGGAACTGTAGTTTAATTGAACTTGGTACACTGGGGGCAAAATGTTTCTTTTTACCCTCTCATGGAATAATTACAGAAATTAATCACAATATATACTTCAGGAAAAGATTACAATTTTTAACCTTAAAATTTAGAGATAATATTCTTTGACCACAGTGCCATAAAGCTGAAATGAGCACAGTGTCAATTAAAACAACTCAACCAGGAGTTCTCTTGTGGCTTAGTGGGTTAAGGATATGGCCTTGTCACTGCAGCAGCTCAGGTCACTGTGGGCAGGTTTGATCCCTGCCCTGGGAAGGTCTGCATGTTTGGGTGCAGCCAAAAAAGAAAAAAATCCCAGGCATTCCTGTCATGGCGCAGCGGAAATGAATCCGACTAGGAACTATGAGGTTGCGGGTTCGACCCCTAGCTTTGCTCAGTGGGTTAAGGATCTGGTGTTGCCGTGAGCTGTGGTGTAGCTCGCAGACACAGCTCGGATCTGACGTTGCTGTGGCTGAGGTGTAGGCCAGCAGCTATAGCTCTGATTGGACCCCTAGCTTGGGAACCTCCGCATGCCGTGGATGTGGCCCTAGAAAGCCAAAAAAAAAAAAAAAAAAAAAAAAGCAGCATCCTAAGCATACAAACAACCCAGCTATTTGGAAACTTTAAAACTTTTAAGTGGAGTTCTCCTTGTGGCTCAGCGGTAACAAACCCAACTAGTGTCTGTGAGGGTTTGGGTTTGATCCCTGGCCTTGTTCAGTGGGTTAAGGCTCTGGCGTTGCTGTAAGCTGTGGTGTAGGTCGCAGATGTGGCTTGGATCTGGCATTGCTATGGCCGTGGCCTAGTTGGCAGCTGCAGCTCTCTTTTGACACCTAGCCTGGGAACTTCCACATGTTGCAGGTGTGGCCCTCAAAACAAACAAACCTTTTAAGCAACTGTTAGATTAAACAAGTTGAAGCTAACATCAGTTGTTCAGAGCATAACAGTTACTTATACGTCAGTTATACCTCAATAAAAAACAATATGACAACGAGAGCATGCTGTATCACAACTTGGGATATGAGGAGAGCTATCTTATGTAACTGAAGAAAATGTTGAACATTAAATTTTTTTTTGCCATAAATGCTTTTAATATAAAAAATAAATTACTATTCAACTTTGTATGTTACAATTCAAGGAAAGCCCAAGGGAAGAATCAAAGTTGAAAATAATGACTTTGAGGAGTTCTTGTCAAGGCACAGTGGTAACGAATCCAGCTAGGAACCGTGAGGTTGTGGGTTCAGTCCCTGGCCTTGCTCAGTGGGTTAAGGATCTGGTGTTGCCGTAAGCTGACGTGACTCGGATCCTGTGTTGCTGTGGCTGTGGCGGAGGCCAGCAGCTGTAGCTCTGATTAGACTCCTAGCCTGGGAACCTCAATATGCTGCAGATGTGGCCCTAAAAAGCAAAAAAAAAAAAAGACAAGTAGATGTTCTAAGATATTAAAAAAATAAAATAGAACCTCGGAACTAGCTTAAATATGACTAGGATGGGAAGGATGGAGGTAGGATTCATTTGATTATTTAAAAAGTATCTATAGGAGTTCCCGTCGTGGCGCAGTGGTTAACGAATCCGACTAGGAACCATGAGGTTGCGGGTTCGGTCCCTGCCCTTGCTCAGTGGGTTAAAGATCCAGTGTTGTCGTGAGCTGTGGTGTAGGTTGCAGACGCGGCTCGGATCCTGCGTTGCTGTGGCTCTGGTGTAGGCCGGCGGCTACAGCTCCGATTCGACCCCTAGCCTGGGAACCTCCATATGCCGCAGGAGCGGCCCAAGAAATAGCAACAGCAGCAACAACAACAACTACAACAACAAAAGACAAAAAGACAAAAAAAAAATCTATAAAGTCTTTTCTGTAGGTCAGAAAAATATGCTAGGTAATTATAAAAGCATTAATGTAAGAGAAAGACAAAAAAAAAGACTTTGAAAAAAGTAATAAACATAAATCTATACATTGATAGAAGTAGGAGCTGATTCCTTGTGAAGAAAGCAATAAATAGACAATTTTTTTTTTGCTTTTTTTTTTCAGGGCTGTACCTGTGGCATATAGAAGTTCCCAGGCTAGGGGTTAAATCGCAGCTACAGCTGCTGGCCTACACCATAGCCACAGCAACGCAGGATCCAAGCTGTGTCTGCGACCTACACCACAGCTCATGGTGACCCCCATTCCCTGACCCACTGTGTGAGGCCACGGGTGGAACCTGCATCCGCGTGGATACTAGTCAGATTCTTTTCTGCTGGGGCACAACAGGAACTCTTTTTTTTTTTTTGAGACAAGTTTTTGACAGGTT
This sequence comes from Phacochoerus africanus, assembly GCF_016906955.1. NCBI lineage: Eukaryota > Metazoa > Chordata > Mammalia > Artiodactyla > Suidae > Phacochoerus > Phacochoerus africanus. Next base: position 91,073,419 of record NC_062551.1, read on the forward strand.
TAATTGAGGAAGAATAAAAATAGTATTGTGGAGAAGAAAAAGTTGTAGCCATAATGGATTGGTGATAATTTGTTGAACTAGCTTTTATGTGATTAACTCAACTGGTCTTCTAGATATATAAACTAGAAGAAATGGAAGATTTTCTAATATGTTATCAAAATTGATTTAAGAAGTAGAAAATCTGGATAGGTTAATAACTGTTTAAGAAATGGTAATTAATCTTAGAGAACAACTTCCCAGGTTTTTAATCTTTCTTTGTAACTTTTGAGAAATAGCTTATTTCATGTTTTTAAAAATACTTGCCAAAATTGAAAAGATCTAATATCAAGATGCTAAAAAAGACCTTGATATGCTTAATATTTATTTCCAATAAAGTCTCTTTCTGTAAGACTAACAGCAGAAGGTTAGGAGTTCCCATTGTAGTGTAGCAGAAAGAATCCAACTAGTACCCTGAGATTGCGGGTTTGATCCCCGGCCTCACTCAGTGGATTAATGATCTGGAGTTGTGGCTGTGGCGTAGGTTGCAGATGAAGCTTGGGTCTGTTTTTGCTGTGAGTATGACTGTGGATGTGGCCAGCACCTGTAGCTCAGATTCGCCCACTAGTCTGGGAACCTCCATATGACGTGGGTGCGGCCCTTTAACAAAAAAAAAGAATAGAAGGGTATTTTCTTCCCTTTAGCAAAACATATTTATTCAAATCCAACAGTCATCCTTTAAAATTTAGGATTGATGCCTACTACTATCAGAATTATTTATTACTGTTCTGGAAGTTGTAGTCAGTATAGTTAGATGAGGCAAAGAATGAGATGGGTAAATTTTGGAAAATTGATTTATGATTATTTTGTGGTGATGTATTATTTAGCTGAAAATCTCAAGAGTATTAGCAGAAAATATTTTAGGGCTAAGAAGTAAAAGTGCAAAAATGAAAATAGTCTGGAGGAAAAGAACATGCACTAGGGTTATAATGGGGAACAGTTAAATGCTTGGTTATAAAGTTTTTTTAAAAAAATCTCACAAATCCCAATTACTTGACTATCAGTAGTTAGAAAATAATATTTTAAGAAAAGATTGATTCACAAAGCAATCAATTTAAAATTCTTTGGGATAAACCTGTTAACAAGAAACACATGAGACTTAAAGTGATAAGACTTTACTTAAGGATATGATAATAAAATAATAACTGTCAACAGCAAGTAATTTTTATTGAACATTGTTTTAAGCATATGAATCTTTTTTTGTTTGTTTGTTTGTTTGTTTTGTCTTTTTGCCTGCCATTTCTTGGGCTGTTCCGGCAGCATATGGAGGTTCCCAGGCTAGGGATTGAATTGGAGCTGTAGCCGCCAGCCCACACCAGAGCCACAGCACCGTGGGATCAAAGCCGCGTCTGCAACACACACCATAGCTCACAGCAACGGATCCTCAACCCACTGAGCAAGACCAGGGATCGAACCCGCAACCCCATGGTTCCTAGCTGGATTCATCAACCACTGAGCCACGACGGGAACTCCTAAGCATATGAATCTTAACTCACTCTTTACAGCAACCTTATGATATAGTGCTGTGGCTGAGGGTAATGGAGAGGTAAGGTGCCTTTTAAAGGTTATTTAGCTGGCTTAGAATGGGATTGGAATTTATTCAAGTTGTGTGACTCTAGACTCCAGAGAATCTGTAACCACCATGCTTTGATGACTCTTAAAAAGTAAATATATTGTGTTCCTGGCTTAGAAAACTCAATGTTATTAAAATAATGTTCCATAAAACTAATATTATTTCAGTCAATATCCAGGTGGTTTTTTTTTTTTTGGTCCTTTTTGATGGTGAGCAGGGTCGAATTTGATGAAGCAATGATCCATTTCCTTAGGAATTATAGGTATGTGAAAGATAGTCAAAACATTTGTGAATTAAAAGAACAATGGGGGAATGGAAAAGTAGGGCAATAGGTGGTTACCTCGTTCTACAGGATCTTGAATGTAACACCCGTATATGAATGGTCAGACAAATTATTACAAATAAATAGATTGATGTCTATGTTAGAATATGATTATAAATTGATCATTGAATGGCATTTGGACAGTCTGCTGCTTATTTCAGCAAAAAAAATAAAGTTAGATCTTTTTCTCACTCCAGATTCCATAACAGATTCTAGAGGGATTGAATATATGAATGTAAGAGAATGAAACTATTAAAGTACCCAAAGAAAATAGAGGTAAATGTAACATTTTGGTATGACGAATGCATAAACCAAAAAGAAAAAAAGTGATTCAAAAGAATGATAGATTTGAGTACATTGAAAAAAATACCACATTTTTAAAAAGGGAGAAGTGGTTGAAATATCTGACGAACTGAAGTGACTGTTTTCAGAAGAATAGGGTATTGATCAAATAAAATAAGAACTTTTTAGGAGTTATATTAGAATTCCTCAGCGTTCCACATCCCTATTTTCCATCCAGTCACCATCCAAGCTTTCATTCAACAAATGTTTGAGTGTCTCTTATGTACGAGGAACCACCGTGAGTACTGAGGATATAGTAATGAAATAAGTTGTACAAAAATTTCTGCTCTCATGGCATTTACATTCTAGTGATGGGAGAGAGAACTGCTAATCAAATCATATAGAGGGTTTTTGTTTTTTGGTTTTTTTGGTCTTTTTAGGGCTGCACCCGCAGCATATTGAGGTTCCCAGGCTAGGGGGTGAATCAGAGCTGTAGCTGCTGGCCTACGCCATAGCCATAGCAGTTCGGAATCTGAGCTGTCTGTAACTTATACCACAGCTCACAGCAACGTCGGATCCTTAACCCACTGAGCAAGGCCAGGGATTGAACGTACGTCCTCATGGTTCCTAGTCAGATTTGTTCCCAGTGAGCCATGATGGGAACCTCTGATATACATGGAACATTTAAAATGGAGCATAAACAAGAGAAATGGAACACAGTATGCTGTGGTGGAAGGGGCAGTGCAATTTTAAACAATGGCATTTAAGCAGAAATGTGAAGGAAATGAGAGATTCATGTGGATATCTGAATAATATTCTAGGTAGAGTGAACAACAGACAAGGACAAAGGCTCTGAGGCCAGAGAGTATTGTGCATGTTTTTTGAACATCAAGCAGGTACTAGTTGAAGGTGAGTGAGCAAGTTGGTGAGTAGTAGGAGATGAGATCTCTAGATCACGTAGGGGGCTTGTAAGACCAGATAATTCTTTGTTATGGTAGCTGTTGTTGATGTTTCACAGCACCCTTGTACTCCGCACCAGATGTCAGTAGAACTCCCTCGTGATTAGAAATGCCTGTAGATGTTGATTTTCTAGATTTGGGAAGCAAAACTGCCCCTGATTGAAAGCCACTGCTGTACTACGTAAGTGACTATAGGTCATTTTGGGGGCAGACTTGGAGAAAGATTTATGTTGTGTACTTGTGGTAATGGCACAGAGTCCTCTCTCAAGCCAACTCGGTCTCAGTCAAGGGGCAGTGGGTCTATGAATTGACTAGGTCTGGAAAGTGGTCTGAATGTCCATGACTTCCACTCTGATGACTTGAGTCAGTTTTTGGCCACCAGATTTAGACATTTTCCTGGTATATAGATTAAACTGCCCATGTATTTCATTCCTAGGAACATCGTGATCAATTAGCCACTGCCAAAGATCCCAGCGGGCCAAAGCATTCTGATTACTGGTACGTCCCTACTGCCCTTATCCTTGGGGTTAAGTGCTGCCACTTGGCCTTTGTTGCTTTGGGATCCCATTATCCTCTGAAATCAAGGAGCCCATCTCAGTGGTAACATTCTCTGCCATCATACTGACCTACAAAAGAGAGCAGCCCCATAGGTTTTCAGGTGTGCTTGCTAGTAGAGCGTCTTCTGGGCCTTCTCAGAGAATGTAGTTGGGTAGTAGGTGTACTGGTTGCAGTGGATAAATTTACTCCAGTGTTCCTGTCTCCCTAAGCCTTTGGATTTCCTCTTCTACATAATGACAGTGAAACTGGTATCTCAACCTCATTAAACCTCATTAAATGTTTCTTGTTAGTGAGTGTAGTTTTGTCTTTTGTTTTCTTTTTATGGCTTTACCCTCAGCATATGGAATTTCCTGGGCTAGGGGTGGAATCAAAGCTGCACCTGCCAGCCTATACCACAGCTACAGCAACACCAGATTTGAGCTGAATCTGTGACTTAGGCTGCAGCTCGTGGCAATGCCAGATCCTTAACCCACTGGGTGAGGACAGGAATCAAACTCATTTCCTCTTGGAGACTATGTTGAGTTCTTGATCCACTGAGCCACAATGGGAACTCCTCTTTTTAATGTAGTGTTGATTGGCTTTCCCTAATCAGTTATTGTTGAATATAAGTTTAAATTAACAATTAAGCCACTACACTCGCCTCCAAGTACACAAGCTAACACATCACGTTCTGAATCTGTGGTGATCTCACCAATGTTAATTAATTCTAATCTCCTTGTCTTATAACTGTTAGCATCTAATTTCATTCATGTCCCCCCAGGTTTTTTTTTTTTTTTTTTTGCCTTTCTGTGTTAGCAAAATCTTGAATTTTTGGATATGTGAGCTATTCCCTTTTGGGTCATAGTGTGTACTGTCCCACTATAACCAACTTATGGGTCTAGTGGCAACAAGGTTGGTTGTGGTTGATCTTAGGAGAATGGACATCTTCCAGCAGTTTGCTTCATATGAGGATATCATGAAAAGATTTTTAAGAAAAGAAAGGCTGTTCTTCTTAGATGCAGTATGGTGAAAATTACCCTACTGGAGGTTTGACATTGTTTTGTTTTTTTTTTTTTCCATTCCAGTTCATCATGGAATGAAGCCATGGAACCATATGTTCCCATTCCAAGTTTCAGGGTCCCCATTCTTTTCCTAGTCATTGCCCTTACTTTCACATTAGTGTTAGTGAGACTCTGAATTTATGTAATGATGTAGTTCAGCTGTTTGTACAGTTAAATTTTGCATTTGATTTTTTTTTTAATTTTTGAGTTTTTTCAACCTGTGGTTATAAGAATTATAAGCGGGGTTTTTTTTTTTTTTGGTCTTTTTGCCTTTTTCTAGGGCCACTCCTGCAGCATATGGAGGTTCCCAGGCTAGGGGTCGAATCGAAGCTGTAGCCGCCAGCCTATGCCAGAGCCACAGCAACGCAGGATCCGAGCCGCGTCTGCAACCTACACCACAGCTCACAGCAGCGCCGGATCCTTAACCCACTGAGCAAGACCAGGGATTGAACCCGAAACCTCATGGTTCCTAGTCGGATCTGTTAACCACTGAGCCACGACGGGAACTCCTTTTTTTTTTTTTTTTAAAGAAATATACTGTCATGAAAGTGCTCTATTTCTCGGATTGTGATTTGATCTGAGAGTTAAGGAACCTGAACTCGTTATTCCATACTACTGAAGAACAGAGAATCTATCTCATATAGCAGACCTTATAGTCATCATTACTGTCTTAACAGTTAAGTGTAGCAGTCACTTGGGTTCCCAGGATATTTCCTTCAATCGGCACTTCATTATGATCAACCACAGGTGATATCTTGCTTAACTTGATGGCACTGCATGCCAAGGGTTACTAGCATCCTATTTCCTGCTTAAGCTCAAGGACACAACAGGCCACTCCAGATCTTTGTAGGTCTATCTGCTGTACCACTGCTAGTGCCTATCCTGTATTAGACACAGGTCAGAAACCGTATAATAATTTGAATAGGGAAAGTGTAATATAAAGAATTATTAACCAGTAACAGAATTAAATATAAGGGCAAAAGAGAACTTTATTTTTAAAATTAATTTATTTTAAAAAATCTTTTTAGTGTCACACCTGCAGCATATGAAAGTTCCCAGGCTAGGGCTCGAATTGGAGCTGTAGCCATTGACCTACCCACAGCCACAACCACACCAGATTGGAGCCCCATCTGTGACCTACACCACAGCTCACTGCAGTGTCGGATCCTTAACGCACTGGGCGAGGCCAGGGATCAAACCTGCATCCTCATGGGTACTAGTCAGATTTGTTTCCATTGAGCCATGACGGGAACTCCCAAGAGAGAACTTTAAAGTTTATAGAATAGCAGGTAGAGGGAGCAGCCACTGCCTCTAGGACTGAGGCAGAGTAGCAGGGGTGGAGAATTTTCAAAGATGCTCTATCTCCATCTTCAAGGCTGAGATTCAGATCTTGTTAAAGAGATGTATTCAATTAGATGCTGGAGAAGTTTTAGGTACTGCAGATTTTTGTTGGCAAGCAGGAAACTTCCCTTTGGGTGCTGACAAAAATCATTAGAAAACCTCTTGCTGGAACTGAAAAGCCAGCCCCCTGGAGCACTGGCATAATTCTCTGGGAAATCTCTCACTCGTAGGAGTACTGTTGACTCTTATTAGGTAGGTTGCCCTCTGGTGTCCTGACAAAATTTGATAGGAAATTACCCATGGGGTTGTGTGTATGTGTCCCTGAGACTGGTGGGAAGTTGGCATCTGGGGAGAATATCTTTGGGGCACTGGGCCCACTGGAGCAAGCAGGTTAGAGCACACTAATGAGAAGAGGACCCTTCCTTCTGGAGTATTCTTCCTGTGCCATCTGCTGTCAGAGGTTAACATTGTGCCAGCTGGCCAAGGAGAAATGTCTATAGGCACCAGCTCCAATATTACCAAGCAAGGCAGAGAAAAGCTGATTTGGAGTTGAATGTACATTTTTAATTGGTGCACTCGGATATTTACATACTTTTCATTCCTTTTGGTTGACTTTGATTTCTGTGTGCTATCATTTTACTTCTTCCTGAATGACATACCTTTTTTTTTTTTTTGTCTTTTGTCTTTGTTGTTGTTGTTGCTATTTCTTGGGCCGCTCCCGCGGCATACGGAGGTTCCCAGGCTAGGGGTTGAATTGGAGCTGTAGCCACCAGCCTACGCCAGAGCCACAGCAACGCGGGATCCGAGCCGCGTCTGCAACCTACACCACAGCTCACGGCAACGCCGGATCGTTAACCCACTGAGCAAGGGCAGGGACCGAACCCGCAACCTCATGGTTCCTAGTCGGATTCGTTAACCACTGCGCCACGACGGGAACTCCTGACATACCTTTTAATATTTCTTGTGCTGGTCTGTTGGTGATGAATTCTTTAGCAGTTGTATATCTGAAAACCTTTTTTGTTTTGCCTTAAAAAATAAAATATGGTAAAATACAAATAACATGAAAATTACCATCTTAGCCATTTTTTAAGTGCTGTTAAATACATTTAAAATGTTGTAACCGTCACCATCATCATAGCTCTTTTTATTTTCTGAAACCAAAATGTTATACCCATTAAACAATAATTTCCCATTCTCTCCTAACCCCAATATTGGCAACTACCTTTCTACTTTGTCTTTATTTATTTTACTTAGTATAATGTCTTAAGATTTTATGTGTTTTGTATAAATGTATGGGTGTCAAAATTTTCTCACTTTTAGAGGCTGAATAATACTCCGTTGTCTGTAAATACCACATTTTGCCCATCATTCGCCTGTCAGTAAATGGTTGGGTTGCTTTCATGCTTTAGCCATTGCAAATGTTACTATGAACATGGTGTGCAAGTATCACTTTAAGGCTTTGCTTTTACTTTTGAGAATATACACAGAAGTGGAATTGTTGGATTACATGATAGTTCATTTTCTAATATTTGGAGGAACCACCTGTTTTCCATAGCAGCTGTACCTTTTTACATTCCCACCATCGATGCATAATTTCAGTTTCTCCACATCCTTGACAACATTTATTTTCTGGTTTGTTTGTTTGTTTTTTTGATAGCAGCCATACTGTTGAGGGTGAAGTGGTATCTCATTGTAGCTTTTTTTTTTCCTATTTTTAAAATTTATAGTTGGTTTATGATGTGCAAATTTCTGCTGTACAGCAAAGTGACTCAGTCATACATATATATACTTTTTTTATATATTATTTTCCATCATGATCTGTCCCAGGAGATTAGATATCATTCCCTGTGCTATACAATAGGACCTTATTATCTGTTATCAATTTAATAGTTTGCATCAGTTAACCCCATACTCTCAGTACATCCTACTCCTTCCTCTCTGCCCCTTGGCAACCACATGTCTGTTCTCCATGTCTGTGGGTCTGTTTCTGCTTTGTAGATATGTTCACTTGTACCATATTTTAGATTCCACATATAAGTGATAGAATATGGTATTTATCCTTCTCTTTCTGACTGACTTCAATTAGTATGAGAATCTAATCATGTTGTTGCAAATTGCATTATTTCATTCTTTTTTTTTTTTATGGCTTAGTGGTACCACTTTTATGTACTACATCTTCTTAATCCACTCATCTGTTGATGGACATTTGTGTTGTTTCCATGTCTTGGCTGTTGTGAATAGTGCTTCAGTGAACATAGGTGTCTATGATTCTTTTTGAATTATAGTTTTGTCTGGATATATACCCAGGAGTGAGATTGCTGGATCATATGGTAAGTCTATTTTTAGTTTTTTAAGGAACCTCCATACTATTCTTCAGAGTGGTTGCACCAGTTTACATTCCCATCAACTGTGTAGGAGAGTTCCTTTTTCTCTCTATCCTCTCCATCATTTATTGTTTGTAGATTTTTTGATGATGGTAGTTTTGACTGGCATGAGGTGATATCTCATTGTTTTGATTTGCATTTTTATTTTTTATTATTTACTTTTTTTTTTTTTTGCCTTTCAGGGCTGCATCCGAGGCATATGGAAGTTCCCAGACTAGAGGTTGACTCAGAACTACAGCTGCCGTTCTACACCACAGCCATGGCAACAAGGGATCCAAGCCGTGTCTGCAATCTATACCATGGCTCATGGCAATGCTGGATCCTTAACCCACTGAGCAAGACCAGGGATCAAACCTGCATCCTCATGGATCCTAGTTAGGTTCGTTAACTGCTGAGCCACAAAGGGAACTCCCTGATTTGCATTAGCAATGTTGAGCCTCTTTTCATTTATCTATTGGTATCTCTGTATCTTCTTTGGAGAAATGTTTATTTAGGTCTTCTGTTTTTTGCCTGCTTTGTTTCTTGATATGGAGCTTTATGAGCTGTTTGTATACTTTGGAAATTCATCCCTTGTCAGTATGTAGCATTGATTGCAAATATTTTCACCTAGTCTGTAGTTTGTCTTTTCAGTTTGGTTATGATTTCTTTTGTTGTGCAAAAGCTTTTAAGATTAACTGGGTCTTGTTTATTTTTGCTTTTATTTACATTAGGAGATGGATCCAAAAAAATATTGCTGTGATTTATGTCAAAGGGTGTTCTGCCTGTGTTTTCCTCTAGGAGTTTTATAGTATCTGCTCTTACATTTAGGCCTTTCATCCATTTTGAGTTTATTTTTGTGTATGGTGTTAGAGTGTTCTGATTTCATTCTTTTTTACATGTAGCTGTCCAGTTTTCCCAGCACCACTTATTGAAGAGACTGTCTCTTCTCCATTGCATATTTTTGTCTCCTTTGTTGTAGATTAATTGATGGTAAGTGTGTAGGTTTACTTTTGGGTTTTCTATCCTCTTCCATTGATCTGTGTCTGCTTTTGTGCCAGCATCATACTGTTTTGATGACTGTGGCTTTGTAGTATAGTCTGAAGTCAGGGAGTGTGATTCTTCCAGCTGTTCTTTTTCAAGATTGTTTTGGCCATTGGGAGGTCTTTTGTGTTTCCTATAAATATTTAAATTACTTGGTCTAGTTCTGTGAAAAATGCCATTGGTATTTTGATAGGGATTGCACTGAATCTGTGGATTGCCTTGGGTAGTATGGTCATTTTAACAATATTTATTCTTCCAATCCAAGAATATATTATAGCTTTCTATCTGTGTTGACTTCAGTTTCTTTCATTAGTGTCAATAGTTTTCAGAGTACAGATCTTTTGCTTCCTGAGGTAGGTTTCCTCCTAAGTATTTTATTCTTTTTGATGAAATGGTAAGTAGTATTGTTTCCTTAATTTCTCTTCCTGATAGTTCATTGTTAGTGGCTAGAAATGCAATGGATTTCTGTATATTAACTTTGTAGCCTATAAAATGTTTTTACTGAATTTATTTATTACTTCTGATAGTTTTTTTGGTAGCATCTTTAGAACTTTCTAAGTAGAGGAAGTATCATATCATCTGCAGTGACATTTTTACTTAATTTCCAATTTGGATTCCTTTTATTTCCTTTTTTAAAATTTGTTTTTATCTGTTATTTTGTCCTCAGGGACAATTCTGGTAGTTAAGAGATTTGTAAAAGGGGTGAGTGTGTGTGTGTGCGCGCACGTGTGCAGGTGCGCACGTGCACGTGCATGTGTGCGTGTGCTGGCTGAGATAAAGACCTTTACTGTATTACTAGTTGTTGCCATTTTTTTTGTAAAAAGTTATATTAAAAGTGTATATTTCAATTCTGTATATAACTTATCAGGGCTTAAACTTTTATTTTCTGCTTGTCAGGGTAATACCTGATTTTTTAAAATGTTTGAATATTATATAACTTTATAACTAAAATTGTACGTATCAATTCTTACATGTATACACAAATACACAAATGTAATTTATACATAATTATTATATATTTTTACTTTAAAGAGGTTCATTTTAGGTCTATTATGTCTTTTCAAAAAGTGAACAGCTAACCTTTAAGTAATTCTAAAACAATGTTTACGTAATTTCAATAGTTAAGAGTTTTAGAAACATGTGATTGATTCGTCCAGTTTCTCTAGCTAGGAAATCTTTCTTTTTTTTTTTTTTGGTCTTTTTTCCTTTTCTAGGGCCGCACCTGAGGCATGTGGAGGTTCCCAGGCTAGGGGTCTAATTTGAGCTGTAGCCACTGGCCTATGCCACAGCCACAGCAATGAGAGATCCAAGCCAGGTCTGTGACCTACACCACAGCTCACGGCAACGCTGGATCCTTAACCCACTGAGCAAGGCTAGGGATGGAACCCACAACCTCATGGTTCCTAGTCGGATTTGTTAACCGCTGAGCCACAATGGGAACTCCTAGGTAGGAAATCTTATATAGATTATGTATTTTCCTCACCTTTAGAAAGAGAGAGTACTTATAGGAGTATCTCAGAGATAATTGTGTGTTCAGTTCCACACCACTGTAATAAAGCAATTATTGGGGCAAAGAAACTTGCATGGAAAAAAAAAAAAGAAAGAAACTTGCATGAATTTTTGGTTTCCTGGTGCATATAAAAGTTATGTTTATACGTAGTCTATTATGTGCGCAGTAGCATTATGACTCAAAAAACAAGGTACATACCTCAATTTAAAGATACTTTAATTGGAGTTCCCATTGTGGCACAGTGGAGATGAACCCGACTAGTATCCATGAAGACTCAGTGGGTCAGTGATCCAGGATTGCTGTGAACTGTGGTGTAGGTCAAGGATGCAGCTTGGAGTCTGAGTTGCTGTGGCTGTGGTGTAGGCTGGCAGCTGTGGCTCCTATTCGACCCCTAGCCTGGGAACTTGTATATGCTGTGGGTGCGGCCCTAAAAAAATAAATACAGCTATTTTATTGTGGAGTTCTCTTGTGGCCCAGTGGGTTAAGGATCTTGCATTGTCACTGCAGCGATTTGGGTCTCTACTGTGAAATGGATTTGATCCATGTCCCGGGAATTTCCATATGCTGTGGGCGCGACCAAAAAAAATTTTAAAAAAGAATACTTTATTGCTTAAAAATGCTAACCATCATCTGATGTTCAACAAGAAATATTCTTTTTGGTAGGGAGGTTGGTCTTGCCTTGATGATGACTGCTTACTGAACAGGATTGTAACTACTGAAGGTTAGTGTGGCTGTGGCAGTTTCTTAAAATAAGACAACAGTTAAGTTTGCTGCATAAATTGACTCTTCCTTTCAGAAATAATTTCTCTTTGTCATGTAATGCTGTTTTATGGTATTTTATCCACATGGGAACTTCTTTCAGAATTGAAGTCAGTCCTCAAACTCCATCTCTGTTTTATCAACTAAGTTTTTGTGATGTTCTAAGTTCTTAGTTGTCATTTCTCCAGTCTTCACAGGAGTTCTGTCGTGGTGCAGAGGAAACGAATCTGACTGGTATCCATGAGGACCCAGGTTCGATCCCTGGCCTTGCTTAGTGGGTTAAGGATCCAGCATTGCCGTGAGCTGTGGTGTAGGTCGAAGATGCAGCTTGGATTTGGTGTTGCTGTGGCTGTGGTGTAGGCTGGCAGCTACAGCCTGATGTGACCCCTAGCCTAGGAACTTCCGTATGCCAAGGGTGTAGCCCTAAAAAGCAAAATAAACAAACAGAAAAACCAGTCTTCACAGCATCTTCACACTACTTTTGCTCATTCCAAAGAAGTAAACTACTTGTTGGTTGTAATTTCATCATGAGATTGCAGAAATTTAATCACATCTTCAGGGCCCCCATACCCCCGTTTTTTGGTCTTTTTAGGGCCGCACCTTTGGCATATGGAGGTTCCCAGGCTAGGGCTCGAATCAGAGCTGTAGACTCTGGCCTATGCCAGAGCCACAGCAACACCAGATCCGAGCCACATCTTGGACCTACACCATAGCTCCCAACAGTGCTGGATCCTTAACCCACTGAGCAAGGCCAGGGATTGAACCTGCAACCTCATGGTTCCTAGTTGTATTCACTTCCACTGCGCCACAACGGGAACTCCCTCAGGCTCCACTTCTAATTCTTTTTTTGTTGTTATTTCTACTACATCTGCAGTTCTTTCTTCCACCAAAGTATTAACCTCTTCAAAGTCATCCATGAGGATTGGAATCAGCTTCTTCCAAACTCCTGTTGATATTTTGATTTCTTTCCAAGAATCACAAATGTTTTTTTTTTTTTTTCTTTTTAGGGGAAATGGACTCCATCTCTCTGTCTCTCTCTTTTTCTTTTTTAGGCCGCCTCTGCAGTATATGGCAATTCCCAGGCTAGGGGTCACATTGGAGCTGCAGCTGCAGACCACAGCCATAGCCACAGCAACACCAGATTCAACTCAGATCTGGCATGGTTCTGGCTGTGGCGTAGGCCCACAGCTTTGATTGGACCCCTAGCCTGGTACCTCCATGTGCCACAGGTGTGGACCTAAAAAGAGAAAAGAGTATAGGCCAAGATTTAGCCTCTAGAATTATGCTAAATTTAGCAATATTCTTAAGGGCTCTAGGACTTTCAGAATGGTAAATGAGCATTGGCTTCAACTTCAGGTCACCAGCTGCATTAGCCACTAGCAAGAGGAGTTAACCAGTTCTTTGAAGCTAGGCATTGACTTCTCCTCTCTAGCTATGGAAATCTTAAATGGAATCTTCCTCCAATAGAAGCTTCTTTTATCTACATTGAAAATCTGCTGTTTAGTGTAACCACCTTCATTAATTATCTTCGCTGAATTTTCTGGATAACTTTGTGCAGCTTCCACATCAGTACTTGCTGCTTCACTGTGTGCTTTGATGTTAGGGAGACAGACCCTAGACTTTGTAAAGCAACCTCTGCCAGTTTCAGTCTTTTTTCCTGTGGCTCTTTCACCTCTCTCAGCTTTTATGGAATTGAAAATGGAGATAGAGCCCTGCTCTGGATTGGGCTTTAGCCTAAGGATGTTGTGGCTGCTTTGGTCTTCTATCCAGAGTACTAAAACTTTCTTCATATCAGTAATAAGGGTCTTCTGCATTCTTATCATTCATGTGTTCACTAGAGTAGCACATTTTGTTTTCTACAAGAACTTCTCCATTGCATTCATGTCTTGGCTAACTGTGCAAGAGCCTAGTTTTTTTGCCTATCTTGTCATTCGACATGCCTTTCTCAGTGAGCTTAGTCATTTCTCATTTTTGATTTAAAATGAGAGGTGTGCAGCTCTTCCTTTCACTTGAACACTTAAAATCCACTGATGGATTATTAATTGATCTAGTTTCAATATTGTTGTCTCAGAGATTGGGAAGGCCTGAGGAGAGGGAGAGAGATGGGGGAGCAGTCAGAACACAGACAACATTGAGCAATAAATTCACTGTTTTATGTAGCTGTAGTTCATGACACCCTGAAACAATTACAGTGGCAACCTCAAAGGTCACTTCACCAGAAAAATGTAATAATAATGAAAGCATTGAAAGTTGTGAGAATTACCAGAGTGTGACACATAGACACAACCTGAACAGATGCTTTTGAAAGATGGTGCTGATAGATTTACTTGACTCAGGGTTGCCACAGACCTTCAATTTGTAAAAAAAAAAAAAAAAAACCCTCAGTGTCTCAAAGTGTAGTAAAGTGAAGCATTATAAAACATGGTGTGCCTGTATGCATGTAGTAAAAATACACTTCAAATGACAGATAACTCTTGTTTTATGAAAGGTAAATTAACTAGAAATACGATGTTTTCAAACTTGTTAAATATTTTTTTATTGGTATCTTTTTACTAGTCTGTCAGATTATCTGGGATTAACATAACATGACATGGTTAATTAGGCTTGAGAACTAAGAACTATGAAAACTTAAGTAAAAATTTTTCAGTGACAATTTAAGCTTGATCTTTCTGGTTTCTACCTATATTATCTTATTTAATGTATTGTATGTTATACTAATGAGTAATTACAATCTTATTACCATATATTAATTGTGGCTTTGGAAAAAAACACGTAAAACTTAGATTTTGAAATGTCTTTTATGATAGAAAACGTGGATTATCACTAAAGCACTGAATATTTTAATTAAGATTAAACTAACTTACTGTGTTTGCTTTTTTTTTTTTTTTTTTTTGTCTCTTTAGCTCTGCACTCATGGCATATGGAAGATCCCAGGCTAGGGGTTAAATTGGAGCTGTAACTGCCAACCTATGCCACAGCCACAGCAATGCCACATCTGAGCTGAGCCACGACAGGAACTCCTGGGCTTACTTTTAAGTTATTCTTTAAATAAAAGTGCTTGATGGTATTTGGTTAGTTCTTCAAGATATTTCAAGAAATTTAGAAATAATTAAATCATATTTTCTCTTAAATATACATGCATGACAACCATTAGGATGAATACACTGCTAGTACAATTTGACTCTATGGCCTAAGGGGCCAGATTTGATTTTGCGCTATTAGTGCAAATGTCAAAATAGTAAGTACAAAGAATATCCTAGTATGACTCTGGAAATAGTTTTGATTTTCAGGGACACCTGGGATGGTCCTGGGACCTTAAGAGTCTAAGAACCACTTGTAGAGAACCACTGTTTTCTTGTTTTTCACAGGTTTCTTAGATGGCTGCAAGTATTTGTAGGCTGAATAATCTTTTTTTTTTTTTTTTTTAATGGCCTCACCCACGGCATATGGCGGTTCCCAGGCTAGGGGTTGAATCAGAGCTGCAGCTGCGGGCCTACACCACAGCCCCAACAGTGCCAGATCTGAGCTGCATCTGTAGCCTACACCACAGCTCATGACAACGCTGGATCCTTAACCCACTGAGTGAGGCCAGGAATCCAGCTCTCAGCCTCATGGTTCCTAGTCGGATTCATTTCCTCTGTGCCACGACAGGAATTCCAGGCTGAGTAATCTTTGCCTTTTTATTTTTTTAATTCCTCAGATACTTTGATGCTAGACCTTAGTTAACGTTTCAATTTTTTGTCTATATAAAATTTAGGAGATTTCTTTGGATTGATTTTTACTTTTTTGGGTTGTGGCAGTTTATATCTCAGTCAAAGTCAGGGATCTGAGATTTTTATTTTTACCTTAAATAATTGAAGAAACTTTATTTGTTTTAAGTTTTTCTGATTTACAAGTTCATAGTTGTTATAGATTTTTGGAAGCACTGAAGAGATTTCCTTGAGGAATATCATGAATATTATTATAAATGTTTCTGGTCTTCCAAACTAATACCAAGATTTATACATTATTTTGGAGTTAGAAAACTTGATGGTAAAAGTATAGTTTAATAGTTGAAACATAAAGAATCACTGCAGCACATATTTTCCTTCTTCCTTAGTTCGTGTTTTAGTGTAAATACAACATTCTGCATATTTTCATTGCCAGTAAAGGCTGGTTTCATTTCGGAAGCAGCATGGGTTAAAGCTGTTAGAGCTGGTGGGGTGCTGCTATGAACTTTACTCCCAAGTTACAAAGATTAATTGAGGAAATAATTGATCATCGACTACTTAATGTGGTTTAGGTATATTTTGGAAGGCAGTCCCATCAGTACTTTATATGATGGAAGTCATAGGATCAAGAAGTAGTCCTAATGTGGCGAGTACAGATATGAACTCTGAGGAACTTAGTAAAAGCAAATTTATGAACATTAATGAAGAAAGTGATTGTGACAGGTTGAAGATGTCTCAGAGGAAGTGGCTGGAAAAATTTCAGGTTAAAGGAACTCTTGGAAGTGTATGATAAGATTGAAAGGGCAAAGGGTAAAATGTTGGAATTCCAGTATTTTCCAAACTTGGAACGGGTTATGAGAGTTTAGCAAAGCTTGGAAAAAATGCTTACTCTGAATCATAATTTATATGAGGAGACGATGAAGATAAGCGCTGTCTACTCTTCGCAATTTTTTTTTTTTAACAAAGAAGCAAAACACTAATTCTCATTGTTTCTTCTCTTTTAAATTATAACGTAGTAACCATTAATTACACAGTGTTTTTCATATCCCTATACATTTTTAACAGTAAATAGTTTTAAATGTTTTTTGAATTTTAAAGATCATGGAACAATGTGATTTTTTTTTTTTCCCTTTGATTATTCAGATTGCTTTGCTTGGTTTAAACTTGCAAAGTCATTTTTATGGTCCTACTCTATAGTACATAGTAAGTATTGCCTGTGTAAAAACTATGTTTTTCCCGTAACAAATTTGTTACATTTGTCAAGTTGATAAAATGATTATAAAGATTATAAGTATGAATAAATTTGAAATTATAAGTAAGGGGTATTTGAATTGGGGTAGCAATAGGAAGAGACTAGCATTACTAGTTGGGTTGAGGGAAGAGGATTGGATATTTAGTTAGAGTGGTCTTTTGCAAGAATAAAAACTATTTGATTCTCTTGCTTAATTTTTGAGATTCTTGCAAATTTTAAAGTACATTTAGGGAGTTCCAGTTGTAGCTCTCTGGGTTAAGAACCCAATTGTGTCTGTGAGGGTGCGGGTTCGATCCCTGGCCTCGCTCAGTGTGTTAAGAATCCTGAGTTGCTGCAAGCTGCAGTGTAGGTTGCAGATGTGGATCCCGTGTGGCTGTGGCTGTGGCTGTGGCATAGGCTGGAAACTGCAACTCTGATTCAACCCCCTAGCCCAGAAATTTCTGTATGCCGCAGATGCAGCCCTAAAGAGGAAAAAATACATTTAGGTTAAGTTTTTAATATAAAAAGTGTTTTAAATTACTTCTTAACTGAAGTTCCCGCTATGGTGCAGTGGGTTGAGGATCGGGCACTGTCTCTGCAAGGGATCGGGTCACTGCTGAGGTTGAGGTTTGATCCCTGGTTTGGGAACATCCATATGCTGTGTGTTCAGATTGGGCCAAAAAAATTACCTAATAACTGGTGAAAGTAATTCTTTTGTTCAGCAAACATTTATTGAGCCTCTCTTGTATGTTAGGCATGTTGCTAGGTGCAACATATAGCAGTTATGAAACAGACAAAAGCTTGCTCCCTGCTTTGAGAAAGGTGCAAAGTCAAAGTTTTTGCAAGTCTTGATTTCTTTTAGGTTCTGTTGAAAGAAGCTAACTAGATTATTTTTACTTTTTTTTTTAAAATAACTTTAAAGGCTTTTGTATAAAGACAGTGTTTATTGTTTCTTTTTTATTTATTTTATTTATTTATTTATTTTTGTCTTTTTGGCATTTCTTGGGCCGCTCCCGCGGCATATGGCGGTTCCCAGGCTAGGGGTCGCATCAGAGCTGTAGCCGCCAGCCTACGCCAGAGCCACAGAAACGCAGGATCCGAGCTGCATCTGCAACCTACACCACAGCTCACGGCAACGCCGGATGGTTAACCCACTGAGCAAGGGCAGGGACCGAACCCGCAACCTCATGGTTCCTAGTCGGATTCGTTAACCACTGCGCCACGACGGGAACTCCTATTGTTTCTTTTTTAGATAGTCTCCAAAATGTGGTTACAACTCCCACTTTGTATATTCCCTGTCATTTGTCAGAAGATTGATCTATTAAAAAGAATGGGGTGTTTCATGATACAACTTCAGAAAAGTGGATGGGTACTTGATTGCTTATATCTCGTCCTCAAAAGTTTTTATGTTGCCATCATAGATGCATCTGTAGTAGTGCTAGGAAAGAGTTGTGGATTTTGCCTTATTCAGGATGTTGGGTGTTTGTGGGCTCTATCAGTTTAGGGCATCATTAAAGAGTTGTAACTTTAGCTCAGTCATGAAAGCTGAGTAGGTGTGTTCACTATTGATTAAGATTGGAAAAGTTTAAGCACTGTGCACCGTGGTCTAGAGGCATGAAACTACTTGATTGGGTGAGCTATAGGTCATTCATAATAGCTAGAACGTTTGCTTTGGGGACAAGGATGTAATGGGTACATGAAGGCAGGGAAAAGTGAAGCAGTGGAGGAAGTAGGGGCAGATTTTGGTGAGTCAGAAGTTTGAGTGTTTTTTCTGGGGAGCCTCTTTCAGAGCTGTACATGTACATGTGTACTTGTAACTTCTAATTACATCCGTTTCTTTAGCTACAAAGTGGAGGTGTTAACCATACTTAATGAGATTTTGGGGAAATTGAATTAAGTCATGTGAAGTCCTTGAAAAATGCAATATACAGCGTAAGGTTCTTGCTAATATTAGTCACTAATTATAAGGATTTTGGAACCATTGCCTCAGGTCATCTAAATAATTTTGTAATCAGGCAGTTGATAGAAATGATAATCATAGATGGTTAATAACTGAATGTGCAAACTATCGTATTTTGAATTCTAAGCAATGAGATGCTGCTGTATAGCACAGGGAACTATATCCAGTCACTTGTGATAGAACATGATGGCAGATAATGTCAGAAAAAGAATGTATGTAATTATATGTGTAACTGGGTCACTTTGCTAAATACTGTACAAATACTTTTGATTTAATCATGCTAATAATTCTGGAAAATGAAGGTATCACTATATATTTTATGGGTGAGGAAATTTGAAAGTGAAAACCTTTTTAAGTTATAACATTTATTTCATAAATTTAAATACGCAACAGTTATATATTTTGAAATGGGAACCCATGAGACATGCCATGGCATGTTGTAGTTCCTGGGCCAGGGACTGAACCCGAACTAGAGCTGTTGCAGTGACAGTGCTGGACCCTTAGCTCGTGCTGCAGGAGAACCCACCGTGAGATTATTTTGATAACTAAAAATGAACTGATATTATTTGTCTTGAAGTAGTATCCATATTCATTTATTTTTTAATTTTAATTTTAGGTTTTGTAATATTTAGAAAATCCCTGCCCATGCAATATAGTTATTACAGATTATTAAAAAGAAAATCAGCTTGGCTTTTAAGTCCAGTTAGATCTTTCTTGAAACTTGAGGGATAAGTAGTATATTAATTTCAAAGCTAGATTACTGGCTTTTTATATCTAATTTCTGATTTATAAATGTATAGATTGGACCTCCCCCCCCATGAGTTTAGTTAATCTTGTTTCAGTAATGCCTGCCTTTCAGTTTCTTTTTTTTTTTTTGGTCTTTTTGCTATTTCTTGGGCCGCTCCCGTGGCATATGGAGGTTCCCAGGCTAGGAGTCGAATTGGAGCTGTAGCCGCCAGCCTACACCAGAGCCACAGCAACGCGGGATCCGAGCCGCGTCTGCAACCTACACCACAGTTCACGGCAACGCCGGATCCTAACCCACTGAGCAAGGGCCGGGATCGAACCCGCAGCCTCCTGGTTCCTAGTTGGATTCGTTAACCATTGCGCCACAACAGGAACTCCTGCCTTTCGGTTTCTAATACCTAAATTTCATGGAAAAATTTTTCTTAATAAATTTTTAAAATAGGTTGATGGAGATGTAGTTCATATGCCATTTGTTTACAAATTTAAAAGTGCATAATTCAGTAGTCTTCAATATTTTCACAGTTTTGCAACTGCATCAGAAAAAGAAAAGATATATCTTCAAACACTTCGAGCCCTTTCAGTGCATACAGGTGCTTTCATTCTTTGGCTTGCAGTCACATCTCCCATTTCCTTTTTGTTCTGCAGCATAGCTCATTGAGTGGAATGGTAGGTAGAGTTGTCTTTATTATTTTTTTCCTTTGCTTTCCTTTTCAGTGTTTATTTTATATAGTTGAATTTTGTTATGGTAAATGTGTTTAATGAATCACCTGCACTATAATTTTTTTTTTTTTTTTTTAGGGCTGTACCTTCAGCATATGGAGGTTCCCAGGCTAGGGGTCCAATTGGAACTACAGCTGCTGGCCTGCGCCACAGCCACAGCAACGCCAGATCTGAGCTGCGTCTGTGACCTACACCACAGCTCATGGCAACACCAGATCCTTAACCCACTGAGCAAGGCCAGGGGTCGAACCTGCAACCTCATGTCTCCTAATTGGATTCATTTACCCTGCGCCACGACAGGAACTCCATGGACTATAATTTTTTAATTTCTCATTTTTTATTTTGGGATTCTGAAATTTCACCAGGACGTATCCCTTTTTTTTTTTTTTTTTCCATTTTCTCTTCGAAACTTGGGACCCATTCAATCTCAAATTTTCTTCTATTATTTCACCTATTTTGCTCTTTGTTGGGTTTGCCTTTGGGATTTCTGTTTGACCTAATAGTTTTAATCTTCCATGTTTTCATGTAAAATATCTTCTAACTCTGTGACTTTTTGTTTTTTTGGAAACTGAGAGTTCTATTATTAGCTTGTCCAATAAAATGTTTGTTTTTGCAGTTATTTATTTCTGAACGTTTCTCATGTCTCCTTTTCATGCCCATCTGTTTTTAATTTTTTGCATCAGTAGCCTCAGATATCTCAGATACCACTAAAAATATTTTTTAGAAGTTTTTTTTTTATTATAAATCGTTTCCTTCTGGAGTGGTTATTTCTTTAATCCACCTTGAGCCTTCTCTTTCACATAATTTATTTTAGAAACCTGTGAGTCTTGGTTGTCTCTTCACATTAGTATCAGATGCTATTGATTACTTTAGCTAGCTATTGTGTTTCTTCTGTAGTTGCATAGGTAGCTTGGTAGTTCTTTTTCCCTGAAGTTTTTCCCTTGAATAGGGAGACTCACTCTGTGTTCTAGTGAGCAGGGTTTATCACACAGCAGCCTTCCTTCTATTCTTGCTCACTGATAAATACTAGGCAGGGAAGCAGAAGGTTGGAATGCTTACACTTGCCAAAGTGAGGAAACCTTTAAAGACTAGGGCTAAAATATCCTAGTGTCTTTATTAGCTTTGGGGTGGGGTTGCCTCTGCTTTACTTTTTTTTTCCTTCTGTGTTTGCTTTAAAGGTCTGAAATTACCTTAGTCTTGTCTTTGCGTCCGTCTTGGGCCCTAATATACTCAAAAAGGAAGCATCTCTGTAAAACTTTGATTTAAAGAGCAGATTTCTGGCTTTAGAGTAAGACCAAAAGCTATTGATGCTGATTGTTCTGTTCAGTTTTGTTAGAAGTTTTATTTAGTTCCTAAAAAGTATTATATAAGTTCTCAATAAGTGTTGGCTGTGTTTTTGATTATTATTTCAGATGTGTATGATCCTCTGTATTTTGTGACATAAAAGTGATTTTTAAAAAATAAGTAATTCTTTGAGTTCTCGTTGTGGCTTGGAGGTTCACAAACCTGACTAGTATCCATGAGGATGCAGGTTTGATCCCTGGCCTCCCTCAGTGAGTTAAGGATCTGGTGTTGCTGTGAGTTCTGGTGTAGGTCACAGACACGGCTTGGATCCAGTGTTGCTGTGGCTGTGGTGTAGGCTGGCAGCTACACCTCCAATTGGACCCCTAGCCTGGGAACCTCCATACGCCAAAAAAAGAAAAAAAAAGAAGTAATTCTTTGAATCACTTTGCTGTACACCTCAAACATTTTAAATTAAATGTATTTCAATTAAAAAAAAAAAACCTCAAATAAAAAATAAGTAGCTTTTTTATAGTGAGGTAATGTTTTTATCTTCATTTTTGGTCTGAGGGGCTTTGGTCTGAGAACCCTTTTATTCATTGTAAATTTTATTTTAGTCTCTTTGGTGATGTTTTTGTTTATGTTATTGTGAATTTGTATACTGTGGGTTGATGATTACAGCTCTCGGCAGGGCATGGGGAGGGATACCAAAAAGTATGAATGAAGAATATGATAATAATGTTACTTTTCTCTTTCCTTTTTTGCTTTTTCAGTTTGAGCAGAAAGCTGGTGCAGTTTTTGATGAAATTGTAGAGAACTGTAAGTACCATTTTAGAAAAAACAAACACAGTTGTGTCTTTAAATAGATAATAATTATAAGTCCAAAGCATTTATTTGTAGCTGTGATGAGTTAGGACTAATTAATGTGATGGTCCAGTTTGATTTATTTTAGATCGCATCAAACCTTGTTAGTATTTTCATAAAGTTAATCTGAATTGTAAGAATCTTACTCTTTTCTTTAAATATTTTATTTTCATTGTTATTAATGTTGAAGTATAGCCATGCTTTGTGTATGTATGTATTATATTAAATTTACAGCTCAATAAATATTATTTCTACTTCGTTTAGTTTTCTCTTCATATTCTTTTCATTGTTGCATAATTTTCTTAAGAAAACTTTTTTCCTATACTATAAAAGTAATACATTCAGTTTTACTGTACAAAAATGAATAAAGCAGAAAATAAAAGCCTGTATCTTTACCATTTGCCAAAGATAATCAGTTTTAAAAGTTTAATATATATCTTTCCAGACTTTTTTCTGTGAATGTAAATATTTATCTGTATGTTATGGGTGGAGATTTATGTATCCTATGGCTACTGCTCTTGCTTTTTCCATTCAACTACTCAGACATCTTCCGTGTGAGTGGATTTTGGCCTATTATATCCTTCTTAATGGTTATTCAGTATTTTACTGTATGACTGTGTTATAATTTAACCAGCTTCCTCTTTTATATGTGTGTATATTATTTTCAGCTTTTCACTGTTACAATTTTAGGTATGCATTTCTTTACATATCTTTGTCTAATTTTTAAAGTGTTTTTGTAGAATAAATTCTAAGAATAGAAGAAGTTTAAGGTGTACAGCACAGTGTTTTGACTTAACATGCATCATGAAATTATTACCACAATAAGTTTGGTGAATCTAAGAATAGAATTGATGAATCATCAAAAGGTGTTTGTGTACTTCTTTATGAAGGATAAATTTCGCCATCTAGACTTCCTAAGTCAGAGGGCATGTGCATTTCTTTTGCTTCTTTATTTTGACTAGAAGGATCTTTTTTTTCTCTTTGGGATTAGTTTGTTAATATATTTTGAGTGATAACAGTTTTTTTAGACTACATATTGAGAAGTAACTAGCTCTTCTGTTCTTCAGTGGATTTAGTTACTGAATGTCCTTTTTGTTGCATACAAGCAACAAAAATAGACTCTAGCTAGCTTATCCAGAAACAATTTTAGAATATACTGGTGTATTTTACAGAATTTTGGGAGGAGGTGATGAACAAA
This sequence comes from Phacochoerus africanus, assembly GCF_016906955.1. Classification (NCBI taxonomy): domain Eukaryota; kingdom Metazoa; phylum Chordata; class Mammalia; order Artiodactyla; family Suidae; genus Phacochoerus; species Phacochoerus africanus. The sequence goes on from NC_062551.1 coordinate 91,096,914, forward strand.
TTTCCTCCAGGGAACTCAGTGAAAGAAGATCATGGGTCTGCTCTCTCTAGTACTGCCAGAAAGCAGTTATTCTCCAATGACTTTTCTGTGTATCCATTTTAGATTTCAAGTTCTTAGGAAAAAGATTACGATTGGTTCACCTTGGACCCAGTGTTTATCTTTGAACCAGTCATCCGTGGTCAGAGAAAACGGTCAGAAAATAAAATATGGCTGTTAGAAGAGATTCCTCAGCCACTACTTCTCACTTTCAGCAAATAATTTTTGATTTCCTGCTTCTGGACTTTGCTTTGCTCAAATTTGTATACTGGTAATAGAAATTACTCAAATAGCTTCCTTCCTCCCTCCCTCCTTCCTTCCCTCTCTCCCTTCCTTTCTTCTTTTGTTCCCCTGTAACCATGGCATGTGAAAGTTCCCAGACCAGGTGAATTGGTGCTGCAGCTGCAATCTCTGCCATAGCTCAGGCAGTGCTAGATCCTTAATCTGCTGCACCATGTGGGAACTTCCTCCAATAGCCTTCTAATGATAGTTTTAATCTGACATTTTATTTTTTAAAGATATTACAGTACAACAATCTTAAGGTGGTAGCAGAAATCTTAAGTCAGTAACCTAGCTTCTACACATGGGTCCTTACACCCAAATTTTCGGGTTTGTGTTTCTTGTGTCTGGTGCTTTTTTTGCTCTATCCTTGAAAATATTTTTGGGCTGAAGGTTTATAAGCAGGGGATTTTATACCAAATATTGAGTGCCAGTGATGTGGTAAAGATTACCCTTTATCTCCCCCTTTCTGGTAGGTTATCATTAGGGGGCTGTTTAAGGCAGAGGAGTGACTAGCTTGGAAGGGGAGATAGGCATTCCTCTATGAAGGGGACTCAGGAAGACAGACACCTGTTCAGAGAGGTAAGGGTATACTGCTGCGTAGATGGTATTCAGAAAGTTTCTCATTCTAGAGATGATCATTTGAGGCCTACCATTTTGTCTTGATATCGATGTCCAGAAAAAAGGAGATTAACTCTTTCTCAGGCAAGTACCTCAAACTTTCTTCTGTAATACCAGACGTACAGTGTATTTATTATCAAGACCACTGGCACATAGGGCTTCAAATATTTGTCTTATAGATCAAATTCAGCCCCTTTAGATTATAACCCTTCTGAAACTTTCAACAAAATATAGCATCTGCTAGTTGTCAAGATATATAAACTGATAGGGTATGACCTTGTCATTGAGGACTTGAGGAAATTTGGTTTAAACGTTTAGAAGCTGAATTAACTTTTAAAATATATAGTGTTTTCAGTGAAAGGGATTTAGAGAAATAAGCCTTCCATATTTTTTGCAAATCAAAAGAGAAAGAAGGGTTGTCCAACTTCTGGTTCATTGTTTGGAGAATTTGTGCTGTGGGTTTTTTAAGATAACCTGGTGTTAGAGGAAGTGACTGAAACAATGCATTAACCTAATTCATGTTCCCTTAATCATTGCCAATTTATGAGAAGTTTGAAATAAGTTCAAGAGAATAGAAGATTAAAAAAAAATTAATTCCGATAGCTTCTTCCTAAAATCAAGGACTTTTATTCATTAAATGGCTCGAAGGTAACCACTTGGTCATTTACCAGTGGTTAATTTTCTTACTGCTAGATTAAGTTCATTGAATATAACAGACTTGACAGCTTCAAGGGAAAAACAAGAGCATCGTTGATTTGTTCATTGCCAGGGCCAGCTCAGCAGGATGGGGCTGAAGAACGGGTGCTGTGGAACTTAAGGAAAAATAGTTAACATAAAGCAAGACACAGAGACATTTATCTTAAGTAAAGGTGGGAGCCGGGGACTCAAGGTCTCAGGGACCAAGAGCTCGCTGGCTCAAGAAACCACACTGCTTTTATTGTGCTCTTTAGATGAAATCAAGTGAGGAGTGGCTATGGGTGGATGATACAGGGTTTGTTTACTATTATATAAGTTCTTTTACTATTTAAAAAGCCACTTAGGTGGTAAAGGGTTAAGCTCTTACTCTGACCTCTAGGCACATAACAGTTCTTAAGCTTAAGTCATTTATGCCTTTAGGTCTTTGTTCTTAAGCTTAGGTCATTTACCAGCACTGCGACTGTTTTTCAAAGCAGGAAGATGGGATAAAGTAAGACAAGAAGATGGGATAAAGTAAAGAAGGACAAGATGGAGTTTTCAAGGAACATGTCTTGCGACAGTTCATGTGCAATTGTCTGGATTAAAAAATTATTCATAATATTTTGATCATTTGCAGCTATACCAGTTTATTTGTGACTCACAAATTTTTCTGATGAAAAGATCTCAACACTAAAATTTTTGATATTTAAACTGTATGTTCTCAAACATACGGATGAAAGATATCTGTTGGTCATTTGTTAATTAAATACATATTTAAACCTCATGTTAAGTAATATAAATTTTAAAAATACTGCTTTTCTCCCAGTTATTTTGTGAAAGAATTTAAGTACTTAACATGCGTATTTTATTTATTTATTTATTTATTTATTTTTGTCTTTTTTTGCTATTTCTTGGGCTGCTCTTGTGGCATATGGAGGTTCCCAGGCTAGGGGTCAAATCGGAGCTGTAGCCACCGGCCTACGCCAGAGCGCCAGAGCCACAGCAACGTGGGATCCGAGCCGCGTCTGCAACCTACACCACAGCTCATGGCAACGCTGGATCGTTAACCCGCTGAGCAAGGGCAGGGATCGAACCCGCAACCTCATGGTTCCTAGTCGGATTCGTTAACCACTGCGCCACGACGGGAACTCCGAACATGCGTATTTTAGAAATTGGACTATCATCATTAGTGTAATTTTTTAGTCAGTTAACTTAGTTTTCTAGAGCCTGCTATCTAAATTGTTTAAGGTAAAACATAATTTGAATTTGTATTCTTAATACACATATGTGCTGCTTAACAAACCACCCTTAATTTAGTGGTATGAAAATAACAGTTTTATTATGCTTGTGGTTTCTATGGCTCAAATTACTCAGAAACATTGTATGAAAGATGACTTACCTTTGGTATCTTGGGTCTTAGCTAAGAAGATTTGAAAGCTCAGTTGGGATAATCTGAAAGTTCATTCATTCATGTCTAGTCTGGGCTTAGGAGGACTCAAAGACTGGTACTGCTTTGAGTACCTATGCTTAGTTTTCTTTTTGTCTTGTCTTCCTCATAGCATGTTGACCTTAGTGTAGTCAGACTTCTTTTATGGTGGCTCAGGGCTCCAAGCAAAAGAATAATTCAGTAAATAAGGTAGAAGTTTCTTCTTTTTTGACTTAGCTTCAAAAAGTTTTCTGACATAGCATCATTTCTATCACATTGTTTTGGCTACAGCCAAGTCACAAGCCCACCCAGATTCAATAGAAGAGGATATAGACCTCACCTTTGGATAGGAGAGGGATCAAAGTTACATAATAGATGGGAAATACTGTTGTGGCCCTATTCGAAAAATACAGTGTGCTGTCACAGCATATAATCCTTTCATGGGATATTTTATTCTAAACTGGAAGATGGGTTGAAAAAATATATCCTTATAGGTCTGTATTTGCTTTTTTTTTTTTTTTTTTTAAGGGCCACACCCATGGCATATGAAATTCCCAGGCTGGGGGTCGAATCAGAACTATAGCTGCTGGCCTACACCACAGCCACAGCAACATTGGATCATCGGATCATCAGATCATGAGATCTGAGCCACATCTGTGACCTATACCACAGCTCATGGCCGCGCTGGATCCTTAACCCACTGAGCAGGGCCTGTAACCTCATGGATACTAGTTGGGTTTGTTTCTGCTGAGCCACAGTGGGAACTCCTAGGTCTGTATTTGGATATTCACAACATTATCTACTTAAAAATACAAATTATATGAATCTGATCATATATAATTGTTTAAGAGTAAAATTTGGGTCTTCTTTTGGCTTAGCCTGTCCTTTCCATTCATTGTACCAATTTTTTTTTTTGTTCCACTTTTTTGATTTTATTTTGTTTTGTTTTGTTTTTCTCTTTTTTTAATTTATTTTTTTTCTGCTGTACAGCATGGGGACCAAGTTACCATTGCCCCTATTTTACGTCATAAAGCTTGTTAACAGCTTTGTGGATAAATGTCCATCTTTTTCTCCTATGCTCATAAAACTTATATACACACGTATTCACATGGTAGTCATATGTAAGGATTCTAGTTTGTTTTTTTTGTTTGTTTGTTTGTTGTTTTTTGTTTGTTTTTTCAGCTGTGCCTGTGGCATGTGGAAGTTCGTGGACCTGGGGATTGAACCTGAGACACAGCAGTGACAATGCCAAATCCCTAACAACTAGGTTAGTAGGGAACTCTGATTTTAGGGTTTTGTTTTGTTTTGTTTAACAAATGGGATCATCATGTACATACATGTATCCACATCACTTCTCACACTCAAGAATACTTAATGATGTTCTTCTACCTGTACTGGGATAGCTCCAGCTCTTAGAGTGTAACATTCCATGATTTAGATGTATAGGTCATTTTAAATCATCTTTTTGCTTTGTGTTTAAGCATTCATGTTGTTTTAGTATTTTTTGCCATGATAAACAATGACACGTTAAAAATCCTTTAATGTAGGGAGTTCCTGTAGTGGCTCAGTGGTTAATGAACCCTACTAGTAACCATGAGGTTGCGGCTTCAATCCCTGGCCTCACTCAGTGGGTTGAGGATCTGTCGTTGCCGTGAGCTGTGGTGTAGGTCGCAGACACAGCTTGGATCTGGTGTGGCTGTGGCTGTGGCTATGGCCAGAAGCTGTAGCTCCCATAGGGCCCCTAGCCTTGGAACCTCCATATGCCGTGGGTGCGGCCCTAAAAAGACAAAAGATTAAAAAAGAAAAAAAAATCCTTTAATGTATGTTGTCATGTATTAGTGGTTTTTCTCATCTATCCATAGATTGCAAAGACTGGGGATTGTGTTTATTTTAATAAGTGTTGCTAGCCTGTTTTTCTTTTTCTTTTTGGTCTCACCTGCAGCATGTGGAAGTTCCCAGAACAGGGATGGAACCCACATCACAGCAGCAGCCCAACCACAGCAGTGACAGTCCTGGATCCTTAACCCACTAGGCTACCAGGGAAAACGGCCTGTTTTTTAAAAAGCTTTAATGACTCATATTTCCATCAGAAATGTATAAGAACACCTTCCCTGCCTCATCAGTGTATATTATAGCTCTTCTTCATATTTGGCAACCTGACAGATGTGAAATATTATGGTGTTAATTTTAATTTGCATTTTCTTAACTCTTAATGAATTTTTTTTTCTTTTTGTGTCTGGTTTATTTCACTTAGCGTAATGTCTTCAGGGTCTGTCCATGTGATAGCATGTGTTAGAATTTCCCTTTTTAGTGGCTGAGTAATAACCCCTTGGATGTCTGTACCACATTTTATTTATTCATCTGTCTGTAGATAGACACTTGGGTTGTTTCTACCTTTAGGCTATTTTGAATAACACTGCTCTGAATATGTGTCTACTATGTATTTTAGTCCTTGCTTTCCATTCTTGAGTATATACCTACGAGTGGAACTGCTGGTATTTCTTTGTTTAACTTCTTGAGAAACTGTTAAAACTGTTTTCCATTATGTCTTCATCATTTTACATTCATACCAGTAGGGCTGAATTTGAATTTAAGCAGCTTTTAATAAGATTAATATTTTAAATATCTCCTCAGTATTGTCTAGTTACACATATTTGTTAAACAAACGAATGTTCTTTGCACATTTCTTATATATTTTTTCCATTTCACATTTGTCGGCTTGTTTTATATTGTAGTAATAGTTAATGTGAGTCACTGTAAGGTAAAGGATAAGTCTGAAAAAAAGATTCAGGTATATATTTAAAAAGACAATCACTTGTTCATTCAGAAAATTTAACTTTTATAGCGCATGACTTAGTGATTTAGATAGTGGAATAGGGGGATTTGATTTCCCTTGCTTTGTTTCCTTTACCTTGTGTCTCTTCCTAAACAATTTTTTTTTTTTTTGCTCTTTTAGGGCTGCATCTGTGGCATATTGGAAGTTCCCAGGCTAGGGGTAGAATTGGAGCTGCAGCTGCCAGCCTATGCCACAGCCATAGTAGCCACTCGTGATCTGAGTTGTGACCTACACCACAGCCCACGGCAACGAGGAATCCTTAACCCACTGAGCAAGGCTAGGGATTGAACCTGCATCCTCATGGATACTAGTTGGGTTTGTAACCCCCTGAGCCACAATGGGAACTCCCCCTAAACAAATGTTTTTAAGATATAAAAATTTGACCCTTTTGAGCGGGAGGGGCTGTGTCCAAAGCATACACAAGTTCCTGGGTCAGGGATTGAACCCAAGCCACAGTGTTGGCAGCCTAGGATCCTTAACCCACCAGGCCATCAAGGAACTCCAAAATTTGATATCTTTAACATCATATTTTCAGCCTGTTAAAGTTTTGCTTACCTCTTGATTTTATGGCATCCTAGAGTTTCTTGGAAGATTTAGAAAACTGTTTTTGGGAGTTCCTGTCGTGGCGCCGTGGTTAACGAATCCGACTAGGAACCATGAGGTTGTGGGTTCAATCCCTGCCCTTGCTCAGTGGGTTAAGGATCCGGCGTTGCCATGAGCTGTGGTGTAGGTCACAGACGCGGCTCGGATCCCGCATTGCTGTGGCTCTGGTGTAGGCTGGCAGCTACAGCTCTGATTAGACCCCTAGCCTGAGAACCTCCATATGCTGCAGGAGCGGCCCAAGAAATGGCAAAAAAATAAGATTAAAAAAAAAAAAGGAGTTCCCGTCATGGCGCAGTGGTTAACGAATCCAACTAGGAACCATGAGGTTGCGGGTTCAGTCCCTGCCCTTGCTCAGAGGGTTAAGGATCTGGCGTTGCCGTGAGCTGTGGTGTAGGTTGCAGACGCAGCTCGGATCTGGCGTAGGCCCCGGGCTACAGCTCCGATAGACCCCTAGCCTGGGAACCTCCATTTGCCGCGGGAGCGGCCCAAAGAAATAGCAAAAAAGACAAAAAAAAAAAAGTTTTTGTAAAGTATTAAATGCAAAAATTATTCATACTGTGTAAGATAGATTAAGGAGAAACAAAACACTTTGGCTTCCCTACATGGTTTTAATTTTTTTTATATTATTATTTTTCAAAAATATTTTCAGGCTGCCCTGAGGCATATGGAGTTCCTGGGCCAGGGATCAGATCCAGGTCACAGTTGCAACCTATGCTGCACCTGGGGCAAGGCCTTAACCAGTTGTGCCAGGATGCAGATTGAACTTGTGGCCCATTGCTGCAGATGGTGTCAATCCTTGCATCACAGGAGGAACTCCCACCATGGAGTTTTTAGAAGAATGTACATTATCATGCCTTTGATGCCAGTTCCTCAGTCCCATTTTGTTTTTTCCTCCAAACAGCCAGCGTCCTGAATTTTGCTGTTTTCTTTGCTTTCCTTTCTTTCTTTCTTTTTTTTTTTTTTAATTTATTTAACTGGGAGTTCCCATTGTGGCGCAGTGGTTAATGAATCCGACTAGGAATCATGAGGTTGCGGGTTCGATCTCTGCCCTTGCTCAGTGGGTTAAGGATCCGGTGTTGCCGTGAGCTGTGGTGTAGATCGCAGATGCGGCTCAGATCCCACATTGCTGTGGCTCTGGCGTAGGCCGGTGGCTACAGCTCTGATTCAACCCTTAGCCTGGGAACCTCCATATGCCGTGGGAGCTGCCTAAGAAAAGGCAAAAAGACCAAAAAAAAAAATTATTTAACTAAATAATTGATTTACACTATTTTTTTAGTTTCAATTGTACAGTTTCAGTCTTTTACATTATGTTATCACAAAATACTGAATATAGTTCTGAGTACTTATATACTAAGTCCTTATTGCCTGAGTAGTTCATATGTAGTGTTATATATCTATTAATCCCATACTCCTAATTTTTCCATCCCCCTGCCTCTTCCTCTTTGTTAACCATAAGTTTTCTGTGTCTGTGAGTCTGTTTGTTTTGTAAATAAGTTGATTTGTGTTTATTTTTTAGATTTCATGTATAAATGATATCATATAATCTTTGTCTTTCCCTACCTGACTTACTTCACTTAGTATGAAAATCTCTATGTCCACCCATGGTGTTGCAAAATGGCATGATTTCAGTTCATTTTAATGTCTGAGTAATAATCCATTGTGTATACATCTGTGTATATATACATATATATTACATTTTTCTTTATCCTTTCATCTGTTGCTTTCATTTCTTGGCTATTGCAAATAATGATGCTATGAACATTGGTGTGCATGTCTTTTTTTGAATTATTTTTTATTTTTTTCTTACTCAGTGAATTTTATTACATTTATAGTTGTAAAATGATCATCACAACCCAATTTTATAGCATTTTCATCGCAAACCCCCAGCACGTTCTCCCCCGACAGCCTGTCTCATTGGGAAACCATGAATTTTTCAAAGTCTGTGAGTCAGTATCTGTTCTGCAAAGAAATTCATTGTGTCCTTTTTTTAGATTCCATATGTAAGTGATAACATATCACATACATGTCATAAACATTGGTGTCTCACTGTCTGACTGACTTCACTTAGCATGATAATTTCTAGGTATACCTATGTTGCTGAAAGTGCTATTATTTCTTTGCTTTTAATGGCTGAGTAATATTCCATTGTGTGTCCGTACTACATCTTCTTTATCCATGCCGCTGTTGATGGACATTTAGTTGTTTCCATGTCTTGGCTATTGTATAGAGTGATGCAGTGAACATTGGAGTACAGTTATCTTTTCGAGTCATGGTTTTCTCTGGATAGATGCCCAGGGGTGGGATTGCTGGATCAAATGGTAATTCTACTTTTATTTTTCTGAGGGATCTCGGTACTGTTTTCCTCAGTGGTTGCACCAGTTTACCTTCCCAGCAACAGTGTAATAGTGTTCCCTTTTTTCTTCACACCCTCTCCATCATTTATTGTTTGTAGACTTTCTGATGATGGCCTTTCTGGCCAGTGTAAGGTTGTACCTCATTTTGGTTTTCATTTGCATTTCTTTAATAATTAGTGATATTGAACATCTTTTCATGTGTTTTTTTTGCCATCTATATGTCTTCTTTGGAGAATTGTTTGTTTATATCTTCTGCCCATTTTTTGATGGGGTTTGTTTTTTTGGTATGGAGCTGCATAGGGTGTTTATAAATTTTGGAGATGAATTCCTTGTCGGTTGTTTCATTTGCAAATATTTTCTCCCATTCTGTGGGTTGTCTTTTCCTTTTGTTTAGGGTTTCCTTTGCTGTGGAGAAACTTTTAAGTTTAATTAAGTCCCATTTGTTTATTTTTGTTTTTATTGTCATTACTCTAGGAATGGATCTGAGAAGATATTGCTGTGGTTTATGTTGGAGAGTGTTTGGCTTGTGTTTTCTTCTAAGCGTTTTATAGTATCTTGTCTTATATTTAGGTCTTTAATCCATTTTGAGTTTATTTTAGTGTATGGTGTTAGGAAGTGTTCTAATTTCAGTCTTTTACGTGTGGCTGACCAATTTTCCCAGCACCATTTATTGAAGGGGCTGTCTTTTCTCCATTGTATATCCTTGCCTCCTTTTTCACAGATTAGTTGACTGTAATTCTGGGCTTTCTATCCTGTTCCACTGGTGTATATTTCTGTCTTTGTGCCAGTACCATATGGTTTTCATGACTGTAGCTTTGTAGTATAGACTGAAGTCAGGGAGCCTGATTCCTCCAGCTCCATTTTTCTTTCTCAGGATGGCTTTGGCTATTCTGGGCCTCTGTTTTTGAATTAGAGTTTTCCTCTTTACCTGATATATGCCCATGAGGAGGATTCCTGGGTCATATGGTAACTCTATTTTCAGCTTTTTAAGGAAGCTCCAGACTGTTTTCCATGGTGGTGTCACCAACTTACATTCCTACCAACAATGTTGAAGGTTTCCCCTTTTGCCACACCCTCTCCAGCGTTTATTATTTGTAGACTTGGTAATAGCCATTCTGACCCATGTGAGGTGATGCCTCATTTTAGTTTTTATTTGCATTTCTCTAATGATTAGTGATGTGGAGCATCTATTCATAGGTCTGTTGGCCATCTGTTTGTCTTCTTTGGAGGAATATCTATTTAGATTTTCTGTTCATTTTTGTTTTGTTTTGATTTATTTTGTATGGCCACACCTGCAGCACATGGAAGTTCCTGAGCCAGGGATCAAATCCGAGCTGCAGCTATGACGTGTGTCACAGCTGTGGCAATGCTGGATGCTTTAACCCACTGCACCAGGCAAGGGGTCAAACCTAAGACACTGTAGTCAGATTTTTAACCCACTGTGCCACAACAGGAACTCTATTTTTTTAATTGGGTTGTTTGTTTTTTTGATATTAAGCTGTATGTGCTATTTGTATATTTTGGAAATTAAGCCCTTGTCAGTAACATCATTTGCAGTATTTTCTTCTGGCCCATAGATTGTTTTTTTGTTTTGTTTATGGTTTCCTTTGCTGTTCAAAAGCTTACTAAGTTTGATTAGGTCCAGTTGTTTATTTTTTCTCATTTCTTTTGCCTTGGGAGACTGATCAGAGAAAATGTTACCAAGAATGCTTTGCCTGCGTTCTGTTCTAGGAGGTTTATGGTGTTATGTCTTTATATTTAAGTAAGTCTTTAAGCCGTTTTGAGCTTACCTTTATGTATGATTTAAGGGAGTGATAACTTCATTGATTTACATGCATCTGTCCAGCTTTTCCAGCAACACCCACTTAAGAGACTATCTTTTCTCCATTGTAAATTCTTGCCTCCTTTGTTGACTGTAGGTGTGTGGGTTTATTTCTGGGCAGTTTTGTTCCATTGATGCCTGTCTGATTTGGGCCAATACCATGATTTTTTTTTTTAGTGTTACCTGAAGTCTGGGAGGATTATGCCTCTAGCTTTGTTCTTTTTCCTTAGGATTGCTTTGGCTGTTTGTGTGTGTTTGTGTGTGTGTGTGTGTGTGGGTCCATATACATTCTAGTATTATTTGTTCTAGTTCTGTGAAAAATGTCATGGCTAGTTTGTTACAGATTGTATTAAATCTGTAGATTTCTTTAGGTAGTATGGCCATTTTAACAACACTGATTCTTCCAGTAGAAGAGCATAGAATATCTTTTCATTTCCTTGTATCATCTCTGATTTCCTTTATCAGGGTTTTATAGTTCTTAGGGTATAGGTCTTTAACTTCCTTTGTTAAGTTTACTCATAGAGGGGTTTTTTTTGTTTTTTTTTTTTGATGTGATTTTTTTATTTTTTATTTTTTTATTTTCCCACTGTACAGCAAGGGGGTCAGGTTATCCTTACATGTATACATTACAATTACATATTTTCCCCCACCCTTTGTTCTGTTGCAACATGAGTATCTAGACAAAGTTCTCAATGCTATTTAGCAGGATTTCCTTGTGGATGTGATTTTAAATGGAATTTTTATTCTTTTACTTTCTCTTTGTGATTTCATTGTTAATGTAAAGAAATACAGTAGATTTCTGTATATTGATCTTGTATCCTGTTTCCTTGTTGTATTACTTTATCAGTTCTAGTATTTTTTATGTGGAGTCATTAGGGCTTTCTACATAGAGTATCATGTCATCTGCATACAGTGACAGTTTGACCTCTTTCTTTCCAATTTGGATATATTTTAATTCTTTTTCTTGACTGATTTTTGTGGTTAGGTCTTGCAAGACTTCAGTAGAAGTGGTGAGAGGGGGTATACTTGTCTTGTTCCAGAATTTAGCAGGAAGGCTTTCAGGTTTTCATCATTCAGTGTTATATTGGGTATGTGTTTGTCGTAAATGGTTTTTATTTACGTTGAGATATGTTCCCTCTACACTCATTTTGGTGAGATTTTTTTTTTTTTAATCATGAATGGATGTTGAATTTTATCAAATGCTTTTTCTGCAACTATTGATGATCGTGTGGTTTTTGTTTTTTCTTTTGTTGATGTGGTATAACACATTGATTGATTTGTATATGTTGAACTATTGTTGTGACCCTGAGTGAATCCAAAGTATGATCCTTCTTTTGTGTTGATGGGTTCTGTTTGTTAATATTTCATTGAGGATTTTTGCGTCTGTATGTCTAGTGATTGGTGAGTTCAGATTATCTGTTTATCTTGATTCAGTTTTGGCAGGCTCTGTGTTTCTAGAAACTTGTCCATTTCTTCTAGGTTGTCTAAATTGTGGGAATATAATGTTATAGTAATTTCTTATGATTTTTTTGAATTTCTGCGTTATAAAGTTGTTATTTTGCCTCTTTCATTTCTTATTTTGTTTTAGTCTTTTCTCTTTTCTTCTTGGTGTGCCTGGCCAGAAGTTTGTCTATTTTGTTTATCCTTTCAAAATGTCAGCTCTTGGCTTTATTAATTTTTTTTCTGTCTCTTTAAAAAAATTGTCTTATATATGTTCTCTCTGATCTTTACTATTTCCTTCCTTCTGCTTTAGGATTTTTTTGTTTTTCTTTTTCTAATTCTTGTAGGTGATAGATTAGGTTGTTTGAGATTTTTCTTGCTTTTTGAGGATGTTCTGTGTATCACCATGAACTTCCCTCTTAGGGTGGCTTTTACTGAATCCCATAGACTTTCTATGGTTGTGTTTTTATTGTCATTTGTCTCAAGGAATTTTTTGATTTCCTGTTTGATTTCATCATTGACTCATTAGGTTTTTAGTAGCATGTTTTTTAGTGTCCATGTAATTGCTTTTTTTTTTTTTTTTTTTCCCTCCCTGGCATTGATTTCTAATTTCATCCTGTTGTGGTCAGAGGAAATGTTTGAAATAATTTCTGTCCTTAAATTTTTTGAGGCTTGTTTTGTGTCCTTTTATGTGGTTTATACCAGAAAATGTTCCATGTACACTTGCTTTATTTTTTAATTTTATTTCTTAAAAATAAACTTTTAATTTTAGAATAGTTTTTTTTTAAATAATGATTTTTATTTTTTCCATTATGGTTTACAGTGTTTGTCAGTTTTCTACTGTACAGCAAGTTGACTACACTTGCTTTATTATTGAGTCTTTTGATTGGAGCCTTTAGTCAATTGACATTTAATGTATTTTTTTTTCCTTTTTTTTAATGGCTGCGCATGCAGCAAATGGAAGTTCCCAGGCTAGCAATTGAATCTGAGCCACAGCTGAAGCAATGCCAAGTCCTTTAACCCACTGTATTGAGCTGGGGGTCAAACCTGAGCCTCCATGGTGACCCAAGCCACTGCAGTTGGATTCTTAACCAAGTTTGCCACAGTGGGAACTCTACATTGTTTTATTTTTATTTCTTCTTTGGCTGCCCTGTGGCATGTGGAGTTCCCCGGACAGGGGTCAGATCCAAGCCACCGTTGTAACCTTTGTCAAAGCTGTGATAATACTGGATCATTTAATCCACTGTGCCTGGCTAGGTATTGAACCTGTGTCTTGCTTCCACAGAGACACCACCAGTGCCTTTGCAACACAGTGGGAATTTTTAAAAATCTATTTTATTTTAAAAAATCAGTCAATTTATTATTTTGATGGACTGCAAAACAAATTTTATTTTGTTTATTTATTACTATTCTGTTATTTATTTATTTATTTTATTTTTGCCACCTCGCAGCATATGGAATGTGGCATATGGAATTCCCAGACCAAGGATCACATCCAAGCCGCAGTTGCAACTCAGGTTGAAGGTGTGGCAACACCGGATCCTTAACCCATTGTTCTGGGCTGGGAGTCAAACCCACGTCCCAGCTGTCCCAAGATGCTGCTGATCCTGTTGTGCCTCAGCAGGAACTCCTATTCATTACTATTTTTATTGGCTTTAATTTTTCCTTTTTTAGTTCAAGTATAATTGATTTACAGTGTTGTATTAGTTGCAGGTTTACTGCATAGTGATTCAGTTATTCATACATATATGTCTAATTTTTTGAGATTCTTTTACCTTGTAGGTTATTACAAAATATTAGGTATATTTTCCTGTGCTATATGCTGGATCCTTGTTGGTTAACTACCTGTTAGAATGTTCTAATTTCATTATTTGCATGTAGCTGTCCAGTTTTCCCAGTACCACTTATTGAAGAGACTGTCTCTTTTCCATTGTACATTCTTTGCTCCTTTGTCATAGATTAATTGACAGTAAGTGCATGAGTTTATTTCTGGGCTTTCTTGTTCCATTGACTTATTTGGTTTGTTTTTGTACCTATACCATCCTCCCCCCCCCCACCACTGTGTCCATGGCGTGTGGAATTTCCCAGGGATCAAACTCATACCACAGTAGTGATTTGAGCCACTGTAGTGACACCTTAACCTGCTGCACCATAAGGGAAGTCCTATATTTTACTAATATTTTAGTTAGTGTAGCTTTGTAGTAATCTCTGAAGTCAGGGAGGCTGATTTTTCCAGCTGTGTTCTTCTTTCTCAAGATGGTTTTGGCTATCAAGGTTTTTTTTTTTGTATTTCCATAGAAATTTTAAAATTGTTTTAGTTCTGTGAAAAATACCATTGATAATGCATTTGATCAGGAATCTGTAGATTGTCTTGGGTAATATGGTCATTTTAACCATATTGATTCTTCCAGTTCAAGAACTGGCTTTATCTTTCCATCAGTTTCTGTTGTCTTCAGTTTCTTTTGTCAGTATCTTGTAGTTTTTCAGAACAGAGGTATTTTGCCTCCTGATATAGGTGTATTCCTAGGTATTTTACTCTTTTAGATGCAATGGCAATTGGGATTGTTTCTTTAATTTCTCTGATAGTTCCTTTTTAGTGTGTAGGAATTCAACAGATTTCTGTATGTTAATTTTGTATCCAGCAATTTTACTTCATTCATTCATGGTCTAGTAGTTTTCTGGTAGCATCTTTAGGATTTTTCTGTGTATATCATCATGTCATGTGCAAACAGTGAGTTTTACTAATTCTTTTCCAATTTGAATTCCTTTTATTTCTTTTTTTCCCTGATTGCTGTGGCTAGGACTTCCAAAACTATTTTCAGTAAAGGAGGTGAGATGGGACATCATTGTCTTATGCCTGATCTTAGAGGTAAGGCTTTCAGGCTTTCGCCATAAATTATGATGTTAGCTATGTGTTTGTAAAGTACAGCTTTTATTTTATTTTATTTATTTGTCTTTTTTTGGTGGGGAGGCTGCACCCATGGCATATAAAGGTTCCCAGGCTAGGGTTTGAATCAGAGCTGTAGCCGCCAGCCTATACCACAGCCACAGCAACACCAGATCTGAGCCGCATCTGGGACCTACATCACAGCTCACAGCAACGCCAGATCCTTAACACACTGAATGAAGCCAGGGATCAAACCCACAACCTCACGGTTCCTAGTCATATTCGTTTCCACTGTGCCATGATGGGAACTCCAAATACGGCTATTATTATGTTGGAGTATGTTCCCTCTTTGCCTGCTTTCTGGAGAGTTTTTATTATAAATGGGCATTGAATTTTATGAAAAGCTTTTTCTGCATCTATTGAGATAATCATATGGTCCTTATTCTATAGTTTGTTCAGTTTGATTAACATGTTCTCAGGGTGTTCCTCCTTGGGTTTGTTTATGTGGTACTTGTTGTGCTTCCTGGATTTGAGTGGTTCCTTTCCCGTGTTAGGGAAGTTTTCAGCTATTATTTATTCAAATATATTTTTCTGTCCCTTTTTCTCTGTCTTCTTCTGGCACCCCCATAATATGGATGTTGGTGCATTTGACATTGTCCCAGAGTTCTCTTAGACTATCTTCATTTCATTTCATTTCTTTTCTTTTTTTTTTTTGTCTTTTTGCCTTTTCTAGGGCCAAACTCACGGCATATGGAGGTTCCCAGGCTAGGGGTCTAATCAGAGCTGTAGCCCCTGGCCTATGCCAGAGCCATAGCAACGCAGGATCCGAGCTGCGTCTGTGACCCATACACACCACAGCTCACGGCAACACCGGATCTTCAACCCACTGAGCAAGGGCAGGGATCAAACCTGCAACCTCATTGTTCCTAGTCGGATTTGTTAACCACCGCGCCCTTCATTTCTTTTCAAACTATTTCTCTTTTCTGTCCCATATCAGTGATTTCCACTAGTCTGTCCTCCACCTCCCTTATTCATTCTTCTGCCTCCTGTATTCCCCTGTTGGTTGCTTCTAATGAATTTTTTATTTCAGTTATTGTATTTTGCATCTGTGCTTGCTCTAGTTTTAAATCTTGTATTTCTTTGCTTAATGTTTGCTGTAAATTACCAGTTTTTGCCTCCAGTCTATTTCCAATGTCCTGCACCATCTTCACTGTCATCAGTCTAAACTCTTTTTCCTGGAGGCTGATAATCTCCAGATCACTTAGCTGTTTTTCTTTGGGCTTTTTCTTTCTCCCTTATCTGAGTTATAGTTCTCTGCCTTTTCATTTTTATAGGTTTTTGGTGTGGTCTCCTCTTTCAGACAATAGAATTGTAGCCTTTCTTTCTTCTGATGTCTGCCCCCCTTGTGGCTGAAGTTGGTGGAGGGGGGCTTGCTGTAGGCTTCCTGATGGGAGGGACAGGTGCCTGCCCACTGGTAGGTGGGT
This sequence comes from Phacochoerus africanus, assembly GCF_016906955.1. Lineage (NCBI taxonomy): Eukaryota > Metazoa > Chordata > Mammalia > Artiodactyla > Suidae > Phacochoerus > Phacochoerus africanus. The sequence continues at coordinate 91,113,377 of NC_062551.1, forward strand.
TTGATTCTTATCCCTCTGGTGGGTGGGGCTTCGCCTCTAGGTGAGATTAGAAGTGGCTCTGTGCCTGGGGGAGGTCTTTAGGCAGCCTGTTTACTGATTTTGGAGCTGTGATCCCATCTGGATTATTGTTTGGCTTGGGGCTTCTTAGCGCTGATGGGTGGGGCCAGATTTCCCCAAAATGGCCACCTCTAAAGGAATACACGCCAATGAACACTCCTGAGACCTTTGCCTCCAGTGTTCTTCCCCCACAACCAGCCACAGTTACCCTCTGTTTTCCCAGGAGATCCTCCAAGAGCCGCAGTCAGATCCAACCCAGATTCCTGTGGAGTCTCTACTTTGCTCTGGGACCCAGTGTACATGAAAGCCTGTGTGCGTCTTTCAAGAATGGGGTCTCCATCTCCCTCAGTCTTGTGGAGCTTCTGCACACACGCCCCATTGGCCCTCAATGCCAGACGCTCTGGGTGCTCTTTCTCCCAATGCCAGAAATCCAGGTGTGGGGACCTGACTTGGGGCTCAGAACTTTCACTTCTGTAGGTGAGTCTCTGTGATACAGTTACTTTCCAGTCTGTGGGCTGCCCACCGGGTGGGTATGGGTTGCTTATATCATGAAATCGCCCCTCCTGCCATCTTGGTGTGGCCTCCTCTTTGACTTCTGGAGTAGGATATCTTTTTTGAAAGTTTCCAGTCCATTTGGTTGAAGGTTGTTCAGCATTTGGTTGTAATTTTGTTGTTTTTATGAGATAAGATGAGCTCCAGTCCTTCTATTCTGCCATATTAATCCCATCTCCTTTCAGTTTGTTAATGTGGTGTATCACCTTGATTTGTGGATATTGAAAAATCCTTGCATTCCTGGGTTCAATCTCATTTGGTGTTGGTGTATGATCCTTTTAATATATAGTTGCAGTTGGTTTGCTTGTGCTTCAGTAAGGATATTTGTATGTACGTTCATCAGTGATATTGGCCAGTAATTTTCTTTTCATGTGGTATCTTTGGTTTTGGTATTAGGGTGATGGTGTCCCAATAGAATGAGTTCACAAGTGGTCCTTCCTCTGTAATTTTTTGGAATTGTTTCAGAATGATAGGTGTTAATCTTTTCTAAATATTTGATAAAATTCACCTGTGAAGCCATCTGCTCCTAGATTTTTGCTTATTGGGAGATCATTACTTATTGATTCAATCTTAGTACCAGTGATCGGGTTTGTTCATATTTTCTGTTTCTTACTAGTATCATCTCTTTTTAAAAAAATCGTATTCAAGTGTAGTTGATTTACAGTGTTGTGTTAATTTCTGTGTACCACTGGTTTTGTCTTGGAAGATTGTAACTTCCATGAATTTGTTCTAGATTATTTATTTTATTGGTTATAATTGCTTGTATTACTGATAAGTATCTATTTATTGCCATTTTCCTTGCTTTTTCTTTATAGTTTTTTAACCACATTTTCATTATTGATCAATATATTGTTTAGTTTTGCTTGTTTATAAACTGTTATTTTTGAATCATATTGAATATGTTACCAGTTCCTTTTATCATTATATATTCTTGAGATTTGACTGTGTTGATGCATGTAGCTCTTATTCATCACTGATGTATAGTAATTCATTATATAAATGCATTACACTTTTCATTTACTACTTTTAAATTGTGGTAAAAACACAATTTAAATTTTACTGTCTTAATCATTTTAAGCATATAGTTCAGTAATATTAATAATAAGTTCATTCATATTTTTGTGCAACGTATCTCTGGGACTGTTTTAACTTGCAAAGCTGAAATTTCTATAACCATTGAACAAAAATTCCCCTTCCCCTCTTAAGGTTTATACCTGTTGTAATGTGTATCAGAATGTTCTTCCTTTTTAAGGTGAAAGATAATCCTATGGATAATAACCACCTTTTGTTTACCCATTCCTTGATGAGCATTTCGGTTACTTCCACCTCTTGGTCTTTGGAGGTTCCCAGGCTAGGGGTCCAACATTTTTTTCTTTATTATTCCCATTTTACCTTGAAGAATGGCTGAAGAATATTAGTATTTAAATATATATGTGTGTATTATTTGATTCAACTTGCTAATATTTCATTAAGGATTTTTCTGACAGACTTTGTATATGCTTGGGGTTGTAGCTTCATTAGATGTTTTATAGAATTCAGCAGTGAAGCCATCTTGTCTTGGAGATTTCTTTTTTTTTTTTTTTTTGTCTTTTTGCTATTTCTTGGGCCGCTCCCACAGCATATGGAGGTTCCCAGGCTAGGGGTCTAATCGGAGCTGGAGCCACTTGCCCACGCCAGAGCCACAGCAATGCAGGATCCGAGCCGCGTCTGCAACCTACACCACAGCTCACGGCAACTCCGGATCCTTAACCCACTGAGCAAGGGCAGGGACTGAACCCGCAACCTCATGGTTCCTAGTCGGATTCGTTAACCACTGCGCCACGACGGGAACTCCCTTGGAGATTTCTTGGTGTGAGGTTTCAAGTTATGAATTCAGATTTTCAGATAGAGGATTATTCATATTATATGTTTAATTTTGTGTCAGTTTTGATAAGTTGTGTTTTTTAAGAAATTTGTTCATTTCATTTAAGTAGTTTCTTTGAGTTATTTTAGTGAGAAGGATAGTGGAAACTCATTATGGTTTTAATTTGCATTTTCTTGCTGACCAGTGATTTCGACCATCGTTTCAGTGTGCGTCGGCCATTCTTAAAATGTTCTTTTGTAATGTGTCTTCAAGTCTTTGCCCATCTTTTTTTTTTTTTTTGTCTTTTGTCTTTTTGTTGTTGTTGTTGTTGCTATTTCTTGGGCTGCTCCCGCGGCATATGGAGGTTCCCAGGCTAGGGGTCCAATCGGAGCTGTAGCCACCCGCCTACGCCAGAGCCACAGCAACGCGGGATCCGAGCCGCGTCTGCAACCTACACCACAGCTCAGGGCAACGCCGGATCGTTAACCCACTGAGCAAGGCCAGGGATGGAACCCGCAACCTCATGGATTGCGGATTCGTTAACCACTGCGCCACGACGGGAACTCCTGCCCATCTTTTAATTCGTTGGTTTGTCTTTTCTATTATTAAGCTGTAAGGGTATTTTTTTTTTCAATACATATTTTGGATACAAATCTATATATCATTAGGTAAAAATAGATGGGAATATCTTTATTTTCATCCATCTGTATCTTGTCTCTTTATCTCTCCATTCACCCATCCATCCATTCATCCATCTATCCTTGTATTCTCTGGCTAGCCTTTTCATTGTGTAAGTGGTGTGCTTTGAAAAGTACAAGTTTTTAATTTTGATGAAGTTCCACATTTTTATCATCATATTTTTGTGGGCTGCATTTGTTGTATTCTGACTAGAAGACCTATCCCAGGATCATGAATATTTTCACTTATATAAGTTTTAACTGTGGCTTTTATGTTTAGGTTTATCATCATTTTCAAGTCAGTTTTTGTATGTAGTATTATGTAAGAGTCGAGTATTTTTTCCATACGGATATCTAATTGTACTGTTTATTGAAAAGTTTGTTTTGATTGATTTACCTTGATATTTTTGTTGAAATCAGTTGATCTATATGTTTAGGTCTATTTCTGGACTCATTCTGTTTCAAGGACCTGTATTTCCATCCATATGTCAATACCACACTGTCTTGATTAATTTTATATTAAATCAAGTATTCTAAGTCATATTTTTCAAAGTTTTTTTTTTCCCCATTCCAGATCTTTTGCATTTTCATGCAGTTTCATAGAAGTAACCTGTCAATTTCTTTTAAAAAGCCTCCTTGGGGATTGTGTTGGGTCAGTAGATGAATCTGGGGAGAGTTGACATCTGAATAATGGTGTTTTCCAGTTGATGAGTATGATGTGTCTTGTAATTTATTTATGTCTTCTTTCCTTTTTCTCAGCAATGTTTTATAGTGTCAAGTACAGATCTTGTACATATTTTGTTATCCCTATGTATTTCTTATAAATGAAATTTAAAAATTTGAATTCATTGAGTTATAATGTACAGATAATAAAATATATTTTGAAATATATATTGTTATTAAGCTGTAAGACTTATAAAACAAGCTAGTATAAGTCATCCAACTCTGTTCTTAAAAATTGTTTTGTCTATTCAAGCCCTTTGCATTTACATATAGCATTTTAGAATCATTTTGTAAATGTATACCAATAAGCCACTGGGAGTTTGATTGAAATTACTTTAAATCTGTAGATTAATTTGGAAGAAAATTTACGTCTTAAATATATCCATGGAGTTCCTGTCGTGGCACAGTTGAAGCAAATCTGACTTGGAACCATGAGGATGTGGGCGATCCCTGGCCTTGCTCAGTGGGTTAAGGATCTGGCATTGCTGTGAGCTGTGGCGTAGGTCACAGACGTGGCTCGGATGTGGCATTGTTGTGGCTGTGGCATAGGCTGGCAGCTGTAGCTCTGATTTGACCCCTGGCCTTGCTCAGTGGGTTAAGGATCCGGCATTGCTGTGAGCTGTGGCGTAGGTCACAGACGTGGCTCGGATGTGGCATTGTTGTGGCTGTGGCATAGGCTGGCAGCTGTAGCTCTGATTTGACCCCTAGCCTGGGAACTGCCATATGCCACAGGTGCAGCCCTAAAAAGCAAATAAATAAATAAGTGTGTGTGTGTAAGTATCCATGAACATGGTATATATATTTTTTTCCTTTTTTTTTTTTTTTGCTTTTCAGGGCTATACCTGCAACATATGGAAGTTCCTGGGCTAGGGGTCAAATCAGAACTACAGCTGCTGGCCTATGCCATGCATTCATGAGATAAATCCTACTTTGTCACTGTCTATTACTTGTTTTATATCTTTAAAAATTGAGTTTGCTAGAGTTCCCGTCATGACACAGTGGTTAACGAATCCGACTAGGAACGATGAGGTTGCAGGTTCGATCCCTGGCCTTGCTCAGTGGGTTAAGGATCCGGTGTTGCCATGAGCTGTGGTGTAAGTTGCAGACGCGGCTTGGATCCTTCGTTGCTGTGGCTCTGGTGTAGGCTGACAGCTAAAGCTCCGATTCGACCCCTAGCCTGGGAACCTCCATATGCCCCGGGAGCGGCCCTAGAAAAGGCAAAAAGATGAAAAAAAAATTGAATTTGCTAACGTTTTAATAAGTATTTATGCTGATTTTTAAGAACCTATGTTTTGAAGGATGTTGGTATATAGTTTTCTTTTGTTTTCATGTCTTTCTCTAGCTTTGGTTCCAGGGTAATACTGTCCTTATAAAATTAGTTAGGACGTGTTTCTTTCTCTTATATTTGCTGAAAGAATTCATGTAAAATGGATGTTATTTCTTCCTTAATTTTTTTTTTTTTTTTTTTTTGGTCTTTTAGGGCCACACCTGCAGTGGCAGCAATATATGGAGGTTCTTAGGCTAGTGTCGATTTGGTGCTGTCACTGCTGGCCGGTGCCAGAGCCACAGCAGTGTGGGATCTGAGCCGCATCTGTGATCTATACCATAGTCCACGGCATCACCAATCCTTAACCCATGATTGAACCCGAGTCCTCATGGATGCTAGTCGGGTTTGTTAACCACTGCGCCTCGATGGGAACTCCTTTTCCTTAAATATTGAATTGAGTAGTGATATCATCTGGGCTTTGCACTGTTCATATTTCTTTTTTTTTTCTCTGTGCTGTTCATATTTTCCATTTCTTCTTTGTTGTAATTTGTACCTTTCAAGGCATTTTCTGTAAGTCAGAACAGTTCAGTAGAACTTTCTGTGATGGTGGAAATGTTCTGTGTATACTGTTAAAATATATAGTAGCCACTAACTGCCTATGCATTTGAGTAATTGACATGTGATAGTACAGAAATGAACTTTCAGTTTTATTTAAATTATCACAGGTGGCTGGTGGCTTACTGTATTGGATATAGCAAATCTAAGCTATAAACTCATTTCCACAAAGTTGTTAATAGTTTTTTTTTTTTGCTATTTCTTGGGCCGCTCCTGCGGCATATGGAGGTTCCCAGGCTAGGGGTCCAATCGGAGATGTAGCCACCGGCCTACACGAGAGCCACAGCAACGCAGGATCCGAGCCGTGTCTGCAACCTACACCACAGCTCACGGCAATGCCGGATCCTTAACCCACTGAGCAAGGGCAGGGACCGAACCCACAACCTCATGGTTCCTAGTCGGATTCGTTAACCACTGCGCCACGACGGGAACTCCTGTTAATAGTTTTTTAATGTGTTGTCATCAAGTTAATGTATTTTCATAAAGTTATTCATAATATTTTAATATTCGTTGGTATAAAGTTAACATTTTTTCTTTCTTTTTTTTTTTCCGGGTTGGGGGGTCACACCCGAGGCATATTGAAGTTCCCAGGCTAGGAATCTAATCAGAGCTATAGCTGCGGGCCTATGTGGGATCCGAATGTGTCTGTGACCTACACCACAGCTCACAGAAACTCTGGATCTCTAACCCACTGAGCGAGGCCAGGGATCGAACCTCCATCCTCATGGATACTAGTCATATTTGTTTTCACTGAGCTACAACAGGAACTCCAACATTTTATTAATTTATTTTTAGTCTTTATGAAATCTTCAGTGCTTTCTCTTTCATTGCTGATAATTGGTAATTTGTGTCTTCTCTCTTTCCTTCTCTCTCCCCCTACCCCTCTCTTTGTATTTTTGGGGCAGTGGTTGGCTGCGCCCATAGCATACAGAAAAGTTCCTAGGCCAGGGATCAAAACTGAGCCATAGCAGTGGCAATGCTGAGTCGTTAACTGCTATGCCACCAGGTATCTTCTCTTTGTATTGTTTTTATTAAAATATTTTAAGTATAAAGTACACGTGTACTAAAATTTGCCATTTTATTTTTTTCTTATTACCATTTAATTGTTACTGTCATTATTATTTTTTTGTCTTTTTAGGGACACAGACACAACATATGGAAATTCCCAGGATAGGGGTTATTTTTGTTCCTTGTGAAGGGCTTACATTTGGTTTCATTAGTTTTTCTCCACTGTTTATTTTCTCTTATATAGGTTTTTCTCTTTATTATTCTTTCCTTCAACATTGTGCTTAATTTGATCTTTTTCTAGCTTCTAAAGTTGCAAGTTTAGGTCATAGATTTTGTACTTTTTTTTTTCTTAATAGAAGCATATAAATTCATAAATTTCCTTCTCATTACTTCTTTTACTACATTTCTCAAATTTCGTTAAGGTGTATTTTCATTGTCATTGGGGTCATAATATTTTCTAATTTTCCTTGTAATTTCTTCTTTGACTAGTGGCATTTTTTTTTTGTCTTTTTGCTGTTTCTTGGGCCACTCCCGCAGCATATGGAGTGTCCCAGGCTACGGGTCTAATCGGAGCTGTAGCTGCCAGCCTATGCCACAGCAACTCGGGATCCGAGCCGCGTCTGCGACCTACACCACAGCTCATGGCAATGCCGATCGTTAACCCACTGAGCAAGGCCAGGGATCGAACCTGCAACCTCATGGTTCCTAGTCGGATTCGTTAACCACTGCGCCACGACGGGAACTCCCTTTTTTTTTTTTTTAAAGCAGTGTTTTATTTATACATATTTGGGGGTCTTCCAAGTGTGCTTTTGTTGTTGAGTACTGATTCAATTTAATTTTGGTTAAAGTAGATTTTCTGTATGAGTTCCATTTTTTGATAGTTCTAACATTAGAATATTTCCATCATTTATTACGTGATCTATGTTGGTGATTGTTCCATGTGTATTGGAAAAGAATATGTGTTCTCCCATTTTGAGGTTAATATTTTATGTGTCATTTAGGTCCAATTGATAGTATCTTTTCAAGTCTTATGTTTTTATTGATCTTCTGACTATTCAATTACTTGGAGAGAAGTATTGAACTATTCAAATATCATGATGAAGTTCTCTGTTTTTGTTTTTGCTTTTAATTGTCAGTTTCCAGTGTTCATTCTCTTGTTGAGATCAAGGTTTCCATCAGGTGTCATTTCCCTTCAAGCTAAAAAACCTGCAACCTCATGGTTCCTAGTTGGATTTGTTAACCACTGCGCCACGACGGGAACTCCTCTTTTTCTTTCTTCTTTTTTCTTTTTTTGTCTTTTTAGCTATTTCTTGGGCCGCTCCCGCGGCATATGGAGGTTCCCAGGCTAGGGGTCTAATCGGAGCTGTAGCCACCGGCCTTCGCCAGAGCCACAGCAACGCGGAATCCGAGCCGCGTCTGCAACCTACACCACAGCTCACGGCAACACCAGATCGTTAACCCACTGAGCAAGGGCAGGGACTGAACCCACAACCTCATGGTTCCTAGTCGGATTTGTTAACCACTGCGCCACGATGGGAACTCCTCGTTTTCTTTTTTAAAAATAGATTTTGGAGTTCTCGTTGTGACACAGTGGTTAACAAATCTGACTGGGAACCATGAGGTTGCGGGTTCCATCCTTGACCTCGCTCAAGGATCCGGCATGTCGTGAGCTGTGGTGTAGGTTGCAGACGCGGCTCGGATCCCGCGTTGCTGTGGCTCTGGCGTAGGCCAGTGGCTACAGCTCCAATTAGACCCCCTAGCCTGAGAACCTCCATGTGTTGCAGGAAGCAGCCCTAGAAAAGGCAAAAAAAGACAAAAAATAAATAAATAAAATAAAAATAATAAAAATAGATTTCAATTTTTAGAGCATTTTTAGGTTCACAGCAAAATTGCGCAGAATATAGAGTTCCCATATATCTCCTTACCTACGCAAGCATAACCTTCCCCACTATCTCGTGTGTGTTTGTCTTCTTTGGTAATCTTTTTTGCAGATGCCAGCTGCTTTAGCTTTCTTGGTCTTTTGTCTCCTCGATTTATTGAGACTGGTGTACTGTACCCGAGTTTTCCTTCTCTACACTGGGACTTGCTAAATGTTCCCAGGCAGAAAGTCAAGGGCAGTCACCTCATTAGTTTCTGTTTTCTCAGAGATCACAGTCTTGTGTTGATTGTTGTCCAATTTTTTTTTTTTTGTCTATTTTTGCTATTTCTTGGGCCGCTTCCGCGGCATATGGAGGTTCCCAGGCTAGGGGTCTAATCGGAGCTGTAGCTACCAGCCTACGCCAGAGCCACAGCAACGCGGGATCCGAGCCGCGTCTGCGACCTACACCACAGCTCACGGCAATGCCGGATCCTTAACCCACTGAGCAAGGGCAGGGACCGAACCCGCAACCTCATGGTTCCTAGTCGGATTCGTTAACCACTGCGCCACGACGGGAACTCCTGTTGTCCAATTTTTTATTCATAGCAAGAGGGTTATTTGGTACCAGTACTTTGCCATGCCTGGAAGTGGTTTTATAAGAGTGGATTGTAGCTAGTGCCTAATTACAGTTTTTCTGTTCTAAATAATTTTGGGTATAACTCAGAAATAGTTCCATAGATAATTGCCCTAATGTCTTTTCTAGGCCTGTTTTAGCTTAATATGTTTTTCTAGCATGATGCAGATTATACTATGTGAACTACACTCAACAATATTCTTGTACTATGGGTCAGGAAACCTTATCCATAAAGGGCTAAGTAGTGAACATTTAGGTTCTGTGCTGTGAGATCAACAAATATAGTCTTCTCTTCCTCCTCCTTCATCTTCTCCTGTCCCTCTCTTTCTTCTACTCCCTCAAAAATGTAGTAACTATTCTTAGCCTACAGGCCATTCCTTGGTCAAGGGCTCTAGTTTACCAGCCCTTACTGTAGATAAAGCTCTTCAAGTAGGATTCCCTCCCCCCCCCCCCATTTATATCTTTATTGACCACTGCCACAGGTAATATGAACTGGTAGAGTTGGTGTGTCTTGTATTCATTGAGCTCATAAGAGTAACAGTGAAATTGTTATAAGTTTACTGATGGCCATTGAGGATGGAAAAGTGCAAGTTTTTCTACAGTTTTAAAGCCCTTAAAGAAGATATTAACATTGGATTTTTTTCCCCCACTTACGAGGGGTGGGATAAAAAGTTACTTTCAGCACTGGAATAGATCCTTGTTTATCTGAGTACAAAAGGATATTAGCTAAATCTGGTGTGGCAAGGTGGGAGAGATGAAAATCAAAAGCTTTATTTTATAAATAACTATGTTACAGAAATTTTGGAATTAGAAGGAATGGCAGGAATGTTGTAGAACTTCAGATTGTGACATAGTTGGAACTGTCCTCATACCTCTATGGCATTGTGCTTCTGTAACTATTAGCATAATTTATTTTTGCCTTTGTTATTTTGGTAAAATATCATTGTTTTCTACTTATGAGAGTAATATGGTCTATGAAATGTTATAAAAATATTTAAATGTTGTATTCCATTAAAATATACGATACTGTTGTAGTGCTATGTTTCTGTTTCAATAGACCTTGGACTGTTTTTAGATACTTGCTGATTATATTAATTTATAGATCTCACTGATCTTCTTGATCATTTCTTTTAGAGCACTGTAAATATGAGTGAACATTCAAACAAGTAAAGTCTGTTGTGTTTATTTCAGTTGTCCTCATAGTGAAGAACAAATAGTTATGTGTTTTATTTTATAATGTATGTGAGAGTCATATTTTTTTAGTCTTAATAGTGTTCAAGTAGATTATTGAAATTGGTAAACTGTAACTAATTTTATCAGAGGTGTTTTAAGTGTTCACATTTATTGATTACTTTTTGGTAAGTTACGAGATCAAATTGTCCTGAATGGTTCTGCTGGTTTCAAACTTTTTTTCCCTCCTGTGGGAACAAGTTAAAGCAAAAATTAATGAACGTGAATTCTGTGAGTCTCACAAGTCTCATCTCTCCTCACTGAATGTATTGACTGTACAGTGGCATACTTTAATGGTTCCACAGTAACAACCCATAACCTAAATGAAAACAAGAAAAGAGAGCTGTAATCTTGAGTCATGACTCCCTGAGAAAACAGATTCGTTTTCATTAGCACTTAACATATTGCTCGGTTTATCTCTGGTGTGGCAGAGTGGTGTTTATCTTTGTTAGTAGAACATTCAGAGGGCTGGTTGACCACTTTGGGTTTTATGGAAGAAATTCAATCATCTGATAAAAGATTGGACTTCATGGATCTTCGGATCGCTTTTAGCCAGTGGATTCAGTGATTTATTTTCTGTAGTGTACGTATTCCTGGTGCATTAAAAAACTAGAGCCTGTTACTCAGATTGTGGTAGGACATTGGCACTATCAGTATCACACGAGAATATATTAGAAATCAGATCATTGGTTGCCCCCCTTAACCTACTGAACCAGAATCTTTAGGAGTGGAACTTGGGAATCTGTTTCCAACAGACACACCAAGAGATTCTGATATCTCTTGGTAATTGTTGAGAAGGATTGCTCAGTGATCTTCAAGCATTATCATGATCAGAAGCAAAATTATCTATGGGTGCTTATTTTTTTGCTGTGTTTAAAACATTTTAAAAGTTGAGACCAAACTGACATATAACCGTGCATTAGTTTTAGGTGTACAACATAATGATTTACTGTTTGTATTGCAAAATTATTACCATCATAAATTTAGTTAATAGTTAACACCTATTACCTTTGTTTTTTAAAAATTTTGAAACAGTATGTTTAGAAATATATTTTACATTGATGTCTACCTGCTGTATGTATGCCGTTTGTATGTACAGATTTTTTAAAACTATTTTATTTTTATTTTTATTTATTTATTTATTTATTTTTGTCTTTTTGCGATTTCTTGGGCCGCTTCCGCGGCATATGGAGGTTCCCAGGCTAGGGGTCGAATGGAGTTGTAGCTACCAGCCTACACCACAGCCACAGTAACGCAGGATCCGAGCCGTGTCTGCAACCTACACCACAGCTCACAGCAACGCTGGAGCTGGATCGTTAACCCACTGAGCAAGGGCAGGGACTGAACCCCAACCTCGTGGTTCCTAGTTGGATTCGTTAACCACTGAGCCACGACAGGAACTCCTGTATGTACAGGTTTTTGTAGCATTACTTATTGTTGCTCTGAATTATGTTGTTTTCTGTGTTAGCCTATTAAAAAAAAAGAAACCTGATCCAGGCTCACTAATGGGTTGATGCTGACAGTTTAAAAGAAGACTGGATTGTTGTATTCCAGTTATTGTCCTGTTTTCATGAAAAGTTTTATGTTGGTTACTGGCCTCTTAATAGCTATGGTTCTTTTTCAGCTGAGGATTATAAATAGAAGTTACCATTCTTCCTGTTACACTAAGTATGCTCTGATGAGAATCAGGGTCTGTCATTAAGGGAGGAAGACGGAATGGCTGTTAAGCATCTAGTAGTTTCAGACAAAGACACTTGATTCAGATTTTGATGAATTGCATGCTTACCAAGGGTCAATTGTTCCCAGGCCTGTTTAGTCTAGTAGTACTTGTCATTGTAATTAAATCATTTTAATTGTATCATTTTGACACTAACTGAAATTTTCTCTGGGAAATAAATAGTTGTTATGAATAATTTTAATTCTTTAGAAAGACTTACTAAGTAAAGTCAGTAAAAACATTGAAGTGCAAATGTCTTTATTTTTCTCACTCCATTTTAAAGAGACCAAAGTTGCTGTCATGAAGATTGCATTATTTGTGTGCAATCCGTGATTTGTTCAGGAAGGAACTCAAATTAGCTTACCCATTCCCTAAGTCTTGATTGATCATCAGTGATCAGCTAATGTACCTTTTTTATATTATCTCAAGTAAAAATAAATGTTTAAGGCATGTACATTTCATTTTTAAGCTTTCTGGCTTTATTAGACTTTTAACTGGTGAACTACATTACTGATTTTATAGTTTAAAGAGGCTTTTATTATTTAGGAAATTGCATTTTATTTAAAAAACAATAAATCAGAATCTTTTAGTGATAACAAAATGCTAATTTAAGTGTTTAGTTTAAATCAACCAAGTTTACCTCACTTTTAGGCTTACTGATACTTGTTTTTACATTTCTTTGGAGTGTGGGTTTTTTTCTTTTAAATCTTTATTCCTTTTCCTAATAGAGAAAAACTGTGTCAGACAATTGTTAGAGAACCATGACTTCTGAAGTTAAAATTGTAATTTATATTACTTTATTTCTGAAAATTAACCTTTAATTAAAACAAAAATGTATGAGAGTAATTGAGTGATACATGGGCAATTAAAGTAACAGCCCTTTCATAATGTTCATTTTTGTGTCTTACTTTAGTGGGTACCTTAGTTGGTGGTTGTACTTTAAAATGAAATGATTATTGGGTATACTATATAAATATCAGTATGCCGCTAAAGCAGGAAATAAGCAAAAGGAAGACAAAGAGTAAAAGTTAATTTGACATCATGGAGTTTGTTTTCATTATCAAACACAAATATTATACTTAAATTGCTTAAAATAACTGTCATTTTCACAAAATCTAACAACCTACCTGCATTTAATCCATGTACTCCTTTCGTTCTTTCACAAAGGAGGTTTATATACTGATCACATCTCTTGTTGCACAAAGATTTTCCCTCTGAACTCATGAGTTATTCTCTCTTTATTGGGTCATTCTCATGAGTATACTATAAGCTGTAATATTCTCCATCTTAAAAAAAAGAAATCACCAAAAAATAAAAAAGAATAAAGAAAGCAAAGATACAAAGTCATAAAAACTTTTCACTGCAGATTTTAGTCCAGTTTCTGTTCATTTTCTTTAATTTAGAGCACAACAACTCTAAAGAGTTTTCTGTACTTAAGCTTCCTAATTTATCTCCTCACGGTGTCTTTATGGGATCACCCCACTCCAGCTTTTGTATACTCATTTTTTTTTTGTCTTTCTGCCTTTTCTGGGGCCGCACCCGCGGCAAATGGAGGGTCCCAGGCTAGGGGTCTAATTAGAGCCATAGCCGCTGGCCTACTCCACAGCCACAGCAGCGCGGGATCTGAGCCGCATCTGCGACCTACACCACAGTTCACGGCAACACCGGATCCTTAACCCACTGAGCAAGGTCAGGGATTGAACCTGCAACCTCATGGTTCCTAGTCAGATTCGTTAACCACTGAGCCACGACGGGCACTCCTGTGTACTCATTTTTTCACTGATAATAGCTTTTATCAAAGTAGAAGTTCATTTCAGCTTTCCCAATATTAGTAGTAGTCTCCAGTCTTCATTTTATGTATTATACATTCATTTTGGTTGGCCACTTCCTCCTTATTGAAATATTTTCTTCTTTTATTATTCCTTTTTTTTTCTTTTTAGGGATGCGTTTGTGGCATATGGAAGTTCCCAGACTAGGGGTAGATTTGGAGCTACAGCTGCTGGCCTATGCCGCAGCCAGAGCAATGCCAGATCCCAACTCCATCGGTGACCTACACCGCAGCTTGCAGCAACACCTGATCCTTAACCACTGAGCAAGGCCAGCTATTGAACCTGCATCCTATGGATACTAGTTGGGTTCCTTTCTGCTCAGCCACAATAGGAACTCCTTATTTTTTTTCATTTTGCTTCTGTGACATCAGCTACCTAGTTTTCCTCCTACCTCACTGGCTGCCCTGTCTTTCTTTCTCTGATTCCTTCCTTCTACCAGATTTCTGAAAGTTAAAGTATCTCAGAACTCTCAGCTCTTTTGCATCAGGAGTAGATACTCTTACTAGGTGATCTTAACTAGTCCCATGAACTTTAAATACCATCTCTTCATTGATAGGTCCCAAATTTATATGTCATTTCTTAGCGAGACTCTCCTCTTTGGATGTCTCCATTTGAAGGTTTAATAAGTTTCTCAAAATTAATGGGTCCAAGTCAAAACTATTCATTCTACCCCTTTCAGTCTGTTCCTCCCTTAGTGTTTACATTTCAAGGAATGGCTCTGTATTGTGCTATTTTTGACTTCTTTCATATTCAGCATCTCATGTATTAGGAAATGCCTCTAACTTTCAAATTATACCCAAATCTGAGTATTTTTCCTCATAGCCACCATTTCTATGCCAGGTCTTAGACACTAGATTTTTCTTGGATTATTGCAGTAGCCATCTGTGTGGTGGTCTTACTTCTATTCTTCACTCCGTGTAACATTTAACAGCCTTAAAGTAGTCATACAGAAGCTAGGGTGTTCCTTGTAAAACATAAATCATGTTAATTCCTCTTTGGGTTCTTCTGGTGACTTCCTTTCACAGTTAAATGTATCACATTTTTTTGTATGGTGTGCACATTCCTATAGATGTATCCTTTGGCTTTTTCCGTTTTTCATTTTTTAGCACTCATCCTCACACTCACTCAGTTCTAGCCACACAGTCCTTGCTTTCCCTCACACATGCCAAACTTGTTTGAAGTGTTTAAAGACTAGCTAGGAATCTTTGTGAACAATTTGTGCTTTCAAGTATTTGACCACCTACTGTGATCCCAAATATAATTTAGTGCCATGTTTTTTTTGTAGGTGGAGGCTCTGAGAAACAGAAGCTGTTTCTTTTGCTTGGGCCACAGGGATGACTACAGTTCTGTTCCAGTTAGTTATATATATTATGAGGTTAATATAATTTAACCTCATAAAATTTTATGCCGCTTTCAGATTTATTATGTGATGACTAGCAAAATTATAAATCCAAATTAGATGCTTTGTTAGAAATTGCCATCTCTGAAGAAACTTTAAATCTTGAGTTCATTCTCAGATAAGGATTTTTTTCAATAGACAATAGATGTATGTGATTCAAAACTCAAGATACAAAAGGGTACGTTTTGAAAAGTTAAGTGTTTATATCTTCCAGCCACCTGATTCTGATGTCACAGAAAATCAGTGGAAGATATTTTTAATGTGTAAACAATTATATCTATAGATAAATTATAAAAAGTACAGCAATGATAGCTTAACAAATGTGTTTGTTCTTCCTTACTTAGATATTTTTACTAAATGACCCTAAGAACTCATGTAAAGCTGCCTCATTTTTTAGAAAAACTATATAATATTCTGTTATAGATATGTATTGTAATTACTTGAACCTCACTGATGGATGGATAGGCTGTTTCCAGTCTTTGCTGCTATAAATGTTCTTTTTCATAGATCTTTTGAGAGATATCTGTAGGGTAGATTCTTAAAAGTTGAATTGCTGGATCAAGAGGTGTGTGTATTTAAATTATCATAAATATTGCCTGATTGCTCTTTATTAGAATTGTACCAATTTATACTCCCTTAAATAGACTACAGGGATCGGCAAACTTTTTTTCTGTTAAGGGCCACAATAGGAAATATTTTAGGCTTTTCAGCTCACGTATGGTCTGTGTCACATTCTTTGTATATTTTTTGGCTTCAAAGCCACAGCCTGGCAGCTTTGGCCTCTGCAGCATAGATGCCAGGCTGTTATCAGAACCTTTTGTCACTACGAACCAGCTGTGTGAACATGGTATCTCGATGTATTATTAATTTGCATTTCACTTATGAACAAAGATCAATCTTAGTAGTGTTTCTTTTCTTGTAAAATGTTTGTTTAGATTCTTTGCTTATATAAATGTGTTTGGTTGTTAGTATCTTTATTGAACTATGAGTCTTTTTTTTTTTTTTTTTTCTTTTTGCTATTTCTTGGGCCGCTCCCGCGGCATATGGAGGTTCCCAGGCCCGGGTTGAATCGGAGCTGTAGCCACCGGCCTACACCAGAGCCACAGCAACTCGGGATCCGAGCCGCGTCTGTAACCTACACCACAGCTCATGGCCATGTCGGATCCTTAACCCACTGAGCAAGGGCAGGGACCGAACCCGCAACCTCATGGTTCCTAGTCGGATTCTTTAACCACTGCGCCACGACGGGAACTCCTGAACTATGAGTCTTAATCTTTATCCATTAGGGAAGTGACATTTTGTGATAGTGTAGTGAAATGTTTTTTAACAATTTTATCTTTAATCTTTTCATTTGGATTGTGTTTTCTTCTTTTAGGAATATTTTAGTCACATTTGATTTTTTATTTTTTCCAGTAAATTGGTCTTTTTATTCTAGGTTTTGTGTCATTCTTAGGAAAGATTTTCTCTGAAAAATAGTTCTTCCATTTTTTTTAGTATTAGTGTTTTTATTTTTTGTATCTAAACCTTAAATACATCTAGAAATTATTTTGGTATGACTTATGATCCAGTTTTTCAAGTGGCTACCCTCTCCTCCCAATACCATATCCTGAATTTAAACAGAGATTTTGGAAGTTGCTTGCAATATTACTCTTCAGTTGACTTCTCATATACTGTAGAACTTAGATTCAACTCTTGACCACAGTGAAATGCATATTCTTTCATTCATGAACAGTTACTGAGCACACATTGTGTGGTTGGGTAGCAAGGATAAAGTGTTGTTGTATAGAGAAGGCTCTCACCCTGACCTTTAGTTGCTTACAGGCTGGTAAATTTATCACATTACATATCGTTAGGTGTTTTTTTTTAACACCTTGCTCTTTCTTTGTATTTCATCCCTAACCTTCTATTATTATGAAAATTTTTAAATAGAACATTCGGAAGAACAGTATAGTGAATATCTTTAATATTGCACATGCTTTCTCATTCTGCCCTGCTTCTCTTTCTGTGGTATACTATGTGAAAGTTAGATGTGGACATTGCTAAGATTTTAGCGTCTTTGTTTGAGTTACTTAGTTAAGTAAAAATGGTAATTTTCTAATTTTATTATTTACTCTACTTGTCTATTTTCCTAGTTGTGTAAGGAGGGGGAATCATAGCTGTCTTTTCCCCTGGAACCTAGCACAGTACTAACGGCAGAGTGGTTTCTTAATAAATATGTGCTAAATAAATGAGTGGGCACTTTAGGCTGTAGGGAGTTGAAGAATTTCAGGTAAAGGTATAATGTGGAATGACTAGTGCTATAGAAAGATAATTCTGGTGTTTTTATGAAGGAGAACAACTTAAGGAAAGCTTTCATTTGGACCCTGTATCAGTTAGGACTTGATTACAAGAAATCCAACTCAAATCAGCTTAAATAAAAAGAGGAATTCATCCTGGGTCATGGAACTCAGTGAATGATTTGAAGAAGCAGCCACACGAAGGGCGCATCTGGCCTTCAGAAACAAATAAAAGCAAGACTGTTGGTGCAATTAATATTTTCAGTCTCTGCTTAACTCTGTATATTTATCAGTTCCAATTTGTCTGCTCATGGACCAATAAAATGTGGTTTGAGGGTAGGGTTTGGAAGAATATGGTTTCTCCCTAGGTAGCCATATGGATTGAGTTAGTACACTGTCAACAGGAAGAGATGTGGAGTGTTCAAATGATACCAAGTGGAGGAGATAGATTTGAGAGAGATATTAATTAGTACAGTTTATAGAATTTGTCCAGGGGGAAGGAGAATTGGAGTGATTCTCTTTTTTTAATCTTGAGCAAACTACTGACTTGGTGATACCGTTAATTAAGTAATGGAAATACAAGAAAGTATGCTTGGAATAGAAAGATGATGAATTTGGTTTTAGAGATGCTTAAGTTGGAGGTCCCTAGAAGCTAGTTGAATGTAGACATCTAAATCTTGGAAGAAGAGTCTAAGCTAAAATGCTTAGGAAGTCAACAGCAAAAGTTAAAGCTCTGGTGGTGAATAAAGTAGTCTGAGTGTATAAAATGAGATGAGAACTGAAATATTGAGCATGTACAGCAGAGGAAGAGAAATATGAAATAAATTAGTAAAAAAAATGGAAAAGTAGGAAGAAATAACAGTGTCAAAGAAACCAAAAGTATTTTATCTAGGAGGGATATGCCAAATAAGGATTGAAAAATCAAATGGATTTGACCATGAGGAAATTATTATTATTATTATTGCTATTGTTGTCTTTTTGTGTGTGTCTTTTTCTAGGGCCGCACCTGAGGCATATGGAGGTTCCTGGGCTAGGGGTCTAATCGGAGCTGTAGCCTCCAGCCCATGCCAGAGCCACAGCAACGCCAGATCCAAGCTGCATCTGCAGCCTCCACCACAGCTCACGGCAATGCCAGATCCTTAACCCACTGAGCAAGGCCAGGCATCAGAACCACCACCTCATGGTTCCTAGTTGGATTCATTAACCACTGAGTCATGATGGGAACTCCATGAGAAAATTATTGGTGATCTTAATGAGAGAAGTTCCAATGCAAAGTAGGGAACCAGGTTGTATTAAATTCAAAGTATTAATGGTTGGCAGATGAAGTACAAACAAACCAATGTAGACTTTTCACCTAGAAATTTGACTGTGAAAGGTGAATTAGGGCAGGAAAAATAGATAACAGAGCTGGGAATTTTTTGTTTTGTTTTGTTTCATTTTATTTTGGACTTGTAGTTTTGAACAGTAAATAATTTTTAAACTTTATTCTGGCTTGGATAAATTTTATTTTTATGATTAAATATTTATCCTTGTAACATTAGCTGTTATAAGTGTTTATTAGAGTTAGTGCAGAGAAATTCGGACTCTTGAGATCAGAGATCTGGGTTCTAATCTCAAATCCCCAGAATAGTCTCTATGATAATGATAATTATCACATTTATATTCCCTTCTATGTGTCAGTCACTGTGTTAATAGGCTTTTTATGTACTCTATCATTAAATCTCACCAAAAATTAATTTCCAAGGTGAGTATTATATTATTCAATACATTAAGAAACCTGAGTTTATTTTTCAGGGGCACATAGATTTTAAGTTGTAATGCTGATTCCAGCAGATACGTCTGATTCTGACGTTGATACTCTTTTTTTTCTATATCACATTGACTTTCCTTCTAACCTGAAATAGTTTCTCAAGTCTTACATCCTTACCTCCTTATCTGTCAGACAGAAATATCATATTTGTCACACCTATATCAAAGTTCTAATTGAATACTGTGGTACTATTATCTATATTTTATTTGAGAAGAAAAAACTATATTTGGTTAATTACCAGACAGACCTTATAAATATGGTCATCTTTAGCACTATTATTTGTCTAAACAGTATTTTACTTTTTAAGGTGGTGGTATCATGGATACAGAAATGTCTGAAGATATAGACCACAACTTAACTCCTACCCTTGACAGCATGTCTTATGGAATGCCGAATCAAACAGGATCTGAAAATTCATTGCTGGATGAAGATGATTATTTTTTGAACTCTGGGGATCTTGCAGGAATTCCAGTCGTTGGTAGTGACAATGAGGATGAACAGGATTTTAGTTCAAAGGACAATCTTGTTTCTTCAATTCATACTGATGATAGCTTGGAAGTAGAGAGAAGAGTCACACAGCATGAATCAGACAATGAAAATGAAATACAGATTCAAAATAAATTAAAAAAAGACTTTCCTAAACAGTTTGATCAGGTTTCTGTCTTTAAATCAATACGGAAAGATTTTAGTCTAGTAAGAGAAAACAGCAAAGAGACATTTTCTGGAAAGGAGAAAAATAGAGACCTAACTTATCATGAACGTGAAAAACGGTTGGATAAACCCCATAAAGAGTTGGATTCAAGGTTGAAAAGCAGTTTTTTTGATAAAGCAGGTAATAATTATTGGAATAGAGCCATAAAACACAATAAGTAACAACGTACTGATAATAATACAGCTTTTATTACTTCTGATGCTAAGCAAAATATGAACAGTTAAATTCATTGTAAGCTTGTCATTTTTCTTTTATCCTTGTTCTTTGCAGAGTGACTGAATTTCTCCCAGTAACTATTGGTAATGGTATAAATGGTTGAAAAATAGCTCTAAACCTCATTTCTCCCTCCCCTGGTTGCAATATTTTGATGAGAAGGCAAGATACTCGAATCACCTGTTCATTTTCTTTGGTTGAACATTGGAACCTGAAGTTGGATTTAACTTCTTTGTGCTGTAAGCACTAATTCAAACTGCTGTCCCACAAATTAGTCCAAATTAGGAAGGGTTTTTCTTTTTGATAACATTTCTATTTTATGTTTAGCAGTTTCTTTAGAATCCTCTTGGACCTCTTTGCCAAGTATACCCTGTATTTCAGCTTCAGTTCCATTCTTGAATATATGCATTTTCTTATTTCTGTACCTCTCTTTCCTCTTGCTGTTCCATTTGCCTGCATGTTTTCTCTCTTTTTATATATGCCTGTAAAAGTGCTTCTTATCCAACAATACCTAACTCTAAATCTCTTCTACCCTCTAGTCATCCCTAACCTCTCTGCATCAAGAATGTTTGTTTCCTTACCTATATTACCATAGCATTTTGTTTATGCCTCATTATTTATAGTAATTGTCACACAGTATTATAGCTCTGCATTTGTTTTGCCTTATATACTAGTGTAGAAGTTTATCGAGGGCCAGATCATATCTTACTCATCTTTTTGTTCTTGGGGCGTAACCCGGTGTAGTGAAAATAGTATTATTTCAATAGATATTCATAGATGTGAAGGAAAGCAAGGTAGAATATACCAACCCTTATATTTCTTCTACAGTACTAGGAAAAATATGCTAGAAAAGAACTAATCAATATTGTTACAAAGAGCAATTAAGTATCCATTGTGTGCAAGGCCGTACAAGGGTATACCATATTTTTCAGTATATATTATTCAATATATATTTTCAGTGTCCCTATGAGGGTTAAATTATGAGGGTACTTATCTTCAGGCAATGTAATGTCTAATAGTAGAAGGGACAAGATAAGTCAAGTAGTTTAAGTGTCAGTGACCAGTTGAAAAGCATAAGATTTAAAATATAATTAAAGAGAGTGGTGGAAGAGTTTGTCATAACACAATACAATAAGATTTCTTTCAAATAACTGAGACTATGTTTTAGGTATTGTTAGAGATGATTTTTAATTCAGTAGACAAGGGAAGGTTTTTTAAGAGAAGAGGTAAATTTTGAATTGAGCTAAGTCTAGAGGACTCTAAAGATTAAGATAGAGAGGACTTGGAATGATATAAGTAGAATTGGGGACGAACCAACATAAGTGCTTTCAGAGCATAATGAATAAAATAACCACTTGATTTAGTTTTGGACAAGGAAGTAGTGTGAGGTGAGGCTAAACTTTAGGTGGGGACAGATTGTTTTGAGTGAAACTACCTTTTGGGTATTTTTTTAGGACCCATTTCACTCTAATGAGCATCTTTGTTGGAAAAGAGAGGTGATTGTCGAATGATAGCTTTTTAGGTCACTTTTTATAAGATTTGTTATTCATATACATGTGTTTGTTTTGTTTTGTTTTTTTCTTTCAATAGCTAATCAAGTTGAAGAAACATTACATACCCATTTACCACAAACCCCAGAAACAAACTTTAGGGTAAGTTTTCAGTGTGTATGTAGATTGCTGTAACTGTGGCAAGTGTCAAAGTTTTCTTTATGTGATTTTCTAAATTGTAACTATATGTGTTAGGTAGAACACTGATTTAAAAAAATTTTTCCTTTATTATTTGGGTAAGAACATCTTTGGAGATGTTCTAGGAAGCCTCTGCTCTTAGATTCTTAATTTGTATTTGATATTTAGATGCATATCACATTTACTTGTAGGCATAGGGACCATAATGAATTTCCATAGAGTTCTTCATTTCCAGTGAGCTTTTCTTTGGGTGTTAAACCTGAAGAGGAATAATTTTAAAATCTGAATATTTATTAATCCTTTATATTGTGTTTTAGGATTCCAGCTATCCATTTGCCAATAAAGAATCCATTGGTTCGGAACTGGGAAATTCCTTTGCATCAAATATTAGAATTAAAGAAGAACCTTTGGATGATGAGTATGACAAAGCAATGGCACCACAGCAGGGACTACTAGACAAAATTAAAGATGAACCTGACAATGCTCAAGTAAACATTTCACCTTTTTTCCCCCCCTTCTTTTTGTTCCACACATGAATTATTCATTTGAGAGAGGAATTTCTTGATTAAGAAGTGAAGTGTTTTGTTGACAAGGGTGAGAGGAGACTCTTAATGAAGGTTGAGGCAATTGAATTGTCTTGTAAGAATACTGCTAAGGATTCAACACAAGTTATAGGAAACTTTTCCTGAGTAGTAATTAAGGCTTTTAATCCACTTTGTTCCTTAATACCACTGTTGGGTAGTTTTTACAGTTTTAGGGAAAGTGAGTCTTTAGGAATTTGAGTTTGATACAGCAGAGATGTCTGAGGGTTTCTTATGGTGGTTTATGAGTTTATGGTGTGATTTGAGTTTGCAGTTACTGCTAATGAAGTATAGACTATGTATGTAAGTGTTTTTCAGAAGGGATTAATGGACAGGTTATTCTTCAAAGAGTCAGTTAATTAAAGAACTAATTCATTAGGTCATTGGGTAGAAGATTAAAGGATGTTTTGATTGGTGATACAGGATTCCAAATTTGAGATCTGTGAGTAATAAGGGTAGGGATAGAGCTCTGTTATTTAAGGTTGCTGTGGAGGTAAAAGTCATAGAGATCCTGTAATTGGGAATCCTGAAGTCATTGAAGTTATCCATTCAGTTAGTGATATTGCAGTTGTTGGAATGAAATAAAGAGACTATATCAGATGCTGTAATCATTTTTGGAATGTAGGAGAAAGACCCAAGGTTGAATATGCAATAACAGTAGTTGTCTGAGGGTAGTCTGTGTTTTATATAGATGTGTAAGTGCAGAGCGGAGAAGTAAAGATAGCAAGAGTTAACTGTTTTTTGAAATAACATTTGATCTGGAGAAAGGTTACCTTTCCATGTCTTTCTTTTATATTAGGGAGGTTGAGAATGTGAGACTTCTCTGCAAGAGGTTTTTTTCACTCAGATGTCTCTAAGCAAGGTTTCTTGGCACTATTAACATTCTGGGCCAGCTAATTCTTTGTTGTGAGGGGCTGTCCTGTGCATTGTAGGATGTTTAACATCTTGACCTCTGTCTGCTAGATGCCAGTAGCACCATTTCTCCAGACATTGCCAAATGTACCCTGGGGAACAAAATCCTCTGCTGTTGAGAACCACTCTTTTAGAGTAAGGAAATGGAAGAATGGGTGATGTATAGATGTAGGTGATTTATAGGATGCTTCACACTGATGCTTCAGTGATGTGAGAATTCCACTGTGCCCAGTAGAGGGTAGCTGTATAGGGTAGTAATGATAGAGCTGTAGGAGTTGGATAGGTATGAGTGTGGTGGCTACAAAGAAGAAGGTGGTAGAGTAGGAATATGAAAATATCTGAATAGAAATTCAATTGAAAGCATGTTAATAGAAGCAGGCAAGATGGAGGTTTTGAATATCTGAATTAGGGATAAAGAAATATCCTGACATGTAGGAGAAGTTCATAGGACAGTGTATATGCTTCAGAAGACTACTACCATGTTGATACAGAGCAGATCTCCTGTCTCCTTACATGCCCCTGTCTGGACATGCGAAATCCATAAGAAATCATAATGCTGGCAGGGTACCAAAGGCATCACTTTTCTCCTTGTACATAACTCAGTGACACTTTCCCTGGGATGAAAAGGTAGTTATAGCAAAGACCAAATACGTTAGGGGCAGAAGGGATCAGGAAGGGTTTTTTGTATTACTGTTTTGAAAAAACAAGCAGAGATTACAATAGCTGGAGAATACCAATCGAATGGAACTGTTGGGACACAGAAACACCTATATTTTTGTACACTAATTAAAGTAAAATAATGTGTTATGAGATGCTGAATATGAAGTTTTCATCATGATTTGGGGGAAGAATTTCCCCAAGGCCTCACCACCTGACTGATGGGATTCTGGATTCTTGAGAACCGAGTAGGAATGTCCTAGTCATAAGGTCCAGAAGCATTCTTTACCTTGACCCTACAATAATGTCTTAGCATGTGAGTGTGTAAAGCTAGGTTTTCTCAGAAAAGTCCTCTCTGTTATCAGCTACACCAATCCTGTGGGATCAGACCTTTGATAACTCTTCTAGAAATCTCTCAGGGGACCTCATGTTAAACTGTAGATACCTGGATCTATCTTTCTTTTTTATTTTCCCTTCCCTTTCTTCTCTTTCCTCCCCCTCCACTACTTTCCCCTTCTATTTCCTCTCCTCCTCCTACTTTCTCTCACCCCTTCTCCCACTCCCTTCTTCATTGTCCTGTTCTTTCAGGTATTTTTTTCTCAGTGACCATTGAAAATCTATATTCCTTGTTCAGTACTGCCTAATGTTTTATCACTCTTACTCATTTCCCATAGACTGGAAAAAGGTGTTCTGGCATATTATTTTCTTAGACTCTGAAACAGTACTCTTAATCTAATGCTCATAAAATAGCAATAGATTTAACAGCTGTGGTCAGTCTTTACTTTTGACCATCAGTTACTAGTAATAACTTTTCTCTTAGCTTAATAAGATCATACTTTTAGCTTCTGGAATCTTGTCAAAACTTTCCTTGGCTTTTTCTCTTGGCTTAACTGTGGCTTTGCTTTCAACTTACTTCCTAATTCTCCTTATTACACATTCATTTTGGTCTTCATTTTTTTGCTTTTCCTAAGATACTCAAATGTGTGTTTATATGTATTTAACTACTTCTTTCCATTTGCTCTTGATTATTTCTTCAGTTCTAATTTTCTGGGCTTGCCAGTTAACATCCTTCTACCTCTGTTACTGGCCTAACATCATTTGTCCTCCCAGTTTCATTTCTTCATTCTAATCCTAGTGCATGTTACTAGAATATATTCTGTATATAATATTTATAATTACAAGTACTTTTATGTGTACTATATTGTTTCAGCCTCCAGTTTAAGGAAGCCAGAGCAGATGGTATCAACTCTGGTTTTAGATAAGAGGACTCTGGTTCATAGAGGTTAAGTTAGTTACTCAAGGCCATATGGCTAGGAAGGAACCAGTCTGGGGCCTGAATCAAGGTCTTATTGTTATTAGTCTATCAATCTTTCTATAAATAAAAGTTATTTTTAAAAATGACTAGAGAAGTTTTTAAAATAAGAACTTTAAAGAGCCAGAGACCTCATTTCCCCCCTCTTTTTCTGTAGGTTCTAAAAGCTAGAAATTCAGTAGTATAAGCTAGAAATTCAGTAGTATTACCTTAGAATCATGATTTTTTTTCTTTCCTTTTTGCTCATAATAAAAGGAAAGCTAATCTGTAATCACTCTTTAAAGTAAATGGATTAGGATGGGAAACAAATCAATTTATTGTCACAGTTGTGAGTCATATAGTCTTGGAAAGTAGAATGCAGTAATTAAATGTTGGGGCTTTTTTTTTCAGCCTTGTCAGATTAACTGGCTATAGAACCCATTAAAAACTGTCAGTACTTCTAGAATACTTTCTTGGGATACTGTTATATATACTTTATGGTTTTAACAAAGGGAAGGTAAAGATAATGGTAAAGAATTTTTTTGTTTTGTTTTGATACCTTTCTGCTTCTGAAAGATTTTGGGTCATGGGAATTTTCTTTTCTGAAGTTATTAGTCATTGGTTTGTTATTAATTATTTGTAAAATTTTCATTGTTGGGAGGATACTAACATAAACATGATTCTGCCTTGAAGCATTGTGGGGTATACAAGCAGAGTACTTAAGATATATATTTATTGTACTGTATTACATAAGTAATATGTACTTGAGCCTTAAGGAATGTATCAGAAGTTTGAAATAACGGTCACAGACAGTGAGAAAGAGCTGACTAGAGACCATTAAAGTATGCCCATGAGTAATAATTTTTTTCTGGAGTTTTCTGAGATTTAAAGATTTTTTTTAAACTTGTAATTTAATATAGAATGTAGGAATGTTAGGATGAGTCAGTATTGGAAAATATTTTAGTATATAACTTCATCAACATGTCAGATAAGACTACTTAGATGTATAGATGCCAAAAAGACATTTTATGTAATTCACTATGCATTTCTTATAATAGATACTCTCTTGATCAGGTAAGGAAATATCTACTTCTGATCAATAACAGTCATTGAATTTAAAAGTAAAATGATGGAAACCTTCTGTTAATAATTACTAAAAGAACACAAATTACTGATGTCAGCATTATTATTTAACTCTTGTTGGATTTTCGACCTAATACATGTTAAAGAAATTAGAAGAAATAATGGAAAAGGGGAGACAAAATTATCATCATTTGCTGGTAAGGATCTTTATTAGAAAATTAATACAATTCATGAAAGTTTAGTGGAGTAGGTAGTTGAATTTTAGTTATATAAAACAGCAATATTTCTATAAATCATTTGTTTCCCAGTTAGATAATATGATGAAAAGATATACTATTTCCTACAGCAAAGCAATTAAAAAGTGCTTACATCAGATAAAACAACTTGAATGAATGGAGAGAATTTTTAAAAATGTAAGATACTAGCTATTCCTTAATTAAGATGGAGGTTTATTTATTTATTTACATTGTCTTTTTAGGGTTGCACCAGTGGCATATGGAGGTTCCCAGGCTAGGGGTTGAATCAGAGCTGTAGCCACTGGCCTGCGCTACAACCAATATAACTCCAGATCCAGGCCATGTCTGCGACCTATACAACAGCTCACGGCAACACCGGATCCTTAAGCCACTGAGCGGGGCCAGGTATTGTACCTGTGTTCTCATGGATACTAGTTGGATTCGTTTCTGCTGAGCCACGATGGGAACTCCAAGATGTAGTTTTGACACAGCTCTGAAGAAAATATCAGTAGTTTCTTGTGTTTTAAAGAGGAATAAATAGACATGCACACAGACATTACATTACACTTATATTCTAAAAATTGTAGATGTGGCAAACTATTAAATAGCTCACAATTATTTTCATTAGGATAGTGTGATGTCTTAAGAGTAGTCGGCCTGATAATTATGCAGAATAGATCGCCACAAGAGACGTTTTTAAAAGAATTTGACATGTGAGCGGTGAGTGGAAGGAATTCACCAGCTATTCAGAGAATGTAAAAGAAAAATGTCCATTATACATCAAAATAAATAAATCCCAGATGGATTAAAGCAGGAGTTGGCAAATTGTCTATCAGCAAAGGGCCAAATCCATCCTGCAGTATCTGTTTCTGTTTTGTCTTTTTCTGCACACTGTTTTTATAAATAATGTTTTATTGGGTCATTCCCACATTCATTCATTTACACATTATCTATACGTGCTTTTGCTCTACCAGGGCAGAGTTGAGTGGTTGTGATGGTATGCCCCCCAAAAATCAAAAATATGTGGCCTTTTGGAGATAAAGTTTGCTGACCTCTTGAATAAAGGATTATATTATAAACAATCAAACCACTTTCTTAGTATTTTATTGTGAAAGTAGAACTTTGTAAGAAACAGAAGAAATTAGAGTTCCCCTTGTGGCTCAGTGGTGAACGAATCTGACTAGGAACCATGAGGTTGCCAGTTCGATCCCTGGCCTTGCTCAGTGGGTTAAGGATCCGGCGTTGCCATGAGCTATGGTGTAGGTTGCAGATGTGGCTTGGATCTCACGTTGCTGTGGCTGTTGTGTAGGCCGATGGCTACAGCCCCAATTAGACCCCTAGCCTGGGAACCTCTGTATGCCGCAGGAGTGGCCCTAGAAAAGGCAAAAACAAACAAACAAAAAAACAAACAAAAACAGAAGAAATCACAGAGGTAAAAACTGTCAGATTTTTGGGATATAAATGGAAACTTTAGGAGTTCTCTTGTGGCACAGTGGGTTAAGAATCTGGCATTGTCACTGCAGCGGCTTGGGTCACTGCTATGGTGCGGGTTCGATCCCCAGCCTGGGAACATCTGTATGCCACTGGCATGGCCAAGAATAAGCAAAAGAAAATAATGAAACTATAGTACATAAAATTTAAACTCAAAGTACATATTGAGGAAATGTTGATAGCAGCTGCTGTAAGGTGTTAATATTGTTATTTAATGCTGTTTTTTTGTAAATGGATATTTAAAAAATTGGAAATCGAAACAGTGGGAAAAGACTTCTAAGTGGCTTTTTTTCACAAATTGCTAGAATAAATATTAGTAAATTTTTAAAAAATAATTTGTCATTGTGCATCAAGAATCTTACTATGTACTTACTTACCTAGTAATTCCACTTTAAAGATCCTCTCCTTAGGAGATAAGCCTAAATATGAGTGTATGAATATTTACAAAGATGTTTCATCATGGCATTACTGTTTAAAGCAAATGTGTGGAAACAAATAGACCAATATCAAGTGTGATTATATAATTTCAGTGCCATACATGGCTATCAAATTGGAGCCTAAGGTCAAAGGAAAAATTAGTAATACTGATCCTGTACTTTATTTAAAGTTTTGGATTTTTCTTTATTAGAGATTTTGCATTTTTGAGTTTTAAAATATTACTGAGATTTTCGGTGCCTTAATTTGTGCCTGAGGCAAGTGCCTAACCTCACCCCACTCTCATTCTTGTGTAATCTGATATCTGTTAAATAATATATATCAGGATTTCTTGTACTCAAGTAATAAATATACAGGCACCTCTTACCACAAAAAGAAAGGGGTATGTTGGAGTTGCCTGAGATTTCCAAGAATAAGAAGTCTTCCAGGGTTTTGCAAGTTTCAGTGTGGTAAACAGTGAATTCAAATAAAAAGTTAAATCTACCACTTAGGGGTTTCACAATGCATTAATATAAGTGGAAAAGCAAACAACAGCACTAAAAACTTGTAGTATTACTCAGTTATATGTGGTTATTCATGGCTAAAAATATGTTTCCATTCAATAAAAAAAAATCATTGAAATAAAAACTCAGACTTTTAAAATATTTGTTAAAATTCTCATAGACTGCCGCAAGTACATTTATAGACCTCAGGGATTCTTGGACTCCAACTTTTAAAGCGCTGATATTTAGCCACTAGAAGTGATTTTGAAGTAATATGTAATTATATGCAAATGTTCAGTTGATTCAAGTGGTCAAAAATCATTTTACTAGAATGATATATTCAGTATAATTATGACTAAGTGTAAAGAAACACAGGAGGGAAAAGACTGGAAAGAAATACAATGAAAGAATAATAGTGATGGTTTTGGAGGTAATAGAAATATGATTAGAATTTTTTTTCATTTCTACTTGTATACATTTTGTATAGTAAGTGTGTATTACTTTTATAATAGGTAAACAGCAATTTAAAGTACTGTAATAATAAGAATTAAAAAACTGACTTATAAATATCTGGCAGTGTTTACAGGGTAAATAGATGACTACTTTCACTTTTTACCTCTTACTCTCAGCATACACAAACATGTTGTAAAATACCCTTATTGTAATTATAGCCCGCTTGCTGTTATTTCTTATTAATGTTAATGTAGTAAACATTTTCCACCCCGATATAGCTATAGTAAAATGTCTTGAATGTCTGGATTTCTTTAGATATATTTTATTAATTTTTTGCTCTATGTATTTATTTCTTTTCTTTTCTTTTCTTTTCTTTTTTTTTTAAAGGAGTATAGTCATGGCCAACAGCAAAAAACTCAAGAGGGGGAACTGAAAATTAGTGCTGTGTTTTCAGTCAGTGGCAGTCCTCTTGGTAAGAAACAGAACTGAATAAATGAATCATGTTTATTTATTCCGACAAGTATGAGTGAGATGAAGTATCTACTTATATTAGTAAACTAGGCAGCTCTCTCTGCCTGTTTAGAATGGCTTTAATTGTGTATTCCATAATTAGTGTTGGGTTTCAAGACTAGTTCTAGGAGAGAGAGAGAGAGAGGATGCCTACTTAAAATTCATGGTAAAAAGTAAAAATTTTTTTCAATTTTCTTTTAAAGCTCCACAGTTGACTACTGGCTTTCAGCCTTCACTGGCGTCATCTGGCATGAATAAAATGCTTCCTTCAGTTCCAGCCACAGCTGTTCGAGTTTCCTGTTCTGGTTGTAAAAAAATCCTCCAGAAGGGGCAAACTGCTTATCAGAGGAAAGGGTCTACTCAGCTATTCTGCTCTACACTGTGCCTCACTGGATATACAGTTCCACCTGCCCGCCCACCGCCTCCTCCCACTAAGAAAACTTGTTCAAGTTGCTCAAAGTACAGCAAAATTCTAAATTATCTTGTTTCCTTTCTTTTAAGATAATTTGTTTTTATCTGTATATTGTTTAATTTTCTGCCTTTCCTTGTTTTTTTTTTTTGTTTTTTTTTTTTTGAGAAATAATCACATTGGTATCAACATGTTGCTGTTTTCAGTCATTTTGGATGCTAGGTGCTCAGCTTTTTTTAAATAATGTGCCTTTTATATAATGAGATGCTTTTGAAACATACTTTACCATTCTTACTGGTTGAGATGCTTTATAAAACAAAAACTATACCATTTAGGGGTGTTAGGACCACAATATCTTATCTTGTAACTGCAGGCAATAGATATTTAAATCCAACAAATATTTAATGTTTGTATAATGTTTCCTATTATGTAATGGATAACATTTTTTTTCTTAACTTTAAATAGATTCCAGTGTATGTTTTTTTTTGTCTTTTTAGGGCTGCACCCACGGCATATTGGCGGTTCCCAGGCTAGGGGTCTAATTGGAGTTGTTGCTGCCGGCCTATGCCAGAGCCACAGCAACGCCAGATCTGAGCCTTTTCTGTGGCCTACACCACGGCTCACGGCAACACCAGATCCTTAACCCACTGAGCGAGGCCAGGGATTGAACCCTAAACCCCGTGGTTCCTAGTTGGATTCGTTTCCGCTGTGCCATGACGGGAACTCCCAGTGTATGTATTTTTATCTTTTCAATGTCTCTGAACTATCTCAAAGTTTCCATTTCAGTATTTAATGGCCAAAAAGAATGGCCTTTTACTTTTTGGTGATCCTCATAAAGTCATCCTGATGATATTTGAAGAACATGAACTAATTTAGCCTAATTTCACAAGGTGGTTATTAGAAACTGTATAGGTAAACCAGGAAAAAGATGAAAATTCTCTCATTCTGAAACACTTTGGTCTCTGTTGTCAAGCTACTCAAACCATGATTTATTAGTTTAGTTTAGTTATTTGTATTTACAGTTTCTCACATGAATGCTGCCATTTCTCTGTCTAGAAAGGGAAGGAGATGCTCCCTCTTCTGGTTCAGTTGGAAAAAGGCATATAAAAAGAAACTTCAGGAGTTCCTGTCGTGGCGCAGCTGAAAGAATCCTATTAGGAACCATGAGGTTGAGGGTTCGATCCTTGTCCTGGCTCACAGGACAAGAATCTGGCATTGCTGTGAGCTGTGGTATAGGTCACAGATGCGGTTCAGATCCGATGTTGCTGTGGCCATGGCATAGGCCAGTGGCTACAGCTCCGATTAGACCCCTGGCCTGGGAGTCTCCATATGCCATGGGTGTGGCCCTAAAAAGCAAAAAACAAAAACAAAAAAAAAAACTTAAAAGACATTTGAATATGGTTAGAAGTTTTTTCAGGAAGTTATATGCACATCCCTATTATGTTTCAAGTTTAATGTAGTGATTGAAAATAGACTTCTTATATATACTGTTTGAATTATGAAACATGCTTTTAAAAATGAGTGCTTATGTACCACATATCTCATTTCTGTATTCCAGTATATTATTCAGATTCTAAGACTAAATCAACTGGAAATTATAATTTTTAATATGATTTTTTTTCTGATTTTTATTTTGCCATGAAATAATTTCACATAATAACTTCCTTTTATGTTTATTTAATTCTTAACTTTAGGAATCAGCACTTTGTAAAATTTCAGCAATATTTCTCCTTTCATAGTAATAGTCATAGATATATATTGCAAGGATTTATCAGTGAATTTCAAAATGGCCATAGGAAACTCACCAAAGTTGTTTTTTTTCTTTTTTCTTTTGCCTTTTTCTAGGTCTACTCCCTCGGCACATGGAGGTTCCCAGGCTAGGGATCTAATCAGAGCTGTAGCTGCTGGCCTACACCAGAGCCACAGCAACTCAGGATCCAAGCTGCATCTGCAGCCTACACCACAGCTCACAGCAATGCCGGATCCTTAACCCACTGAGCAAGGGCAGGGACTGAACCCGCAACCTCATGGTTGCTAGTCGGATTCATTAGCCACTGCGCCACGACAGGAACGCCTCACCAAAGTTCTAAAGTGTGTGCTCTCCCTATGCGTTTTTTGTTTCTTGTCCATATATGTTGTTCTCATCTAAATGTATTATATTCTTTTGGTCTCTGGTGTTTGCCTTCTATTATTTGGAGATAGTCATTTTTACCTGCCTGTCATATCTTAGCTCTCTGTCTGATCTTATGTAATTTTTTTCTTTTTATGGCCACACCTGTGGCACATGAAAGTTCCTCGACCAGGGGTGAATTGGAGCTGCAGCTGTGGCCTACGCCACCGCTTATGGCAGCTCTTGGACCTTTAACCCACTGTGCCAGGCCAAGGATCAAACCTGCATCCTCACAGAGATGAGGTTGGGTCCTTAACCCACTGGGCCACAAGGGGAACTCCTGATCTTGTGGAATTAATTTTAAGATTATATTTTCTTCTTTTGTAATGTTTGGTCTTTGACTTTTAACTGTTTTACCTCTTCATTCACTTATTCTATTCTTTTTTTATTCCTTATTCTTTACCATTCACCCTTTTCTGTTCTTTGAGGTACTCCTTGCTTGCCTCTCAACTCAGCATTTTCCTCACCATATTTTCTATCTTTTTTTTTAATAATGATTTTTATTTTTTCCATTATAGGTGTTTTACAGTAGTCCATCAGTTTTCTACTTACAGCAAAGTGACCCAGTCACAAATACATGTATACATTCTTCTTTCTCACATTATCATGCTCCATCATAAGTGACTAGATGTAGTTCCCAGTGCTCTACAGCAGGATCTCATTGTACATTTTCTATCTTAACTTTATCTGTTTCTCATCTTATAGAATATCATTTTCTCTTGCCATTCAGTCCTCACCCACTGATCAGTAATGTTTTTACTTGTACTCCATTTTCTGAACTACTCTTTCATACCCTTTTTACCACTTTTCCTTTCCTTCCCTATTTCCCCCCTTACTTACACAGTCTTTATAACAGTTTGGAATGGTCTGGTTAACCTGATTATGAAATTGTTGATTTGGGAGCTCCTGCTGTGGTGCGGTGGAATAGGCAGTGCCTTGGGAACACTGGGACACAGGTTCGATCCCCAGCCTGGCACAGTGAATTACGGATCCAGTGTTGTTGCAGCTGCAGCTTAGGCCACAACTGCAGCTTGGATCTTATCCCTGGCCCGGGAGCTCCATATGCTACAGAGTGGCCAAAAATGAAAAACAAACAAAAAACAGTGGTTGATTTGGATTGTGTCTTAAATACACAGAAATTAGATTCCAAGAATTTAAGTGATTTGTTTGGTGTGACACGGCTGGTTAGTATTGGCACATGCATTTTCCTCCTGTATAGTCAAACAGGTTTAATTTGTAAGTCAGTCCCTGTAAGAAAGATTTTTACTTTAATTTGAATAGGTAGAGATAGAAAAGGTTTTCTTCCTGATAGACCAGTAGAAATACAGCAGCACAACTTAGGTCGAAAGAAACTCATTATCTATTTGATGTAACAGCTTTATTTTTCTCAATCATTTATTAACCAGATATCTTAGCATCTTGAATTTAACCTAAACTCTGAATATATTTTGGCTAATCATCATTTAATGTGTAGGTTTCATTAGTAATAGGGACTTAACTATTTCTTTTTAAAAATGCATTTCAAATCCTACATTAGAGAGATAATTTGGAGGGTAATTTTTAAAAATTCTGTTAGATTTCTTTATATAATGGCACTCAGAAAGGTAATTCTTTCAAAATTTTCTGTACCTTTTCTGCATTTTTACCATCTGAAATGAGAGCATTCCTTTTATCCTGGTGTAAGATGTAATCTATTACAATTACATGTAATTGGACTTGGGAGTTCCTTTTGTGGCTCAGTAGTAACAAACTGGCTAGTAGCCATGAGGATGCGGGTTTGAACCCTGGCCTCACTCAGTGGGTTAAGGATCTGGCATTGCCGTGAGCTGCACTGTAGCTTGCAGATGTGGCTTGGATCATGCATTGCTGTGGCTGTGGCTGTGGCTGTGGCTGGTAAGTGTAGCTCTGATTCGACCCCTAGACTGGGAACTTCAGTATGCCGCAGGTGTGGCTCTAACAATCAAAAAAAAAAAAAAGTAATTAGATGCTAAGCATACTGAGAGAACTTAGAAATACCTGCTTTTATGCATCCCTTGCCTTGATATATGCTACTCCCCAACTCTTTTATTTCTTTAGCCTTCTAAAAAACTCCTTTTTAAGGTCCTGCTGGAATGTCACCTTCTTTTGGGTAGCTTTTCGTTTCCCATCTTATCTAAACACTTGTTTCTTCATTTCTTTAGTGCATTTCATTTATATATATTTACAAAATTATTATACTTTTCTGTTTTAAAAATGCTTCTGGGGAGTTCCCATCGTGGCTCAGTGGTTAACGAATCCAACTAGGAACCATGAGGTTGCAGCTTTGATCCCTGGCCTTGCTCAATGGGTTAAGAATCCGGCATTGCCTTGAGCTGTGGTATAGGTCGCAGATGAGGCTCGGATCCCGAGTTGCTGTGGCTCTGGTGTAGGCCATCGGCTACAGCTCCGATTCAACCCCTCCATATGCTGCAGGAGTGGCCCAAGAAATGGCAAAAAAAAAAAAAAGACCCCCCCCCAAAAAATGCTTCTGATATGGTATTTTATCTATCATTTGTCTATTTATCCTCATATACTGTGAGCTCCTTGAATGCTTATGCCATATCTTGATGTAGGATTGAGCTACTTCCTGGTTTAAGATAACTGCTCAATTAATACCCATATAAATGAAATACATTAAAACCTGGTAAAAAATAAGTGTAAAGGCAAAAAAAAATTGTGGATAGTAGAACAGTCTACTAAGTATTGAAGATGAGGTATGGGAACTAATACATGAGTCGTATTATATTTACTATGATCTTTTATTGAAGCAGAGACATTTGTAATCTTTTCTTTAAAAGTACTGGATTAATATAGTCTGTTTAAAATGTAAGAATGAATATACCAGTTTATTTACTGTTGCAAGAGTGTATACTCATGGGAGAGAGACACTGTTTAGAGAATTTCATCAAGGCGTTTTTAAAATGGTTTACATTTCAACTATCAGATAAACTACTGTGTGGGAACGCTAATTTGGGAATGAGATAAGGGGTGGAGTGGGAGGGAGTCTTAATCATTGGGTTTTAATCTTCATTGCCTTTTGCTACTAATGCTTACAAATTTAGTTATTAAATACAACAATTTTCAATTTTATATAACCCTACTAGGATATGCATTGTGTAGTTTGAAATGTATACTTTCTTTTATAACATAGTGGCTTTAAAATTTTTCAAGTGTAATATTATTTAAAGAGTATTTTGAGGAGTTTGCTAGTGGCTCAGTGGGTTAAGGATCTGGCATTGTCACCACTGTGGCTTGGGTCGCAGTGGTGACACGGGCTTAATCTCTGGCCTGGGAACTTCTGAATGCCACAGGTATGGCTATTAAAAAAAAAAGAGAGAGAGAGTTTTTGGAAAATATAGGAGAACCTAAAGAACAAAATGAAAATTTCCTCTGATCCTACCTACTAGAGATAGTGAATGATAGCTCTTTGATGTATATCCTTTTAATCTTGAAATGTAGTATACAGTATACCTCAGAACAGTTCCATAAACTGTCATGTATTAGTTCCATTTTATAGACTAGACGTTGAAGATCAAGGCAATTAATTAATGCAGTCAAGAAAACCCAGGTTTTCAGATTTAAATATCTCTGCCCTTTCCCTACACTATAATTGCCTTTGTTTTATTTGATTTTTCTAGTTGAAAAAAAAGAAAAAAATGAATTATTCTATGGCTTATTTTATCTTTGTTATCATTTTTAGAGACATTTTAAATCCAAAGGATGTGATCAGTGCCCAGTTTGAAAATACCACCACTAGTAAAGATTTTTGTAGTCAGTCATGTTTGTCAACATATGAGCTGAAAAGAAAACCTGTTGTTACCATAAATACGAATAGCATTTCAACCAAATGCAGCATGTGTCAGAAGAATGCTGTTGTAAGTTATCTTTTTACTTTATTGGGAGGAGGAGTATGATGTTTGTGCTTAAAGGGCTTTTGATGGTCTCTACTTGTTGTTTGTAAGTTGTTATTTTTTAATTCCTAGATTCGACATGAAGTTAATTACCAGAATGTGGTACATAAACTTTGCAGTGATACCTGCTTTTCTAAGTTCCGCTCTGCTAACAACCTCACCATGAACTGTTGTGAAAATTGTGGGGGTTACTGCTACAGTGGCTCTGGACAATGCCACATGCTTCAAATAGAGGGACAGTCTAAGAAGTTTTGTAGTTCAGCGTGTGTCACAGCATATAAGCAGGTACATGATCACATTTAGTCCCAATGTCTTTGTTCATTTCAGAAGGACCTAAACTTTGGTAGAAATTATTTATCACAACAATATCACAAAAATATTAATATCTTATTAGCTTAACACTTTTACATGTAAGTAGTATTTGTCAAATGCACATGTTTTAGAAACTCTGTTGTTTTATTTACTTATTTTTTGTTTGTTTGTTTGTTTTTTTGTCTTTTTGCCATTTCTTGGGTCGCTCCCATGGCATATGGAGATTCCCAGGCTAGGGGTCGAATTGCAGCTGTAGCTGCTTGCCTGTGCCAGAGCCACAGCAACGCAGGATCTGAGCCACATCTGCAGCCTACATCACAGCTCACTGCAACGCCAGATCCTTAACCCACTGAGCAAGGCCAAGGATCGAACCCACAGCCTCATGGTTCCCAGTTGGATTCATTAACCACTGAGCCATGACGGGAACTCCTGTTTTTGTTTTTGGTTTTTTTTTGACTTTTTAGGCTGCACCTGGGGCACATGGAGGTTCCCAGGCTAGGGGTCTAATCAGAGCTACAGCTGCCGGCCTCCTCCACAGCCATAGCAATGCAGGATCTGAGCCTCATTTGTGACCTCTACCACAGCTCAAGGCAAGGCCAGATCCCTGACCCAGTGATTGAGGGCAGGTATCAAACTGAAACCTCGAGGTTCCTAGTCAGATTGATTTCCACTGTGCCAGAATGGGAACTCCCTAGAAACTGTTAGAGTTTTACAAGTGCCATATACAGTTGTCCCTCAGTATCTGTGGAAGATTGGTTCCAGGAACCCTGATACAGATATCAAAATTTGAGAATGCCCAAGTGCCTATATAAAATGGCATAGTAATTGTATGTAATGTACACACATTCTCACTTAGACTTTAAATCATTTTTAGATTACTTATAATACCAAATACAGTGTAAATGCCATGTAAATAGTTGTCAGCATGCACCAGATTGGTTTCCTTTTTGGAACTTTCTGGGATTTTTTTCCTAGAAACTTTTTCTGGCTGTACCCTCAGCATGTGGAAATTCCTGGGCCAGGGATCTAAACTGTGCCACATCAGTGAGAATGCTGGATGTTTCACCTGCTGAGCCACCAGGAACCCCTTTCCTGAATTATTTTTAGTTTGCACTTGGTTAAATCCATGGATGTGGAACTCCAAGAATCCAGAGAGCAGACTGTTTTTCTGTTAATGAATTTGAAATATGTGTTTTTAGGGCATGGCTTTTTTATTTCAAATATGGTTAATGTTTTCGAACAATATTTTGAAAATGCAGAAAAGCACAAAGAAGAAAAACAATGCATTTCTCAGAGGTCCCCAGTTTGATCCTTTTGATGTACAGCCTTTTTATCTTTAAAATATATTTTTATTTGCACACACACATACACACTTTTATTTTACAAGGTAAGGTCCAAAGTGCATATGTATTCTGGAAATTAGATCCATATGATTGAAATTGCAATTCAGAAAATAAAATTCTTACCATTAATTGTTTAAGTTTTTTTCTTTATGAAATAGGAAAAAATGTAAGTTATATATTATTACTTTATGAATTGACGAGGTTTATAGAGGATGAACTGCTTGAAATCTGTGACAGATGTCTTCTATGCTGTTTTATTAGACATATTTTATTAGTAAGTTTTGATCAAAATTTCAGTTTTAAAATTGATAAACCTGGAGTTCCCATCGTGTTGCAGTGAAAATGAATCTGACTAGGAACCATGAGGTTATGGGTTTGATCCCTGGTCTTGCTCAGTGGGTTAAGGATCCAGTGTTGCCCTGAGGTATGGTGTAGGTCACAGATGCATCTGGGATCCTGCATTGCTGTGGCTGTAGCATAGGCCGGTAGCTACAGCTCTGATTTAACCCCTAGTCTGGGAACCTCCATATGCCATGGGTGCATCCATTTAAAAAAAAAAAAAAATTGGTAAACCCAAAGGGATAGTAAGAACTTTTTACTTTTTCATTTTTACAGTGCTTTTGTTTTCATGTATTTGCTGATCATTCTTTTTCTTAAAATAGTAAGTTTTTATACAGTTTATCAAAATTGGTGAATTTAATATATGTTGATTGGGAAAGTTCTTTTAAATTGTTCTTAAAACTTTGCAGTAATTTTGTAATTTTAAACATTATAGTGTTTCCATTTATTTCTTATTAATTTGCAAACACATTAACAGGGCTTAGAATTAGACTGTTTATTCCTTCCTTAGAAACACCTTATATTTGTTCTCATGGTGGTGGGGGATCCAATATTTTCATGTGCTTTATTATTGTCCGAAAGATTGTTTTCCTGATACTGTATCATGTTCTGAAAGTTACTCAAATTCATTCCATTGGAAGATGGTATATAGTGCACAAGAAGAGAAATACTTTCAAAATCTTGTTTGTTACATTTAATTTAGCCAATATGTATTAAATTTCTCAAATATTAGTGTGTACTATGGCCTAGAGAAAGAATGTGATTTTTGTATTTGGCTGCACCCGCAGTATGCCGAATTCTGCAGGCCAGGGATCAAACCTGCACCATGGTAGCTGCATGACACTGCAGTGACAATACCCAGTCCTTAACCCGCTGAGCCAACAGGAAACTCCAGAATGTGGATTTAGAAGTAAAGCAGATCTTGGTTTGATTCCTAGACTTTCTGTTCAAGTAGGATTTTTACCTTTGAGAAAGCAATTAAACTTAGTCCATTTTCTTATCTTTAAATGGGTATGTATTACCAATGTTACTGGTATGTTTTTAGGGTTATATGAACTAAGAATGAGAAAGTACCTAGTACAGAACCTTGCACATTGAACATGGCCATTTCTGCTACTTTCTTTTTGAGTTTATTCAAAGAGTTCATGTTATGCCTCAGCAGGTTAAGAACTTGACATAGTGTGTGTGAGGATGTAGGTTCGATCCCTGGCTTTGCTCAGTTGGTTAAGGATCCGACATTGTTGCAGGTTGTGGCATAGGTCACAGATGCAGCTTGGATCTGGCATTGGTGTGGTTGTGGCGTAGGCCTGCAGCTGCAGCTCTAATTCAGCCCCTAGCCTGGGATCTTCCATATGCTGCAGGTATAGCTATAAAAAAAATTCTTTTTTATTCAGCAAATGTTAGACTCCTGTTTTGAGTTTCTATATGTCTCCTGGGGGTGATAGATGTATAACTCTATAGAGATGCTATGAAGAAAGTATTATGGAATGCGGAGGGGCACAGCGGAAGCATGGTCAATTCTACTTGATAGAGCAAATTGAGACTATCAGCAAAAACTTCAGAGATAATTCTTGACCTTATTCTTATAAATCAAGTTTGTGTTTGCAGTCCCGATGGAGGAGGAAAGAAGAAATAGGGTTGGAGATATAAGACATTCCAGAATGCAAGGATGTGTTCCTTTGAACATGTACTTATGTTAATAGCAATTCTAACAGACTTACCCTTGAAGCGGACACAGAGTTCTTGAAATCTCTTAATAGATGCTGGATATACCTTATGAGTTATCCTGAGTGAATGACACGTTAATAGTATTTAGTATTATTTGCTACCGAATCACTAACTTAGTGGGAACTTAAGACTCTCTGGTTGTTTATATTTGTACAATTGGGATATCCAAAATTTTTTCCTACTTTATTGCTTACAGTATGCTTGTATTTTATTTTTAGCGGTAGACTATTTGACAGTAAATTTTCTAGTAAGTTTGTTGATTTCCTTGAATTCACATTTCATTGTACTTTTTGTGGGGAAGTTTTTCCAATTTTTAGGATAGTATAAAAACATGAATTCCTTGTGTAACTTTTAGAATAGTGGAGGTTTTTTGTTTGGGGACTTTGTTTTCATACACTATATATTCTTGTAGTTTAGTTATTTTATGCATAGTAGTTTGTACCTCTTAATCCCCTACCCTTATCTTGGAGAAGGGGTAAAATAGTGTTTTTAAAAGCTATAGTTACAACCAATTAATAGATCCTCAAATTAGCTGCTAGGTTGTGACCAGCATTATTTTTTAATGAAATAGAATGGAAAATAACAAAGTGCATTGCATGTTATCATAATATATGTGAAACACAAACACAAAAACCCCCAGAAGTATGTGTTGCCAGGGTCATTTTGTAAAATTTATTTTTTACTGAGGATTGTAATTATAAAAGTTTGAAGTCCACTAATTTAAAATATTTCAACAGTGTTAAGTATAAACATTTCAAAAGAATTATGCTTTTACTTGTAATTTGGTAAAAATGAATGTTATTTTATTCTCTTAATAGAAATCAGCCAAAATTACACCATGTGCGCTTTGCAAATCATTGAGATCCTCTGCAGAAATGATTGAAAATACCAATAGCTTGGGAAAGACAGAGCTTTTCTGTTCTGTTAATTGCTTATCTGCTTACAGAGTTAAAATGGTTACTTCTGCAGGTAATACTGGTTTCATAAACTGTATAGATATGATAGTTGAAAAAATTATGGTTGTGGCTTTGTTTACATAGTACAGATTTTTGTCCAAATTTAATAGATTTTTAAGACAAACTAAAAATATTTCATATCTGTGTTGCAAAATAGCACCTATTCTCTTGAATGCTTATTTTGTGTTTATTTATTTGCTTATCTATTTGCATTTTTTCTTGCCAAAATAATTTATGGCTTTTAAAATGTATTTTCTTTATCCATACCTGATTTATGTCAAAATTTGTTTATGTGTAGTTTCAGGGTAGACTGTGACAACTTTAAATTAAAAGAAATATTTTTAACTTTTAAAATTTTTATCTATATGGAGGCAATTAAGTTTAGTTTCAATTCCTGCAACTTGACTTGGCCCTTGAATTTTCATATGTAATATTTGTTTTCTCACACATTTATGTACATTTGTATTTGTTACTCATTAGCATTTATTTTGATTTGCTAAGGTGTCCAGGTTCAGTGTAACAGTTGTAAAACCTCAGCAATTCCTCAGTACCA
The DNA here is from genome assembly GCF_016906955.1 of Phacochoerus africanus. Lineage (NCBI taxonomy): Eukaryota > Metazoa > Chordata > Mammalia > Artiodactyla > Suidae > Phacochoerus > Phacochoerus africanus. The sequence continues at coordinate 91,155,355 of NC_062551.1, forward strand.
TCTAGCCATGTCAGATGGAAGTATACGCAACTTCTGCAGCTACAGTTGTGTGGTAGCTTTCCAGGTATGGCTTCAGGACTCTTCCTCTTCTCCAGTCAGTGTGCCACCTAGGTTAAGTAAACTTGTTAGGTGTTTGCAAAGTGCCTGTATTGCCCAAATTTCTATCCTTCTCCTTTTAAACTTGGGTTCTTTGGTCTATCCTGTAGTTGGAGACATGTCATTTAATCAGATGGTACGATTGTGACCTAGATTATCTATTGGGAGGATATTATTTTTAATGAATATTATTAGTTAAATTATTTTATTTTTTGGATATAAATAACCCCACAATCCCCTAGTTCAGTTGTAAGCTGTTCAAAGGCGGGGAATTTTGCCTGTTCACAAATGTATCCTAAGTGCCTAGAACTGCTTGTCATAGATAGGTGCTCAGTACTTACTCGTTTGAACAAGTAATAAGAATGATCTTTTTGTTTGTTTGTTCTTCCAGAATTTGTTCAACAAACCAACAGGAATGAATTCTTCAGTAGTGCCCTTGTCCCAGGGCCAAGTAATTGTAAGCATCCCCACAGGTTCAACAGTGTCAGCAGGAGGAGGAAATACCTCTGCTGTTTCTCCCACTTCTATCAGTAGCTCTGCTGCAGCTGGTCTTCAGCGTCTTGCTGCCCAATCACAACATGTTGGGTTTGCACGAAGTGTTGTAAAACTCAAGTGTCAGCACTGTAACCGTCTATTTGCCACAAAACCAGAGCTTCTTGACTATAAGGTAAAGTATAGCAACATAACAGAGGGCTTGAGTATAAACTGGTCTGTCTACAAAAATTATTTCTGGCTTTTCATCCCTCACAGTTACTCTGTTTATTTTGAAAGTAAGAGGGATAAGGATTTCCATAAGATAAATCAAATGTTTAATTAGTACTTAATGATTATTTCTTTGCAGGGTAAAATGTTTCAGTTCTGTGGCAAAAATTGTTCTGATGAATATAAGAAAATAAATAATGTAATGGCAATGTGTGAATATTGTAAAATTGAGAAAATTGTAAAGGAGACTGTGCGATTCTCAGGTGCTGACAAGTCATTCTGTAGTGAAGGTAAAGACAGAAGATTATCTTACCTACTGAGCATGTGTAGTTTCAAAAGTAGTTGATGATTTAAGCTGTCACTATGTAAGTTTATCTATATTATCCATTGTGTCTAACACCATCGCCTTTTTGTTTTGTTTACACTTGCTTTGTTTGCTCTTTTCTGACTTGATCTTAGCTTCGTATTATATGAATGTTAAAGTGAAGAGAAAGATCCTCAAAGTGTATAGCAAAAGAAGGTATTGATGTTATTAGGTTCATAGGGGTCTTTTGGTTCTTATATTTAGTTATTTCTATTATATTTATTTTTAAAGGGAACTGCTTAAATTTTGGTAACATCCTAAGATTATTCTTCTATTGTTTTAAACATCCATTATGGTTCTGAATATAAGAGACCTGTATGTGCAAATCAGTATGTCTTCCTTAAAATTTAGATGACTGTGAGTTTAGAATGTTTTGTTTCATTTTATTTTATTATTATTATTTTGCTTTTTATGCCCTCACCCTCGGCATATGGAAATTCCCAGGCTATGGATCCAGTTAGAGCTGTAGCTGCAGCCTACACTGCAGCCGTAGCAACAGGGGGTCTGAGCTTCATCTGCAACTCACACCACAGGTCAGAGCAATGCCAGATCCTTAATTCACTGAGCAAGGCCAGGGATCGAACCCACATCCTTGTGGATACTAGTCAGGTTTGTTACCACTGAGCCAAGAAGGGAACTCCTTGTTTTATTTTAAAACCATGCAGGATTAGCCTCTGAGGCTAGTGGCTTTCAAACCTTCTGACCACACAAAAAAGACATACATTTTACATTGTGTGTGACCCAGTGTACGATCACATACCCAAATAAAACAAAATTTTTATGAAACAAAACTGACGTTTATTATGTATGATGCACTTCAGTATTTTCTGTTCTGTCTTATTTCATTAAAAAATAATAGTATAAATTCTCAAAATTGATCTATGCCCAACTGTGCAAATTTTGTTGTAGGGTATTTATTTGATTTTTTAATTTTTTTGCCTTTTTAGGGCTGCACCTGTGGTACACAAAGCTTCCCAGGCTAGGGATCAAATTAGAGCTACAGCTATCAGCCCTACACCACAGCCACAGCAACGCCAGGTCCGAGCCATGTCTGCGACTCATACCACAGTTCATGGCAACACTGGATCCTTAACCCACTGAACAAGGCCAGGGATCCTCATGGATAATAGATTCATTTCTGCTGAGCTACGATGGGAACTCCTATTGTAGGGTATTTAAATGAAAGCTGGATGTACTTACTATTTCTCCCTAATATTAATTTTATCTTCTCTGATTTTTTTAGGTTGCAAATTGCTTTATAAACATGACTTGGCAAAACGCTGGGGAAATCACTGTAAAATGTGCAGTTATTGTTTACAGACATCTCCTAAATTGGTACAGAATAATTTGGGGGGGAAAGTGGAAGAGTTTTGTTGTGAAGAATGTATGTCCAAATATACAGTCCTGTTCTATCAGGTAAATATAATTCACATTGCTGAGTTTTCAAGTTAGGGGACATTTTTCTCTTCTTTTTTTCTTTCAAATAGTATGAAGAGCAATTAACTATTTAAAACTTTTTAAGTATGAAATGCATTCTGTTCTCCAGTATTAATGTAAGATTTAAGAAGACTTCAGTGTCACTGAAGTTACATTCTTTTTGTTTTTAATTTCTTTGTAAAGATATATTAGTCTTAAAGCATTAAAATCTTTAAAATTATAATTTTATTTATTATTTAACTAAAAGGAATTATCATATCTTTAAGGAAAATCAATCTATTTCCATTTCACTGTGTTTTTTAATAACTACTTATTGGCTTTTCTATGATGTGTCCCTTTTTAATGTTTAGTATAAATTTGTAAATAAATAAATATTTCAAATTTTAGAAAAGTTAACCATTTTTTTAGAAATTGAAGTATAGTAGATGTACGGTACTATATATTACAAGTGTACAATATAATGACTCACATTTTTAAAAGCTTATACTTCATTTATAGTTACCAGAAAATATTGAATGTATTTCCTGTGTTATACAATATATTCTTGTAGCTGGTTTTACATTTTATAATGGTTTTTATCTCTTACTCCCCCACCTCTGTGTTGCCTCCCCTCCCAAAATAATTAATCTTCATTTTTGTGGTCTAAAGTCTAAGTAAATTTCCTCCCTTGTTACATGTGGCCTACTTTTATTCTCTCACACTGCAGATGATTTGTTTCTTACTTCTGTACTATCTTCTGTTTCTTTTTCAGATGGCCAAATGTGATGGTTGTAAGCGACAGGGTAAGCTCAGCGAGTCCTTGAAGTGGCGGGGAGAAATGAAACATTTCTGTAACTTGCTTTGCATCTTGATGTTCTGTAATCAGCAGAGTGTGTGTGACCCTCCTTCACAAAACAATGCAGGTAAAATTAAACCTAAGTCTTTGATCAATGCCAGGAACTAACTACTGTTGGACAGATTTAAACAGTTGTCAGTAATTTCATGAAATGTAAATTTCATTCTGTTTAAATGACATTAACATTTAGATCCCTTTTTGTTTAAAACCTTAGATTAAGGCCTTGTAAAAATGAGTTCTTTAGTGTTCCCTGAGCATATTGAGTCAAACTCTGTAAGAACTTTATGGGAAAGAATGGCAGTTAATGTTTCATAATTGATGATATTCGTCTTGACTTCCTTAGAAAAGGATTTGAGACTATAACAAAGAACATAGAATCCAAATCACATGACCTTTTAAATATACCACAGGCAGAGTTATGCAAGAGAAGGTACATGAAATACTTTGAAGGATCACTAATTAAAAAATAGAGGAAAAAAAAAAAAAACCAACCAAAGTGACTCTTTGCTCCATCAGAATTTATTCTCAACTAAAAGCATTGTTTAACCTCCTTGAGATTTTGGCTTCTGTGTATGTACATATAAATTATATGAGGTATTCTTATTTTTGTTTATCTTAATTAGCAAGTATTTCCATGGTGTCAGCTGCTTCAGCAGGGCCCCCATCTCTAAGAAAAGATTCAACTCCAGTTATAGCTAATGTAGTATCATTAGCAAGTGCTCCTGCTGCTCAGCCCACAGTGAATTCTAACAGTGTCTTACAAGGTATGACTTGATTTGTAAGCATTCATCTCCCCTTTTTGAGGTTGAATACAGTGGCTATCTCCTTTTTTTCTGTTAGTCATCATTTTCATGTTTTATACATTCATATCACAAACAGCGGCTTACTAGGGGCTGCCATGGCATTAAACAGTGTTTTTGTAATTTCCAGATCTCTTTTTCTCATATATCTTTTAGATGTTAGTCTTCCTCTGAATTAGATTAAGATAATACATGTTTTTATTATGAAACTTCGTGTTTATTTTCCAAAAATCACCTTTTGGTACTAATGTTTAAATAATTGGATAAGATACTAAATTATGTATTTTAATTTATATCAGGTGCCGTTCCAACAGTAACAGCGAAAATCATTGGGGATGTAAGTTTAATTAGGTCTTTTATGTACTTTAATTTCTTTGAATGCCTGGTATCTCTATGTGGTTACTAAAGGGTTTTTTTTTTCCCCTCCTTTTTTTAACTATATAGAATTCAATTTTACAAAATTTGGGCATGCAAGGTTTGGGAAGTATTTTGTAATGTAGTCACATTGTAAATAAAGGGTTTATTTTACGGTTTGGGAGATCCGGTTGTGGCTCAGCGGAAACGAATCCGACTGGGAATCATGAGGTCGTGGATTTGATCCCTGGCCTCGCTCAGTGGGTAACCGATCTGGCATTGCCGTGAGCTGTGGTGGAGGTCGCAGACGTGGCTCGGATCTGTGTTGGTGTGGCTGTGGTGTAGCCTGGCAGCTGTAGCTCTGATTGGACTCCTAGCCTGGAAACTTCCCTATACTTCGGGTGTGGCCCTAAAAAAGCAAAAATTAATAAATAGAAGAAGAAAAATAATGAGAAAAACTTAAGACTAGAACAGTGACATTTCTAAAGTGTTTCCTGGTCTCTGGGACAATTTCTGTGTTCTTTTTTTTTTCAAGTCACTTAAATAGTCATAATTTTTTGTTATTTCTATTATCTTGAAGCTATTTCTTCAAAGACTTAACTCAGTCTAGAGTTCCCTTAACTCAGTTCTCATTTTAAGCTCAACCACCATTGTTATTGATTAATAATATCTTAAATACAAACAGCATTTTTCTTGGTAAATAGAACTGGTAATTAGGCATATTCAGAGTCAGTATATAGTTATCAAAATATTCCTTTATTGATGTTTCAGAGATATTATATTTCATATATTTAGTTGAGTATTTATGTTCTGTGTCTTCCATGCAATTCCAGTGTATTTCTTTTGAAATTATATTTTGAAATATTATATAATATTTATAGTATTTCTTGTAATTAATAAGTTTTGGATTCTGATGTATCTTTTTACTAGGCAAGTACACAAACGGATGCCCTGAAACTGCCACCTTCCCAGCCTCCAAGACTTTTGAAAAATAAAGCTTTATTGTGCAAACCCATCACACAGACGAAAGCCACCTCTTGCAAGCCACATACCCAAAACAAAGAATGCCAGACAGGTATGTTCCTTGTGCTTTCTTTATTTACTCTTTGCTAGGGAAAAGGAATGTGGCATCTGCTTGTTAATTAAGTTCCTGCTATTTTTAGGTGATGTGTTTGGTTGCTAAGATACATTGTCAAACTGAGTTCTTATGATACCCCTGTAGGTTAGTTATTTTCATCAGTTTTACCAAGTTATGGCAAAGAGAAGGTAGTTGATAATACCATTCTGTGAACATTTCATTTAATTTCCTTACTCTTGACAGTGTAATATTATGGAGTAAGCGTAGACTCTGAAATTATATGAACAGGGTCTTAATTAAGAGGAACTATTGGTAACTCCCTGGTGGCCTAGTGGGTTAAGGATCTGGTGATGTTACTGCATTGGTTTGGGTCACTGCCATAGCTCAGGTTTGATTCCTAGCCTGGGAACTTCCACATGCTGCAGGCAGGGCCAACCCCCCCCCCTCCAAAAAAAAAAACCCAGAAAACAAACAATTATTTTCTATAATGCCTTTAGGCTTGAACTTTTCCACATTTCTTTGGGAAGAGCTTCAGGGCTTTCTTTTCTTTTCTTTTTCTTTCTTTCTTTTTTTTTTTTGCTTTTTAGGGCTGCCCCTGCAGTATATGGAGGGTCCCAGGCTAGGGGTCTTGTCAGAGCTGTAGCCGCTGCCTACACCACAGCCACAGCAACATCAAATCCAAGAGCCGAAACTGGGACCTGCAACACAGCTCATGGCAACGCCGGAGCCTTGACCCACTGAGTGACGCCAGGGATTGAACCTGCATCCTCATGGATCCTAGTCAGGTTTGTTTCCGCTGAGCCATGATGGGAACTCCAGGGCTTTCTTTTCTTATGAACTGCCTTTCCCCTCTTTGAACTGCTACTTTTCTGGGTGATGGGCAAGATGTGAGCTTCTGATCTCAGCTTCCCTCTCCCATCATGCAGTCTCTGCCCTGCAAGGTGATCTGGGGTGAAGGTAGCTCTGACGCTAGTTTTCTTGGCTGTTATTCCTATAGTAAATCTTTGTGGGTGGAAGCTGTACTCACGGGGAAATTAACCTTTTTTAACATGAAGTTAGAATGGATAAGAAATGATGGTGGCCTGCCCCTTCTGGTGAGATATAGTAACTCTTGCTTAGGAGCTGAAGAAAGGGGAGCCCATCTTTTTGGCCACATCCATCCACAGTGGAGTTCCTGTCATGATGAGCTAGCTTGAGGTAGGGATATGGAGCAGGTGGTAGACAACATGTCATAGACTCCTACTATTCTTATTGAATTTATTATATTTTCTTGAATAAATGTTTCTCCATTTGCTTATACCCGTAGGACAATTTTTCAAAAGTTTAAACATTTATTAATTTCATTTATTTATTATTTATTAATTTTTGTCTTTTTAGGTCCGCACTTGGAGCATATGGAGGTTCCCAGGCTAGGAGTCCAGTCAGAGCTGTAGCCACTGGCCTATGCCAGAGCCACAGCAACTTGGGATCCGAGCCACATCTGCAACTTTCACCACAGCTCATGGCAGTGCTGGAGCCTTTACCCATTGAGCAAAGCCGGGGATCAAACCTGTGTCCTCATGTATGCTAGTTGGGTTCGTTACCCCTGGGCCATGACAGGAACTCCATTTATTTATTTATTTTTTATTTTTTTGGCCACACCTGCAGCATGTAGAAGTTCCTGGGCCAGGGATTGAACCCATGCCATAGCAGTGACCCAAGCTACTGTAGTGACAAAACTGGGTCTTTAACCTGTTGTGCCACTAGAGAACCGCAAAATGATTATTTTTTAAGTTTTTGTCAGCTTTGCTTATTTATTTCCCTAGGGAATGGGTCTCTGGAACTCCTCATGCTATCATCTGAAATTCCTAGTTTTAAAATAGAAAGGAATCTAGATTCCCACATCTGGAATGTTATCCCCTAGGCTAGTACTTCTCAAACATCAATATGCATATGAATTACTTGGGAATGTTGTTAAGGAAATTCTGATTCAGTGGACTTGAGGTTTTGCATCGCTTAAGTTCCTGGTTGATGTTAGTGCTACCAGTCCATGGATAAAGTTGAATAGCAAGGCTATAAATGACTTAGTCCTGTGGGGGTTTTTTTGGCTGTGCCCATGGCATGTGGAAATTCCCAGACCAGGAACCAAACTCATGTTATAGCAGCAACTGGAGCTGCTGCAGTGACAACATCAGCTCCTTAACCCATAGTGCCACAAGGGAACTCTGTATTTTTATTGTATCAGTAGTTACTTAATTTAGTATTAGGTAGCTTGGTAATCAAACATCTCTAATCAGATAACTTGTTTTTATGTCCACTGCACCATGGTAAAATTGATCCCATATTATTTTCCACTGCTAACCCTAGTCAGATTGTCAGCTTGTCACTTCCTCTAGCATTACTTTTCTCTTACATTAATGCTTTTATAATTACCTAGCATATTTTTCTGGCGTACAGAAAAGACTTTATAGATACTTTTTATTTTTTTATTTTTTGTCCCTTTGCCACTTCCTGGGCTGCTCCCACGGTGGCACATGGAGTTTCCCAGGCTAGGGGTCCAATCGGGGCTGTAGCTACCAGCCTACGCCAGAGCCACAGCAACACAGGATTGGAGCCGCGTCTGCAACCTATACCACAGCTCACAGCAATGCCGGATCGTTAACCCAATGAGCAAGGGCAGGGATCGAACCCCCCCCCCCAACCTCATGATTCCTAGTTGGATTCGTTAACCACTGTGCCACGACGGGAACTCCTCTAGATACTTTTTAAATAATCGAATGAATCCTACCTCCATCCTTCCCACCCTAGTCATATTTAAGTTAGTTCTCAGGTTCTATTTTATGTTTTTAATATCTTAGAACATCTACTTGTCTTTTTTTTTTTTTTTTTTTGCTTTTTAGGGCCACACTCGTGGCATATGGAGGTTCCCAGGCTAGGGGTTTAATCAGAAGAATAGCTGCTGGCTTATGCCACAGCCACAGCAACACCAGATCTGAGCCTCGTCTGCGACCAATACCACAACTAAAGGCAACGCTGGATAACCCACTGAATGAGGACTGGGATTGAACCTGCAACCTCATGGTTCCTAGTCGGTTTCATTTCCCCTGGGCCGTGACGGGAACTCTTTTTTTTTTTAATTTTATTACTTTTTTATTTATTCCTTTTTTGCAGGTATCATAACCACCCTAGTTTAGGCCGTCAACATCTTAGCTCTACATATTGTATTTGCCTCCTGCCTTCACACTTTACTTTATACACTTTATATACTTTTTATTCCATGCGAAGATTGCAGCCAAATTAATATTTTAAAATGCCATTTTCATTACATTACTCTGTTCCAACCATTTTGCAGTAGTTCCCTACTGTCTACTAGAAATGATTTTTTCATTACCTCCTTAGCAGTATTCAGTATTATAATTTTTTTTTTGTCTTTTTGTTTGTTGTTGTTGTTGTTGTTGTTGTTGTTGCTATTTCTTGGGCCGCTCCCGTGGCATATGGAGGTTCCCAGGCTAGGGGTTGAATCGGAGCTGTAGCCACCGGCCTACGCCAGAGCCACAGCAACGCGGGATCCGAGCCGCATCTGCAACCCACACCACAGCTCACGGCAACGCCGGATCGTTAACCCACTGAGCAAGGGCAGGGACCGAACCCACAACCTCATGGTTCCTAGTCGGATTCGTTAACCACTGCGCCACAACGGGAACTCCAGTATTATAATTTTTTTAAGTTTTATTGAAGTATAGTTGATTTACAAGGTTGTGATACTTTCTGCTGTGCAACAAGGTGACTCGGTCATACATGTACACACATCCATTCTCTTTCAGATTGTTTTCACACAGATTATCACTGAATATTGCATAGAGTTCTCTGTGCTATACTACAGCAGGTCCCCATTGGCCAGTCATTCCATATACCTCAGTTTGATATGCCATTCTCAAATCCCTGGTCCATCCCTAGAAATGATTTTAAATGTGCATTACAGCCTTACAAATATGGCCCTTCTAATCATTCACTTTCCTTTATAACATATACTACTTACTCATATTAAATTTTCTATATTTTTAAGATCACTATTCCATTCAGCCATGCAGATTATATCCTTCATTCATTATGTCCTCATATCATTGATAATTGTGTTGCCCATTTATTGTTAGTGCTATTATATGCAAGCCTTTCTTTCCTATTTTTCCTTTCCCTGAATTCCTAGTATCATAGATTATATTCCTTTTAAATTATATATCTCTGCATGCTTTGAATTTTTTAAAAGTGAAATTACACTTCGTTTGACCTATGAAATATTTATATGCCTGAAGTTTTTTTCCTAATTAAAGTGTTGTTTCTAACCTTCTTTGTTTTTGTGGATTTTTTTTTCCCATTAGAAGACACTCCAACTCAGCCCCAAATTATTGTGGTGCCAGTTCCAGTACCAGTGTTTATACCTATACCTCTTCATCTCTATACTCAGTATGCACCAGTTCCATTTGGAATTCCAGTTCCAGTGAGTAATCATTTAGAGATTAAGGCTAATATAGTGCATGCACATTTTCCTCAATTAAGATTTGACAGTTCCCTAAAAAACTTTTTGTTTGTTGGTAAAATACACCTGACTTTTACTACATTCCTTAATATGGAGCATATAAAGGACTCCTTCTATTTGTACCTGCCTTCTCAGAGGAAGGTTATGAGGTAGCCTTTTTACAACATTTTATACACAGTAAGACCACTCAAATAGAAAAAGATCAGATACTGTGTGTATGTGTGTTAGAATCCTAGATTCTAACAAGGGTGAAGAGAGGAATTTTGTGATTTACAAGGTTCTCACTATTTTCTGTTGAAAATATGTATTTCCTTGGTACTGAATTTTTTTTTTTTTTTTGTCTTTTTAGGGATGAACCCACAGCATATGGAAGTTCCCAGGCTAGCAGTCAAATCAGAGCTGCAGCTGCCAGCCTACTCCAAAGCTCATGGCAACACTGGATCCTTAACCCACTGCGTGAGGCCAGGGATTGAACCTATGTCCTCATGGGTCCTAGTTGGGTTTTTTACTCTTGAGCCACAACTGGTACTGAATTCTTTTTTTTTTTTTTTTTTTTTGCTTTGAAGAGCCGCACCCGCAGCATATGGAGGTTCTCAGGGTAGGGGTTGAATCCCAGCTACAGCTGCTGACCTGTACTACAGCCACAGAAACACGGGGTCTGAGCCATGTCTGCGACCTATGGCCACAGTTCACAGCAATGCTAGATACTTGACCCACTGAGCGAGGCCAGATATTGAACTTGCGCCACAATGGGAACTCCTGGTACTAAATTCTTAAGAGAAACATTTGTGTGAAAATACCAAGCAAGAAATATAATCAAAAACCAAACAAAAAAATGCGTTAAGTAATTATTCTTTTAGTATATTCAGAGACACATTTTGTTAAATGTCCAGGAAAACACTTAACTGAGTTTTTATTTAAATGGCTGTAATCTTACAAAAACAAACTATTAAGACTGTTTTATCATCAGGGGATACCTTGAATTTGCTTATTATTTTTATATTTAAATGATCTCACAAATAATAGGTTTGATGACAGACCTCTGCTGAAGAAACTCGTCAGTCTGTCCTTGGTCTTTCAGATGCCTGTCCCTATGCTTGTTCCATCCTCAATGGAAAATGAAGATAAAGTCACTGAGAGTATTGAAGACATTAAGGAAAAGCTTCCCTCACATCCTTTTGAAGCCGATCTCCTTGAGATGGCAGAAATGATTGCAGAAGATGAAGAGAAGGAGAAGACTCTATCTCAGGGAGGTTGGTATAATTTTAAATCTAAAAAAGAAACACACCTACAAATTTTCAGTTAGCTCAAGTAATTTTAAGTATTAGGCAGTCAGGGAGTTTCTAAAAACTTTGTGTTTAAATTCCAAGTCTGTGGGTTTCTTGAATTTGTTGATGCCTCTGAAAGCTGTATCCTTTTTACAAAGGAAACCGAATATCCATATAGCGTTTACTTCTTAACGATTCCAAAAAAATACACATACATCCATGTTTCATGATCATGTTCTGGTTTTATCCCTGTAGTCAAAACCATGGACCCCAGATATAATATCCTATCATGTAATTGTCCTGTTGTATAATAGTCAGCATGTTGGTAGAAGATAAATAGAACCTTAGGATGGAAAACCATTTGGTTCAAAATACCCTATAGGTAAATTTCATTTTATGAGTGTAGAATAATGATAATATCACTAGTTAGCACTTACATGTTTACTATGCTCTGAACATTGTCCTAAATACAATATGTGTTTCAGTTTGTTTAATCTTCAAAGCAAACCCATGAGGGAGGCACTGTTTACTTGAGATTCCTCTTTTGGAAAATAAGCTTGCTGTGGTTAGCAGACAATAGACAGTAATGGAACCAGAAGTAGAATCTGTGTCTGTCTGACTTCAAAGCACATGATTTTAGCCAGGACACAGTAATATGTATTAGAGACAGTTTCTACCCTTAATTAGTACCCCCTTGGTTTTTGAATATAATAAGAGATACAAGCACAGGAAGATGTTTAAGATAGTTGAAATGTACAGATGGATTTTTGCGGTGTTTTTTTCCCTCTGTCATTGATGAGGTGAGAAATTATTCTTTTTCTTTTTTCCGTGATTAGCAACTGGGTCCTGATTTTGTATCATAAATTCTAGATGATTTTCTGAACACTGTAAGCATTTGAAAACAACTTTTCTGTTGTGTTGCCAGTAAGTTTTTAAAACATGCTCTGAGAAATGGGTAAAGACCTTTTGCTTTTATCACATGGTTTCTGATCTTATAATGCGCTTTAGTGTATAATCTCATAATTGTGACACATTTATATGTGTATGTTAATGTCTTAGGATATTGTCCCTATGTATGATGTTCTAATTTCTGACAACTTAGTTTGGAAGTTCAAGCAATTCATGGTGATAAACCTCATTTTAAGTTGGCTTTTCCATTCACATTAATAGTCAACATTTATCAAGTTTTTTTCTCTGTAGAGCTACTGTGACTTTGCCTTGAGCCAGATGGAAAAACTGTTCAACACAAATAGTTTTAATTATAGTGTAATTAAAGTCAAATGGTATAGAAATATAAAGGGGGGGAAATGAATTAAGACTGAAAGGATCTGATACATTTATCTTTGGTTTCAGGGAAAAGAGGCAATTTGCTTTGGTTTTTAAGAAAATTGAGTTTCCATTGTGGTTCAGTGGGTTGAGAACCTGGCTAATATCCATGAGGATCCAGGTTCAATCCCTGGCCTTGCTCCATGGGTTAAGGATCCGTCATTGCTGCAAGCTGTAGTGTCGGTGACAGAAGCAGCTTGGATCCAGTATTGCCATGGCTATAGTATAAGGCCAGCAGCTGCAGCTCTGATTTGACCTCTAACCCAGGAACTTCCATATGCTGAAGGTGCCTCCCCCCGAATAAAATAAAATAAAAAATAAAAAAATTGGCTTCTTAATACTTTGAATCCTTAAACTGCTTAATTTTAAAATAATTTGTAGGGAGTTCCCATCGTGGCTCAGTGGAAACTAATCTGACTAGCATCCATGAGGACGAAGGTTTGATCCCTGTCCTTGCTCGGTGGGTTAAGGACCCAGCGTTTCCATGAGCTGTGGTGTAGGCCAGCAGCTGTAGCTCCAATTAGACCCCTATTCTGGGAACTTCCATATGCTCCGGGTGTGGCCCTAAAACACACAATAAAATAAATAAAATAACTTGTAATTAATAGAACTTTGTTCTTTTTAGTTCCATTTGTTGATGTGTTTATATTCTAAGTCTTTTGGCTTTCTAGTGCAGTTGTAAAGCACATTTTATTGGGGGGAGGAAAAAGAAACTTAAAACAGATTTGTCAACCTGTCAGTAAGTAAATATTGTGTGTGTGTGTGTTGTGGTTAAAGAAAAGGAATTTCAGGTAGCATAAGAACCCAAAATAAAAGTATCTCTTGGAATTCCTGCTGATAGAATTGACAGCTTCTTGGGAGTGCTGGGACTCAGGTTTGATCCTCAGCCCAGCACATTAGACTAAGGATCTGCTGTTGGCAGAACTGCAGCTTAGGTCATAACTGTGGCTTAGATCTGATCCCTGGCCTGGGAACTCCATGTGTCATGGGGTGGCCAAAAAAAAAAAAAGTAGCTCTTGCCATGACTTCTTTCATATTTCTTTCTAGAAGTGTAAACTTTGTAATCAGTTGTAATTTAAATGTATTTATCACTAATTGCCTAATTTTTATTAATGAATACCGCATATGAAGGCAAGTTATGTAGAAATCCATAATGCTGTCATTTCATTTGAGATGCAGTTTGTTTTATGTATACATAAAACTTGACTTTGTTTTACTTTGCTTTTTCTTTAGGATCCCAAACTTCTGAACAGGAGCTCTTTCTAGACACCAAGATATTTGAAAAAGGTTTGTAATCATAAATACACACACATATATATATATTTAATTAAGTACTTCTGTTCATCAAAAGACTAGATAAACAGTGGAGAGAGACGCCACAAAATGGGAGAAAATATTTGCAACATTATGTCATTGTTACATAAATGAATTCCTAAAAGTTAACATGAGATAGACAACCCAATAACTCTAACCAAAGAGAAAATTCACAAAAGGGAAAATTCAAATAGCCAATAAACAATATGAAAAGTTATTTAGCCTCATTAGTAATTGGAAAATGTGAATTAAACCCCAATAAGACATCATTATACATCCACCAGATTGCAAAATTAAAATATCTGAAAATAACAAAAGGGTATGAAACAAAGGAAACACAGATACCCTGCAGGAGGGAGTTAATTGCTACAACTACTTTGAAAGAGTTATCTTATGATTTTACCCATTGTGCTCCTAAGAAATGTATCCACATGGTGCAAAAAGAACATGTAAAAGAATGTTTATAACATAATAGCAAAAAAACAGAAACAGCCTAAACAGCTATAAATGATAGAATGGATAAATAAATTATGGCATATTCTTACAATGGAATACTATTGGGCAGTGAAAATGAAGGAGCGATAGAAGTAAGCAAAAACATGGTAAAGCCAACCTGGCAGGAAGTGGTAAAAGAGTATGGAAGAGACGTGTCCATTGTCCTTAAAGGCTGATGGCTGTGCCTTCTGTATCTAACATAAATATATTTTGAATTTTAGAAATATTGTCTCCTATTGGTGATACAAACCCATAAAGTGTTAATATCCTTGGATTTAATATTTGCTATTTTATCTATTTGTAGGAGGCATCAGATATCTATGATTGTGTGCTAACTTGTAATGAGACTAATAAAAGCTGCCTCAGGTACTGGTTTTAAGGATTAATTAAAATAATGCACTAAAGTGTACCAGGAATATAAATCCAGTTCTGTGAGACTAGTGAACAAGTGACTTCATTCTTTTTTTTGTTTTGTTTTGTTTTGTCTTTTGTTGTTGTTGTTGCTATTTCTTGGGCCGCTCCCGCAGCATATGGAGGTTCCCAGGCTAGGGATCGAATCAGAGCTGTAGCCACCAGCCTACGCCAGAGCCACAGCAACGCGGGATCCGAGCTGCGTCTGCAACCTACACCACAGCTCACAGCAACGCTGGATCGTTAACCCACTGAGCAGGGGCAGGGACCGAACCCGCAACCTCATGGTTCCTAGTCGGATTCGTTAACCACTGTGCCACGATGGGAACTCCTGACTTCATTCTTGAGTGTATCTAGGTAATTGTCCAGCAGCTATATCTCAGTTTTTGATATTCAGTATCAGGGAGGTTTCTGAGCATGTCGAGTCTTATCATTTTGAAGGCTTGTTTGTTTTCTATATATTTCAGACCAAGGAAGTACTTACAGTGGTGATCTTGAGTCAGAGGCAGTATCTACTCCACATAGCTGGGAGGAAGAATTGAATCATTATGCCTTAAAGTCCAATACTGTGCAAGAGACTGATTTAGAAGTAAAGCAGTTCTCAAAAGGGGAAACCGAACAGGACCTGGAAGCAGATTTTCCATCAGGTTTGTGCAGTAAAGCCTGTCTGCTGAAAATCTTCTTTTTTTTTTTCCTTAAGGGACATATCTGCAGCATATGAAAGTTCCTAGGCTTACGGGGTCAAATTGGAGTTGCAGCTACTGGCCTACACCACAGCCACAGCAATGTGGGTCTGAGCTGCATCTGTGACCTATACCACAGCTCATGGCAGCCCTGGATCCTTAACACACTGAGTGAGGGCAGGGATCGAACCCATGTCCTCATGGATGCTAGTCCTATTCGTTACAGGAACTCCTGAAAGTCTTTTTTATTAGAAGATTGGTACAACTCTTAATCAGTAGTTTTATTTATTGATTTATTTTGGTCTTTTTGCCATTTCTTGGGCTGCTCCTGCGGCACATGGAGGTTCCCAGGCTAGGGGTCCAATCGGAGCTGCAGCCACCAGCCTACACCAGAGCCACAGCAACTCGGGATCCGAGCTGCGCCTGCGACCTACACCAAGCTCACGGCAACGCTGAATCCCCAACCCACTGAGCAAGGCCAGGGACTGAACCTACAACCCCATGGTCCCTGGTCGGATTCGTTAACTGCTGAGCCACAACCAGAACTCCCAATCAGTAGTTTTAATGTGTAATAACAATCTAGGGCACAAGTGGTCCCTGCCTTTGAAGGTATTAATTCATACTGTAGTTCTTTATTAAGGGTTTATTTGTTGCTGTTGTTGTTTTTAACTTTCCACAGTAATCATGGGGGTATTTTCTTGATTGTTAATGAGGTTTCTATTTATCTCCTTTGTTTCCTTAAATATAAATAAACTCCATATATTATCAGAAAGAAAATAATGAATATAATGATGATTACCTGATATCTTCTCCCCCCAGTCTAAGCCTTCATTTAAATCTATGAGTTATTTACCTCACATTATGCTCTCTCCTGGCTATCATAGAATCCTTTGACCCACTGAATAAAGGACAGGGAATCCAGGCTCGTTCCCGAACAAGGCGGCGACACAGAGATGGCTTTCCCCAGCCCAGACGAAGAGTAAGCAAGCACAAGCTTCATTTTTCTAGAATTTTCTTTTCTTCATTCTATATGTGTAAAGGCCGGAGTCAGAGAATTCTGTACATTGTTTTTCGACCTTGTATTTTTATGCTTTTGTTTTTGTATCTTAAAGTCGCAAATCATCTTTTATTTTATATTTCTTTCAGCAGAGACTTTTTATTATGTTTCTGTAATTGAAGGATTTCTGTTTTGTTTTTACTTCAGCTTTCTATAGTCTTTGTTGAAGACGTTCTTCTCTCTACATTTAGCTTTTTAACATAACAAACATGTTCACTATTTTGTATAGTATAGTTATAATAGTGAAGCTCACAAGGACTGTTTCTCATGTTGACACGGCTTTCCCATATCAAAATTAAAAGAATAATTAGCCTTAATTCAATAAATTAGTTCTATTGAATTATAATTACACTTAAAAATTCATAAATTTGGAGTTCCCGTCGTGGCTCAGTGGTTAATGAATCTGACTAGGAACCACAAGGTTGCGGGTTCGATCCTTGGCCTTGCTCAGTGGGTGAAGGATCCGGTGTTGCCATGAGCTGTGGTGTCGGTCGCAGACGCGGCTCGGATCCCGCGTTGCTGTGGCTCTGGCGTAGGCCAGCAGCTACAGCTCCGATTGGACCCCTAGCCTGGGAACCTCCATGTGCCGCAGGAGTGGCCCTAGAAAAGGCAAAAAAAAAAAAAAATCGTTAATTTTAAGTGTATATTTTAATGGACTTTGACGAATATATTCAGTATGACGCTCCCACCACAATCACAACACTCTAATTGTTACAAAAAGTTGCCTTGACTTTTTACAGTCAGTCTTTATTTCTACCTCGTGACAACCACTGATCTACTTTGCACATTGATGCAAAATGGTATTGCTTTCTTTGCATTTTCTAATATTTCATATAAATGGAATCGTAATTTGTATTCTTCTGTGTCTTTCACTTAGCATAATGTTTTTGAGATTCTTCCGTATCATTTCATGTATCACTAGTTCATTCCTTTTTATTTCTGAGCATTTCATTTCATGGATAAACCACAGTTTATATAATTGTTTATCAGGTAATGGAAATTTGGGTTATTTCCAGTTTTTTGCATTTTTGACAAAGCTATTATGAACATTCTACTATAAATCTCTTTGTGAAGAATATATGTTTTCATGTGAGAAAAAATGCCTAGGGGTGGGATTGCTGAGTTGTATGTATATCATGAACATTGTAAGAAAGCTGCCAAACTGTGTTCCAAAGTGGATGTGCCATTTTGAATTCCCATCAGCAGTCTGTGAGTTCTCCCTGGTCCATGACTTTATTAATACTTCGTATTGTTGAGTTCTAATTTTAGCCATCCTAGTGAGTATATAGTGGTATTAATTTATGATTTTAATTTGTATTTTCCTTATGACTAATTAGTGGGCATCTTTTTGTATTTATATTTGCTATTTGTGTATCTTTGGTAAAGTGTCTATTCAAAACTATTGCACAATTTTTTATTGGGTTGGTTGTCATCTTATTGAATTGTAAGGGGTTTTTTTTATGGATGTAATTCTTATATCAAGTATGACTTTTGCTACTTTTCTGTGACTTTATTTTCTTAATTGTGAAAAACAACTTTCCCCCCACATTTCCAGGGTTCACTTATTTATTTGTTTTCTGTCAATTATGTTGAGATATAATTGACATACAGCACTGTATAAGTTTAGGGTATACAGCATCAGAGCTCCCATTGTGTCTCAGTGGGTTAAAAACCCAACATAGTGTCCATGAAAATGTAGTTCTATATCTGTCCTCACTCAGTGGGTTAAGGATCTGGTGTTGGCACAAGTTCCAGTGTAGGTCATAGGTGCAGCTTGGATCTGATGTTGCTGTGGCTTTGGCATAGGCCAGCAGCTGCAGCTCCGATCTGACCCCTAGCTGGAAACTTCCATATGCTGCAGGTACAGCCATAAAAAGGAAAAAAAAAAAAAAAGTGTACAGCCCAGTGATTTGACTTACATACATCATGAAATTAATATCACATTAAGATAGTAAACATCTATCATCTTTCATTTTTTAACCTATAATTTAAAAAATTAAAGAAATTTAAAAAATTTTTTCTCAATTTGAGAACTCTTAGGATTTACTCTCTCAACTACTTTCATGTATAACTTAGAACAGTGTTCATTGCATTTATTGTGTTGCACATTACCTCCCTAGTGTTTACTTAACTGGAAGATCGTACCTTTTGACTACCTTCATCCAGTTCCCACACCATCTTCTCCTTACCTCTGATAACCACAAATCTGATCTCTTTTTCTTTTTTTTTCCTTTTTTTTGTCTTTTTAGGACCGTACCTGTAGCATATGCAGGTTCCCAGGCTAGGGGTCGAATCTGGAGCTATAGCTGCCGGCCTATGCCACAGACACAGCAACTTGGGATCTGAGCCACATCTGCAACCTGCACCACAGCTCACAGCAACGCCAGATCCTTAACCCACTGATCGAGGCCAGGGATCGAACCTGCGTCTTCATAGATACTAGTTGGGTTTGTTAACCACTGAGCCACCATGGGAACTCCTGATCTCTCTTTCTAAGAATTTGTTTTTGAAGTATAATTGACCTACCACACTTTGTTAGTTTCTGGAATATAAAATAGTGATTCAGTATTTCTGTATATTTCCAAATGTTTTCCACAGAATTTTAGTTATAATATGTCATCAAAGATATTACATAATTATAATTGTGTGTCTCTAATTCCCACACTGTACATTTCATAATATAACTATATCTCACTCACTTTGTGACTAGAGTTTGCACTGCTTAGTCTCCCTAACCTATTACTCTCATCTTACCAACCCCTCCCCTCTGGCAACTGCTTGTTTATTCCCTAAAACTGTGATTCTGTTTGTTTATTGTTAATTTGTTTTGTTTTTTAGAATCCAGATATAAGTAAACCCATAAAGTATTTGTCTTTCTCTGTCTGATTTATTACACTCATTGTAATATCCTCTATATCCATGGCAAGATTTCATTCTTTTTTTATTTTATGGTTGGGTAATAGTCCATTTTATGTACATATGTGTACATGTATGTATGTATGTATGTGTGTATATATATATATATATATATATATACACATTTTCTTTCTTTTTCTTTTTACGACTGCACCTGTAGCATCTGGAAGTTCCTGAGTTGGGGTCGAATTGGAGCTGCAGCTGGGGCCTTTGCCACAGCCACCACAACACCAGTTATATCTGGACGTGTTGTGCAGCTTGTGATAATGCCAGTCCTCAACCCACTGAGCAAGGCTGGGGATCAGTCCCACACCATCACAGAAAAAATGTTAGGTCCTTAACCTACTGAGCCACATCAGAAACTCTCCACCTCTCCTTTATCCATTCATCTATCAATGAATACTTAGGTTGCTTGCATATCTTGGTCCTTGTCAGTATTGCTGCAGTGAGCATAGGGATACATGTATCTTTACAAATTAGTATTTTTGTTTTCATTGAACAAATGACCAGGAATGAGAAAAATTATTGGATCAGATTATAGTTCTGTTTTTAATTTTTTGAGAACCTCCATGCTATTTTCCACAACAGCTGCACCAATTTACATTCCCAGTAACAGCATTCCAGAGTTCCCCTTTTTACTTATCTTCGCTGACACTTGCTATCTAGCATCCCTTTCATAATAGTCATCCTGACAGGTTTGAGGTGATATCTCATTGTGGTTTTACCCTGCATTTCCTTGATTATTAGTGATTGGAGGTATCTGTCCATGTGTCTGTTAGCAGTCTATGTCTTTTTTGGACAAATGTATATTCAGATCTTCTGCCCATTTTTAATTGCATTTTTTGGTTCTTTGATATGAAGTTCTAAGAATTCTTTATACATTTTGGATATTAACTCCTTATCAGATATATAATTTGCAAATATCCTCTTCCATTCATTCAGTAGGTTGCCTTTTCATTTTGTTGATGATTTTTTTTTGCTATGCAACATCTTTTTATTTTGGTACAGTTCCATTGTTTATTTTTGCTTTGGTTGTCTTTGCCTGAGGAGATAGATCCTGAAAAATAATACTAAGACGGGTGTCAAAGTTTCCTGCCTGGGTTTTCTTCTAGGAGATTTATGGTTTCAGGTCTTACAATTAAATCTTTAATCCATTTTAAATTTAATTTTGTGTATGGTGTGAGAAAATGGTTCTTTCATTCTTTTGCATGTAGCTGTCCAGTTTTCTTAGCACCATTTATTGAAGGTGCTGTCTTTTCCCCATTGTGTATTCTTGCCTCTTTTGTTGTAGATTAATTAACCATGCAAGTATGGGTTTATGTCTGACCTCTCTGTTCTGTCCATTGATCTATGTGTCTGTTTTGTGCCACTTCCATACTGTTCTTATTACTATAGCTTTGCAGTATAGTTTGAAATCAGGGAGCATGATATCTCTAGCTTTGTTCTTCTTTCTCAAAATTGTTTTGCCTATTATGTTTCCATGT
Source organism: Phacochoerus africanus (assembly GCF_016906955.1). NCBI lineage: Eukaryota > Metazoa > Chordata > Mammalia > Artiodactyla > Suidae > Phacochoerus > Phacochoerus africanus. The sequence continues at coordinate 91,176,491 of NC_062551.1, forward strand.
AAATTACAGAATTATTTATTCTGGTTCTGTGAAAAATGCCATTGGTGGTAGATAGGAATTGCTTTCAATCTGTAGCTTCCCTTGTGTAGTACGGTCATTTTTGTATTCCATCAGAATGATGTATTTTTCCATTCATTTGATAAATCTTCAGTTTCCTTTATCAGTGGTCTTACAGTTTTCTGAGTTGAGTGTTTTACCTCCTTAAATGTATTTATTTGTAAATATTTTATTCTTTTTGATAATTTTTTAAATTAATTTATTTATTTTTATTTTTTTTCCCACTGTACAGCAAGGGGATCAAGTTATCCTTACATGCATACATTTTTCCCCCACCCTTTGTTCTGTTGCAATATGAGTATCTAGACATAGTTTTGTCAAAGCCTTTTTTTTGCATCTATTACAATGGTCATATTATTTGAATTCTGCAGTTTATAAATGTGGTGTATCACATTGATTTCCAGATACCAAATTATTGCATCCTTATGATAAATCCCACTTGCTCATGTTATATGATCTTTTTTATAATGTAATATTGAACTTGGTATGCTGATACTTTGTTAAGGATTTTTGCATCTATATTTATCAGTTATATTGGCCTGTAATTATCTTTTTTTTGGTATCTTAGTCTGATTTTGGTATCAGGGTGATGCTGGCCTCATAGAATGAATTTGTAAGTGATCTTTCCTCTGCAGTTTTTTTTGTATTAGTTTGAAAATGATAGGTATTAACTCTTTAAATGTTTGGTCAACTTCAGCCTATGAAGCTATCTGGCCCTAGACTTGTGTTTGTTGGAAGTTTTATGATTATGGATTCAATTTTATTATTGGTATTTGGTCTGTTCACATTTTCTGTGTATTCTTGAGTCAATCTTAGGACATTGTACATTTCTAGAAATTTGCATTTCTTCTAGGTGGTCCTTTTTTATTGGTGTATAATTGTTCATAATAATCTCTTGAAATCCTTCATATTTCTATGCTATCAGTTTAACTTCTCTCTGTCTATTTTATATTTTATTTATTTGAACCCCTCTCTTTTTTTTCATTTTGAATATGTTTAAAGGTTTATCCATTTTGCTTCCATTTAAAAACATCAGCTCTTCTGTTTCATTGATCTTTGCCTTTTTTTTTTAAAGTCTTTTTCTGTTCTGATTTTTGTGATTTATTTCCTTTACTGACTATTGGTTTTGTTTGTTCTTTTTCTGTTTCCCTTAGGTGTATTGTTAGGTTAGGTGAGATTTTTCTTGTTTCCTCAGATAGGCTTGTATCACTATAAACTTACCCCTTAGAACTGCTTTTGCTGTATCCCACAGATTTGGTACCATTGTATTTTCATCTTCATTTGTTCCCAGGTATAACTTGATTTCCTCTTCAGTGACCCATTGACTGTTTAATAGAATATTGTATAGTCGTCAAATGATGTATGTTTTTTGCAGGGTTTTTTGTTTTGTTTTGTTGGTTTTGTTTGTTTGCTTTTTAGGGCCACACTATGTCATATAGAAGTTTCCAGGCAAGGGGTCGAATTGGAGCTGCAGCTGCCAGCTTAGGCCACAGCCACAGCAACAAGGGATCTGAGCCATGTTTGCAACCTATACCACAGCTCATGACAATGCCAGATCCTTAACCCACTGAGCGAGGCCAGGGTTCAAACCTGCATCCTCATGGATACTACTCAGGTTCATTACCTCTGAGCCACAATGGGAACTCCCTTTCATGGTTTTGAATTTGGTTTCTAGCTTCATAGCATTGTGGTTGGAAAAATGCTTGATACCAGATTTCATTCTAAAATTTACTGAAACTTGTTCTGTAGCCTGTCAAGTGATCTGTCCTAGAGAAAGTTCCATGTTCACTTTAAAAGAATGTGTATTCTGCTACTTTGGGGTAGATGTTCTATACTAATATGTTCTCTATATATCTATTAAATCCATCTGGTTTACTATGTCATTTAAGTCCAGTGTTTCCTTATTTATTTTCTGCCCAAATATTCTGTACATTGATGCAAGTGTGATATTAGAGTCCCCTACTACTGCTATATTACTGTCAGTTTCTCCCTCTATGTCTGTTAATGTTTGCATTATGTATTTACGTACGCCTTTTCCCATCTTATCACATTCAGTCTGTGTGTATCTTTAGATCTTACATGTCTCTTTTAGGTAGCACTTGTATGGGCCTCATTTTTGTATCCATTTAGCTTCCCTGTGCCTTTTTTATTGGAGCACTTAGTCTATTTATATGTAAAGTAATTATTGATAGGTATAGACTTATGGCAATTTTGGTAATTGTTATATGGCTGTTTTTCAAACTTTTTGTTCCTTTTTTTTGTTCTCATCCTTTGTGATTTGAGGGCGATCTTTAATGTTATTTTGGGTTACTTTCTTCTTTTTGTGTGTATGTCCATTATTGATTTTTTGGTTTGTTGATAGCATGAGGTTTTTGTTTTGTTTTTTGCTTGTTTTTTGTTATTTAATTTTTATTTTATATTGGAATACAGTTGATTTGCAATGTTGTGTTATTTTCAAGCATACAGCAAAATTATTCAGTTATATGTATATCCACTCTCTTTCAGATTTTTCCTTAGAGGTTATTACAATATATTGAATAGCTGGGAGTTCCTGTTGTGACTCAGTGGTTAGCGAATCCAACTAGGAACAATGAGGTTGCGGGTTCGATCCCTGCCCTTGCTCAGTGGGTCGAGGTTCCGGCCTTGCCATGAGCCGTGGTATAGTTTGCATGCACAGCTTGGATCCCGCTTTGCTGTGGCTCTGGTGTAGGCTCTGATTGGACCCCTAGCCTGGGAACCTCCATATGCCACAGGAGCGGCCCAAGAAATGGCAAAAAGACAAAAAGAAAAAAACAAAAAACAACAAAAAAACCCAATATATCAAATAGAGTTTCCTGTACTATACAGTAGGTCCTTGTTGATTAACTGTTTTTTTTTTTATTAACTGTTTCATAGTTATGTTTTCTATATAGTAGTTTATGCCAATCCGAATAGTAGTTTACGTCCCCCCCCATCTTTCCCCTTCCATAACCGTAAGTTTGTTTTCAAAGTCTTTGAATCTGTTTTTTTTTTTTGTCTTTTTGCCTTTTCTAGGGCCACTCCCACGGCATATGGAGGTTCCCAGGCTAGGGGTCCATTCGCAGCTGTAGCCACCAGCCTACACCAGAGCCACAGTAACATGGGATCCGAGCCACATCTGCAACCTACACCACAGCTCACGGCAACGCCGGATCCCTAACCCACTGAGCAAGGCCAGGGACCAAACCCGCAACCTCATGCTTCCTAGTCAGATTCGTTAACCATTACTCCACAACGGGAACTCCTGTTTCTGTTTTGTAATTACTTCATTTTTATTATTTTTCAGATTCCGCATATAAGTGATATTATATGATTTTGCCTTTCTCTGACTGACTTAACTTCACTTAGTATGACAGTCTCTGAGTCCATCCATGTTGCTGCAAATGGCATTATTCCATCCTTTTTTATGGCTAATTTTTGTAGTTTCTTTCTGATCTTTAACTGTTAGTATGTAGAAATACAATAGATAACTATGTATTAATTTTGTATCCTTCAACTTTACTAGATTCATTCATGAGCTCTTAGTTTGTTGGTAGCATCTTTAGGATTTTCTATGTATATTTCATGTCATCTGTGAACAGTGATAGTTTTACTTCTTCCTTTCCAATTTTTATTTTTATTTTTATTGTTACTATTTTTTTGTCTTTTTTTGCCGTTTCTTGGGCCACTCCCGCAGCATATGGAGGTTCCCAGGCTAAGGATCTAATCGGAGCTGTAGCTGCCGGCCTGCACCAGAGCCATAGCAACGCAGAATCCGAGCCACGTCTGCAACCCACACCACAGCTCACGGCAACGCTGGGTCCTTAACCCACTGAACAAGGCCAGGGATCGAACCCACAACCTCATGGTTCCTAGTCGGATTCGTTAACCACTGCGCCCCGACGGGAACTCCCCCCAGTTTTTATTTTTTTATTTCTTTTTCTTCTCTGTTTGCCCTGGCTAGGACTTCCAAAACCATGTTGAGTAAAAGTGGTGAAAGTGGACCTCTTTGTCTTGTTCCTAATCTTAGTGGGAATTTTTTCAGCTTTTGACCATTGAGAATGATGTTAGCTGTGGGCTTGTCATATATGGCCTTTTTAATGTTGAGGTAGGTTCCTTCTGTGATCACTTTCTGGAGGGTTTTTTCAGTAAAAGTTGTTCAAATTTGTTAAAAGCTTTTTCTGCATCTGTTGACTTGATCATGTGGTTTTTAATTCTTCAATATGTTAATGTGATATATATCACATTGATTGATTTGTGTATATTGAAAAATCCCTGGGACAAAGCCCACTTGACCATGGGATATGATCCTTTTTTGTATTGCTGGGTTTGGTTGTCTAGTATTTTGTTGAGGATTTTACATCTGTGTTCATCACTGATATTACTCTGTAATTCTCTCTCTCTCTCTCTCTTTTTTTTTAAGGGCCTCAATCATGGCACATGGAGGTTCCCAGGCTAGGATTCAAATTGGAGCTACAGCTGCCGGCCTACACCACAGCCACAGCAACACCGATGTGAGCCATGTCTGCAACCCATACCACATTTCAAAGCAATGCCAGATCCTTAACCCACTGAGTGATGTCAGGGGTCGAACCCACAGGCTCATGGTTCCTCATCGGATTCATTTCCACTGCGCCACAATCGCCACAATCGGAACTCCTTTAATTTTCTCTTTTTGTGGTATCTTTTTCTGGTTTTGATATCAGGGTGATAGTGGTCTTATAGAATGAGTCTGGGAGTGTTCCTTCCTCTCCATTTTTTTGGAAGATTTTCAGAAGGATAGATGTTAACTCTTCTCTAAATGTTTGATAGAATTAACCTGTAAAGCCATCTGGTCCTTGACTTTTGTTGGAAGTTTTCAATCATAGTTTCATTACTCGTGATTGGTCCATTCATCTTTTTATTTCTTCCTGGTTTAGTCTTGGAAGATTGTACCTTCCAAAGAAATTGTCCATTTTTTGTGAAATAGGTGCTTATAGTAGTGTTTTGTCATCCTTTGTATTTCTGTGATGTCCATCGTAACTTCTCCTTTTTCATTTCTAGTTTTATTGATTTAAGTCCTCTACCTGTTTTTCTTGATGCATCTGGGTGAGGGTTTATTAGTTTTGTTGATCTTTTAAGGATGTTAAGAGTTGTCTTATATACTGAGGTCCTGCTATGTTGGGTGCATATATGTTTACAATTGTTATATCTTCTTCTTGGATTGATTCTTTGATCATTATCAAAGAATGTCCTTCTTTGTCTTGTAACTTTTTAAAGTCTATTTTGTCTGATATGAGTATTGCTATTCCAGTTTCTTTTGATTTCTGTTTGCATGGATTATTATCTTCCATCGTCTCACTTTGTTTTTGAATCCATTCAGCCAGTCACTGCCTTTGGGTTGGAGCATTCAGTCTATTTACATTAAAGGTAATTATCAATATGTACGTTCTTATTGCTATTTTGTTAATTGTTTTGGATTTGTTTTTGTTGGTCTTTTTCTTCCGTTTTTTTCTTCTTTTGTGGTTTGATGACTGTCTTTAGTGTTGTGTTTGGATTGCCTTTTCTTACTTGTGTATGTATCTATTGTAGATTTTTATTTTGTGTTTACTATGAGGTTTTGATATAGAAGTCTGTATATAGACAAGATTGTTTTAAGTTGCTGATTCCTTAATTGCAAATTCATCTCCAGTATCCTACATTTGTACCCTCCTCACGATTGGTGGTTTTGATATCTTATTTATGTGTGGATGATTTCTTACCTTTACCATATATTTGCCTTACCCACAAACCTTCGCATTTGTAATGAGAATAGCAGAATAATAGCACTGACAACACCTGACTCTTAACCTGTTGAGCCATGAGGAAATTCATCAGCTTGAGGTTTTTTTGACTATACTGTCTTCCAATTTGGTGATCTGTTCCTCTGTGTCATTTAATCTTTTAGTTAATTCCCTTTAGTGGGTTTTTTTTTTTAATTTCTTTATTGTATTCTTCAGCTGTTTTTGTTTACATTTTCTGACTCTTTCTTCAAAATTTCCAACTTCTCACTATTCATTCTTTGTTTATCTTCACAATTATTACCTTGAACTCTTATTGGGTAGAATGCTTCGTTTGGAACATATTCCTCTATTGCCTCATTTTGCCTAGTTCTCTGTTTTTAATTCTGTGTACTTTATAGGTTAGTATGATTCCCAGTCTTAGATAAGTGGCCTATGTAGGACATGTCCTATAGGGCCAAGTAGTGCAGTCCCTTTTGATCCCCAGAGTTGTGTGCTCTAGAGGTGCCCTCTATACGCACCGCATGAGTCCTTATGTTATGAAATACTAACTACTGTGGCTGTGGTTGTAGGTGTGACTGGTCTCCAGCCCGTTTGGTTGCCATATGTAGGCATCTGCCTCCTTGTGTGGCTGGCTGCAGCCCAGGGAGTTCTGGTCCCAGTGCTGGCCCACTGGTGGGCAGGGCCAGGTTATAAGGTGGCTGGCTGCAGAGCTCTGCAGGGTTCCTAGGCTAGTGCGTTCCTTCTGTGGGTGGGGCTGTGTGGGAGGTGGGTGTCCTGGGCTGGTTTTGACCCACTGAGGTATAGACTGGGTCCTAATACAGGTGGCTGTGGGACTACAGTATTCCCAGGGATAGTGTCTGCTCTCTGGTGGGCAAGGCCACTGCTCATGGGATCCCAGGGCTAGTACCTATCCATTGGTGGGTGAGGATGTGTCCTGGAGCTAGTTCCAGTCCATTGCTGGGCAGAGCTGAATCCCAGAATCTCTGGCTGTGGGGCCTAGGGTTCCCAAAGCAGGTATTGGCTTGCTGGTGTGTGGGCATGGTTCCCATGGTATCCTGGGGCTAGTACTGACCCACTTATGGGCAGAGCATGCTTCTGGGGAATCTCTGGCTGTGGAGCCCTGGTGATCCTGGAGCTGTCGTCAGCCTACCTGTGGTCAAGGCTGGTCCTGAGAAGGTCCTACAGCTGGTACCCAGTGGTAAATTAGAGCTTTGTTTTAGGTTGCTGGTGACTCATGGGGCCTTACAGCAGGAAACCTGCTGGTAGGTGTGACAGTGTCTACACCTGGCTAGCTGCTTGGCCACCCAAGATTGGTGGCACCTGGTTGGTTGGCAGATTGATTCCAATTCTTATAAGCTAGTGGGAGGATTCTAAAATATTGTTTGCCAGCAGCAGGGTTCTTGTTGTAGCCTGAACTCCCCTAAATGGCTATGACCAGCATCTATATCCCCAAGGTAAGTTCTTGTTCCTCTTGCCTCTCTTGGAGGCTTCCCAAAACCAAGTGGGTCTGACGTGGGCTCCTTTCAGCCTGCTGCTTTTGCCTAGGTTTTGGAGTATGTGAGGAAAGAGTGGAGTCTCTTGTTTCCTACAGCCCCCTGGCTCTCCAGAAAATAAGCCCCACTGGCCTTCAAAGCCAAGTGTTCTAAAGATTTGTCTTCTCAGTGTAGGAGTCCTGTGCTGGGGAGCCCTATATGGGACTCGGACCCCTCACTCCTTGGGAAGAACATCTGCAGTCGCAGATTATCTTCCCATTTGTGTGTCACCTACCTGCTGGTGTGGAGTTTGATTATACGGTGTCTCCCCCCTCTTACCCATCTTGTAGTAGTTTTTCATATCTTCAGTTGTAGAAACTCTTTTCTGCTAGTCTTCAGGTCATTTTTATGGATAGTTACTCTGTACATGGTTGTAATTTTGTTGTTCTTACGGGAAGAGATGAGCTCAGGGTCTTCCTATTCTGCCACCTTGGTCAGCCGCACCAGAGTAGAACTTTTTAATTTCGAGGAATCTACTCTATCAATTTTTATCCTTTTACAATTCATGCTTTTTATGCTCCCACCTAAAAATCTTTAACTATGGTAATTAATATTTTATCTTTTTTTCTAGTTTTATTTTTTTATCTTTTATGTTTTTCTATAATCCATTTTGAGGTAATTTTTTTGTATAAGTTGAGGCAAGTTTCAAGTTTCATTTATTTGATACATGATAATTGTTCCTACACACTTTTTTGCAAAGGCAACCCTTTCCCCATTAGATTCATTGGCACTTTTGTTAAAAGTCAATTGACTATATATATGTGTTGGTTTGTTTCTGAAACTGTTCTGTTCCATTGATTTATGGTTTTTTGTTTTTTTCTTTTTGTCTTTTGAGGGCCGCACATGCGGCATATGGAGGTTCCCAGGCTAGGGGTCGAATCGGAGCTGTAGCCGCTGGCCTTTGCCACCGCCACAGCAACTTGGAATCTGAGCCACGTCTGCGACCCACACCACAGCGCACAGCAACGCCAGATCCCCAACCCACTGAGCAAGGCCAGGGATTGAACCCTCAACCTCATGGTTCCTAGTCGGATTCGTTAACCACTGAGCCACGACGGGAACTCCCTTAGTATTTTCTACCTACACTATCTTGTTATCTGTAAAAGCAGTTTCATTCTTTTTGTTACAATCTCTCTCTTTATTTTTTATTTTTTTTACTTTTTTAGTAACAGCCCTTTTTTGGCCACACCCAAAACCTAGAAATTTCTAGGTCAGGAATAGAACCTATGCCACAGCAGCAGACCAAGCCTCTGCAGTGATAACACTGAATCCTTAAAGAACTGCACCACAAGAGAACTCCCTTTCTTTTACAATCTTGATGCATTTTCTTCCTTTTTAAAAATTTTTTGCGTTAACTGGAGTCAGACCATCATGCTTCTTATCAATCTTGTGGAAGTGTTTAGCCTTACAACATAAAGTATCATGTTACCTGTATGTTCTCAAGTTCAGGAACTTCTCTTCTATTTCTGATTTGCTCAGGTTTTTATTATGATTGTGTTTTGAACTTTATCAGGTGGATCTCTTCAGATAAATCTGTTTTTTCTTTTCTGAGTTTATTAAAATGGTGAAATACGTTAACTTTTTAAATGTTAAACTAACCTGGTATTCATGGGATGATCACTACTTTCTTTTGATGTATTTATTCCTTTTTTTTTTTTTTTTTTTTGCTTTTTAGGGCCACACCTGCGGCATATGGAGGTTCCCAGGCTAGGGGTCAAATTGGAGCTACAGCTGCTGGCCAGTGCCACAGCCACAGCAATGCAGGATCTGAGCCACATCTGCAACCTACAGCACAGCTCATGGCAATGCCAGATCCTTAACCCATTCAACCAGGCCAGGGTTTGAACCCGCAATCTCACGGTTCCTAGTCAGATTTGTTTCTGCTGCGCCACGATGTATTTATTCTTTTATATATTGCTGTATTCAGGTTCTGATAATTTGTTAAAGGTTTAAGTGTATTATTTTAAAAGAGCTCTTCACCTGTAATTTTCTTATAATGACGTTGTCTGTCCTTGCTATCAGGATAATAGCAACATAAGGTGAACTAGTGTTATTCCTCTTCTATTTTCTGAGGTATAATTTATATAATTAATTGTTGGGTAGGATTCAACAGTCTAACTATCTGGGTCTAGAATTTTTTTTTTTTTAAAGGACACACCTGCGACATGTGGAGGTTCCCAGGCTAAGGGTCTAACTGGGGCTGCAGCTGCCGGCCTACACCATAGCCACAGCAACACCAGATCCGAGCCAGGTCTGTGACCTACACCACAGCTCACAGCAACACCTGCTCCGTAACCCACTGAGCGAGGCCAGGGATCGAACCCACAACCTCATGGTTCCTAGTTAGATTGTTTCTGCTGCGCCACAACGAGAACTCCAGGTCTATAATTTCTTTGTGGGAAGGTTTCAAACTATGAATTGAATTGCTATAGGTATTTAGGTAATCTATTTCTTTTAGAGCCAGCTTTGTTAATTTGTGTCTTTTAAGAAATTTGTCCAGTTTATCTAAGTTAAGTTTATTGTTATAACAATGTTTATAATATTCTCTTGTTATTCTTTTAATGTCTGTAGAATCAGTTGTTGGTAATCTGTCTTCTCTCTTTTTATCCTTGATCATCTCAGCTGGAGATTTTTTTTTAACCTTCTAAAAGTACCAGCTTTTAGTTTTATTATTTTTTTCGCTTTTTTTGCCATTCATTTTTGCTCTTATTTTTTTTATTATTTCCTTACTTGGTTTTTTTTTGGGGGGGGGGGTGTTGTTGTTTGTTTTTGCACATGGAGTTCCTGGGCCAGGGATCTGATCCAAGCTGCATTTGAAATGTATGGTGCAGCCATGGCTATGCCAGGTCCTTTAACCTACTGCACTGGGCCGGGGATTGAACCTGCATCCTGGTTCTTTAGAGGTGCCAATGATTCCATTGTGCCAGAGTGGGAACTTCTACTTTGTTTTGTTTCTTAGGTTACTTTGGTTTTTAAGGTAGTCTTTTTCCCAGTTTCTTAACATATAAGCTTTTTTTTTTTTTTTTCCTTTTTTAGGGTGGTGTATGGAAGTTCCCAGGCCAAGGGTTGAATCAGAGCTGCAGCTGCCAGCCTACGCCACAGCCAGGGCAACGCTAGGTCCCTAACCCACCAAGCGAGGCCAGAGATTGAACCCACCTCCTCTTGGTGGGTTAAGAAACAAGTCAGTTTCTTAACTGACTGAGCCACAATGGAAACTTTAAATTTTTGGCTTTAAACTTTAATTGACTTCTTGTAGAAGCTTTTTAACATTGTAAATGTCCCTGTAAGCCCTGTTTTAGCACTATTACACAAATTTTGTTTTCCTTTTTATGTACATTTAAAATATTCTCTAACTGTATTTGTGATTTCTTCTTTGACCTGTGGGGTATTTATTAAGTGTTGTTTAATCTCTAATTTTTAAGGATTTTTCTAACTTTATTCCGTTATTGGTTTCTAGCTTAATTCTATTTTAGTTAGATAATTTATTGAGGCTTGTTTTATGGCCCATGTACTCATATGTTCCCTTAATTAGTCATGAGCAGTAATAACTGTTATTCATACCTCATTGGGTAGGTCTAGTATCTGGAACTTAGTAAGTACTCATATGTTAGTGATTATTACAATCTTACCTTCTACACTTCAATTTTCTTTTTTTCTTTTCCCATATGGATTGGATTAGATAATCTCTAAAGCTCTTTCTAGATCTAAGAACTGTAAGTCTTTGGGATCTAATACTAAATTCCATTTTCTGTACATTTATGCCCTTTCTATCTTTGAGAGCCATAATTCTTAAAGATCCAAAACTAAATTTTATATTCTGTAAATTTTTGGAATTTTTACAGGGGCGGAAGAAGTCTATAGTGTCTGTTGAACCCAGGAGTCTTATTCAAGGAGCCTTTCAAGGGTGCTCAGTATCTGGGATGACACTGAAATACATGTATGGGGTGAATGCCTGGAAGAATTGGGTTCAGTGGAAAAATGCCAAGGAGGAGCAGGGGGATCTGAAATGTGGCGGTAAATACTGGGCTTGAGTTTGTGTCTCGATTTAGGGGGTGGGAGGAATATAGATAAATAAGGTCATAAGTAAGGTCATACATATTCAAAAGAGATAAGCACTAGGTCAAAAATCTCATAAAACTTTGATTTTGGCTTTACTTAAATTTTTTCCCATCTTTATTTAAACTTCTCTTTAATTTTTCTTTCCTTGTCAGGAGTTGAACATGCGTCATCTAGCCCATGTTCTGATCCTTTAGGAAGTGCTCAAGACCATGCGCTCTCTCAAGAATCTTCAGAGCCAGGCTGTAGAGGTAAAATATTTATCTCCTTGTAATCCGAATTGCTTGTAATTTCATTGTTGATTTTTGTTTGTTTGTTTTGGCCACACCTTCAGCATATGGAAATTCCCAGGCCAGAGACTGAATCCAAGCCACAATTGCAATCTGTGTTACAGCTGCAGCAGTGCCAGATCCATAACCTACTGTACTGGGCCAGGGATAGAACCTTTACCATCACAGAGACAGTGCTGGATCATTAACCCCCTGTGCCATAGCAGGAACTCCTTCATTGTTGTAAATGGAATTTATAGTTTGTAAATGGAATTTTTTAAATTATTTAAAATTTGAAGTCTAATGTTTAAAAAGAGAAATTAATATTTATTCTCAGTTTTAAAGAACTCGTTACATGGGTTTCTCATTCAAAGAAAAGGAATTTTATTTCCTTTTCTAACATTATGCAAATGACTCAAATCTGTCTTCTTGAACCCTATGTCTGTAGAATAACCCATATGGAATCCACTCTGACACTTTTTTTTTTTTTTTAAAGAAAAATACTTGGAAAAGCTTCTATAGGAATTTTTCCTAATAAGGAGATGTATGTGATTGACCGTATTCGTAGGGTTTCTCTTTTGGTTCCAGGAAATTTGGAACTTAGTAAACAGTTCAAATAGAGCAAAGATGTATAATTTAGCAGCACAGCCCAGTAATTAGCTTTCTTTTTCTCCTGGTTTTGTTGTTATATTCCAAACTTTGTTTTCAACTTATACTTTGCTTTTTTATTTTCTGTTTTATGTAAGATACCCTTGTAACTCAATTTTTTGCCTCATTCCAACTATACTTTCTAACACCTGCTGATTTTTTGCCTCATTCCAACTATACTTTCTAACACCTGGTGATTGCATGCACCCTTAGCTTCTCCTCAGTCTACCCTCCTTATTGAGTTAGTCGCTGCTGTGGTGTGTGACTGACTCATTGAATTTCCCTAGATGAAGTGTAATCTCTCTGTTCCAGAATGTTATCAGTATATTCTTGTTATGGGAGTTTATTTGGCCCTTTACCTTCCACTCTGAACCATAACACTTTTGAGAGAGAAGGAGGGGTAGTTAGAATGGAGAAGTAATATTGCATTTGACTATAAGGAGTGAATGCGATATAGGGGATGCCTACTCATTACTACTACTCATTCATCCAGTGAGATATTTCCTGAATATATTTATCATGTATCAGGCACATGGTATGGGTACTCAAGTGAAAGGGTTAGACGTGGTTCTTGCCCTCATAAATCACCTATTTCCATTTGCAAAACCAACTCAGAGGAGTTCAAGTATATCTCTGGAAACCTGCAATCTAGAATGCAGAAATGCAGTTACTAGAAAGACTGTTTCAACTCTTACCCTGCCTACATGTCAAATTAGGTAACTCTACTTAAAATTAATTCAGTTCTTAGATGTCTTCAAAATCCTAATATATGAGGCTTACTCTGATCTGCCCACCTACACTCTTTTCTGCTATATACCTGAACCTTTTCACTTTTGTGGCCAAGCACATATTATGGCAGCATTTTTAAAGGCATGAAGATATTATGTGTTACTGAATTGCTCTATATTCAAATAAATATGACAAAGTTAAACAGCATTATTATTTTTGCAAATAACCCTACAGCTTTTAATGTATTGAAAAACATTGTGAATTCTTTAGAGGCAGATGCAATGTATTGCTGTTTTCCAGATTTATATTTTGTGGAATACAATTTGGGATATCATTTTATATCATCAGATTGGAATTCTTTATTTTTTTGGCCATGTCTTCAACATGGAGAAGTTCCTGGGCCAGGGCTCAAACCCAATGCCACAGCAGTGACCTGAGCAGCTGCAGTGACAACACTGGATCCTTAACCCACCGCACCACAAAAGAACTTCTCAGATTGGAATTCTTTATCCACCTGTTTAATTCTTTTTCAAGGTCTAGCATTAGTGTCACATCTTCCAAAATCTAATGTGACCCTTCCCTAGTGGACGGGCCTCATTTTTTTTCATAGATTCCTATTTAAATAAAATCTTTATCATAGCACCTATTACATCTTATGTGCTGCATTGTCTTTATTCCTTTAACTAAAAAAACCTTGAGATTAGAATCTGTCTTTAATCCATGTATTCACCATTGTATACCAGAGTACCCAGGCCACTGTAGTCAGTGAATTGAGTAATGCTCTTATTTTTCCTGTAAGTTAGTATTTCAGATGTTTTCTACCTTTTCACAGTCCGTTCTATCAAGTTGAAGGAAGATATTCTGTCCTGCACTTTTGCTGAGTTGAGTTTGGGCTTATGCCAGTTTATCCAAGAAGTACGGAGACCAAATGGTGAAAAATATGATCCAGACAGTATCTTATACTTGTGCCTTGGAATCCAGCAGGTATAAAATTCAATAATTGTTATTATATCTATTATATTTTTAATAGTTCTGTTAGAACTTGTGAATTAAGCTGCAAAACTATAGTGTATATATATATATGGTTTGCTAGCTATTACTATTGCTCCTTAACTCACAATGAACCACTGACTCTGATTTAAAAGTCTTAATCGTATAAGGTTTTGTAAGCTGTACTGAGACTGTTAGTAGTAAAACAGAAATTGAGGGTGGCGTATTTTATTACTAAATGGACAAAAAAGGTATACAAAACAGTTAACTAAAGAAGTGACATAGGTGACTCTGTTCATCATATATATATATGTATTTATACAAATGTTAAGTCTCATTTAAACTTTTTAATGCAAATTAGTATATCACCTTATCTATCACCTTAGCAAAAATAAAAAAATTACAACACTCATTGTTGATATGAGTTCTGTGAGATAGGTTCACCTTAATAGCTGGTGGTAATTAGTACATACTTTGTAGAAAGCAGTTTCGAGCATATGTTTCAAGAATATTTTTGAATGTTCATATTTTTTACCAGTAATTCATTCTGGGGGAGTCTGTCAGAGCTTTGAAGTTCAGACATCATTGCCCAAAAGTGGAAATCACCTTAAGTATCCACCAAAGGGTAATGGTTAAGTAAATTACAGTACATTTATACAGTTATGTATTATGTAGCTAATAAAAACTGTTTACAAAGTGACTTCTAATAGTGCATAAAAAATATTAAAGCATTAAATGAACAATATAAGTTCATATTCTATGTGTATTACTATATGTTTAACATACAGTGGTTTAAAACCATTCATATAAGGAATTCCTTGGTGGCCTAGCAGTTAAAGAAAGGATCCAGCATTGTTACTGCTGTGGCTCAGATCACTGCTGTAGCAAAGGTTCAGTTTCTGGACCAGGAGCTTCTACATGTCATAACTGTGGCCAAAAGAAAAATAATTAGAAAAATAATAAATAAAACCATTCACAGACATAGATACATAATAAAATGAAATGCATGAAAAGTGTTTACAGCCGTTATCATCTTGGGGTGGTATATATAACTCTGCCTTTATTTTTATTTTTTTTCAAGGCCGCACCCACGGCATATGGAGGTTCCCAGTCTAGGGGTGGAATTGGAGCTGTAGCCATTATGCCATAGCCACAGCAACACAGGAACCAAGCTACGTCTCCAATCCACACCACAGCTCATGGCAACACAGGATCCTTAACCCACTGAGCAAGGCCAGGGATCGAACCTGCGTCCTCATGGATGCTAGTCAGATTCATTAACTGCTGACCCACGACAGGAACTCCCCAGGGGTAGTATAACTCTGGATATCATTGTTTTTTCTCTTTTCTCTGTTTGCCAAATTTTATCACTTTTGTATTGGTGATGTGTTGTTCTATTTAGGCATTTATTTGTTGTTAAAGTTTTATTTTTTAATTATAAAATATGCTAAGTACTGTTAAAACAGTAGGTGGAAAAAAAAGGAGTTCCAGTCATGACTCAGTGGAAACAAATCTGACTAGTATCCTTGAGGATGCAGGTTCAATCCCTGGCCTCAGTCAGTGGGTTAGGGATACAGTGTTGCCCTGAGATGTGGTGTAGGTCACAGATGCAGCTCGGGTCTGGCATTGCTGTAGCTGTGGTGTAGGCCAGCGGCTGCAGATAATGAAATACTTCTAACCTGGGAACCTCCATATGCTGCCAGTGTGGCCCTAAAGACCAAGAAAACAAAAACAGAAACAAACAAACAGTAGGTGAAGGCCTATAAAGAAAAATGTATTGGAGGTCCTGTAGTGGCTCGGTGGTTAACAAATCCAACTAGGAACCATGAGGTTGCAGGTTCGATCCCTGGCCTCGCTCAGTGGGTTAAGGATCCGGTGTTGCCATGAGCCATGGTCGTAGGTCTCAGACACAGTTTGGATCCTGTGTTGCTGTGGCTCTGGTGGAGGCCAGTGGCTACAGCTCTTATTAGACCCCTAGCCTGGGAACCTCCACATGCTGCTGGTGCGGCCCTAGAAAAGACAAGGAGACAAAAAAATAAATAAAATAAGAAAAACTTATCTCCATCCATTCCCGTGCCCTGAGATAACCGTTGTTTGTAGCACAATAAATAACCTTTTCTACATTTTCTTTTTTTCTTTTACATAGTCCAATATGGATATATTTTTCCTTACAGTTCTTGGGTTTTCCATGTTGCTTAGGATGGTTTTCATACTCAAGTATTTAAATGTAAATTCTCATCAATTTCTTTCTAAAATATTTGGAGCTTTTTGGATTGACATCTTTAATTATCTACAATTCAGTTTTTTATATGAGAAAGGTATGTTTATGATGAATAACATTTCCGAGGGGTAGTTAGTTACATAAGCAACATTTGTTTTCCACAGAATTAAAATGGCACCTTTTGGAGTTCCTATTGTGGCTCAGTGGTTAATGAACCCGACTAGTATCCATGAGGTTGCAGGTTTGATCTCTGGGCTTGCTCATTGGGTTAAGGATCTGGCATTGCTGTGAGCTGTGGTGTAGGTGGCAGATGTGGCTCGAATCCCAAGTTGCTGTGGCTCTGGCATAGGCCAGCAGCTACAGCTCCGATTCAACCCCTAGCCTGGGAACCTCCATATGCCGCAAGTACGGCCCTCAAAAGACAAAAGATCAAAAAAAAGCACCTTTGCTACTTAATAAGTTCCCCTTATATTTTGATCCTATTTCTGTGTTGTAAAAAATATTTTAAAATTTACGTACTAGCGGATTTTATGGATTCTTTCAACAAAAATTCATTGAGAACTTACTATGTGTGCTATGTGTACATTTTTGCTTAGCCAAAAATTGTGAGGATTATGAACACATTTCCTGTACTCTTGGAGTCTATAATATTGTATCTAAAGGACATTTTCTTATTTTGTCAGTACAGACATCAAGAAATAAGTTGTGATATTTATTAATATTCTAATGATTTGGATAGAATCAAAATGTGATCATTGCCAGGATTTCAATCAAAAACATTTGAGTTCTTTGCATGTCAGATACCTTGCTGTATTTAAATAGACTCTATTTGTGAGACAATTCATAAGCCTGTTAAAGTGTTTTCCTAGTATATTTATCTTGTTCTTTGTTTATATTAATTAATAAATGACCTTTTGGGAGTTCCCCTTGTGGCGCAATGGAAAGGAATCCTACTAGTATCCATGAGGCTGCAGGTTCAATCCCATTGTTTCTGGGATCTGGCATTGCTGCGCACTGTGGTATAGCTCGCAGATGCAGCTTTAAGTCCCGCATTGCTCTGGCTGTGGCTTAGGCTGGCAACTATAGCTCTGATTTAACCCCTAGCCTGGGAAATTCCATATGCCACTGGTATGGCCCTAAAAAGCATAATGAACAAACAAACCTTCTATTACAATATCATTAAAAAGAGGCCGTAAGTTAACAGATTGTCTGATGATTGTTATTGGAAGTAAATAATTATGAACCCTTTGTCAATTTTGACAAGAAATAAATTTTCCTTAACTGTAAGGAATTTTGATAGTTTACGTATGTTGACATTTTAGATATCTGTGCTCTTTTTTATTTTTTTTCTGATTATAAAAATAATTACGCTAATTGTAAAGAATGTTGAAAAATATAACAATGTAAAGAAACTAACTCATCTATAATGTCACCACCTTGACTACCACTGTCAACATTAGTTAGGAGAGATAATTTGGTAAAAGAAACTAATAGTCAAGAGAAAAAATTCAAGAGATTGCTAATATATAAAATGTACCAGGAATACTTAACAATCACTTACTGTGGATGATATATATTAATATAAGTGCATTTCATGCATTAACTCACTTAATTGTTGGTGTCGCCCTATGTTGTCTAAAAACTAATATTGTTATCATTTTCTGCTGAGGAAACTGAGGCACAGTAAGTGGCAGGGCCAAAGTGTGAACTCTGATAATTCAGCCTCAGGGGCTGTGCTTATGTTCACTGTTTTGGAGTGCCTCTCATATAAAAATGTGGTCAGCTATAATCAGGGAAAATTTCACTTATCAGGAGTTCCTATTGTTAAGAATCTGACATACTGTCCATGAGGATACTGGTTCAATCCCAGGCCTCACTCAGTGGGTTAAGGATCTGGCATTGCTGCAAGCTGTAGTGTAGGTTGCAAATGTGGCTTGGATCTGGCATTGCCGTGGCTGTAGTGTAGGCTGGCGGCTGCAGCTCTTACTCAACCCCTAGCCTGAGAACTTCCATATGCCACAGGTGCGGCCATAAAAAGAAAAACAAATTCTCCTATCAGTTGGATTTAAAAAGTTGAAAAGTTTGATAATACCAAGTTTTAGTGAAGATATATGTACACTGTTGGAGATCTTTTCAGAGGGCACTTTAACAGTGGCTATTAAAACTTTAAATGTGGGAGTTCCTGTTGTGGCCCAGCAGAAACATATCCAACCAAGAACCATGAGGTTGTGGGTTTGATCCCTGGCCTCGCCCTGTGGGTTAAGGATCCAGCATTGCTGTGAGCTGTGGTGTAGGTCTCAGATGCGGCTTGGATCCTATGTTGTTGTGGCTGTGGCATAGGCCAGCAGCTGTAGCTCTGATTTGACCCCTAGCTTGGGAACCTCCTCATTCCACTGGTGTGGACATAAGGGAAAAAAAAAAAAATGAAATGTGGAGTTCCCTTGTGATGTAGTGGGTTACAGATCCAGCATTGTCAGTGCATCAGTTAGGGTTGCTGCTGTGGCATGGGTTCAGTCCCTGGCCCAGAAACTTCCACATGCCCCAAGTGCTGCCAAAACCAAAACAGTACCTTTAAATGCATATAAATTCTTTAGTCTAGCAAATCCATTGATCATCATCTTTCTCCCAACGAAATGCACAAAAGTGCAAGTATTTTGATTATGATATTTTTCTTTCTTCTTATGGCACCACCTATGGCTTATGAAAGTTCCCGGGCTAGGGGTCACACTGGACCTGCAACTGCAGGCCTGTACCACAGCCACAGCAACATGGGGTCTGAGCCACATCTGCAAACTATGCCACAGCTTGTAGTAACACTGGATCCTTAACCCACTGATTGAGGCCAGGGATTGAACCTGCATCCTTACATCACTATGTTGGGTTCTTAACCCGCTAAGCCACAGTGGAAACTCTGTTAACATTGTGCTTAACAGCAAAAAATTAGAAACCACAGAAGTATTCATAAAAAAAGTAATAGTTCAGGCCTTCTTTTGTGGCCCAGCAGGTTAAATGTCCAGCGATGTCACTGTTACAAATTATTCTTTGAAGTGAATTGTTCATTGTGGGTGATTTTGTGTTGTTCATATTCTGCAGTTTTACTGAATTCATTTATTAGCTCTGATAACTAGTTTTGGTATGTGTTCTTTTGGATTTTCTATTATATAGTTTCTTGCCACCTGTAAATAGAAATAGTTTTACTTCTTCCTTTTCTGTTTGAATGGTTTTTATTTCTTTTTCTTACCTAATTACTCTGGCTAGGACTTCCTATACAGTGTTGAATAGAAGTGGCATTTTTGTCTTGTTTATGATCTGAGGGAGAAGTGATTGCTTTTAATCCATGTATTTTATATGTACTTATATTTGGGTGAATGTACAAAACTCAATTCTGTATTCATAAAGGATATTTTTTTAAGGATTGAAATCCCCCCGACTGTTGATTGTAGTTGCCTTTGTATACTGGGTTTATCTTTCATTTTTCAACAACATAACTGTAATCTGGCTATCTGATCATAAATTGCTTTTGAAAAGGCCTATTAAAATGCACACTGAGGAGTTTCCTGGTGGCCTAGTGGTTAAGGGCCCAGCATTTGTCACTGCTGTGGCTTGGGTTCGATTCTTAGCCCAGGAACTCACATGCTACAGGTATGGCCATCAAAGAGCACATTGAGGGAGTTCCCATCATGTCTCAGTGGTTAACAAATCCGACTAGGAACCATGAGGTTTCGGGTTCAATTCCTGGCCTCGACCAGTGGGTTAAGGATGCAGCGCTGCTGTGAGCTGTGCTGTAGGTCGCAGATGCGGCTCGGAGCCGGTGTTGCTGTGGCCGTGGCTTAGGAGCGGCTATAGCTCCTATTCGACCTGGGAACCTCCATATGTCATGAGTGTGGCCCTAGAAAATACGAAAAAACAAAAAACAGAGCACATTGAAATGATGTATAATTGTTATTAGCCAGCATAAATTTAAGTTGAAATAAAAATTTTCTTCAAGTCATACATAGACCAAAAAGTAGGAAACCAAAGTAGCCGTTAGATATATGTTAAAAATACCAGATCTTAAAATCAAAAGATTTTTAACATGTAATCATGCTACTTTGTGTTCTGTAAATGCTCATTATATTTCTCTGATTTCATCTGACCTAGCCTGCACCCTCAGAATATTTTTTAATAGTAATCTACCCAGGTTGTTGCTTTCCTTCCTGTGATATGATTCTTGGTGGTTATAATTAACATACTTTTATGTCCTATAATTAGACTTGAACTTTTTGAAGGCTGGGTTGTGAGTCAGAGCATTGAGAACTGTGGTTAGATGCCTCCAAATAAATAGTTTTAAAATTTAGGTATCTTCAGGTCACCTAACAGTAGCTAACTGCATTATTTCAGGAAGTCATCTTATAACTAGGCTAAAAAGTAAGCACATCTCAGACACTGAGAATTAGAAAAATGATTTGGCAAGTATGAATTAGAACCAATTTTTGGTATAGTAGTTTTATTAATTGTTTAAAAGGTACTTATATCAGGAGTTCCCATCATGGTTCAGCGGTTAACGAATCTGACTAGCATTCATGAGGACGCAGGTTCTATCCCTAGTCTTGCTCAGTGGGTTAAGGATCTGGTGTTGCCGTGAGCTGTGGTGTAGGTCACAGACAAGGCTCAGATCCTGTATTGCTGTGGCTCTAGCGTAGGCCAGCAGCTGCAGCTCTGATTTGATCCCTAGCCTGGGAACCTCCGTATGCTGTGGGTGTGGCCCTAAAAAAAAAAAGGTACTTATGTTATTTGTTATAATTATTTTTAATCAATGTTTTAAAAAGGAAATAGAAATCTTTATAAGCTCAGTGCTCAAGATAATGTTAATTCATGTGAAAAGGATCTTTAGCTTGAATCTTGGTATTTGAACAGTATTTGTAAAATGTTTCACACTATTGTAAGGACATAAACTAAGGGTAAACTCTATTCCTTATAATAATCTTTTAAAATTTGTATTTTCTTTATATCAACCATATATGTTTCAATTTTTTTCTCTCGTAGTACCTGTTTGAAAATGGTAGAATAGATAACATTTTTACTGAGCCCTATTCCAGATTTATGATTGAACTTACCAAACTCTTGAAAATATGGGAACCTACAATACTTCCTAATGGTAGGATGATTATTTTATATTTTGTCTTTTCATGATATGCCTTAAGTTCCTTAAGTTTTATGATTACCTTTTTATTAATCGCTCATTTTATGTCTCTTGATTTATAACGTATTTGGACTTTTGAGGAGAAAGTCTTTGGTTTATTATTATTGATTTTAGTAAAGTTATAATTTTCATTTCGTATAAGATACAAACTGTTGAAAATTAAAAGAAAAACAACAACTGGAGGTTACATTTACTCTTTAGAAACCACTTTTGATCTGGCAAAGTTGTGTAGTGTACCAGTATCTGCCACATATCCTACTTCTAGATTCTATTTGTTAGCATGGACCTGTTTTGATATTTTATAAAAAGTATCCTGAACTGGTCAAAAGAGTTAAGCCTTGGAGTTCCTGTCATGGCGCAGCAGAAATGAATCCAACTAGGAGCTATGAGGTTGCAGGTTCAATCCCTGGCCTTGCTCAGTGGGTTAAGGATCCAGCGTTGCTGTGAGCTGTGGTGTAGGTTGCAGATAAGGCTCGGATCTGGCACGGCTGTGGCTGTAGTGTAAGCTGGCAGCTGTAGCTACAGTTAGACCCCCAGCCTAGGAAGCTCCAAATGCCATGGGTGCGGCCCTAAAAAGCAAAAAAAAAAAAAAAGAAAAGAATTAAAGTCTTCCTCTCAAAACGTCTTTGTATGTCTTTGGACAAGTCCCTGATTCACTCCTGGTCTCAGCCTCCTTGGCTATGAATAGAGAGGTTGAATGTGATGCCCAGAAATATGGGCTGTAGAGAAGCATTATGAGCAGTGTGATGGCTTGATGCATTTAACATTGAGAGAGGGGCCTAGGAACATAGAGTTGGAAATAATAAGTTCATGTTGATGAGTACTCTCCCAAGAACAGAATATAGAAGAAGCAGCAGTGAAGAGGACTGGGAAGATGATGTCATGAAAGACCAAGGGGTATCATGAGGAAGAGGGGTTTAAAGGGTCTGTTTATTTTAATTTTCTGACCTTTGCTTTTCAAGAAAAATCCAGTTAAGTTTCTATGAAGTAATCACTCTTAATATAAATTTAAAATAAGAGGATGTGGGAGAGAGAGAGAGCTTTCCCCCTTCTAATGATTTTAGCCAAATAAAACTGAACCAGTTAACAGTAAACATAATGATTTCAAACAGCAGTCTGCAAATTGCAGCCCATGGGCCAGATCTGGCCTGCTGCCTGTTTCTGTATAATACGTGAGTTCAACATTTTTTGCACTTCTGAGTAGTTGGAAAAAAATTCAAGAACATTATTTTGTGGCATGTGAAAATGACATGAAGTTCAAATTTGTTTCTGTAAGTGAATTTTATAAATAGCCACACCGGTTTATGAATTGCTTATAGTTCCTCATCTTCTACAACAACAAACTTGTTCAGAGTCCTTATGGCCCCCAGTGCTTAACATATTTATCATCTGGTTCTTCACAGAAAAAGTTTGCTACCCTCTGGTCTAAAATAACAGTAGATTAAAACTGTTTCAGGTGAGTCCTCATATTGCCTGCTTCACTGGAATCATCTGCCCTTTTCTTTGCAGTGCCTTTTCTGTTTTTCTATGAGGAAGAGGGAGAAAAAGAGTAACAACCAGTCTTTTCTCTAGTATTTTCCTGTCAGAGAATAAGAGAAGTTACTTATTCCCAGTTAGCAGGAGCTCAGTTCTGTTCCTCCCGCCCCCTTCTGTCCAGGTTACATGTTCTCTCGCATTGAAGAAGAGCATTTGTGGGAGTGCAAGCAACTGGGCGCTTACTCACCAATCGTCCTCTTGAACACCCTCCTTTTCTTCAATACCAAATACTTTCAACTAAAGAACGTTACTGAGCACTTGAAGCTTTCCTTTGCCCACGTGATGAGACGGACCAGGACTCTGAAGTACAGCACCAAGATGACATACCTAAGGTTCTTCCCACCTTTACAGAAGCAGGAGTCAGAACCAGGTGTGTGGTGGAGTTTTTAAGGTTTGTTTGTTCATTTCTTTATTTTTTAATTGAGTCTACTTGATGTATAACATTTAGTTTCAAATGTGCAACATAGTGACTTAAAATATATTATGAAATGAATACCACCATAAGTCTAATACTACCTGTGATCATACAAAGTTATTATAATATTATTGGCCATATTCCTTATGCTGTAGATTACTTCTTATGACTTACTTATTTTATGACTGGAAGTTTGCACCTCTTAATCTCTTCACCTATTTTGTCCAGTTCCCAACCCTCTTTCCTCTGGCAACCACCAATTTGCTCTCTGTAGCTGTGAGTCTGTTTCTGTTTTGTTTGTTCATTTGTTTTATTTTTTAGATTCTACGTATAGGTGAAATCATATGTTATTTGTCTTTCTCTCACTGACTTATTTCACTTAGCGTAACACTCTCTAGATCCATCCGTGTTATCACAAATGGCAAGATTTTATTTTTTTTTTATAGCTGAGTATATTAATGCATTCTACCAATGGATGCTTAGGTTGTGTCCATATTTTTGACTATTGTCAGTAATGCTGCAGTGTACAAAGGGGTGCATATATGTCTTTTTGAATTAGTGTTTTTGTTTTCTTTGGGTGAATACACAGGAGTGGAAAGGCTGGATCATACTGTAGTTCTATTTTTAATTTTGGGGGACCCTCCTTACTGTTTTCCACAGTGGCTACAAGGGTTGCCAAGGGTTCCCCTTTTTACACATCCTCACCCACACTTCCTATCTATCATCTCTTTCATGACAGTCATTCTGACAGGTTTGAGGTGATACCTTATTGTGGTTTTGACTTGCATTTCCATGATGATTGGTGGCATCTGTCCTTGTGTCTGTTGGCAATCTATATATGTCTTTTGGGGAAATACCTATTCAGATCCTCTGCCCATTCTTAAATTGCATCACTTGGTTATTTGATACTGAGTTTTAAGAAATCTTCATACATTTTGGATATTAACCCCTTACCAGATAGATAATTTGCAAATATCCTCTTCCATTCAGTAGGTTACCTTTTCATTTTGTTGATGGTTTTCTTTGCTGTGCAACATCTTTTTAGTTTGATATAGTTCCATTCATTTATTTTTGCTTTGGTTGTCTCTGCCTAAGCAGATATATCCTAAAAAATATTACAAAACTGATGTCCAAGTTTCCTGCCTGGGTTTTCTTAGGAGTTTTACGGTTTCAGGTCTTACAATTAAAGCTTTAATCCATCTTGAATTTAATTTTGTATATGGCATGAGAGTGGTTGAATTTCATTCTTTTGCATGTAGCTGTCCAGTTTTCCCAGCACCATTTATTGAAGAGGCTGTCTTTTCCTCATTGTATATTCTTGCCTCCTTTGTTGCAGATTAATTGACCATGTAAGTATGGGTTTATGTCTGGCCTCTCTGTTCTGTTCCATTGATCTATGTGTCTGTTTTTGTGCCATTGCTGTACTGTTTTGATTTCTATAGCTTTGTGTTAATATGGTTGACCTTTAAACAATACATAGGTTGGGGCACCAACCCTACTTACAGTAAAAAATTTGCATATATCTTTACAGTCAGCCCTCCTGATCCTTATTTCCACATCTGCAGATTCAAACAGCCATGTATTCAATAGTACTATGGTACCTATTTATTGAACTAAATCAGCAAATAAGTGGATCCAGTTAGTTCAAACTTGTGTTGTCCAGGAGTGAACTGTAGTTTGAAGTCAGGGAGTATGATAGCTCCAGTTTTCTTCTTTCTCAAGATTGCTTTGGCTATTTGGGGCCTTTTGTGTTTCCATATAAATTTAAAGATTATTTGCTCTATTTCTATAAAATATGCCACTGGTATTTTGATAGGGATTGCTTTGAATCTGTAGGTTATCTTGGTGTGGACATTTCAACACTATTCTTTCAGTGCACGAGCATGGTGTATCTTTCCATTTATTTGTATTGTCTTTGATTTCTTTCATCAGTGTCATAGAATACAGGTCTTCCACCTCTTTGGTTAAATTTGTTCTTAGGTATTTTCTTATTTTTGATGCAATTGTAAATATGATTGTTTTCTTAATTTCACTTTCTGATAGGTTGTTATTAGTGTATAGAAATGCAGATTATTTCTGCATATTAATTTTGTACTTTGTAAAATACATTTACTCAATTCATTTATTAATTCTAATAGTTTTTTGGTAGTGTCTTTAGAATTTTCTGTATATAGTATCATGTCATCTGCAAACAGGACAGTTTTACTTCTTCCTTTCCAATTTGAATTCTTTTTATTTCTTTTTCTTGTCAGATTAGCTAGGACTTCCAGTACACTGTTGAATAAAAGTGTCAAGAGTGGGCATCCTTGTTTTATTTCTGATCTTAGAGGAAATGGTTTCAGTTTTTCACTGTTGATTATGGTATTAGCTGTGGGTTTGTCATATATGCTTTTAAAAAAATTTTTTTTTGCTTTTTAGGGCTGCACCTATGGCATATGGGAAGTTCCCAGGCTAGCAGTCAAATGAGAGCTACAGCTGCTGGCTTGTGCCACAGCTGATGGCAACGCTGGATCCCCAACCCACTTAGGGATCAAACCTGCATCTTCCTGGATAACAATCAGATTAATTTCCATTGCACCACAATGAGAACTCTGATTTAGTCATTTATTATGTTGAGGTATGTTCCCTCTGTAGCCATTTTGTTGAGAGTTTCTATCATAAGTGGGTATTGAATTTTTTCGCAAGCTTTTATGGACCATATTGAGATGAAATTATGCTTTTTAGTCCTTTGTTTTCTTAATGTGTATCATGTTGTTCGATTTGTGAATATTGAACCATCCTTGTATCCCTGGGATAAATCCACTTGTTCATGGTGTATGCTCCTTTTAATGATTTATTGGATTCAGTTTGCTAATATTTTGTTGAGAATTTTTGCATCTGTGTTTATCAGTGATATTGGCCTGAAATTTGCTTTCTTTGTGTAGTATCTTTGTCTGGTTTTGGTAGCAGGGTGATACTGGCCTTGTAGAATGAATTTAGAGGAGTTCCTTAGTTGTCTATATTGTGGAATAGTTTGAGAAGGATAGGTATTAACTCTTCTTTAAGTGTTTGGTAAACTTCATCTGTAAGCCATCTGGTTCTGAACTTTTTGTTGTTGGGAGTGTTTTGATTACTGATTTAGTTTCATTACTGATAATTGATCTGTTGATGTTTTCTATTTCTTCTGACTTAGTCTTAAAAGGTAGTATGTGTCTAAGAATTTAGCCATTTCTTCTAGGTTGTCCAGTTTGTTGGCATATAATTATTCATAGTAATCTCTTACAGTTGTGTGTATTTCTGTGGTGTCAGTTGTAACTTCCATTTCATTTTTCATTTTATGTATTTGAACTCTTTTTTTCTTGATGAATCTGGCTAAAGGTTTGTCAATTTTGTTTATCTTTTCAAAGGACAGGCTTTTAGTTTCACAGATCTTTCCTGCTATTTTTTAGTCTCTGTTTCATTTATTCTACTTTGATCCTTTGTTATTTTCTTCCTTGTGCTAACTTCGGGTTTTGTTTGTTCTTCTTTTCTAACTCCTTTAGGTGTAAGTTTGGATTATTTGAGATTTTCCTTGTTTCCTACAGTGCTATAAATTTCTCTCTTAGAACTGCTTTTGATGCATCCCGTAGACTCTGTTTCAGAGTATTTTTTTGACTTCCACTTTGAGTTCTTCAGCAATCCATTATTTGGTAGCATGTTGTTAAGACTCCACGTTTGTGTATTTTCCATACTTTTTTCTTACAGTCTCATAGAGTTGTGGTCAGGAAAAGATGTTCAGTATAATTTCAGTTTTCTTTAACTTATTGAGACTCATTTTGTGGCCTAACGTGATCTATCCTGGAGAATGTTCCATGTGTACTTAAAAAGAATGTTATCCATTTTTGGGGTGGATGTACTATTTATTAAGTCCATCTGGTTTAATGTGTCATTTAAGGCCAGTGTTTATTGCTTTTGTGTCTGGATGATCTGCATTGATGTAAGTGGAGTGTGAAGTCCTCTGCTATGATTATGTTATTGTAACTTTCTCCTTTCATATCTGTTAATATTTGGTTTATATATTTAGGTGCTCCTGTGTTGGGTACATACATATATACAAGTGTTTCCTCTTATTATTGGGTTGATCCCTTTGTCATTATGCAGAGCCCTTCTTTATCTCTTTGTTTTAAAGTCTGTTTCATCTGCTCTAAGTATTGATATCCTAGCTTTTTTGTTTGTTTACATTTGCATGTAATATCTTTTTTTATCCTCTTACTTTCAGTCTGTGTGTGCCTTTACATCTGAAGTGAGTCTCTGGTAGGCAGCATATATATGGATCTTATTTTGGTAATCATTCAGCCAAATGAGTGTCTCTAGATTGCACATGTAAAGTAATTATTGGTAGGTGTATACTTATTAACATTTTGTTCATTGTTTTCTGGTTGTTTTTGTTGTTCTTATCTGTTTCTTTTTCTCTTGCTCTCTTCCCTTGTGGTTTGATAGCTGTTTTTAGTGTTACGCTTGTGTTCCTTTCTCTTTTTTGTGTGAGTACCTATTAACTGGTTATTGGTATGTGGTTACTAGAAGGTTCTTAAATAACAACTTGTGTATATAGCAGTCCATTTTAAGCTGATAGTTCCTTAATTTTGAGTGTGTCCTAGAAGCACTGCATTTTTTACTCTCCCACCTAACCTTTTATGCTTTTGACATCATATTGTACTTTAAAAAAATTTGTGGGAGTTCTCATTGTGGTTCAGCAGGTTAAGGACCTGCCATCACTGTGAGGATGCAGGTTTGATTCCTGGCCTCTCTCAGTGGGTTAAGGATCTGAGGTTGTCATAAGCTGCAGCAAAGATCACAGATATGGCTTGGATCTAGTGTTGCTGTGGCTTTGCTGTGGCTGCAGGTCCAGTTCCATCCCTGTCATGGGAACTTCCGTATGCCACAGGTACGGGCGTAAAAAGGAAAAACAATTGTGTATTATTTACCTAATAAATGTAGATTATATCATTTTACCACTTTTGTATTTTAACCTCCATACTGGTACACAGGCAGTTGGTTCACTACCTTTACTCTGTGTTTGCCTTTACAGTCAGATTTTTTGTTCCATAATTTTCATATTTCTATTTATGGCCTTTTCTTTTATGTTTAAAAAAAGTCTTTTAGGAGTTCCTGTTGTGGCACAGTGGGTTTAGAATCCGACTACAGTGGCTCTGGTCACTGTGGAGGAGAAGGTTCAATCCCCGCCTAGTGCAGTAGGTCAAAGGTATCTAGCATTGCTGCAGCTGTGGCATAGGTCACACCTGTGGCTCAGATTTAATCCCTGACCCAGGAACTTCCATATGCCTTGGGTGTGGCCATAAATTTTTTTAAAAAAGAAGTCCCTTTAACATTTATTGTAAGGTCAGTTTAGTGGCGATGAACCACTTTAGCTTTTTGCGTCTGTGAAACATTATTTCTTCTTCAATTCTGCATGACAATCTTGCCAAATAGAGTATTCTTAGTTGCAGATTTTTCCTTTCAGTATTTTGAATATGTCATGCCACTCCCTTCTGGTTGAAAAGCCAGGAGTGTTTTTTGTTTGTTTGTTTTTGTTTAAGTTAACTTCTTATTTTTTGATCTTCCAGTGGGGTGATTTCCTTTACCCTTTCTTTTAGTTGCTGGTCCCATTCTTCTGCTTCCTTTGATCTGTGGTTGATTCCCTCTAGTGTAGTTTTCACTTTACTCATTGTATTCTTTATCTTAGATTGGTTCCTCTTTTTTGTATTTCCTATCTCTTTGCTGAAATTCTCACAGTGGTTCTCCATTCTTCTCCAGAGTAGTTTGGTTAGTATCTTGATCACCATTCTTTTTGAACTCTTTATCTGGTAGATGGACTATCTTTGTTTTGTTTTTGTTTTGTTGTGTTTTTTGAGGTTATTATCTTATTCTTTCATTTGGAACAGTTCCTTTGTCTCTTCAGTTTTCTTAGCTCTCTGTGTTTGTTTCTATGTATTAGATCAGCTACACCAACAAGTTTTTTGTTTTTTGTTTTTTTGTCTTTTCTAGGGCCACACCTGCGGCATATATATGGAGGTGCTCAGGCTAGAGGTTGAATCGGAGCTGTAGCAGCTGGCCTACCCCAGAGCCACAGCAACACGAGATCCAAGCCGCATCTGTGACCTACACCACAGCCCACGGCAACGCCAGATCCTCAACCCACCAAGGAGGCCAGGGATTTGAACTCGCAACCTCATGGTTCCTAGTCACATTCGCTAACCACTGTGCCACAATGGGAACTCCTACATTTCCAAGTTTTAAAGGGGTGATTTTATGTAAAAAGTATCCTCCGAGGGAGTTCCCGTCATTGTGGTGCAGCAGAAATGATTCTGACTAGTATCCATGAGGATGCAGGTTCGATCCCTGGCCTCGAGCAGTGGGTTGGGGATCTGGCATTGTCACAAGCTGTGGTGTAGGTCACAGATGCAGCTTGGATCTGGCACTGCTGTGGCTGTGGTGTAGGCTCCATTTTGATCCCTAGCCTGAGAACTTCCATATGTTGTGGGTGTGGCCCTAAAATGCAAAAAAATAACAAAGTATCCTATAAGGCTTAGTAGCATGGGTCCCCCTGGTCAGTAGAGCCAGCTGCTCTGGGGCTGTCACCTCTGTGGGCTGCGTGCACCTTCTTGTTGTGGCTTGGCTGTGATGGCTGTGTGTATGCTAGTATGCTGACTTAGCTGGCTATGGTGCTCAGTCTTGACTATTGCAGGCACTCTGGTATGTGAGGCCAGCTCCTAGGGTGGGAGCTGCTTTGGAGAAGCTCCCGTGCCATCTGAGAGAGCTTCCTGGGAGTGGTGGATTGGGGGGTTGCTTTGGAGGATGCCCACTGGACAGATCTGCAGGTGAACCGGATGAGATGGTGTCCAACAGCAGTCATAAATGGTGCCCGCAACCAGACCAGCTAGGTAGAAGGTGTGCAGAAATAACATGTTCGCCATTGTCTTTGTCACCATTGAAAATTCCAAGAGATCTCTTCCTTCCCTGTCCATACCCTAAAATCAGTTACTAAATCTTCTTCATGTGTGATTCAGGCACTTTTCAAACTGCTGCCAGTGCGGTGGGACTTGGAGCGGGAGTTTTTGCGTGCACCCTTTTAAGAGTAGAGTTTTGTTTCCTACCACCCTCTGGACATAAGCCTCATTGGTTTAAGAAGCATGGTATTATTGGGTCTTGTCTTTCTGGTGCTGGTCCCACCAGGCTGGGGAGTTCAGTGTGGTGTTTGAACCCTGTCTCCTCAGGAGGACCTCTGCAGCTGTCCTAGCTCCCCTACCTGTGTGTTGGTGCACCAGTGGCGTGGGTCCT
This sequence comes from Phacochoerus africanus, assembly GCF_016906955.1. Classification (NCBI taxonomy): domain Eukaryota; kingdom Metazoa; phylum Chordata; class Mammalia; order Artiodactyla; family Suidae; genus Phacochoerus; species Phacochoerus africanus. Next base: position 91,207,181 of record NC_062551.1, read on the forward strand.
GGCTAGGTACATCACCACCCCTTCTGCCCCTCTCACTGGGGATTTTCTTTTTTATCCTTGGTTGTGGAAAGTCTTTTCTGCCAGTCTTTCTTGAAGGTAGTTCCTCTATTTATCATTGTAGAGTTGGTGTGACCACGAAAGGAAACAAGTCCAGGATCTTCCTATTCTGCCATCTTATCCCTCTCTTAAAAGATGTCTTTTTTTTTTTTTTGTCTTTTGTCTTTTGTCCTTTTAGGGCGCACCCTCGGCATATGGAGGTTCCCAGGCTAGAGGTCTAATCAGAGCTGTAGCTGCCGGCCTACTCCAGATCCACAGCAACACAGAATCCAAGCTGCGTCTGTGACCTACACCACAGCTCATGGCAATACCAAATCCTTAACCCACTGAGTGAGGCCAGGGATCAAACCCTCAACCTCACGGTTCCTAGTCAGATTGTTTACGCTATGCCACAAGGAGAACTCCAGATAGACATTTTTGTTTTAAATGGCCACACCTGTGGCATACAGAAGATCCTGGGCTAGGGGTTGAATTGGAGTTGGATTTGCCAGCCTATGCCACAATAATACTGGATCTGAGCTGTATCTGTGACTGCTGCCACAAGTTGGCAGCAGTGCTGGATCCTTAACTCAGTGAGGCAGGCCAGGGATTGAACCCGCATCCTTATAGAGCCTATGTCAGTTTCTTAACCTGCTGGGCCACAATGGGATCTCCCAAATAGACACTTAGTACCAAAGAGTAATTGCAAAATTTAGACATGATAGAGTATAGCTTTATTTTAGCATTTGAATGCTTCTCTTTATTGTCAGGGCCAGGTTAAAGGCTTGACTAAAAATTAGAGAAATTATTTGCCTCAGTATGCTTTCATTGGCTTTTAGACATTCTGATTTAATTGGTCTAGGATATAGCCCAGATCATCTGCATTTTAAAATTTCTCAGGTCGGGAGTTCCCGTCGTGGCTCAGTGGTTAACGAATCCGACTAGGAACCATGAGGTTGTGGGTTCAATCCCTGGCCTCGCTCGGTGGGTTAAGGTTCTGGTGTTGCTGTGGGCTGTGGTGTAGGTTGCAGGCGCGGCTTGGATCCCATGTTGCTGTGGGTCTGGCGTAGGCCAGCAGCTGCAGCTCGGATTCAACCCCTAGCCTGGGAACTTCCATGTGCCGCAGGAGCAGCCCAAGAAATGGCAAAAAAGACAAAAATAAAATAAAATTTCTCAGGTTGGAGTTCCCATCATGGCACAGCAGAAACGAATCCTACCAGGAACCATGAGGTTGATGGTTCGACCCCTGACCTCACTCAGTGGGTTAAGGACCCAGCATTGCCGTGAGCTGTGGTGTAGGTCACAGATGTGGCTGGATCTGGAGTTGCTGTCGCTGTGGTGTAGGCTGGCAGCTGTAGTTCCGATCAGACCCATAGTCTAGGAACCTCCATGTGCCACCGGTGCGGCCCAAAAAGGACAAAAGACCAAAAAAAAAAAAAAAAAAGGCAACAAAAAAAATAAAATTTCTCAGGGAATTTAAATAGAGGTCCAGGAGTTCCCATCGTGGCGCATTGGTTAACGAATGTGAGTAGGAACCATGAGGTTGCGGGTTCAGTCCCTGCCCTTGCTCAGCGGGTTAACAATCCAGCGTTGCCGTGAGCTGTGGTGTAGGTCACAGACGTGGCTCAGATTCCGAGTTGCTGTGGCTCTTTCGTAGGCTGGCAGCTACAGCTCCGATTAGACCCCGCCTGGGAACCTCCATATGCCGCAGGAGCGGCCCTAGAAAAGTCAAAAAGACTAAATAAATAAATGACCAAGTTCGAGAATCACTGATACAGAGGCAATAGATGGGCCAACTAGTTAAAAGGAACCCGCTTAATTTTTAAGTCTGTTTCTAAATCTTTTTTTTACCTGTGAGGAGAGCGCCTCTTTTTGATTTATTTTGCACCTCTGCTTAATCCTTAAATCTTCTATTTCTTTGCTCATTGCTCCTTGTAATTTATCAATCTTTGCCTCCAGTTTATTTCTAACATCTTAACTCACTTTACTGTCATCAGTCTAAAGTCTTTTTCATGTTGGTTAGTAATCTCCAGATAACTTAGCTGTTTTTCTGGGTTGAGTCATAATTCTCTGTCTTTTCATTTTGTATAGATTTTTGGTGTGGTCTCTTTCTTACAGAGAGTAGGGTTGTAGCCTCTCTTGCTTCTGGTGTCTGCTCTCCTTGAGGCTGAACTTGCTATGGGGGCTTGGAGCAGGCTTCCTGTGGGAGGGACTGGTGTCTGCCCACTGGTGTAGGTGGAGCTGATTCTTATCCCTCTGGTGGGTGGGGCTTTGTCTCTGGGTGTGATTAGAGGCCGCTGTGTGCCTGTTGGTGGGGAGGCTTTAGGCAGCCTGTATGCTGATGGGTGGGGCTGTGTTCCCACCTGGATTATTGTTTGGTCTGGGCTCCCCCTCCCCCAATGGGTGGGGCCACTTTGTCCACCTCTAGAGGAGCACACACTGATGAATATCCCCAAGACCTTTGTCTCCATTGTCCCTCCCCAACAATGAACCACAGTCACCCCTATTTTTCCAGGAGATCCTCCAAGAACTGCACCAGGTATGACTCAGATTCCTATGGAATTCCTTCTTTGCCTTGGGACCCAGTGCACATGAAAGTGTGTGTGCGCCTTTCAAGAGTGGAGGCTCCATTTCCTCCACGTCCTGTGGACACACCCTGCTGGTTCTCAATGCCAAATGCTCCGGGGGCCCCTCCTCCCGATGCCAGATCCCCAGGTGTGGGGACCTGACTTGGGGCTCAGAACTCTCACTCCTGTGGGCGAGCCTCTGCGATACAGTTACTTTTCTGTCTGTGGGCCGCCCACCCTCAGGTATGGGGTTGCTTATGTCACATAACCACCCCTTCTACTGTCTCAGTGTGGTCTCCTCTTTGTCTTCTGGAATAGAATATCTTTTTTGATAATTTGCAGTCTATTTGGTTGAAGGTTGTTCAGCAGTTGTTTGTAATTTTGTTGCTTTTATGAGAGAAGGTGAGCTCCAGTCCTTTTCACTCCATCATTTTAATCCCCCAGATTCATTGCAGTTTGACCTCTTTTTAGTTCAACATTGTCAAATTCTGAAGGAATTTATTTTTTTATTTTTTATCTTTTTTGGTCTTTTTGCCTTTTCTAGGGCCGCACCCACGGCATATGGAGGTTCCCAAGCTAGGGTCGAATCAGAGCTATAGCCCTTGGCCTACACCAGAGCCACAGCAACACGGGATCCGAGCCATGTCTGCAACCTACACCACAGCTCACAGCAACACCAGGTCCTTAACCCACTGAGCAAGGCCAGGGATCGAACTGGCAACCTCATGGCTCCTAATCGGATTCGTTAACTATTGAGCCATGACGGGAACTCCAATTCTGAAGGAATTTAAACCTCACCTAGAGTGTACTGTTTAGGTAGTTACCTCCTTGGGATAAGAATAAAATATATATTTTGGGTTTATTTGTTTTTGCTTTTTAGGCCTGTTCTCGAAGTATATGGAGGTTCCTGGGCTAGGGGTTGAATTGGAGCTGAAGCCGCCAGCCTATGCCACAGCCACAGCAGCGCAAGATCTGAGCCCCGTCTGCAACCTACACCACAGCTCACGGCAACGTGGGATCCTTACCCCACTGAGCGAGGTCAGGGATTGAATCTGCAACCTCATGGTTCATAGTTGGATTCGTTTCCACTGCACCACATCTGGAACTCCTTTTTTTTTTTTTTTTTTTTTTGTGAACTATGTATTTTGAATGTGACAGTTTTTAATTACTGAAACTAAAATCTGTAAGGAATAATTGTGCTTTTCGTCTCTGTGTTAACTTTTTCTCATTGCTCCTTTGGTTTAGAAAATATTAAGGTTATCTTTTTTCACCACACATCTATGTCCACTTGGTTTCATTTATATATTGCCCAGTTTGTGCTCTTAATTCATATTACTTCTGGGAGGTGGAGGCAATGAGGTAATAACATTTCCCTGTTTTCTGATTAAGTGCTTGAAAAGATTGGTAATAATTTTAGCTTCTTTACTGAATGAGTAGCTAGCAAATTCTATTTAGGTAGCCTCTAGATGGAAAACTGGGTGAATTTGTTTAAGTTATAAGTAATACACGAAGCTGGGGAAAGAAAGTTTTGGATGAGTTGTTAAAAGCAGCTATAGGCAAAGAAGAAAACTTCTCCCTCAGGTTCTCAGTAACTCTTCTCTTGAAGACTGAATGGAGAGGTGGGACGGAAACAGGCCACTTTCCATGTCTTCACCCTGGTAACCCTTGGCCTCTACAAAATTCTGTTGGTAAAAAAGGGTTTGCTGTTTCCTTATCAAATGGTCAACTTTATCAAGGATTTATTTTCCAAAGACTTCATTTCTCATACTATGACAAATGAAAGAAACTTAAACAAATGCCCAGTGGACACTGGTGCCCCACAGGAAAAATATTTTCAGATGAAGAGGTGACGACGTGTGTCTTGTGTGCTTCTGTAGGAGGAGAGCACACGGACCCTTTTCCCCTGCTTATCTTGCTATGGGTTAGGAAATGCCTCATAAAAATCTCTTAACAAACTCAGTCTCACAGTTGAGACCTTCTCTTAAGCATCAGGCTTTTTATCATGCTGCTTCCACTTTGATGAGGAGGGAATCATAGATTTTATAGGGCAGGGACTTTGTTTCATTAACCTAGCACTAGTCTAGTGCCTCTATGGGTGCTCAGTAAGTGTTGAATGAGTGAAAGGTGAAAGGAAAAGGAATGACAGTTCCTACTAGAAGCCGGTAAAGCTCATTGGTCTTAAGATGTAAAGAAAGACTTAACAATATTTTGATTATTATTTCCTGTGTCAAGATAAACTAACTCTTGGCAAGAGGAAACGAAATGAAGATGACGAGATTCCAGTGGGTGTGGAGATGGCAGAGAATACTGACAACCCCCTAAGATGCCCAGTCCGACTTTATGAGTTTTATCTCTCAAAATGGTAAGTGATTTTCCTCTGAACTGGATAATAACACACTTCAAAGAGTAGTAAAACAGTTTGGATTTCAGATGCTTAAATGTAAATGTTAGCTAGAAAGGTCTGTGACTTTAAATAATGATTTACAGCTAATTTCGTATATTTCCCAACTCATATCTGCCTGGATTTTGAAACAAACTGCTTTATCTTTGTAATGTTTTTTAATTCAAAAATCTCTTCAAAAGCAAGAATCATTGCCATTGTTTGCTTTCTCCAGTTGTTGCTCAACTATATCTAGTTGAGTGATACCTAAACTGCTGTGAATTTATTTATAAGAAAGATAAGGGAGAGGTTGTGTTACCAAACCTATAAATAGGAAAACAATTTAAAGAATTGAAATTTTTTGAGTGGTGTTTTTCTTACAGAAACTTTTTGATTTTAGAGTTAAAGAGTTGTAAGATCCACGCTAAAGCACTTTCTCAAATATGACTGGGCTTGGGTTTTTTTGTATTTTTGTTGTTGTTTGTATTTTTAGGGCCGCACCCGAGGCACATGGAGGTTCCCAGGCTAGGGGTCCAATCAGAGCTATAGTTGCTGTCACAGCCACAGCAACTTGGGATCCGATGGGTGACTGCGACCTGCACCACAGCTCACCGCAGCACTGGATCCATAACCCACTGAGTTAGGCCAGGGATTGAACCCTCGTCCTCATGGATGCCAGTCGGGTTCATTAACCACTGAGCCACGATGGGAACTCCTGGGCTTGCTTTTTGATAGTGCGTATTGAGTGCTCTTGGGATTCATTCCAGATCTTGGGCGCTGAGGATATATTTGTCTCAGCGATAGTGTTACATGGGAGTTGAATTTTTTTTTGTACCTGATAAATCCTTCATAATCCTGTTGTGAAGGATTTACACTTTTTTGTCTGCTGGCATCATACTCACTTCCAATCCAGTGTGATTCTTGAGTGTGGGAGAAAAAAATACGGAGTCACAGGTTGCTCCTGGAGAATAAATACTTATAAACTCACTTCTGTGGATGCTCTGTTTACAGTATTAGTCACAGTATGGAAAAGTTGAGAGCCATTGTATTTTAAGAGTAGTCACATATTTCCTGTACGCTCTGACCTGCAATTTTCCTTTTTTCTGTTCTTTTTGTTCCCCTGTGGATAGCTCCGAAAGTGTAAAGCAGAGGAATGACGTGTTTTACCTGCAGCCTGAGCGTTCCTGTGTTCCAAACAGCCCCATGTGGTACTCCACGTTTCCGATAGACCCTGGGACCCTGGACACCATGTTAACACGTATTCTCATGGTGAGGGAAGTACACGAAGAACTTGCCAAAGCCAAATCAGAAGACTCTGATGTTGAATTGTCAGATTAAAGTGGAAGTGCGGTTCCTATTTTCATATACGTTGGTATGCACCAAACTGTGAATGCATCCAGCTTTGGAAAACGATCTTTAAGTCCAAGTCCTCTCGACTTGATTATAAGATAATGGAAAACAGATGACTCGTGAACCACAGTGTGGATGTACAAATGAAAATTGAAGGAAAGAATATGAACTGAGAGATGTTGTTCTTTGGCAGTGACATAGTCCTTAGACATCTTCAGAATGACTAACCAATTTCTCTGAGTGGTGCATAATCTTATTTTGTTTGGGAATAACAAATTGTGGAATATTTTTAAGGAAACCTGTTGTATAAAACTCTACCATAGTAACCTTAGACCTTAGAGAGGTAGCTTTGGAGTGAAACCTTGGCTGCAGTAGGCTACTTGGGCAAGCTCTATGTGAAAGTCAGGGGAGAAATCAGTACCGAGCTAAGAGTGACATCAGCTGAGGACTGTGGGACCCAGACTTGAAGACCCAATAAAAATACTCAACTTTTTTTAAAAGGTAGAGAGTGAAGTGGTCTTGATTTTGATTTTCACTGCCAAGCCAATTCTGTGAAGGATAGAACCCTCTGGTGCTTTCGCCATGGGGTCCCTCACATTAGGGAAAAGGCCTTCACTGCTGTTGACGCAGCAATGTGTCCGTTTCACTTTCTGGGTCTAGCTTCTTAAGTGTGGGTCTGGATGTGGGTAAATTAAGTCAAAGGGGCTGAACCTGCAAGATGATTTTGCAGAAAGTCTATGGAGCCTGTCAGAGCCCAAGTGTCTTGAAATGTTTGTAGAAAACCCACTAAAATGCCCACTTCTCTGGGTGTCAGCCTTTATTGCTGCTGTTTCACAGCATGAGCTGTGGTACACAGAAATGGGGGTTCTCCTTTCGTTTTCATTTTATCCCCAAATGGCAGCTTTTCTCCCATTGTTTTATCTTCCTGTCTCCCAAATAATTCCTCTTATTTTGTCTTTTGTACCAGTTTCTGGAGGCCCTTGTCATTTCAAAAAGATGAATCTCTCTTTACTCTGGCAAACCTGTGGGTGATTCCACAAAGACACAGTGTTACTTAGGTATCAGAATTATGGTAGGAAAAAAGGTCCTAGTATATTCCTATATAAAGCATTTGGAAGATGACCTTGTTGCCCTAAGAAACTGAAAATAGGCTTCTTGGGTTAGGATACAAAGACATTGACTGTCTTGCATATCCAGTCTTCTTATAGCATTATTCCAAACTCTAGCTGTTTCAGTAGTTCTATGAGGATTGCAAGTCATAGGTGTGTTTGGCATATGGATCCATCTCCTTCATCTCTATTCTGTTTTTTCCTCACAGAATTTTGAATCAAAGCATTAATGATATTGGCTAATCACATAAATTCTTTAGCTGAGATTAATTTGACCCTGTAATAGAAATGAGAGAAGTCTAAAAAGCCTCTTAGAAATTTTAACCTTGGAAGACTTTTCATTATGTCCCATCTTTATAGATAGGTGTGGCAGGTGTTTTTTTTTTGTTTGTTTTTTTAATAAAGTCATTTAACTACAACAAAAATTTTAAGGTAGGCCTTTTGACATTGTGTACTTACAGTTCTGTCCCCTCTGCCTGTAACAAATTTTGTTTTTGTTACCACGAACTATGTGAAAGAAGTAAATCTGCCCCAATTCTGTATGATTAATTCCATCTGTGTTTGTCATTTCTGGCTGGAAAACTTACTTCCAAACTTTGTTTGATATGGAGGAAAAGCAATTGGATTGTCTGATAAGTCTGCCAATAAACTATCCAGCAACATCAGGTGTAATAGTACCCACTATACGAATTTTATGGTTTATATAAACACTAATATTTCCCCTTTTGTAGTTGTATGAAAAAAAATATTTGGCACAGTAGGTACATTGTTATAAAACACCAGAGAGGAAAAAAAAAATCCTGTATCTTCTGAGAACAGCCAAATACCCAGGTGAATGACTGTGTCAGGATTTCAATTGCATGTTAGTCCACAGACTTTGTCCAGATCCTAAATTAATTCATAAAAGAAAATCTTGATTAATTATTGGTCATTCCGCATAAGCATATAGCTGTTAATATGTGCATCAGGTTATTTGCTTTTAAAAATTTTATTGAAATTATGCAAAATTACATCCCCCCCCGGGGGGCGGAGAAAAATATCAAACAAGAAAAACATTAAATTAGCCATTCTGTTCTGTTTTTTTTTTTTTTTTTTTTTGAAACACTTTTGGGTTTTTCCCTTGCAGAAACCACAGAAATATTCCCTTGGAATAAAACAGTATATTTGTATTTGATGGGTGAATTATTCCTTTCTTTATGTTATGAAAGAACTTTTTTGACCCTATTGGTATGACCCAACAGATGGTATATTACAAAGAAAAAGAGCAGTTTTCAGAAAATAAATTATTTGGTTTTTACTCAGTCCAGTAAATATATTGTTTCATTGCAAAATCTTTTCAGTTGTCTTTTTTCCCCCATCAAAGACTTGTTTTGATTTTTAATGTTAATTATATTTAAAGTATCAAGTATTGTATATATTAGATTTCATGCAGACTTTTTTGAGATTTACAAAGTTTGCCTACTTCACCTTGAATTATTTTGAAATTGTGAGATTACAATAAAGAATACCGGAGTTCCTGTTGTGGCACAGTGGAAACGAATTTGACTAGGAACCGTGAGGTTTTGGGTTGGATCCCTGGCCTCGCTCAGTGGGTTAAGGATCTGGCGTTGCTGTGAGCCGTGGTGTAGGTCGCAGACGCGGGTGGAGCTCAGATCTTGCGTCGCTGTGGCTCTGGCGTAGGCCCGTGGCTACAGCTCCAATTAGACCCCTAGCCTGGGAACCTCCACATGCCTTGGGTGTGGCCCTAAAAAGGACAAAAGACCCCCCCCAAAAAAATACCCCTATATTTTGACTACTCAGTAGCTTTCTGGTAACCAGGCCATCTTGCCACTAGGTGTAAACATGTGACTAGGTTTTGACCAGTGGGATGGAAGCAAATGGTGTTAGTAATTACGAGGCCATATCTTTAAGAGGCAAGGGCTTGCCCTCTAATTCCAGCTTCCCAAGGTGAATGGTCACAGCAAACCACATTGCTGTGGTTTTGTCTGTGTGGGAAAGGGCAACGTACCAAGAGCATGTTAGGAATTCCCGTCATGGCTCAGTGGTTAACCAAGCTGACTAGTAACCATGAGGTGTGGCTCATGGGACAGCCACTTATCTCCTGAACTGCCTACTAGCTCAAAACCGTCACATAAACAAACCTTCATCTTACTGAAGTTGTTATTTGGTCTCCACTAAAGCAGCCAAACCAGTGCCGTAACTAAAAGACCTGCTATGCCCAGTATGCTGCTGCTGAATAGAGCACTGGAAGTTCTGATTCAGACTCTAAGGAAAAAAACAAGAATATCAATATTGGCAAGTGAGAAAACTCATTTTTACGTCATTATTTTCAGATGTTTATGAACATCTATGTTAAAAAGCCAAGAAAAACAATTATTTAAAAATAAGTTTAAGGTTGCTAACTAAAAAATAAGCTTATAAAATTTCAAGAATTTTTCCACAAGAACAATAGCTGATTAGATAGTGTACTTAAAAGGAAAAGATATTATTCATAGTAGTAATGCAGGCCATAGAGTACTTAGTTTTGTTTTTATGGTTTGGTTTGTTTTGTTTTTAGGGCTGCACCTGTGGCACATGGAGGTTCCCAGGCAAGGGGTCGAATCCAAGCTGTAGCTGCCAGCCTACACCACAACCACAGCAACACAGGATCTGAGCCTCGTCTGTGACCTACACCACAGCTCACGGCAACAACAGATCCTTAACCCACTGAGCAACACTAGGGATCGAACCTGCGTCCTCATGGATGTTAGATTCATTCCTGCTAAGCCATGACAGGAACTTCACTTTCTGTTTTTTTGCTTTTTTAAAAGTACTTAGTAATTAATAATTCCTGTCAATAAAAGATAACAAATGACAGGCTCAGAAGATACTTGTAATTTGTAAAACCATCAAAGGATGTACACATAGAATATATCAAAAACTGCTAAAATGTAAAGAAAACTGAAGAATAATGGATAGTTCATAGAAGAGCAAACCCAAAAGGGTAACAAATATGTAAAAAGATGTTCAAACTCATCAATAATCTTGGTTTTGTTTTTTTTTTTCCTTCATTTAGGGCCACACCCATGGCACATGGAAGTTCCCAGGCTAGGGGTTGAATCCGAGCTCTGCCTGCCAGCCTACACCAGAGCCACAGCAACGTGGGATTGGAGCCCTATCTGCGACCTACACCACAGCTCACGGCAACGCCAGATCCTTAACCCACTGAGCAAGACCAGGGATTGAACCTGCATCCTCATGGATACTAGTCAGATTCATTTCCACTGAGCCACAATGGAAGTTCCTGGGATATTTTTAAAGAGCTATCACTTTACATCTCGAAGACTGGATAAAATTAGAAAAATGGATAATGCCAAGTGGTGGTAGTGATGTAGGGATATAAAAACCCTTACATATTCTAAGAATAAATATCCATTCTGGAGAGCAATCTTAAACATCAAATTAAAGAAGTCTGAGGCGTTCTCGTCTTGGCACAGCAGAAACAAATCCACCTGGGAACCATGAGGTTGTGGGTTCGATGCCTGGCCTCAGTGGGTTAAAGATCTGGCGTTGCCGTGAGCTGTGGTGTAGGTCGCAGACACGCAATCTCATGGTTCCTAGTTGGATTCATCAACCACCGAGCCAGGACGGGAACTCCAGTCTATTCAAGTTTTTGATGTCAATTTGGAATTTTTATATTTCTCTGTAATTTTTTCAGTTTCATCCCTATTTTTCCTCTTCTGTTTCATTACTTTTTTTTTTTTTTTGCTATTTCTTGGGCCGCTCCCGCGGCATATGGAGGTTCCCAGGCCAGGGGTTGAATCGGAGCTGTAGCCACCGGCCTACGCCAGAGCCACAGCAACGCGGGATCCGAGCCGCGTCTGCAACCTACACCACAGCTCAGGGCAACGCCGGATCGTTAACCCACTGAGCAAGGGCAGGGACCGAACCCGCAACCTCGTGGTTCCTAGTCAGATTCGTTAACCACTGTGCCACGACAGGAACTCCTGTTTTATTACTTTTTAAAATCATTTTGCCCTAAATTGTTTTTTTAAAAAAGAATTCATGTTGAATCTTTTAAATTTTTACTCACTTACGTATATCTGTATATACTCATAGATTCCTATTCAGTAGGTTATAGTTCAATTTATTTTGATGCCCCAATTGTCCTGGGTTTGATTTTTTTTGTTTTTCTTTTTAGGGCCACACCCGAAGCATATTGAGGTTCCCAGGTTAGGAGTCGAATTGGAGCTGTAGCCTCCAGCCTACACCACAGCCACAGCAATACCAGATCCGAGCCGTATCTGTGACCTACACCACAGCTCACAGCAATGCTGGATCTTTAACCCACTTCATCTTCATGGATGCTAGTCAGGTTCATTAACCACTGAGCCACAATGGGAACTCCTATCCCAGGTTTGATTAATGCAAGCCTCTCTGGCTCGCTTTTATATTCTGACGTGTCCCCATCATTTTTTCAGTATTACTCAAAATCAGACATTCTGGCATTATTTTATACCCTCCCTGCCCCAGTCTTAGCCTCAGCCATGGAGCCTTAAAGCCTGAGCATTTGTCTTTTTTTTTTTTTTTTTTTTAATACCATTTCTTGGGCTGCTCCCTCGGCATATGGAGGTTCCCAGGGTAGGGGTCGAATCAGAGCCATGGCCACTGGCCTACGCCAGAGCCACAGCAACGCCAGATCCGAGCCGCATCTGTGACTTACACCACAGCTCACGGCAACACCGGATCCTTAACCCACTGAGCAAGGCCAGGGATCGAACCTGCAACCTCATGGATCCTAGTCAGAGTCATTAACTACTGAGCCACGACAGGAACTCCAAGCCTGAGTATTTGGTATGCTTGCTTCTACTAAGACAAAACTGTTCCTATGCCCTATCAGTGGATAGAATCCATCAATCCAAGGAGTTCCTGTTGTGGCTTCGAACCTGACTAGTATCCATGAGGATGCAAGTTTGATCCCTGGCCTCACTCAGTGGGTAAAGGCTCCGGGTTGCCCTGAGCTGTGGTGTAGATTGCAGACACAGCTCAGATTTGGTGTTGCTGTGGCTGTGGCGTAGGCCAGCAGCTGTAGCTCCAAGTTGACCCCTAGCCTGGGAACCTCCATATGCCACGGGTGTGGCCCTAAAAAGACAAATAAATAAATAACCCATAAGCAAATATAAACACATATTTATTATATAACTGTATTTGACTCTGTTGTCTGTTTTAACTGGCGAGTTCACATTCCAGTTCTTCCAGTTTGCATTCAATAACTTGGGGTTTTTAGCCTCTTCCCTTCCGTGTTCATAAATAAAAAGTGAAAAATCTATCTCCTATTATCCTCAATATATGTGCTTAATTCCTCAATCAGGTAACATGTTTGCACAGCGTAATCAATCTCCTTACTGTTTCAGCCACCCACTGTCTCACTCGCCCTATGGCTGGGCTGCCTCCCTGTGGCCCCCTTCACCAGCCAGCTTCCATGGGCTTCAGGCCCACCAATTACTCCTTGTGTGTGCATTTTCTTCTTCCAACACTGGCTCCATGCAAGGAGGGCAAGTGAAGATGGAAAAGAAGGGGTGAGTCTCCCTTTGGTTAAGTTTAAGATGCTTACATCATTTTTACTGTTCTTACAACTTATTTCTGCCATTGTTTCACAGTTTCTACTTACTGTAACTTGTGTTCCCCCTTGCTACTCACTGGAACCTTTTCATCGACCTATTTAAAAGTAATACATTTTCTCAGGCTAAGGGCTGAATTGGAGCCACAGCCATAGCCACATGGTATCTGAGCCGAGTCCTCGATCTACAGCACAGCTCTCGGCAACTGAGTGAGGCCAGGGATCGAGCCCACATCCTCATGTGTATTAGTCGGATTCACTTCCTCTGTACCACAAAAGGAACTCCTGAAAAAAATTCTGAAGCCTTGTATCACTGAGAATATTTTTATAACACTTTCCTGTTTAAATGAGTTTGTCTTGAGATAAACTGAGTTCAAAGTTCTTTTCTTTCAGCATTTTGAAAACATGATTCCTTTGTCTTTTTTCACTTAAGGATACTGCTAAGAAACGTGATGTGAATCCGATCCTGTTCCTTTTGTAATCGATCTGCTTCTTTCTGGGAGCTTTTAGAAGTTTTGATTTTCTTAGGTGGTCTCAAAATCTATTATTACTGTTTCTGGGTTGTATGTTTTCCTTACTCATCTTTGAGTCCCTTTAGCTTCCTTTAATTGTGGCCAGTCTATTCGCATTATTTCTTCAAATATTTCCTCTTTTTAGGCCTTCCATTTATTCAGATGTTAGCATTTCTACTCTACCGGTGGACTGCTGTGTGTGTGTGTGTGTGTGTGTCCATCTCTTCTGACTCCTCCCTGCTTTTTGGTAAAGACTCTTGAGGTGATGCTCCAGCTAACTGATTTTGACCTGTATCTGCTCCTCTATACTATTCATTATATTTTTCATACTTAATATTTTCACTTGGTTCTTATTCTTCATATTGCTAGTATTTACTTCCCTGTATATTTATTTTGCTTTCTTTTTAATTCTTCGTTGAGAGTGTATGTGTGAGACTCATGTGTTTTGTCTCTATGTAACAGAATCAGAATGAGAAGAGTGTCATAAAACGTAAGATGGCTCCAGCTTCATGAATTTGTAAGTAGGCTGAGGGCCATATAGAGTGTAAGAGGCACACAAGTCACTATAGCCCCACGTTTCAGAGGGAGAGCAATTCTAGGCTGCAATGCCCTGAAGCTTCAGGCAAAACTTCAGTTGCTGTAATGAGATGGTACTTTATCTGGTTTTGTTTGTTTGTTTGTTTGTTGTTGTTTTTTGTTTTTTTGGTCTTTTTAGGGCTGAACCTGCTGCATGTGGAGGTTCCCAGGCTAGGGATCGAATCAGAACTGCAGCCACCAGCCTATGCCACAGCCACAGCAACGCCAGATCCGAGCCGCATCTGCGAGCTATAGCACAGCTCAAGGCCACACTGGGTTCTCTCACTCGCTGAGTGAGGCCAGGGATCAAATCTGCATCCTCATGGGTGCTAGTGAGATTCATTTCCACTGGGCCATGATGGGAACTCCCTATTTTATCTGCTTTAATGATTTAATTTATTTAGCCAAATAATAAATGCCAAGGACAATCCTATGGCTCAGACGTTCCCATGATTCAGTTCCCCATTTTGGGCTCTACAGTTCAGACCAAGAACCCCAGTCTGACTCCAGGTGTGTAATGACATTGTTTTTCTTGAGGGCATTGGACCCCTTCAGAGATTCAGGGTGTGTGTAGTTACCTGCAGTTTACAAAAATAATGATTTTTATCCATGTAGTCTTATTTCCAATTGAATACTAAAATGCTATAGGCATTAGCAGCACAAATTTGAATTAAGCACTTTTTGCACTGGATATGTCCTGGCTCTTCCTTTAAGCATTTTTTTTTTTTTTTAACCACAGAAATGGGTGTTTGAAAATCTGTTCAGTTTTCTGGGCTACTAGATATAGTAACGGCTGAGATACCGCCTGTCAACAGTCAGGTGGGAAGTTCCCCCACACAGAGATCTAGGAGTTTCAGCTTGTTGCTGCTTCTTCCTCTCCAGGCCCTCAACGCCCAGACCACACACTGCAGGTAAACATACACCTGACGCTGGATCCCCAAGCAGGGTGCCCTGTCCTAAGGGAGGATCCGAATGAATGTCTGCTCTTCAGAGAAAGAAGAGAAAGCATGTGACCTAGAACTGTACGGCCCCTCCTGCAGCCCACATGGCTGTCACACAATCTTAACGCAAGCCATTACTTTAAAGAAAAATGCACTGGCTAACACAATGAAGCTTATTTCTCTCGTCACAGCCCACTGACCATTCTGGTAGAGCAGCTCTTCTACATGGTGGTTTAGGGACCAGGCTCCCTTCCCCTTGTGTGTGTCTCTACCATGGCCTTAGAGTCTCCTGAGTGGTCACTGCATCTGGCCAGCAGATGGAAGGAGGGACAGGGGCGGGTAGCGGGGGGCATGGTGTCAACACAGAAGTTTCTAAAGGGTCAGGGCCAAAGACGGAACTTGCAGAAGGCTTGAGGTATAATCTCTGTGTGTTCCAGAAAAGGACTTGATTTGTCAGGGCCCCTAAAGGTCACCCTGGCTGTTGAGACACTGTAGCCCCAGCCTGTCCACTGGGTTGGGGGCTTCGTGTGTGTATCAATTTTGTGTTCACAAAGGGGGTGAAGAAAGGACAGAAAACCCTCCTCCCTCAAAGCTACGAGCAGCAGCTGGCCGGCAGGAGCCAGGGCAGTGACTCCTTTAGCAGCCAGGCAGCCCCTGAGGCAGAATCCCAGCAACACTGACCACACATTCTGATGCCAGGCCCAAGACTTCTCTGCCAGAGGCCATCATGTCACAGGGACGCACAGACGGCTGGAGCCGTGGTAAGGTAAGCAATGGAGCACAAAGCAGCATACCCAGCAGGCATGTGTACAATTAAATACCATGTTTAATCATCTCACAACAGACAGTAGTGCAGTAGTATAAACGGTAAGTTTCTTTTTAAAAAGCCACTCTCCCAAAGCTCCCGTTCCTCAACACCCAGATACCATGGCTGAGGAACCAGTGACAGGCCCAGATGGATTCAGTAAGTCTCCGTTCCAAGGAGCTGGAAGTCTTTCCAGGTCAAGTTTGCCTGGTGAGTAGCCAAGAGCCCTAGGAGGAGCTGATGCACACTCACACTAACACACACCCACACACACACACATGCAAGGGACACAGAGACAGACTGAGAGGAAACCACCGTGGGACACTCACACACATGCGCCCTCATGCCATAACATTTCCATTCTGTTTGTGGCTGTCTCCTCAGCACAGGGCATGGTGGCCTGAGCCCTGAAGCAACCAGGATGGCCAGGAGGAAGGGGGGTGGCAGTCTGTCCAGCCTGGCTGCTCTAACACATCAGCTCAGCAGCCAGAGGGGCCCCTCTCCATTCCTGAAAGAGCCAGCCCTCCCCTAATCCTGGGCCAGGCTATTACTGGACTACCAGTCCAGTCTCAGTGGTGAGGAGAGGGTTCCACTACCTCTGGGCCGAGCGAGAGGCACACTCCATCCTGAGAAGAGAACAAAGACCATGCCCGCAAGCAGGCTTTTGGAGCCAGACGGCTGTGGTGCTTCGTTCTGTACCCAGGTGTGGAGGACACAGCCAGGCCTCACTGTGCGGTCGCCCTGGGAGCAGCAACCCTGCCAACAGGGGGTTGGAGAGGAGGCCAGGAGCTGGCACCATCTGCCCTCGGAGCAGGGGAGAGGCTGGAAAAAAGGAGGCCCTGAGGTGAGGACGTTGGGGGGGACCTACCAGACAGGTTAAAGAGGAAAACTCTTCGTTCACAGCTTCATTCCGGGGTGCCTGGAGAATGTCTCTAGATTCAAGTACCAGCAGCTCTGGTTGAGGTGTTAGGGTGGAGTGACCAGCAGCTGCCCTCAGACTTGGGAGGTATGAGAAGCAGCCTGGCATTGCTGACCCTAACCTGAGGACACAGACCCGGAGACTACAAGATCTCCTCCCGTGGGCTCCTGGCCTTGAGCGGGGTCTGCCCGTTGGGCACGGAGCCGTTCTGACCATGCAGGAGTTTGCCCTTCTCTCGGTCTGGCCACGTGAAGATGGCATCATCACTGTCCAGCTCGGACTCCGAGTGCATCAGGCTGCTGCTCAGCATTGGGCCTTTCTGTTTGATGCCTGCAAGGGAGTTGATGAACCCAGTGTCAGGAGCACAAACCTTCTCTGCCTCGAGCCGCACCCGGCGCCCTCCTCCCAGCCTGAAGCAGAGCAGAGGGACAGTCATGTCCTCTTCCTGCCCTCTCCTGCGAAGGAGGCTTCCGGAGTCCTCCCCGTCCTGGCTACATGGAACAGTCCCATCAGAGAAGCCACAGACCGTAGACTAGAGACCAAGAGAGCAGGGTTCCAATGCGGATTCTTTATCTCCAGTACCTACTGGCTTTGGTTAGTGCCACCCAATGACATTCTCTTTCCTCTCTCTCTTAAATGTGGATTGTTTTATCATCTTCCTTTTTGCACAGGGTGGAGTTCTGTGGGAGGCAGGAAAGCATAAGAAGAACTCAGGCTCTGGAGAATGACCTAACAGAAATCCATACACATGTCCACCAAAGGACACGGACAAGAATGTTCACAGCAGCACTCCCTGTAATAGCTAGAAATGGAAAGAACTCAACCGCCTGCCAACAGTATACCGGACAAATATATATATGTATTCATACAACAGGAATTAAACAGCAATGAGAATGGCTGAACTCTTGCTCTACCCAACAACACAGATAAATGTCATAAATGTAATACTGAATGAAAGGAGCCAAACACAATGATCCCATTTATATAAACTACTCTAAGAAGTAAGAAGTAAAACTGGGGTGAAGGAGTGACTGGAAGGAAGCCCCATGGGGCACTACTGGGGGCTGATTACATGAGCACGTTCACACGTCAACCCCATCAAGTTGTGCTTCTGATTTTCTATACATATTAGACTGAACCACAGAAAACTGTTATGTCCACAGATTGAGAAATGTCAAACACCAGTAAATTTTTCTTAGGGCCATATCTGCAGCATATGGAAGTTCCCAGGCTAGGGGTCAAATGGAAGCTACAGCTACCGGCCTATACCACAGCTCACAGCAACACGGGATCCTTAACCCACTGAGCGAGGCCATGGATTGGAACCCTAAACCTCATGGTTCCTAGTCGGATTTGTTACTGCTGAGCCACAATGGGAACCCCTTAAATACCAAAAATTTTATATGGTTCAACCTAATATGCTTCAATAGAAAGTTTTGGAAAAGCAACAGAACAGCAAAACCAAACCAAACCAAACCCAAAACCACAGCTGCTAAATGTGAACCACATCTGCTGAGGGCGGGCATCCCCACACTGCCTGGCGGCCTTCAGTAGCTCCCGGCTGACTCAGGTGGGACTGCTCCACTCCTAGTCACTCTTCATCCCAGCTGATCCTGGCTCCCAGCAAACAGTGTCCATCTCGGGTCACTTCCATACCCAGCATGCCCCATTAAATTTACTCTTCTTCAAGCTGTAATTCTTCAGTTTCTTGCGACCCATTCTCATCCACCAGTGTCTCCGCTCTGGGAGGCACCAACTAATCCACACAGAGCTCAGAACAAGGGGAAGAGCTTCTGGCCTGGTCAGACTCACTCACACTAGATCCAAGGGGACATGCACTGCCTTCTCAGCCAGACACTGCCCACAAAAGAAGGGCTGATGCTCCTCCCCTCGTCTCATCAGCATCACCTCGGTGCAGCCGGCCACCTCCCTCCTTCCTCGCCTTTCTCACAAGTCCTCGGCGCTGCATCCAGGCTCTTCCTCCCAGCCCTCAGCAGCATCACCCAGCTTTTCCCTCCCTCCCGCCTCGGGAGCATATCGGAACCCCTTTCTCCACTCCTTCCTTCCTCCTCAGGAACATCACCTCGACCTTCTGCACCTCTGCCTGCAAATTTGTTCTTGAACCCCATGCACCCCATGTACCACTGCTCAACTTCTAAAAGGACTTTTAAGTATTGATGGCCTCCATTTCCTCACCACCTGCTTACTCCCTAAGAAAACTGCACTGTCACTTCTGCTGTCATTCACCATCTACTCCAGCACTTTAGGTGACTACAAACTCCTCCAGTGTCATTACCGCTGCTGTCACTGTCATCAGTTCCTTATCATCTTCTCCTATGCCAGTGTCTGCTGGCCGCTCTCTGATGACACCCCTGCTCCCTCACCTCAGCGCCTCAGCCCTGGACTCTTCCTTTATCCCTCAGCACTCTTCCCAGAAGGGATCAGACCCATTTTTGTGATGCTGACCTTCCCCAGCAAAGAGAAGATTCCTATGTCAACACCTCCAGTCCTGTTCCATTGAGTTCTATTTAATTCATCTCCTCTTACCCAGACTGCACCGTATGTCCTAATTCTGTCAACAGTGCTACTAGTCTCTCAGGTCAGGAGTCAGCCTTGACCTTGGATGGTGGCAAAAATCACTTTGCTGGCCGCCACCTGTAATCTCTTCAATGGATTAAAATGTAGTTACTAGACTGTTTTTCAAAGTCAGCACTTTATTTTTTTAATTAATTTATTTTTTTACGGCCACATCTGCAGCATATGGAAGTTCCCAGACCAGACCAGGGGCTGAACAGGAACTACAGCTGCAGGCGAAAACCACAGCCACAGCAGCACCAGATCCAAGCCGAATCTGTGACCTATATGGCACCTGACGGCAACACCAGATTCTTAAGTCACTCAGCGAGGCTAGCCAGGGATCAAACCCACATCCTCACAGAGACATCAGACCCTTAACCTGCTGAGCCACTTAAGTCCAGCCAACACTTTCAAGACGTCACTCCTCATCACCATGATAATGAATGCTGAACTCCTTCGGCTGATGATATTGCAAACTCCCCATCCTTGTCAATCTTCCAGCCTCACTTCCCCAACCCCATTCATAACTGTCCTAAACTAAATGATCGTCGCCAGCGTTTCCTCTCCAGTCCTTTGCATCTCAGGAAATAAAACCACCTGATCCACAGGTGCTTGAGGCGGAAGGCTGGGGACCATCCTTTCCTCTCCCTTTTCTCTCATGCTCCTTGGACCACGTATCATGAGCCTCAGCAAGTCCTCCCTCAGAATGCATCAGGAATCCAGCTGTCTCTCCTACTCACCATCTCTCCACCATGAGGACACTCTAATCCAATCTCTCACTCACCCTGGCCTCTCCAGTTCCTTCAGTAGCAGCCACAGTTGTCTTTTTGAAATGTAAATCTAATCACACTGTTCACCTCCTTAAGAAAACTACCCAAAGCTCCCCAATTCTTAGAAGAAACCCATGGCAAGGTTCCTGCTTGCCTGCCCAACCTTGTGCCACTCGCCCAAGCTCTGCCTCAAATGCTCTCTGTTGCTCCCAGCAGCCAGCTCTTCACCAGCTTTGCTCCTCTGCCTGGTATGCTATTTCCCAGAGTATATGCCTAACTCCTCTCAGCCCGAGTCTCAGCTTAAGTGTTATTCTACTACCACATTTTGCATATTTGTGAATTTGTTTGTTGAAGGTCCGCCTGATACAAGCTTTCCAAGAGCAAGGTCTGTCTGGCTTACCAGTGTCTGGCACAGGGCCTGATACACAGCGGTCTTGATCCATATGCACAGATGAAGAAGATACAATCCTTGCCCTCACTGACTACTAAGGGGACAAACAGTAACACAGCTGATAATAACAGTGAGAGAATCACCAAAACAGACATGTGGGAGAGAGATGAGCATGACTTCAACTGGCAAGTTATGGGAAGGATGATAAAATGCTTTCTCCAGAGAAATATGAACGAAAATAATTTGTTTATAGAGAAAAAAGATCAGCAAAGAAGAGGATCTCAGAAAGCACAATGGTGTAAGGTCACCAAGGCCATGTCTACCTCACCAAACCTAAGTCACCGAAGGATTTCAAGGGGTGGAGAAACTTTGCCAGAGCAACGTAAACATGACCTTGGCTGCCAGGTACAAGATGCTGTGCCCATTTTACCCTCCGGACCCTCGTTTTCACCCTTCATCCTCAGTATCCTGTGTGGGACGCTCTGGCTGCACTTCTGTGGTTCGCCAGCCTCCCGCCTCCTGGTACCGCCCCACAGTGTTCCCTAACCAAGCTGCCCGGGGGAAGACAGAGCCAGTTGCCATGAGCATTTCTCTTCTTACATGTCTTTTCTCCCTCACTAGAGTGGAAGTCTGAGGGCAGAGCCTGTGTCTTAGAACTCTCTATGGTCCCCTTACAGCCTCTCCTAGTACAAAGCGGTAAGTATGAGAGATGTTTAATAAATACTCTGTATAAAGATTAGTTCTACTTGCAGGGTGTTTAGGAATAGCTCCAAAGAGAGTCCAGCTCCCATAAGCAGACAGGACCTGTCCTGCAGCATCCACGATGAATGGGAACCTCACCAATGACCAAGCTGAGGTAAGGAAGGGGGCCCCTCCTAACCCCATCACTGAAAGCCATCTTACTGCTCATGCAGTTGGAAATTCTTTTGACAGATGAGCCCAGTGCAGCAGAAGCCAGCAGGAAATCTGCCCTCTACCTGTTCTAAGACAGTGATAGAACCTGACAGATACTGGAGAGAGGAAGCTAGGAGAGGAAGGCTGGCTAGAAAGGAGGCCCCCTGACAGACACTGGCTGCCTCACCTTGCTGTCTGCCCAGAAAGGACAGACTGGTCAAGTGTAAGGGACCACGGTCCCTGAGCCTGACTCGGGCAGCGTGAGAAGCTGAACTGTAGGCAGGAGCTCTGAGAGGAATGAGCAGGAAAAGCAAAGCAAGAGGCCTAGCCCCTCAGCACAGTGAAAGGAATGCTGGGAAGTGAGCTTGTCCAGTAGGCAGCTTGTCCAGCACAGGGCAAAGCTGACCCTCAGGCCTTATCAGGGAGGGAACAAGAGGCTTTTCCAGCACAAGGAGCTGTTAGCAACACATTTAAGAGGGGGCTGGTGATGACGGTGGCTCTTCAGGGAGAGAGCACCAATCTAGACACCCATGCTCCCAGTTCCCAGGGCCACTACCTGCTCGGGAGGTTGGCTTCAATTCTAGGCTTTCCTGATCTGTGGCATCCAGGATCTTGTACTTGCTTTTTCTCTTGGGTTTTCCTTTTTGCCTGAAAAACACAATCCCCGCCCCTGCTTAGGAAAGAGGTCTGTATGAGGTTCAGGGAGCCCACCACAGCATGGTGGCCGGACTGCATGTACAGCCCTGGCTCAGGGGACGCTACTCAATGGAAAGGCTGTTTCTCCTTTCTCCTCAGCTGGGGAAGGAGGTAACTGATTTGTTCTTCAAATATTCCTCACCAATTTGGAAAAAAGCAAGGAAAACATGATTATATTATCATGGACTTACCACCCCACAGTGGCAAATAAAGGACAGACTGGTTAAAAGCATAAATAAAAAGGAGTTCCCACTGTGGCTCAGTGGAAATAAATCTGAATAGTAACCATGAGGACGCAGGTTCCTCCCTGGCCTCGCTCAGTGGGTTGAGGATCCGGTGTTGTGGTGAGCTGCAGTATAGATCACAGACGTGGCTCGGATCCCGGGTTGCTGTTGCTGTGGCTGTGGTATAGGCTGACAGCTGTAGCTCTGATTCAACCCCTAGCCTGGGAACCTTCATGTGCCATAGGGGCGGCCCTAAAAAGGAGAGGGAAAAAAAAAAAAAAAAAAAAAAAATATATATATATATATATATATATAAAACAAAACTCCTACGCTTGAAGGGTGTGGGATGGAGAAAAGCATTAAGTCAATAATATTGTTAGCGGTAGCTGTCTTAGCTTGGTGGTAATTTTTTAAATTTCTTTTCATTTTCTAAGTTTTTACTGCGAGGTTATGCTACAGGTTAAACCCCAGCTATGCCACCTACTAACTGTGTGTCCACAGACAGGTGATGCCATTTTCCTGAGCTTACATTTCCTTAGCTATGAGAAAAGGTTGCTATGCATATTAAAAAAGCTATTACCTATAAAATATATAAAATGTTATCCTGGTGCTTGGCACACAGTAAACATAGAAATGACACCTATTATTAATAATGAAAACATAATATATGTTACCATTAAATATTATAACACTAGATAGGAAGACTAAATGAAAAAACCCGCAAGGCTTATTAAATCATGACTAACCTAAGTTTACCATTATGTGAAAACACATATACACGGGAATCCCAAACGGAAGGAAGGCAGACAAACTAAGCCACGTGCTAACGTGGTGCCGCTGAGGTGTGAAGTACTAAAGGCCATACGCCCTGGAGATGTGAGCCTGGTCCAAACCCAGATCCTGCCACTCCCACTCCCGCCACGTTTTCCAGCTTGCAAATCACTGCAGTGATAGCCACTCAACTGAAGGAGTGTGCGTCTACCCTCAGGAGCGTCAGAGGGCCAGGAGAGCTCTTCTGTGCGTGCTGTAGGTGGACCAAGCCACTCCAACAGTGATGGGAAGGGGGAAAGCCCAGGACTCAGCACTCATCACGTGGGGGGCACACTCAGCACTTTTGATGAGTGAACATATGATCAGAAGCCCGAATGACTTTCCACTGCAAGTTCACCTTACCTCTTACAACAACAGACCACAGTCCAGGACAGAATTCCCAAGGCAACAACGATGACAAAGGAAGCGATGATGACATATAACACACTCCACTCTGCCAAGAAAATCAGAATGGTAAGGGCAGCGAAGACGGGCTGGAAGGGAGGTCTGGGCTGTCCACCCTGGCAGGAGGTGGCTTCACTCTGTAGACAAAAAGGCCCCCAGGGCTCCCCAGGGAAGGTGAGATCTTGGACTAGAAGGCAACTGAAACTTTAAACCTTACAAATAGCCCCTGCTTTCTAGCTGTTGCTCTGAGACCGTGGAGCACTGGGGCAGGCTATAAGGAGCTTTAACAGAGGGAAGGCAGGGAATAGAAACCTGGGGGCTTGCATGGGGCTGGGTACACAGGCACTCCAAAGCGACAGGAGGCCTTCCAGCTGGTCTGATTTAGGCTGCAATTTGCAGTTGGTCTGATTTAAGTATGTTTCTTCTTAAACAACTGCTTCAGAGCTTTCCTCTAACCTTGAGCAAGTGTGGAGGAAGGAAGTAAAAGTCCTCTGCAAACAGAAAATACACCAAGTTCTCACTTGCTCATCTGCCTTGGAAACACCAACACCCACCCACTCAACTCAGAGCCACGCTCAGTGCCAAACCAGCTGGCACAGTGCCAAGCAGAAAACTCACCACAGTTGCTATCTCCATCCCTCAGCTGCACCTTGATGAAATTCTCCATCCAGAAAGGGTCACAGATACAGCGTTTGGTGAATGAATCACAGTGGCCATGGTCAGAACAGTTCAACTGGCAGGCTGGAAGCAGAAGGAAAGGAAAAAAAGTCAACAGAAGTCAGAGCCGGGGAACAACCAGCTTCCAGTGCCCATGAAGTGTGAAGGGACCCTCTGCTCGATGGCCTGTGATGACACGTCCTGGAGACCTGCCCCAAGAGCTTTTACAGCTGGGCACAGTACC
Organism: Phacochoerus africanus; assembly: GCF_016906955.1. Classification (NCBI taxonomy): domain Eukaryota; kingdom Metazoa; phylum Chordata; class Mammalia; order Artiodactyla; family Suidae; genus Phacochoerus; species Phacochoerus africanus. The sequence continues at coordinate 91,231,643 of NC_062551.1, forward strand.
CATTATTATCACGATGGGATAAAACAGGAACAATCAGAAAGGCTCCACACTGGTTTTACTTGTTTCTCCATATCAGCAGTTTCTAATCTTCCATGTCTGGTAGACGCCCTCCTCTGAATAATTTAATTGCCAAAATAAAATACATAGTATCACAGAGGAAAACAGTTATATTGAACATGTTTTTAAAGTACTTAGGAATATAAAATTTTAATAATATATGTGTCTATATTAAAATATTAAGATCTAGAAGTGGGCCTAACAACTGTCATAATTTTGAAGTAGTGATGAGTAAAAATGCTATTTCATCATGTAGTAGGATACAAAATTATCCGAGATTTCTATTGCCTTAAAGTCACATGTTGTGTTACTACTACTGTAGTTTGTTGCCTACATTCATGACTGAAGGAAACAATGAATATAGAGGTTCATGAAAACAAAGACGCAATTTTTTTCCAATTCAAACTCACAGCTCCTCTGAATGCTAACCCAGAGGCCCAGGTTTAGAACCTCTGCAATGAGTCAAGATTCCTTCATGATAAGGGTAGCGAAGTTAAGTGATTATCTTCTTGTTCTTGGAGAACAGGAAATGAAGCCCAAGGACAGCAGGGACGAACAGGTGAGCTGGGGCAGTGGCTAAGTTCTCATTCCCAACTTCCCAGAATTACTCACTGACAGTATTGATTTCCAGGGCTCTGAATATCAGAAAGTCTGCCTTTTGCTTCTGCAGCTCACTCTTGAGCATCGCTGCCACCTCATGGCCTTTGAAGATCAGGTGAGGAGGCTCGTTTTGAACAAAAAATACCATCTTGGTGCTGCAGAGACATGCAACAGTATGAATGAGCTGAAACTGTCAACACAAAAGCAGCAGCTACCATTTGCTAATAAGTACCTTCTGTTTGTGCCAGACACCGTGCTAAGCATTATACACTTTCTCTCACAGTAAGCCGTTGAAAAAGGGGTTATCAGCATCACCCCCATTTTACAGAGGACAATACTGGGGCTCAGAGGGGTTAAGAAACTTGCCCAAGGTCACACAGTTAATTATGGCAGAGCCAGATCTCAACCCTGATATGTCCAACTCCAGAGACTATGCTTTTGGAAAAGCCCTAAGCTGCCCCAGCTAACAAGAAGATCTATTTCAAGAGTTCCCATTATGGCAAAGGGGAAATGAAACTGACTAGGAACCATGGGGTTGCAGGTTCAATCCCTGGCCTCGCTCAGTGGATAAGGATCCGGCGTTGCTGTGAGCTGTGGTATAGGTCGAAGACGTGGCTCGGGTCTGGCGTTGCTGTGGCTATGGCATAGGCTGGCAGCTGTAGGGTAGACCCCTAGCCTGGGAACCTCCATATGCCGTGGGTGTGGCCCTAAAAAAAAAAAAAAAAAAAGAAGGCCTATTCCAAATAGGTAACTGAGACCATAAAAATGGAGATTTGCCTATGAGTACCTCCTTGTTGTCAGCTGTTTTTAAGATTTTTATTTTTTTATCATAGTTGATTTACAATGTTCTGTCAATTTCTGCTATACAGCAAAGTGACCCAATTTTTTATATATATATAAACATATACACACACACACACACACATTCCTTTTTTCATTATCCTACATCATGTTCCATCACAATGTCAGCCTTTTAACAGCTAAGGGTGTGGTACTATTGGGTTTGTGCCTGGGTTATTTGTAAGACAAACCACAGTGCTTTGAGAAATGTAAACTGTTGGATAGCATCAAAGCATTATCCATAGGTCGAAACATAACCAAAGTGATCACTATTATGACAGCAACGAGAAAGACCCTATACAATGGTACAACTGGTGCAAGATTATGTTGTTTCATGCCCAGAATCTGTTTGCTTTCTGACTGTCAACTTCCACCCAAGGTAGACCATGTGTGAACTCACTCCTGGGTGGCACAAATTCTGTTCTCTATGCCTTGGCCTCCATTTGCAGCAGCCTGCTTCGTGACTCCAGGTTGGTACCACAAAAAGAATTTTCCCAATCAGTGGGTCACACTGGGTTTATAGCTGTGCCACATATACTGCTCCCCACAGCACACTGGGTGGCTGCAGGGGACCTGGGTATCCCAGAGGCCCTGGACCAGTTGCTTCCAATAAAATTATCCCAAATGATTTAAACAGCATTATTTTCTATGGGTAGATTGACATAAAAGTTTGGGAAGCCCTGTCATAAAGACTTTTAAAAGCTTACTGCACAGTGAGACTAACAGTGCAATTACAAATTCCAGGATCAAAAACCAAACTTTTTCCATAAAAGATTTGTGGTCCATTTCTCATTATTTTCTCCTAGCCATAACTAATCCATGCTTACTGTTTCAATTTCTATATACAAAAGACACTCAAATCTTTATCTCCTCTCCCCATGTCCCTCCAGAGTGACCAAATCTGTATCTGCAAATGCTTGGTAGAATATCTACCCCAGATATTCCACACATGCCAACATGTTTCAAAATAAACTAGAATAACCACTAACTCATTATATGGTAGGGACTATACAAACATCATCTTATGTAAGCTTCAACAAAATCTTATGAAATGGGTGCTAGCATTTTTACAAATGAAGAATGGGTTCAGAGAAGTACAATAACCTGTGCTCTGTCTTGGTGTCAGTGCTCCCACTAACAGAACAGGGCTCAGAAGCAAGGTCTGCCTGCTGTGAGGCCCATGCTCCTTCCCACTGTAATACACTATCTCCTCCGAGCATATCCTCCTCCCAAATTCCTCAACTAAGCCAGAAACCCAGAGTCACTGCTGCTTCTCTCTTCTTCATGATCCAGAGATAGTCATAGCAAGTCTGAAAACAAACCCCTCTTACAATGCTCTTACCTGCACTCTCGCTAATGCCTTTCCATTGCTTTGTCCCAGCCAATTCCCACCAGCTCGGATGGATCCCAGCAGCCATCTTCCCTAGTCCTGCTCCTAGGCTGCTAAGCAGAGCTTAAAAAGCAAGTCCCAGTCATCGTGCTGCCTCTGATCCACTGAACCCCGACTGCATGTTAGATTCACCTGGGGAGGGTTTGTTTGGTTTTTTGGTTTTGTTTTGGTTTTTTGCTTTTTAGGGCTGCACCCACGGCATATGGAGGTTCCCTGGCAAGGGGTCAAATCGGAGCTACAGCTGGTGGCCTATGCCATGGCCATAGCAACACCAGATCCGAGCCACGTCTGCGACCTACACCACAGCTCACAGTGACACCACATCCTTAACCCCCTGAGTGAGGCCAGGGATCAAACCCAAAACCTTACGGTTCCTAGTCAGATTCATTTCTGCTGCGCCACCATGGGAACTCCACCTGGGAAGTTTTTATTTTTATTTTACTTTATTTATTTTTGCTTTTTAGGGCCGTACCCACCGCATATGGAAGTTCCCAAGCTAGGGGTCGAATCAGAGCTACAGCTGCTGGCCCATGCCACAACCACAACAATGCCAGATTCAAGCTGAGTCTGTGACCTACACCACAACTCACAGCAACACCAGATTCCTAGCCCACTGAGTGTGGGCAGGGATCAAACCCGCATCCTCATGGATCTCAGTCAAATCTGTTAACAGCTGAGCCGCCAAGGGAACTCCCAACCTGGGGAGTTTTTAAAACCTCACTCCAGACCAACTGAATCAAAACCTGTCGAAGTGAGGCTTGGGTAACGGCAGGTTCATAAAAGCTCCAGGCGATTCTATTATGCAGCTAGAGCTGGGAATCACTGCTCTCACCTCATGTCTCTAACTCTAGCTGAGACTCCAACATTGCTCAAAGCCAGCATTCTTTCCTGGAGCTGCTGTTCCCAACCTTTACCCTTTTCCTCAGCCTGCCCACCTCACTCTCGCCTTAAAGCCAATGGCCTTGCCTCCACTTTCAGAAAAAAACAACAACAAAAAAACCAGGACATGGGTACCAACACTCATCTTCTCCACCTATAGATTCACTCATAATAGCATATCTTCCCTCACTTCCTACATCCAGAGAAAGCGGTGCTCCTGCTCTCCCAAAGCCAGTGCCCCAGACCTCCCTCCATTTATAACCCGCCTCCCCAGTCTCCACCGTCTGCTTTTCCTCTGCACCTTACCCTCAGTCTATAAAAATGTCCCAGTATTTCTCATCTTCAAAAGGTGTTCTTTGAACTTATCTCCTTTATTGTTTTCAGTACCAACCTCTTCAAAGAGGTGTTATACTCACCATCTCTGGATCCTCAAACCATGAAAAAAATCTCCTACTATCTAAGTAATATGCTTTCATTTTGGTTCTGATGATCTACCACCCACAAACCCAAAAGCCTGTTTTTTCTTTTTGGCTGTGCCTGTGGCATGTGGAAGTTCCTGGGCCAGGATCAAACCCACGCCACAGCAGCAACCCAAGCCACAGCAGTGACAATGCCGATTCCTTAATCCACAAGGCCACCAGGGAACTCCCCAAAAGCCTGTTTTGTGTCTTCACCCCACCTGTCTCTAGCACCTGAATCCTTTGGCAGCCCCCCTACTGCCAGCTTGTCCCTTAACTTTCAGCAGACCACTCCTACCTTGTTCTTCTCCCACCTCTCTGACTGCTGTTTCTTAGTTTCCTTTGCTGGCCTTTCTTCCTTTGCCTCTTCCTTAAGATACGGATGTTCTCCAGAGTTCTGTCCTCAACCCTCTTGACACTCTCCCCGTGTGACTTATCCATCCTCATGGCTGTAACTCCTGCCTGTATGTAGTTACTCCCCATCTCTGGCTTTTGCTTCCTGCTCACATTCCGGCCTATACTCGCTACTACCTGATTGCCCCATGTAACCATAAGACACCTCAAATCCAACAGTGAAAACCGAACTCATTATCTTTTCTTTGAAACTAGTTTCTTCTCTATCCCTAATCTCAGTTAATGGCATCCACCATCTATCCAGGTAGCCAAACCAAAATCCTCACTTTTTTTTTTTTTTTCGTTTTTTTTAGGGCCACACCCACAGCATATGGAGGTTCCAAGGCTAGGGGTTGAATTGGAGCTGTAGCTGCCAGCCTACACTACCGCTCACGGCAATGCTGGATCCTTAACCCACTGAATGAGGTCAGGGATTGAACCTGCATCCTCATGGATGCTAGTCAGATTCATTTACCGCTAAACCACAACGGGAACTCCAAAAATCCTCATTTTTGAGGTTTCACTTACCTTCATTCCCAAAGGGTCACCACGTCATACTGTTCTACCTCTTAATTTCTTTCAATTTCCTCTTCTCTCCGACATTTCTACTGCCACTACCTCATTTAGGTATAATCACCTTTTTACTAGTATAGTCCAAAAGCTTCCTGATTGGTCTCCCAGCCTTTGGCCTCTCCCTGTTTTAGTCTCCACACTATGGATCTCTCTTTAAAAACAAACAAAAAAATCTAACAGCCTTGCTCCAAAAAAAAATAAATAAATAAAAACTTCACACACAGAAAAGAAACTTGAGGAGTTCCCACTGTGGCACAGTGGAAACAAATCCAACTAGTATCCATGAGGATGCAGGTTCAATCCCTGGCCTCGCTCAGTGGATTCTGGCGTTGCAGAGAGCTGTGGTGCAGGTCACAGACGTGGCTCAGATCTGGCTTTGCTGTGGTTGTGGTGTAGGCTGGCAGCTGTAGCTCCAATTCAACCCCTAGCCTGGGAAATTCTTTATGCCACAGGTGTGGTCCTAAAAACAAAAGCAAAAACAAAAAAGCTTGAGTCCTCCCACCCAAACCATTAAACCTAAATTGCCTGGCTTGCTTATAAGCATTCTCAGGGCCAGCCTTATCCTCTACCATATCCTAGGGCCCGATAAGTACTCTGAACTCACTTCTTCCAGAGGAAACCCTATGCTTTCACACCACAGGAACACTGTTCATGCTGTTCCCCTATTCTGAATTTGCTCTTAGTCCTTCTATGCTTGATCAGTGCAAGTTTTACTTTTGGAAAATCTTTGAACTACCTCAACCCCAAGCTTCCTGGAAGAATTAACTGCCCTTGACTCTGTGGCTCCACAACAGTATTACCCAAAAAACTGGGTTCTCTTCTTGGTTGGTGTTGAACCAAAAGACACAACCGAGCCAAACATGGGGAGAAGGAAGGATTTATCACTTGTGGAAGTAAAGAGAACATCAGGGATACTTCCCAAAGCAGTGTCTCCGGAATGGCAGTACTGGGGAGGTTTTAAACGAAGGGCATATGAATATTCATGAAATGGTTTGAGCAGAGGGGAATTCAGCATAGAATTGGGCCAAAGGTCCAGAGTCCCATCTTCAGCTGATCAAAGTCACAGGAGTCAGAAAAGGTGAACATCAATATTTCTTACGTTCCAGTTGATCTGGGGTTGAGTACTTCAAGCTCATCTTTACCAGTGAAACAAAACAGGTAATCTTTACAAATGATTTATTATTTTTGCTATTGTAACTTCTCTTGCCTGACAAAGAGTCATTTGTTCCTGCATTCTTTTGTTCCCTTAAGATCATGAATTTCTGAGACCTGTCCAAGGTCAAGCAGTGTGGTCAGGATTAGACCACAAAATGGCTTAGGCCAAAAAAAAGGCTTCTCTTAAGAATGTCAAGAAGGCTATACCTGGTTTTCCTTCTCCAGGAACTTTCCATCCTATCTGCTTATAAGAGCACTGACTGTGTCAAATTCACCCTATACTGGAGTTCTCCTAGGTTAAGGATCTGGTCACTGCTCTGGCGGGGGTTCAATCCCTGGTCCGGGAACTTCTACATCCCATGGATGTGGGAAAAAAAAAAATCCACCCTGTACTGATGTTTTATGTTCACTTGATTATCTCCCCTACTAGACTATGGTCTTCAAACATCATAGACCTCTCCTGACCTTGTACCCTGCTGCAATGTCTAGTACAGAGCATGTGACCTACACTAGAAAAGTTCACTAAAGAAATGGACCCCATGAGCAGTTCCCAGTCAGAGAGCCCACCCGTCTCTATCTACCCACACTATTTCTCAGCTCAATCAAGAAACCCAGGGGACCCCTAGTCTTTCCTTTTCTCCCCCCATTCATTGCCCAGCTACCTCTGCTCCGTGTACGGCTGAATCTTTTGCACAATGATGTCGGAATCCAGCACCCCCAGGAGGACCCCAATCTGGCGGATGAACATCCCCTTCAGCCTCTCAGTGAGCTGACTGACGTTGACATCCAAGATGATCTCCACCAGGTTGTTTTTCCTGGGATCTGGAAAGCATGTGGATCAGTCATGGCTTTAGAAGTAAGAGAGTTAACGCAGACCTGCCACTGTATCCGCTTTGGCCGGGGAGAGAAAGCAGTGAGAGCATTCAGAAATGCAACTGACCTCCTTCAACTAGAAAGGTACAACAGTGAATTCCCCATTGCTTTGGCCTGGTCCTCAGCAGTCTGGTCCTGGCCTCTAATTCTCAATCACACATGTTCTGGGGACCAGGCTAAAGCAATGAGGTTTAGTGAAGGGAGTGGGGAGGACAGAAATGTTTCAAGGTTTCCTTTAAAAGCCTCTGCCCAGTTGGCTTTGCTGAATTCTCCAGGCCAAGTGGCAGGTAGGTATCTAGCAATCTCTCCTGAACTAATCTGACTTTCAGTGACCCTCCATACTTTGTCTACAACAATGGGAGGGAAGGTTTCTGTCTCAATGATCTTATCAATAATGGGAATGCATCTGCCCTACAGGTTTGAAAACCATAAACACAAAGGAAAACCAGGTAGCCAAGAAACAAGGATTTCCTTAAGACAACATCACAGCTGCGTGATGTTTTTACAACTCTGGAACCTTGAGACTGTTGTGCTTTACTTCTGATTATGCCCTAACTGTTCTACACTTACAGGTTTAAAATGACTATTCAGAATACCTTATTCACATACTTGGATGCACCATTTGTCTGTTCTGATGTGTAATTTACATAATTAGTCCACTATCTGTGATCTGATTTTAAACACAAGAAGAGACTTTACAGTGTCTTGGCCATTGTCCTTCACAGAGGTAGGACAAGGACTGGAAGACCTGCCAAGATCCTTTTCCATCTAAGACATCAGTACGTGAGCTTGGCCTAGATAATAAAGAGTAGGTTTAAACTTAATACCTTCTCATCAGATGCTCAGGAATTTATAAAGCTCTATATTTTACTAATTTCCTTCCTAAAAAAAATAGCAAATTAACCTTGAAACAAAACAAAAACATGGTTCTATTTAAGAATGAAATTTTATTTCTGCAAATCTGAAAAATGTAAAGGACACCAGTTACTTTCTTTACCTTCTCTGGTTTATCAGATAAAGCCTGAGGCTCAACTTATAAAAATAAATTGTTTTCTGCATCTGGGTGCTGATGAGACATCATGACTCAAGTTATTCCTGTGCTCAGATTCCCAAAGCACCCTGGGCCCTCTCTCATCAGTCACAGTTGGAGGAGAAAGTGCTGAAGTAGAGGCACAAAGGCCTGGCTCTGACACAACTGCTGTGTGAAGCTGAGCAAGCCCTGCCCTCTCTGAGTTTGTTTCTCCATCTGAGCTGAGTAGGGGGAGGTCCAGATTCCTGCACAGGTAGGAGAGGTCTTGTTGGAACAGACAGTCTAATGAGTTCTCAGCTCGAGGGTTCTACATTTTTTTCAAAGCTGGATATGCCATCTAACTCTCCATGCTAGGGGAAGGGTCTCAAGATCAAGGCCCTGCCGGGTTGACCCAGCAATGCCACTCTGTAAGCTCACTTAATGAACTCACCAGGTTTCACCTCCACAGTGGTCCGGTCTGTGTCACTCTCACCCTTCGCATCAGTCACTTTCAGGTGAAATGTGTAAGTCCCCTCAACCAGGTTGGAAAGAAAGAGGATAGGGTGGTGGTCAGAGTGATTTAACACGTCCTGTGGGGTTGAACAGCATGGTTATGTTGCAGAAAACAACACTCCTTTCATGGAGTCAGCTGCTGCTCCTGTCACAACCAAGCTCCCCCTGGGCTGGCCATGGGCAGCTCCTGCTCTGTGATAGACTACGGCCCATAGCCACTAGGAACAGGGAAGAGAATCACCTTCTATCCCACACTAACTTGAGGCGTGACCCTAGGAAAGTCATTTAACCTCCCTGGATTTCAGAGAGTAATCTAGGTTTGACACAAGAGACCATTTGGTTAAAACTGATACTGGAATGTTTGGCTCAGCCTTCTCCCCACATCTTATCATCTGGACCTGTGTAGCTCTCCACCTCCTGGCACACTTACCCCTGCTGCTGGGCTCCCCTCATCTCGAGTCCAGAGGTAGCTGACTATTCCCTTGTCATCTGAGGACTTGGAACCATCCAGCTCTGCTGTGTCCGTGGGCAAGGTAATCACCACAATCCCAGTTATCTTGGCTATAGGTGGTTTGTTCATTTCTAACCAAAGAAAAAACATCAAAAAAAAATATAACATTCAGAAAAAGAAGGAATGTTTCTTCACAGTGCTTTATGAGAAAACTAAACATCAAAAGCATCTTAAGTGGAAAACTATCCATGACAGCAACAATGTAGACTGACTGACTGATTTACATATTTTTTTTTGCTTTTTAGGGCTGCATCTTTGGCATATGGAGGTTCCCAGGCTAGGGGTCAAATCAGAGCTATAGCTGCCGGCCTACGCCACAGCCACAGCCACAGCAACTCAGGATCTGAGTTGCATCTGCAACCAATACCACAGCTCATGGCAACGCCAGATCCTTAACCCATTGAACAAGCCAGGGATCTGAACCTATGTCCTCATGGATGCTAGTCAGATTTGTTAAGCACTGAGCCATGATGGGAACTCCAACAATGTAGATTTAAAGCCACCAGTGCTTGTAGGTCCTGAGACTCCAGTCCCGCCCAAAGAAATGTTCTCCTGACACTGTAAAATAGAGGAGACAACTATAGCTTCTTCCTGTATTCTCATAGCAGCTTCCCCAAAAGAAATTCATTTCTCTGCTTTGGGGGTATATGATGATTGGAAACAAAGGCCTACAATGGATTAAAGCCCTGAAGTTCATGTTTCATCAACTGATACCACAAATCATCTTCAAAATATGGCTTAAAATTTTATTCTCTGAACATCTTTTTTGATTCATTCCTTATTACTTTAATAGAGAAAAAGGAGAAAGACACTTTTCTTATCCTGGGCTCCACCTGCAGCTTTGTTTACTCAGTCTGTGCTCTCTATTCACTGAGTTCAATAGTGTTACATCTGGAGATCATGTGCATATCTGACAGTTTTTTCTGACTATCAGTGTATTGCCTTCTCCTAAGACCATCACTGATCACCATGCCTGCAAATCAGAGCAAAGCCAATCCACTTTGGTTCAAGTGGCCTCAGCATGCAGGCTCCTAGGATGAGCACAGGAAGCTACAGTGCAGGGAAGTCATTTTAAGGTCTGACAGAAGGTGTCACTGTAGCTAGCAGGAGAGTCACAGAAGCCCAGTATTAGCAGCAGATGCAAAATAAAAATGCAAAGGGAAAAAAACCTTAATTCTTGCCCTATTCAACTGAGAAGGAAAGAAGGGAGGGAGGGAAAATGAGAAGTTAAAATTCACCTTACGGTCATTCAATCAAAGGTTGCTTTAGAAAAGCAAATAACAGCTGCCCTTACTCCTAACTTTCTTCCTCTACCCCTTGTCTCTGATCAATTTTTGTAGCCAAACAAGAGATGATGGATTCTTCAGTTATACCACCCAGAGGCTGCTGCACCAACCCAAGGCAGCAATGTACCTTCTTTGACAATGACATTCACAGAGCTCTGGCTTTGCAGGTTCCTCTCATCTCTGACAGTCAAGGTAAACACGTAGGTTCCCACCTGCAGCCCAGCCACAGTGGCGACACTGCTGTTAGCATTCTCGAGCTGTACCCCGTCAGGTCCCCTGGACAAAGAGAGAAACCAGAGGGTGGAGTTGTACCTGTCTACTGCTTCTCGTCTCTGACTCAGGAGGAGCAGACAATTATTGCCTCAGCTAAGACATGAACTATTGTTTCTCACACCTTGAGAGGGCATGTTTAAAAATATTCCATTCGGACAGAGTGTCATTTGGTCCCAAAATACAGACTACCTGCTGATCAGAAAATTCCATTCACCAGCTTTCAAACTGAGCTTTGTAAGAGCTTCAAGAACATTCAAACTCTTTGCTGTTCTAGTTTGTAAAAGGAAGAAAGTGCCCTGAGCAGGTCTCTGATCAAAAGAATGATTTGAGAGTGACGTTTCTGAAAAGCATTTCTGGCTCAGGAGTTGGTTCAGCTCTTGCCAGCAAAGAAGCAAAATGCCTTTCTTAATCATATGCCAAACTCCCTCCTGCTGAAAAGTCAGGGAAAGGAAATGGGCCAAGGCTTCAGGGGAATTCTCAGGACAAAACCATCCTCTTCTTAGCAGCCCTATAAGCAAAACTCCCTCCAGCTCCTGGACAGGGGCCACAGAATACTCAGGACACTCCGTATCTTTCTTTTTCCCCTGTGGCCTCACACAGCAGCTTGCAGCAGGGCAGTGATCTCTGTGCCAACATCCAGGCACAACACTACACATATCAGAGAGCCCTTCTGTTCAAGGATCAAAATACCTCAGAGCCTTCCTTAACACTGCAGAATGAGCTGAGAGACCTGGAGACTCCCAGGTTTTGCTGCTTTGTTTTGCAACATAAACGTTTAGTCCTGACCCCAGCAACCCTCTTGAAACAGATTTTCCTCCAAGAAGCTATGCTAAGCATTTCTGCTGTAAACACCAATAAAATTCAACTGAAAGGTTTATCAGCTGTATCTTCAACCAAACAGTTATAATTAAAAACATGCTGGGCTGAGGAAAAAACTAGATTCTCCAAAAAATACAAACAAAAGCTACGGAAAATAATTTCTAGACTCCAACTCACCAATCGTAAGTCAAGTGCTTTTTTAAGTAAATCATAGCCCCTTCCTACCTATCTCTAATGCCCTAGTCAAAAATAAAAACAAAAATAAAAAACCCAATCTGTCCTATGGTTGCTACCTTTGGAAACTGAGAATGCTTTTAACTCTTCCTTGGAATCCTTTTGCCTCCTGTGGGATCCTGCGTATAATCTGAGTTCCACTTGTTATGGTTTAAAAGAGCTGAAAGAAACTACAAGAACCAGGAATGGTTCGATTAGGTAATTCCAATTTAATTAGTATTATTCTGCTTACTGCCTTTGGCCTCTGGCTAAAATAAATGGCAAATGGTGTCTTCAAGGAAATAATAACATAGAAATGCTTTCATTTTGTAGATGAATTTTCAATTTTCCTTAATAGCTGCTCTGCCCCATCCCTCCTGCCAGCCTTACCCAGTTAATTTTGAGCAAGAGTATTTTTCAGCTCCATTACCCCTTCCATTCTGCCTCTCAAGTGTAATTAAACTATGCATTTCAGCAGATGGATTGTACCTGTAAAAGCACTGGGATCACTAAGTACCACCTGGGGACAGCTGATGGTAAGTACTCTTTTTTTCTTACAAAAACTATTTTATATCATTTTCTTAAAGTAGAGGTTTGGGACTGCAAACATTTCTTTCTCATTCACACCCCTCTCCCCTCCTTGAATAAGATAATAAGAGCAAGTAAACTCTTATAAGCAAGTAAAACCTTGCTCTTCAAACGTCTGGGGCCATTGCATATATAAGGGTTTTGTGTCAATACTCACTGTGTTTTTTCCCAGAGATATGAGATGATTTTCTGATCATCTGAGCTTTTGCTGCCATCCAGTGTTGTGCTATCTACAGGAAGAGTCAGCTCTTTATCTGGGCCTGCATCCGCCTGTGGAGGTTTGTTATTTTCTGGAAGACAGAGATGTGGAGGTCAAAAGCAGGCAGTCCTCCTGGGAAAGGAGAAGAACCAACTGGGACTTATGTTCTGGAAGCCTCGAGTACTCTGCCTCTTCACCCGCAGAACTTGTCGGATAATGTGGGAGATGAGGGTATGGTCAGAGAGCTCACAATGAAGAATTTAAGACTGAAACATATATAAAACGATTCTGAAAGAAGGTGGTAGAAGACACTAAAATTACAATGCCATGGTAAATCTGAAATACAGTACTGTAGGAGTTCAAATGAAAAGATCTGAAAGATTAAGTTACGGCTTTCTTGAGGAAGGGGGCTCTAAGCTTTAAGAAAATAAGGCAGGATTTGGGATGTCAGAGCTTCCATCTTCTTGGTCGCCTTGAAGGCGCAATAACTAGGGAAGAGCAAAAGGGACAAGCTGAGGCTGTGAAGTACTCTATCTAGAAGAAAGCACTAGGCCAATGGACAACAGAAGCTACCAGAGGGAGTTCCCGTCGTGGCGCAGTGGTTATCGAATCCAACTGGGAACCATGAGGTTGCGGGTTCGGTCCCTGCCCTTGCTCAGTGGGTTAACGATCCTGCATTGCCCTGAGCTGTGGTGTAGGTTGCAGACACGGCTCGGATCCCGCGTTGCTGTGGCTCTGGCGTAGGCCGGTGGCTACAGCTCCGATTCAGCCCCTAGCCTGGGAACCTCCATATGCCGCGGGAGCGGCCCAAGAAATAGCAACAACAACAACAACAACAAAGACAAAAAAAGACAAAATAAATAAATAAATAAATGAAGCTACCAGAGGCTCCATGGATTGGAACCTCCCACTTCTACCTTCATATAGCTCAGAACCCAAGCCTCTTCTCCCTCAAGGTTCAAGGGACCAGCCAACCGAAGATCCCTCACCACAAAGTTAGAACTTACCAGGCTGCACAATAACAGTCACTTGAGCAGTGGCCTGCTGTCCTATTGTGTCAGTCACTGTGAGTTGGTAAGTGTAGTCTCCTTCTTGCATGGCGGAGAGCTGCAGCGTTGGTGTTCTAACACCCTGGATATATAAACACAGACACATGGACTCCCAGAATCACAACCTCCTACAGTAAGTCCTGCCCTGGTCTAGATGATTTACCAACTTTTCCAAACCTAGGCTGGTACCTGGTTATTACCTCTCAATTCAATATAATTAGTGAATGCTAAATCAGACACTGCAGGACTTCTTGTTAAAAATTCCGCCCCTTTAAAGGAATAAACCTCCCTGACACAGCAACAGTTTCAAACAGTTAGAACTCTCACAAGGGAGAGGAGTATAGGAAAATTTGCAGAGATAACCAAGATCAGTCTCTATGACCCAAGCCAGAAAGAAGACTATGAATATACAATAAAATAACACAATTTAAAAGCAATGTTCTTCCTACTGAGGCCACACAGTGTGACCCTAACAAAGTGGCCACAATAAAACATGGCAACAACAACTCAAGATTCTACGTAATTCCCTGATGTCCCCTTAGGTCTGTCAGATTCTGCAACAGCAGAGAAACTGATGTAATACTAATGTAATACTTAAACTAAAGCCAGGTGAAATGTGAGCTTTAAATCATGCCTCAAATATGGAAACAGAGACTTGGAAGGTGTCAGAAGGAACTTTATAAATAATTTAGAGCAAACTTCGCATGCAGGAGCTTTCTCTAGGACAGTAGGCAAAAACTGGCATCCTCTGGGCTAAGTCCAGCCTGCAGACATTTTGCTTGGCCTTAGTCTTAAAACTTGGACAATTTCACATAAAAGTCTAAATTTTGTCTTCTCTTGAAAAGCTAGAGGATCTAGCAACATTCAGACCATAAAACAACCAGCCGGACTTGAGGGACAGCTGATCCCTTTAGTCAGGGCTTACATTCTCTGGTTTGCCCCCACTCCCATCCAGTTTTCATCATTTACTTAACATTACCTGCCTGGTGACAGACCTAGTCTCTTCTTAAATATCTCCAGAGAGAAGTTGTTCACCATCTAGTCAGGCAATCAACTCCAATTTGTAATAGAGCTTACTAAGTAAGATTTGCACCCTTGTAGCTTCTAAATAACTTGATTCTCTGAAATCATGCTAGAACAGCTACCATTTCTCAGCCAGTCTTCTCCTCTAATACTAAACACTGAAGACAAAGGTTTTTGCTAATGTATTAACTAAAGGCCCCTTAAACTTTCTACATTTAAAAAAAAACTCAAACGTTCTATGCACAAATCTGACTTTGGTAATTAAAATGGAGCAGAAATAAGCCTTGAACGGGTGACCCAGACCAGTAGCTCTAATTCCCATGGGCAAGAAAAGACAACCTGCATCCTCCCTACCTGCATCTCCATCACCTTCCCTTTGCTGCTTGGGCTGAGTGACCACTCATAGCTGGTGATGCCATGATCATCAGTGCTCTGATTCCCAAAGAGGGTGATGGAGTTTTGAGGCAGGGTGATCACTTGGTTGGGGCCTGCATTGGCCACAGGAGGGTAATCCACAGCTTTGTTCACAGTCAGGCTTGCAGTGGTAGAGTTGGTAGCTCCATCAGAGTCTACTACAGTCAAGCTATGAGGACGGAGAAAGGAGTACAATCAGGGATTGGCTTAAGGAAAAGGGAATAAACAAGGGAGAACTGAAAATCAAGGTAAAAAATACCAAGGTGACGGGGTTACCAATTGATAACCAATTCATACCCATTCTTTTTAGAAAGATAGAGTAATACTAGGAGCTAACACTGACTGAGGTTTATTGTGTGCCAGGCACTGTTCTAAGTACTTTACATCTCAATGGATCCTTACAACAGCTCTATAAAGTACTATCCCCATTTCACTCCTTACAAAAACGAAGAGATCAAGGCAGAGAGAGGTAAAGCAACTTGCTCAAGCTTGAAAGTAGTGGAGTCAGCATATGAATATAGGCAATATATCTCTAGCACCAATTTGCTCTGCTGCCTGCATGTATCTGTGGCTGGGACCTTTAAAGCACTGTCTGTACTGGCCCTCACAACAATCACAGGATAGGTATCATCAATCTCACTTTATAGGAGGCTTACAGAGGCTAAGTAACCCGCCCAGAGCTGAATAGTGAGCCAAGATGCAAGCCCAGTTCTCTGACTCCAAAGCCCAGAACCAATAATCCCTGGCCCCTACTGCTATGGGGTTCAAAGATGCTACACTAAATAAAGCAAGCTCTGACTGCAGCAGGCTCTCCTCCCATCATCCTGTTTTGGCTGTGTACACAGCACAAGAATGGACTATTTCCTGGGCAGACAGCCTCTAGGATGGACCAGGAGGGTTGGCTCCAGTAAGACAGGAGCCTGAGATGGAAATGATTTCTCCTACGCAACAGTCCCACAGTTTGTGCCAGTGTGAAAGAGGATTTGCAAGAGAAAAAAAAAATGTTCATTTATAAGAGCAGGCTTTTACCTAAATGATGCCTTCCAGCTGAACAGCCTAAAGCTTCTCTTGCCACCTCAAAATGTGAGCATAAGCAAGCAAGGAGGTTTGGGCTCCTTCCATTTTGCTGACAGAAAGAGGAAAAGCATATAAAAGGCATGTCGTTTGTTTAAATCTCACCACCAGCCACAGAAAGAGCCAGACATCTGTGGGGTTTTATCTCACCATCTCACTTTTTACCTATGGTCTTAAGGGAATTTCTGATATTACAGCTTTATAAAAACATCAAACACACAGATGTGCAAATCAGTACATCTGATGAAGAAAAATCCACAGTTTTCCCCTTTTTCCAGTTTCCCTGTTTTCACAGTTTGGGGGGGGGTTGTTTAACATATCTTATTTGTCTCCTATTTCAGAACAAAAACAAGTGATAAGACAGATGGCAAAATGGCAGCTGCCCTTACTCTGACTTTTACCTCAGACAGTCCCTAGCTTGCATGCAAAAATCCTAGAATCAAACATCAGCTGAGCACAGAACCGGGGAAAAAGGCCATGTAAAAGCAGGGGAGAGGGAAAGTAAGTGGAATCATGGACATTCCCTTGTGGCGCAGTGGGTTAAGGACTAGGTGTTGCCACAGTCGCAACTGTGGTGCAGGTTTGATCCCTGGTCCAGGAACTTCCACATGCTGAGGGTGCGGCCAAAAAAAAGTAAGTGGAGTCAAACAGATTGGATCTTAATATTAATCAAACTCAATCCTAGAGCTCCCGATGTGGCATAACACAATCGGCAGCATCCCTGCAGTGCCAGGACGCACGTTCCATCCCTGGCTCAGCACAGTGGGTTAAAGGATCCAGCACTACCACAGCTGTGGTGTAGGTCGCAACTGCAGCTCAGATCTGATCCCTGGCCCAGGAACCCCATATACCACAGGAGGACCAAAAATGAAAAAAAAAAAAAGAAAAAACTCAATCCCATCCTTTCATGCATTGAGGCTTAGGGGAAAAAAAAAAAAAAATCATTCCCAATTCCCTACCTACCCAAAATGCTCTTTAAAAGCTCAGACTCTGGAGTCAGACAGCCAGTGTGACCTTGGGCAAGTTACTTAACCTCTCTGTGCCTAAATTTTCTAATCTGTAAAAAAAAGAGTAATTGTAATACCAGTTACAAGGATTAAATGAACTATAGCATGCAAAGAGCTCAGAACAGTACTAAACACATAGTACATGTTCAAGAAGCAGTAGCTACTGCTGCTACTATTTCAAAAAAGGATCAACATGGCTTAGGATAAATCCCATAGGAATTAAAATTCCTATGTTAGAAATGCAAGGTAAGAGTTCCTGTCATAGCTCAGCAGAAACGAATCTGACTAGTATCCATGAGGACGCAGGTTCCATCCCTGGCCTCTCTCAGTGGGTTGAGGATGCGGCGTTGCAGTGAGCTGTGATGTAGGTCGCAGACACGACTCTGATGTTGCTGAGGCTGTGGTGAGGGCCAGCAGCTACAGCTCTGATTTGACCCCTAGCCTGGGAACCTCTATATGCCAAGCATGCGGCCATTAAAAAAAAAAGAAAGAAAAGAAATGCAAGGTAAAAACCAACTCACATTTTCATTTTATGGAAGGCTACTTTGTTGTAATAGCAACTACCCTTCATTCGCTTGAAGTCTTGAGTCAATGAGAGTGCCCCAAGTCAGAACCCATACATTTATATATATGAGAGATGTTGCACTAGGACATTCATGGCCGTGTCTCTGACAGTGTCTAAAACGTGATTAACCTCAGATCTAGCGGCGAAGACGGACACCCATGAACGAGCTGTTGCACCATGGCAGGTGCCATGTGGAGGCACTGAGTGCAACAGGGAAAGAAGAGAAACATGTCCTCTTCTATCCAGAGGGACTTCAGAGAGCCTCAATCTAGAAAGCTAAGGAGGTCCTTAAAAATAGGCAGAACCCCAACAAACTGAAAAGGGCATTTTCGGAAGTACAAACAAATGCATATGAGTCAAGTCAAGGAGGAGAATAGACTGAGCCCTGACTTGAGGATTAGAAAATCTGCATTTCAATTCTAGCTGTGTGATGTCATAGAAGTTAGTAAATACACTGAGCCTCAATTTCCTCGGATGTAAAATGAAGATAGTATAGTGTACATATGGTGTTTGTCTGATATTCATGTGCGGTGCTTTGTAACACACAAGGAATAATGCAAATATAAGGATTATTTTAGAGTCAGCCTCACATTCTTATTAATCACAGTATAGTATATCAACACTAGTTCCCAAAAGGACTAACACTGAATCAAATTCTCCAAAAAGCCCCCATCAAGAAAGATCTTACAAATCATATTAAAATAAACCACTAGCCAAAAGTAAAGATTTCAAAAGGTGAGGAAGCATTTCCCAAAGGAAAGAGACAAAAATAGATTCCTTCTAGATTTTTCCTGAGAAAAGGCAAAGAAAGATGGGCTCTTTCACTTAATAAAAGAAATTCTAAAAAAGGGTTTGGATATATGCCAAGTAAGGCTGGAGAAGGATTAACTGTGGTGGGTCGTGATCTATTATGAAAGGACTCTTGACCTAAAAAGTTATCACTGTCATGACCACAATTTCCACATAGCTCAAAGAACCACTGGAACCAAAAGCTGTATGATCAACCAACTGTACAGGGAATCTGATATCTCTGAGTTACTCCTCTAAGAAGGTAAAGGGAATTCCTGCTGTGGCACAGTGGGTTAAGAATCTGACTGCAGCAGCTTGGGTAGCTGAGCAGGTGTGGGTTTGAACCCTGGCATAGTGGGTTGCCACACCTGAGGCTTGGATTCAATCCCTGGCCTGGGAACTTCCATATGCCACAGGTGTACCCATTAAAAAAAAAAAAAAAAAAAAAGAATGTAAAACCCATAAGGGGAAAAGAATGGTCCATGGAAAACTTGAAGGATCCAAATTTACCTGAAAGTGTAGTTCCCAGGGACGAGCTTACTTAGTTTTAATATGGCCGTATCTTCAGAAATCTTCTCTTCTCTCAGAGGTCCCTTAAGCTCTTCCCAATGATACTGGACGATTTTATCATCATCAGTGCTTTCTTGACCATAAAGAAACATCAGTTACAACATGAGAGCACTGGGTCTCAGCACTTATCCAGTTTACACAAACCAGGGCAACTATCCAGAGATTTGAGGCTAGGAAAACTTCATGGAATTACAGACTATCTCTCCAGAGTGTTTCTTCCCCAGGATTATTAGGTCATTCTGCCTCCCTATGAATATTCCACTGCATAGTTTTCCAAGGACTCTAACACAGGTAACCTCTGATAAAAATGATACAATATAAAAAAAGGAAAATCAAAAATTCTTAAACACCTGAAAAGATACTCAACCTCACTGAAAGTAAATGAAAATTTAAATTACAACTGAGATAGCATTTTGTAACCTATCAATGGTAAAGGTGTGGGGCAAGAGGCCTCCTCCTAAGTCATGGTGGAAGTATAAATCGATGCTACTTCGATAAAGAGCAGTCTGGCAAAATTTATCTTTGTCCCTGCAATTCTTCTTCTTGGAATTTAATTCTACAGGTGTAGTGTACTTGTGCTGTGCATCTATAGGATATTTAATATTGGTGTTACATGTCTGCTTATAAGATTATTCATGGCAACATTATGTGTAATAATAAACCAAAAATAATCTAAATGGTCACCAATACAGATTGATTGAAAATAAGTATCTATTCATACATATTCATACAATGAAAGTATGCATTCATAGAAGAGAAGGCTATGTAACCATTAAAAGAAAAAAAGAATGAAGAAGTACTGATGGACTGATTCAGAAAAATACTCCAACACAGAGAAGGAAGACTTACACATGACAGTGTGTGTGTGTACAATGTTATCATAAAGATTGTACATGTATTTTCTTATATATGCATAAAACATCTCTTGAAAGATAAGACAACCAACCTCCACTGGCTGTCTGGAGGAAAACTGGAGAGTTGGGAGACAGGGATGGTAGTGATTCTTTTCACTCTACACCTCTGCATATTATTTAACTTTGATCTATTCAAAAACATAAAATGAAATGGTACTATGTAAATCCTTTCTACCACTCTCAAAAGTATTCCTTTCTACTCTGTCTCTTCTGCTTGACCTCCTGTTCTTCTAGCCTCTTTCTGCCAGAACCATCTACATGAAATGCTTAACCTTGCTAGAGATTTCTCTGTTAAAGCAGTGACTGCCTCGGTCAAAAATCACTGTTGGTGTCAAGACAGTCTGAGTAACAGGGCCTTAATAGGTCGAAAAAGACCCCAAGCAGGAGTTCCCATTGTGGTTCTAGCAGGTTAAGAACCCAACTGGTATCCATGAGGATGTGGGTTTAATCCCTGGCCTCATTCAGCGGGTTAAGGATCCGGCGTTGCCGTGGGCTGTGGTGTAGGTCGCAAGCACACCCCAGATGCTGCGTTGCTGTGGCTGTGGTGTAGGCTGGTAGCTACAGCTCCGATGTGACCCCTAGCGTGAGAACTTCCATATGCCATAGGTGTGGCCCTAAAAAAAAAAAAAAGAAAGAAAAAAGAAATCAAGCAAAACCTGGTGAGACAATAGGCCCAAAACCTGCATATACATAGCCAGGATGGATGGCTAAGACCCAGAAATCCTCTCATGTCACCCATCAGGTGACACTGTTCTGAAGGGTAAAATGTTAATGAACCCAGGCAGGGGTGTAGAGTACATTCTGTGAGTCTCTCCAGAAGAAGGCTGACAAGAATCTTGTTAGGCAGTAATGGCTGAGTGAGAGCTCTTTGTCAAGACCTCCAGTTCCTTATCTTGTCATGAGAGGAAGGAGCTTTGTTTCCATAACTGAGAATGACAAGTCCAGCTAAGCAAATTTGAAAACCAGCAAGTTTCAACTAAAATAATGCTAAGTACATGAATAATCCCACTTTTTTACCATCTCAAAAATATTACTTCAGACAACCCATAGGAGATTTTAAACAGGGCCTATCTCATTTTTACTTCCTAATCAGTTGCTTCAAATGGTTGGTCTTCTGATAACGTAGCCAAGAGTACTGACCTAAACAGTATGCAGACATAGCTGGCCCCAAATCTTCTACCAGAATACACAGTAAATACTCTTCTAAAACATCATCCCTAGACAGGTACTCACGGCTGCCATCAATGACTGTAGAAGTAGTTGGCAGAGAGATCTCCTGGAACTGTGGTGACACAATGGCAACAGGAGGCCGATTCTTACGAGGCTCTGCAAGAATGTGACACAGAAGATATTGGAAGAGGGGCTTTATAAATTATAGGAGGAAAAGGCCATAGCTGGGTGGAATACAAGACAGTTTCCATTACATAATTGATAGCTGAAGCATCGAAAGTGGGAAAGTTACAAGATCGACCTGCCATTCTAACCTAAGACACCTGGGAATGTTAAAGCCTCTTCCAATCCTGATGATTGTTAAAGCCATGCCCTGTGCATTCTTTCAATGCTCATTTACTATCTAGTACATTAGAAGTACTAGAGCAGCAAGTGACTGCTTTCAGACATGCTGAGTAGAGGTGGACAACCAACAAGCTTTGTTTAATAAAGGCCTTGGCAGGTAAACTATCCCTTGGCACAGACTGTCCTAAAAAAGATAATGAGTGATTTCTCAACCATTCCTGAGCTGATTGTGTGTGAGGTGACTAGGCTCTGATCCACTCAAATGACAGAACTATAACCCAGCAGCCTTTTCTCCTTCAGAGATGATCAAACGGTCTTTATGCTACACACATGTTTAAGAAGGTGCAAGGATTACCCTGGCTACAAAGTTCAAGGAAGGAATGACAAGGAAATTTATTACCAACAAAGACAGAAAACAGTATTAAAAATTTGTGCCAGGAGTTCCCATTGTAGCTCGGGGGTTAAGAACCCAACATCATGTCCTTAAGGATGTGGTTCTGATCCCTGGCCTCGCTCAGGGGGTTAAGGATCTGGTGTTGTCACAAGCTGCAATGTAGGTTGTAGATGTGGCTCAGATCTGGCATTGCTGTGGCTGTGGTGTAGGCCAGCAGCTGCAGCTCTGATTGGATCCCTAGCCCGGGAACTTCCATATGCCACAGGTACAGCCCTAAAAAGAAAAAAGGGAAAAAAACTGTGCCAGTATATGCCACTTTCCAACTTCCTTTAAATTTTTCTAAAAATGCAAAACAAGGTAATGTCTTGTAATATACCAGGATGATCTAAAAAGAATGATGGGATGTGTCTTCCACAGTGAAAGAGGACTGGCAAGCTTTAAATGAGGAATTCTGCATGCAAAAGCCCGTATTTCTGGAGAGAAATCAGACAGAACCAGCCACTGGCCTGGTTTTCTTTCTACATGTTTCTCCCACTCTCCTGGCTTTCTTGTGTCTCTTAATTATGACATATGGTCCTCTCCCAGCATGACTCACCTGGAGCAATAATTCTCAAGCAGACAGGCCATACTGCACTGCGGGCCATGTGACTAACGTTTCCTGCCCAGTCAGGTGTTCCAACTAGAACCAAACTATCTACACTCTGCCACTCTAACCTTTTACTACACTGAACTAGGAATTGCCCAAGACATTCTTTACCAGAAAAGAAGGGAAATTAAAAATCCAAGTTAGATCTCCATCTTCTTGGGAATCCTGCAGAGGGAGCAATAAAAACATGGGCAGGGCTGGGAAACATACCTGGTTTTACTGTCACATTCACATAGCCTTCCCCGTGGGCATTTTGACCATCTACAATCACTCTGAATTCATACAGGCCTGGAGTGAGCTGCAGAAGTGAGAGAAGATCTTTTAAACAACCACAAACAGCAGCAATTATATTTAAAATAACACATATATCTGGAGTTACAACTGTGGTGCAGTGGGTTAAGACTCCAACTATAGTAGCTTAGGTCACTGTGGAGGCATGAGTTTAATCCCCAGCCAGGAGCAGTGGGTTAAAGGATCTGGTGTTAAAAAAATAAACAAGTGGGACCTAATTAAACTTAAAAGTTTTTGCACATCAAAGGAAACCCTAAACAAAATGAAAAGACAACCCACAGAATTGGACAAAATATTTGCAAATGAAGCGACTGACAAGGGATTAATCTCCAAAATATATAAACACATCCTACAGCTCAATACCAAAAAAGCAAACCCCATCAAAAAATGGGCATAAGATATAAACAGACAATTCTCCAAAGATATACAGATGGCCAAAAAAAATATGTGAAAAGATGTTCAACATCACTAATTATTAGACACATGCAAATCAAAACTAAGAGGTACCACCTTACACTAACCAGAACTGCCATCATCAAAAGTGTACAAACAATAAATGCTGGAGAGGGTGTGGAGAAAAGGGAACTCTATTACACTGTTGCTGGGAATGTAACTTGGTGCAACCATTATGGAAAACAGAATGGCAATGCCTCAGAAAACTAAAAATAGAATTACCATTTCATCCAGCAATCCCACTCCTGGGCATCTATCCAGGGAAGACCAGGACTCGAAAAGATACATGTATCCCAATGTTCACTGCACCACTATATACAATAGCCAAGACATGGAAACAACCTAAATGTCCATTGACAGAGGCATGGATAAAGATGTGGTACATGTACACAATGGAATACTGCTCAACCATAAAAAAGAATGAAATAATGGATGGACCTAGAAGTTATCATGCTAAGTGAAGTTAGACAGTGAAACACAAATGTCATATACTATCACTTATATATGGAATCTAAAAAAAAGGATACAATGAAGTTCTTTGCAAAACAGAAACTGATTCACAGACTTTGAAAAACTTACAGTTAACAAAGGAGACAAGTTGGAAGGGGATGAAAATATTGTAAAATTGGAGGTTTGGGATGGAAATATTGTAAAATTGGGTTGTGATGATGTTTGTACAACTATAAAACTCGCTGAGTTAAAAAAAAAAAAAAAAAAGACCCAGCATTGTGGTAGCTGCAGCTCAGATTCAATCTCTGGCCCAGGAACTTCCATATGCTATGGGTGTGGCCATAAAAAAAAATAATAATAATAATAAAATAAAAATAAAACAAAACAAATTTAAAAATTTTAAAAATTGTCACCATGCTGTATAGTAGAAAACTGACAGAACACTGTAAACCAGCTATAATGGAAAAGAATAAAAATCACAAAAAAATTTAAAAATAATAATAAAATAAAATTTGTGAGCAGAAAAAATTTTTTTTAATTAAATAAAATATATATCTGAATTTTCCAATGATGATTCTTGCAATCTCCTCTTCTTGCACTGTTTTCAAAACGGGGAAAGTAAACTAGCTGGAGAGATGAAACAAATTATAAACTAAAAACCCATAGCTTTTAATGTGAATCTTATTACTAGTTGACTCTAGAATAACAGAAGGGATTTTAAAATCTCTGTACTCCCATTTTCTTTCCAGAAGAACATTAAGGGCCCAACCATCCTACTTCACAGAGTTATGAAATTAAAACAATCATCTCTGCAAAGAAAAACATTTTGAAAAAACACCAAATAGCTCTCAAATATCTGAGTATTTTTCCCTCCTGATTTCTACTACCAGTATGAACATAAAAGAAAAAAAATTACCCACAATCTGACTGTCCTAACATACCAATTAATCATATTTTTCTTCTTTCCTTCTAATCTTGACCACATACCAAAAAATAGCTATAAACAGCTCATTTGTTCAACACTTACTGGGAACCAATTATATTCTGGTCACTGTCCCAGGCTTGGAGTTTGAAGATGATTATAAAGAGCTCATATTTCAGCAGTATTCATGGCCTAGCTTACAGTGTGCATCAAACTTTTTATTGTTCCTTCTTCCGCTCATTTAGCATGAACACTTTCCCATTAGAATAATATTTTTAATAGTCGTTTCAATAGGTTCAGAATAGTACATGAATAAATGTGCCATAATTCATATAAGCATTTCACATAGTTAGATATTTGGGTTGTTTCCAAATTTTTACTATTATAACTAATGCTACTATGATGGATGTCTTTCAGGTAGAATGACTTCTTTCTTTCTTTTGAGTTATCTCCTTTGGGTAAATATTAATTGATTGCATGGAGCATTTCTGACCACTTCCTTCTTCTTGCAATGCTCTCCTTTCTTGGAGTTTATTTCTGTACCTACTCCTCATTTTCTTACGTTTCCTCTTCCTGCCTTAGCTTCAATAAGTGTTCCCCAGAATTCCAGTGCAATCTGTTTATTTATTTACTTTACACACTCTGGCTGATATTATCTATCACCATGTTTTCAGATGTCATCTATTTGAGGTTGATGTACAAATTTATATCTCCATACCAGATCTGTATCCTGATCTCTAGCCCCTCACCTCCAGCTACATACTGGCCACCTCCACTCAAATGTTTCACAGGTACCTCAAACTCACTGTGTCCCAAAATGAATTAATCGTTTTCAAACCTCTCCCTCTCTCCTCTTTCTATGCTCCTCATTTCAGTGAATATCACCACAAACACACCAACATCCATCCAGGTGCCTAAGTCAAAAGGCTAGAATTATCCTAGACTTCTCCAACAACTGCACCCAATTAATTAATCACCAAGTTTTATCAAGTTGACCTCCAAAATATTTCTCAAATCCACCCACTTCTCTCCGTTCATACTACCATCAACTTAGTTTTTAACCATTCGTCATAGCACAATTGTTAAAAGTATGGACTTTCAGAGATGGAAAGTTCCAGTTCAAATCTACCATTTAATAGCTTTGTGCACTTTGGCCAAACCATTTTATTTTTCTAATTTTTATTTATTTATTTTTAAAATTTTATTGAAGTATAGTTGATTTACAATGTTGAATTAATTTCTGCTATACAGTAAAGTGATTCAGTTATACATACATACATATATATATATATATAAAATTCTTTTTCATATTATTTTCCACTATGGTTTATCATAGGATATTGAATATAGTTCCCTGTGCTACACAGCAGGATCTTATTGTTTATCCATCTTATATATACTAGTTTACATCTGCTAATCCCAAACTCCCAATCCGTCCCACCCTCAACCCCCTCCTCCTTGGCAACCGCAAGTCTGTCCTCTATGTCTGTAAGTCAGTTTGTTTCATAGATATGTTCATGTGTGTTGTATTTAAAATTACATGTATAACTGATATCATATGGTATTTGTCCTTCTCTTTCTGACTTACTTTGCTCAGTATGATAATCTCTAAATTCATCCATGTTGTTGCAAGTAGCATTTTTTTCATTGCTTTTTATGACTGAGTAGTATTCCAGTGTGTGTGTGTATGTGTACATACCCTAACATCTTTATCTGTTCATCTGTTGATGGACATGAATATAGGGGTGCATGTATCTTTTCGAATTATAGTTTTGTCTGAATATATCCCCAGGACCGGGATTGATGGACAACTCTATTTTTAGTTTTCTGAGGAACCACCATACCATCTTCCATAGTGGCTGTACACCAATTTACAATCCCACCAACAATGTAGGAGGGCTCTCTATTTTTCAGTTTTGTCATTTTAAAAAAGATATCAATACTTACATCGTGGGGTTGTTAGGAAGATTAAATGAAATAATTATATAAAACAATCAGTACTGTGTCTGATACATGGTATAAGCTAAATAGGTGGTTTTTAAGTTTTATTTTATTTATTTATTTTCACTCAGACTATCATCATCTCACACCTACATTTTTCAACAGATTCCTCACTGATCTCCCTAATTTGGGTCTTAACCCCGCCAATCTGCAATCAGGGTGATCTTTTTAAACTGAAAATCTGAACATGTCATTCTCCTACTTAAAACCTTTCAAAGGTTCCATATTCCCTCCAGATAAGATTTAAAATCCTTACTCTGGCACACAAGGCTCTGTACAATCTGGCCCCTGCAACTCTCAAACTTGTGCCACCGCTCTTCTCAGACCTTAGGGTCCAGTCAGGATGAATCACATATAATTCCCTTTTCCCCACATTTCTCTCTATTATTTGTCCCAATGGACATATTACTTCCTCTGTTTGGGGTATTATCACCCCACTTTTACCCAGTAAGTTAGTTACCTTTCATGACTCAACTAAGCAAACTCTAAGAAATCTACTCTAACTACCCAGGGCTTTGATATCCCTTGCACTGACCTAGTGTATCCCTGTTTTAATTACCTGCTTCTGGTCAGCATTACCTACTAAATACTATTGTCCTTGAATGTCAGATTATGACTAAGTCACTGGTAAATCTCCAATACCTGCCACATGACTAGTTTACAATGAACAGTTGTTGAAAGAAAGAATGAGTGAATAAATGAATGAATGAATGAATGAGACTGCTTGGCCAAAGAATATGAGCATTTTTATGACTCTTAATAACAACACTAAATCCCAAAAAAGACTAAGCCTTACTCAGTCATGTGGCCACAAATAACCTAGCTTATCTCCCAAATTCTAAAATCCTTATGTTACCCTTAAAAGCTGTTTAGTGTATATTTTCAGCTGTCACCACTATGCTTACACAGTATTCTTACCATAAGTGAAAATTTGAGAATCATACACTAACAAATACTGGATGTCAGCCAGCCAGACTTTTGGAGGATTCACTTCTGAAAAATTATTCCTGACTTAAGTGTGGACAGAAAATTCTATATTATACATTTTAGAAAACAGTCAACACCTCTATCCCAGCCCTGCAAAGGACAAGAGGCAAATTCACCTTGGATAGTTTGAGGACCTGGGAATGTTTCCCTTCCATTTCTCCACTGTAGTCTTTAGGATGAGTAATCAGCTGCCAGTCGTAGGTGTAGGTTTCTCCTATAGAAGGGCAGTTACAAAAATCATGAAAATACACACCTACACACAGAGAGGGCAGCCACACAGCCTGTCTATAACAAATCTCTTCCAAACCTTGACAAGGCCTTAGTTTTAAAATTTTCACCCCGAAACCTAAAGGGAAACCAAATAGTCTGTTGAAAGAAAGAGGAGATTCTGCTGACTCAACTACTGCTAGAGCTTCTTCCACTCTCTCCCAGCAATGTTCATTCCTGCCCTTAACCACCCTGCTTTGGGCCGGTCCTCCCCCAAATACCAGGTTGCTCATGGTGTGGCACCCCAGGGAAAATACATGCCCCACCAACCACTATGGATGAACTCACAGGGAACAAAGGCCATTTTCTTACAAAACTTCTTTTGCAACAAAGAGGAGCAATGACTTCTAAATAACATGGTTCAAAAATAGCTTTTTCGAGAGTGCTAACAATGCTCCTCTCACTGAGGTCATCGCACCCTGGTGAGTTAAAAGAGCTACTTCATTCCTGCTGAGCTAAATAACACACTGCAGAAGATGGTAGGGTATGGCCCATTTAAAACAGGCCCCACTGAAATTAATTAAGATCAAATGAAGCATTAAATGGTCCTCATTGGTACCCTGGACTATATGACTGGGTAGAAGAGGACAGACCCTGTTACCTAATGGAATCCCTCCCCAGTTAAGAGGTCTTAAATACTTTTTAGAACAAAATGCAAAGGCTAGGAAAGGGTGAGATTTGGTAGGAAGGTTTAGTTTAAGTTACTACCCAAAA
Source organism: Phacochoerus africanus (assembly GCF_016906955.1). NCBI lineage: Eukaryota > Metazoa > Chordata > Mammalia > Artiodactyla > Suidae > Phacochoerus > Phacochoerus africanus. Next base: position 91,260,317 of record NC_062551.1, read on the forward strand.
AGGAAAAAAGAAAAGAAAAGCAAAAGAAACCTCAAATGCTTACAGAGAATAATTGTCTTTTTCTTATTTCATGAGGTCAAAAGGTAAAGTTAACACATAGAACCTGATTCCAAATAGGCTTCATCTTAAGATTGGATTTTATTTTATAAGCCTAAGATACAAGATCTATTACTCTTCCTTCCTCCAGAAAATACTAGCTTTGTTTTGGCCAGTCGTTGGCCCCAGGCAGCTCTCATAAATGTATATGCAGAAGCTAGCTGGGTGAGGAACAGGAAAGCAGCAGAAGCAGGACTTGTTTTAAGGGATAACATTTCTTGAACTGTACCTGGAAATTTTTCTCCACAGAGAAAAGAAATTCACACTAGTTTGGGAACTGAAAATTTTATAACATCTAAGGCTAGCAACACAAATTTCAAAAAATGACACTATTCCTAGGACAGAAACACTCAGGGGATGGATTATGCCTTACAGATAGAAACTTGCCCAAGGGTAGGTACAACTGCGTAGGTCTATTAGACAGAATGCTGGTTTTAATGATCTAGGGCAGTGGTTTTCAAACCATGCCTCTGAACCCTAGAGGGATCCTGAGAGGTGCTTCAGGGACTGCCAAGGGAAATGAAGGGGATGAAGAACAGGAAGAGCTGGTCCTGCCTCATCATCCCCAATCTTCGAAAGTTTGAAACCATCCATCTCATGTTCCTGATAAAGGCTGAAGAACCTGGGGACAGGAGAGTCAAACTGATGTGTTCTTGAATACTGATATACCAGGTGATATTAATTCACAGAAATGTATATGCGAATAGGGGTTAGAAAAGAAAACATAGGAGTTCCCATTGTGGCTCAGTGGTTAACGAATCCGACTAGGAACCATGAGGTTGCGGGTTCGGTCCCTGGCCTTGCTCAGTGGGTTAAGGATCTGGCATTGCCGTGAGCTGTGGTGTAGGTTGCAGACGCAGCTCGGATCCCACGTGGCTGTGGCTCTGGCATAGGCCGGCGGCTACAGCTCCGATTAGACCCCTAGCCTGGGAACCTCCATATGCCACAGGAAGTGGCCCTAGAAAAGGCAAAAAGCCAAAAAAAAAAAAAAAGAAAAGAAAATATAACAGGAGTTCCTGTTGTGGCACAGAGGAAATGAAATCTGACTTGTATCCATGAGGATGTGGGTCTGAACCCTGGCCTCACTCAGTGGGTCAGACATATGGCGTTGCCGTGAGCTGTGGTGTAAGCTTGGATCCTGCATTGCTGTGGCTATGGTGTAGGCCAGCAACTGCAGCTGATTCGACCCCTAGCCTGGGAACTTTCATATGCTGAGAGTGCAGCCCTAAAAAGCAAAAAAAAAGAAAAAATAATAAATAATAAAAAGAAAAGAAAATACAACAGAGCCCAGGATGTCTTTCACAAAAGAGTGGAAGCAATGGCAGCTCAAAGCAGTTCTTTCCTCACCTGAACCTTCAACTTACCACCAGAGGAGAAAAGGAAAACGTTTCTCTCCAGGATGGTGGAATGAATTGATACAGAAAATTCAATTTGAGGGCAGAAATATAGAACAGAGAGGGCATTTAGGCTCTGGAAAAGCATTTTCTGCATAAATACACTATTTGGTATTCGGCCCAGAAAGTAGGGATATTGTATTGGAAACGTGTGTACCTAAAATGGGAGGACCCCATCCTGAATAAAATGTGACATTTTGCTTAACTAACCTTATAATGAAGTACTTGACTAACCTTATAACAAGAGTAACACAAACCCAATGCAATCATCTTCTGTCAAAGTATGCTTCATTTCATGTTACAGATAGTCTTAAGAGAATATGTGTTTATAAGTAAAACACTGGCATATTAACATATACTTCAAGAAACATGCTCAAAATACAAAAGTTTTCTTAAATAATAAATTAATCATCCCCTAATTTATATATTTTATAAATTTGAATTTTGTATATCACATTGGACTTGCATTTTTTTAGGTGACAAATCTATATTAGCAGTAGTCTTGAATAACTTCTCTACAAGTTCTATATCTGCTGTTTATGAGTTGTTTGGCCAAAACAAACAGGTTAACCTGGGCCTCAGTTTCTTCCTCTTTTAAGTGGGTATAATACAATCTATATTTAATGAGCAATAACTATGTGCTAGGCAAAGAAGTAGGCACCTTATATACCATTTCATTTTGCCCTTAAAGTAATCTTATAAAGTAGGAATTATTAGCCTCATTTTACTAAGAAAAAAATGGGAATTTAAGAGAAGTTAAATAACTTGCTTAAAATCATTCAGCTAATGACTGAGTTAGGATTTGAACCCAGCCTTGACATCAAAGCCTATGATCTCAAACATTTTATTATATTGCCTTTCATATCACATAAATATTTGTGCATGCACAAGCCATATCCTATTCTCACAGGACTTATACAACAAGTAAATGAGTTAAGGGATGTAGATATCATATGAGTTAAAACATTATACAAGTATAAGAGGATTATTTTACCTGCAAGTGGTTCTGGAAGAACATATGCATTTAACTGAACTTCATTCTTAGGCAGGGTAATTTGGACACTGTTCCCAGCAGAGACCACCAGTTCCTTTACAACTGGAAACAAAGAAAATATACAAAATATAAGAAATTAGATCCAAACTATCTCATTTCTTTCCTTCCTTTGGGGGCCAAATTTCTTCTATAAACAATATTCAGCTACTGCCTTTCTTATCTATCTACTCTCTAATCCCCTGAAATGTGATTTTTTTCCCCTGCACTTTTTCATTGAAAAGGATCTTTAGAGGTCATCAACAAACTGCATCTTAGCAAATCTAATAGCTATTTCTAACCCTCACCCTCACCTCTGGCATCTAATACTGCTGGCTGCCTCCAACTTAAAACTCTTGGTTATCATGCCACCATATTATTCTACTTTCTTCCTTTCTGAGTTTTTCTCCATTGCCTTTTAACTATGGTGTGTCCCTAAGCCCTCTTTATAGAGTACTTTCCACAGATTTCAATAAATAGAGTTCATCTCATTTTCAAGGACCATCTTTATGCTGATATATAACATTCTAATAAAATACATGGAGTTCCCGTCGTGGCGCAGTGGTTAACGAATCCGACTAGGAACCATAAGGTTGCGGGTTCGGTCCCTGCCCTTGCTCAGTGGGTTAACGATCCGGCGTTGCCGTGAGCTGTGGTGTAGGTTGCAGACGCGGCTCGGATCCCGAGTTGCTGTGGCTCTGGCGTAGGCCGGTGGCTACAGCTCCGATTGGACCCCTAGCCTGGGAAGCCGTATATGCAGCAAGTGCGGCCCAAGAAATAGCAAAAAAAAAAAAAAACATATATATCAGAGTTCCTGTTGTGGCTCAGAGGTAACAAACCCGACAAATATACACGAGGATGTGGGTTCAATCTCCGGCCTTGTTCAGTGGGTTAAGGATCCAGTGTTGCAGTGAGCTGTGGTGTAATCACAGACGTAGCTCAGACCCTGCGTGGCTATGGCTGTGGTGTAGGCCGGCAGCTGCAGCTCTGATTCTACCCCTAGCCTGGGAACTTCTGTATGCTACAGGTGTGGCCCTAAAAAAAAAGTTAAATTAAAAATAAGTTAATTAAATTAAATACATATATGAAGTTCCTAGGAGAAATGTCAACAAGGCCAGCCTTAATTTTCTTTCCATTTCAATTGTTGCAGCTATAGATTGAGATAATTCCAAGAATCTTAACTAGTCTTCCTACTGCTGCCTCTCCCCATTCTAATCCATTCCACTCTGTCTTCCTAAAACACGTATCACCATGAATTTTTCTAAAATATTCACCCACTATGATACTCTCCTACTTAAGACCCCAACTCCCACTCCATGTTTAAGGCCAAACTCCTAACCTGGCATTAGAGACCTTCATCATCTGATGACATCATTTCACCCCTGCTAATTCTGAATCTAGTTATTTTCATTTTCCCTCTTATGCTCCATATAAGCCATGGCCTACTCATGGAGACTTTCCTAAAGCTATTTCTTTCAAATGGGATATGTGCCTACTTTATTCTAAATACTGTACTTTGTTTCTAGCTTAAAAGCCAGTGTTCTTCTCCAAGAAATCTTCCCAGATCACTTCAGTTTAAGGTGATCTACTTTAGCATTTTCGGAACACCCACATCAGCTAATAGCTAGATACTGCCTTTATACTATTCACCAGCTATTCCATGTTTCTCAACTTTGGCACTACTGACATTTTCAACTAGATAAAATTCTTTGTTTGGAGGGGGGAAGAGGTTGTCCTGTGCACTCTAGGATGTTTAGCAGTAGCCCTAGTCCCTACCCACTAGATGTCAGTAGCACCCCTCCTCCACAGTTTTAACAACCCAAAATGTTTATAGGCTGTTGAGAACCACTGATTATATAAATCTTATTTCTCTAACAATAACTGTTCATTTGGTATGAGACCCAGGAACTAGAGAGCTTAAAGCAAACAACTGGCTGGTCCACCCATATTTCAAGACAGGGAGGTGAAAAGAGACAAATACGAAATTTGAGATTTTATCCATCTGCTTGGGAACATTGCACTTGGGGAGAAATGAAACCATTCATTATGGAAGCTTCAGCCTTTAGATACCCCAGGAGATAGAATAAGAATTGCTGAAGTAACTTTCCAAAAAAGAAAAAAAAAAAGAAAGAAAAGAAAGGAAAAGAAAGAAACCACTATAATCAGAGAAAGCATAATGGACAAAAATACAGCACAGCCCAAATCTTTCATAATTACACCAGAAACTACAACCATTATATCTGAATACAAAAATTACTTTAGTGTCTCAGAATTGAAACCTTAATATTTCATGTTATATTACCACCAAAGGAGAATTTAGGAAATTAAAAATTGGCAAAAATTCACTTTCACTGGTTTTGCTTCACCCTGTTGACTTTTTCAGGGGATTGACACAGTTTTCTTGATTAACCATTTCCTCCTAATACCTTAGAATGGAAGCTAGGAACCATAGGCTTAATAAGGCAACACTCTTATTTAAATCTCCTCCCTATGAGTTGTTTTAAAGATAAAGATGCAGAGTTCCCCTTGTGGCTCAGCATAAATGAACCCAACTAGTACCCATGAGGATATGGGTCAATCCCTGGCCCTGCTCAGTGAATTAAGGATCCAGCGTTGCTGCAAGCTGCGGTGTAGGTCACAGATGCAGCTCGGATCTGCTGTTGCTGTGGCTGTGGCATGGGCTGGCAGCTGTAGCCCTCTAGCCTGGTAACTTCCATACGCCACGCCTACAGCCTTTAAAAAAAAAAAAAAAGTCTCTCTCTCTCTCTCTCTCTCTCTATATATATATAAAGATGCTGTCAAAATCAGAGACAGAAATATCTGACCTACAATCAGCCATTCAGAAGGCAAATAGGGGTACAGATCCAACTCTTTCTTTCCAGTGGCCTCTGTTTGCTTGGTTCCTTGAATATTATTTAATTGTATCTTCTGCCTTTAAGTCCTGGGCACCTAGAATCTGGCTCTAGGAAATGAGCCTCATACATTCCCACAGGTTGGAGCTTACTGAAAAAAAGGATTGAGAGCCCAAGTCCTATAATTACAGGGACATTAATGGGATTATTTTTTTCTAATCTATAGTATTCAAAAGTCATGCCTCCTTCCTTTCTTTCCACTAAAGGGGAACACTTTGATCAAAAGCTCTATTTTCCTATCCTATCTCCAAGAGCAGAAGCAAAGGGCCTCACCTGGGTATGGTGTTGAGGTGCTCTGGAATGAGGTCTGGGGGGTAGAGGTAGCATAACTGTAGGAGGGAGCCACTGGCAGAGGGGTAGCAACCTGCATTTTCCCAGGGCTTTTTACTTGCTGAACACTAGAAGTAGTACCAGGGTCCTCGGACGTTTCGGGTTGAACTGATACATTCTTTGACCAACCAGCAATCTTCTCAGTCTGGTCTGTGGTTAAGGGATTAGAAATTATAACTGCCTTGTGGACCTAGAGAAATGCAAAAATTCATTTGAATAGGCAAAAGTTATACAGCCAGTTTAAAGAAATTAAAGAAACTAATCTTACCACCCAAACTGGTAAGAAAATGTTGATATAAATTTGCTCAGTATTTTTTGCTATGCAAAGAGCTTTGCTTAAACAGTGTAATCATACTATGTACTTTATCTTCTTTTCTCACTTATCTTTTACAATTCAATCTTTCTACAATATGTACTAAGTACCTATTATAAAACAGGCCTGTGGATCCAACATATAAATGAAACATAATCACTGTACTCAATAAGTACACAATCTAGTGGGGGAGAAATAGCTGGAAACATAAGCTGAAATGGTGAATAAACTTATAAGAACTATGATGAACCAAAGAAACACAATCTGAGAGTACTGCTCTTTCTTGGAGAGAGCAAGCATGTGAAAGAGGATGGTTTAAATAAATAAAGACTTCCTGGAGGTAGAGAGTTCTGAGAGTTTTAAAGGGTAACCTAGACAAGAGACTGAGGTGAGAGATGAGTATAGGCACAAAAAATGAGATTAAGAAGGCTAGTGTTGAGAAATGAGGATCATTAGCAAAGTGAGAGATGGGGAGTAAGAGAAGATGAACTGAAAAGACAGTCTGGGGCCAGAATAAAGAAGACATTAGATGTCACTTTAAGAAGCCAGGTTGGAGTTCCCGTCATGGCTCAGTGGTTGACAAATCCGACTAGGAACCATGAGGTTGCGGGTTTGATCCCTGGCCTTGCTCAGTGGGTTAAGGATCCGGCATTGCCGTGAGCTGTGGTGTAGGTCGCAGACACAGCTCGGATCCAGCATTGCTGTGGCTCTGGCGTAGGCCAGCGGCTACAGCTCCAATTAGACCCCTAGCCTGGGAACCTGTATATGCAGCAAGTGCGGCCCTAGAAAAGACAAAAAGACAAAAAGACAAAAAAAAAAAAAGGCAGCAGCAGCCAGGTTAATGATGCTAATGAAACGATTATACACAGGGAAGTGACAGGTAGGTCAGGTTTTTGTTTTAAATGAATCGTTCAGGTTGCTACACAGTGTACGGGTTTGAAGAAATAAGCCAATAAATAGCAGAAATACCACTTAGGAGGGTTCTACATTCATTCAAAAGAGAAATGATGAGTGGCTAAACAGGTTGATGGTATGGGTTTTTAAAAAATCAACTTAACTGAAGGATAATATGCAAAATAAACTGCACATATTTAAAGTGTATAGATCAAAGAGTTCTGACAAGTGTATATACCTAGGTAACCACAATCGAGAGAGAACATTTCTTTTTGTTTGTTTGGCTGCATCTCAGCATATGGAGTTCCCAGGCCAGGGATCAAATCTGAGCCATAGTTGTGACCTAAGCCCCAGCCGCCACAATGCCAGATCCTTAACCCACTGTGCTGGGTCCAATGCTCCCAAGATACCACCAAATCCCATTGTGCCACAGCAGGAACTCCAAGAGAAAGAACATTTGTATTTGCCATAAAAGTTGGCTCATGCCACAGAGCAATTACCAGTAATGAAATTATTACTTTTGGTCTTTTTTTTGGTCTTTTTTGCCATTTCTTGGGCCACTCCTGCGGCATATGGAGGTTCCAGGCTAGGGGTTGAATCGGAGCCATAGCCGCCAGCCTACACCACAGTCACAGCAACGCGGGATCCGAGCCACGTCTGCGACCTACACCACAGCTCACGGCAACGCCAGATCCTTAACCCACTGAGCAAGGCCAGGGAGCAAACCAGCAACCTCATCGGTTCCTAATTGGATTCATTAACCACTGAGCCACAACGGCAACTCCCCCAATAATGAAATTATTACATTAGTAATAAAAAAAAAAAAAACCTCCCAACAAACTGAGGTCCAAGACCAGACAGATTCACGGATGAATTCTATAAAGCATTTAAAGAAGAGGTAACACTTATCCTTCTCAAAATATTCCAAAAAAATGGAAGAAAAAGGAACACTTTCGAACTTATTCTACAAGGTCCTTGTTATCCTGATATCAAAAACAAAGCCATCACAATATGGAAAAGAAAATTACAGACCAGTATCACTGATGAACACAGAGGTAAAAAATTCTCAATATTATCACACCAAAGTCAATAATACATTAAAGGAGTTCCCGTCGTGGCTCAGTGGTTAATGAATCCGACTAGGAACCATGAGGTTGCCGGTTTCATCCCTGGCCTTGCTCAGTGGGTTAAGAAACCAGCGTTGCCGTGAGCTGTGGTATAGGTTGCAGACACGGCTTGGATCCCGAGTTGCTGTGGCTGTGGCGTAGGCCGGCGGCTACAGGTCCGATTAGACCCCTAGCCTGGGAACCTCCACATGCCACGCGGGAGCGGCCCCAGAAATGGCAAAAAGACAAAAAAAAAAAAAAAGAAAGAAAAGAAAAGAAAAAAACTAAAAAGGATCATATATCATGAGCAAATGGGATTTATCTCAAGGAATCAGGGATAATTCAATATTCATAAATCAATCAATGTGATATACCACATTAACAAACTGAAGAATAAAAATCATAATCATCTTAAGAGATGCAAAAAAGCTTTTGATAAAATTCAACATTCATATATGATTAAAAACTGTTTGAAAAGTACTGAAGAAAACATACCACAAATGTATAACAAGCCCTTGGCCAACATGATACTCAATGGTAAAAATCTGAAAGCATTTCCTCTTAGATCAAGAGTAAGATAAGGATGCCCACTCATGCCTTTTTTATTCAATATACTACTGGAAGTCCTAGACACAGCAATCAGACAAGAATAGGAAATTAAAGGAATCTGAACTGGAAAGGAAGAAGTAATACCTTCACTATTTGTAGATGACATGATACTATAGAGAAAATCCTAAAGACACTACCAAAAAACTATTAGAACTAATACATGAATTCAGTAAATACATTTTACAGGATATAAAATTAATATATAGAAATCTGTTGCATTTTTATACATTCATAAAGATCTATCAGAAAGAGAAATTAAGAAAACAATCTCATTTACAACTGCATCAAAAATAATAAAATACTTGAGTTACCATTGTGGTTCAGTGGGTTAAATACCTGACATAGTGTCCATGAGGATGTGTGTTTGATCCCTGGCCTCACTCAGTGGGTTAAGGATCTGGCATTGCCACAAGCTGTGGCACAGGTTCAGGGCAGATGTGGGCTTGCATCCAGTGTTGCTATGGCTGTGGCAAAGGCCTGCAGCTGCAGCTCCAATTCGACCTCTAGCCTGCAAACTTCCATATGCTGCAGGTGCAGCAAATAAATAATAAAATAAAAAAATTAAATTAAAATTAAGTTAAATTAAATATACCTAGGAACAAATCTGGAGTTCCAGTCGTGGCGCAGTGGTTAACGAATACGACTAGGAACCATGAGGTTGCGGGTTCGGTCCCTGCCCTTGCTCAGTGGGTTAACGATCTGGCGTTGCCGTGAGCTGTGGTGTAGGTTGCAGACGTGGCTCAGATCCCGCGTTGCTGTGGCTCTGGCGTAGGCCAGTGGCTACAGCTCCGACTGGACCCCTAGCCTGGGAACCTCCATATGCCGCGGGAGCGGCCCAAAGAAATAGCAAAAAAAGACAAAAAAAAATCTAAAAAAGAAAAAACAAATCTAACCAAAGAGTTTATAAAGATCTGTACTCTGAAAACGATAAGACATTGATGAACAAGAAAAGGGAGTCCTTGTACACTGTTGGTAGGAATATAAATTGGTACAGTCACTGTGGAAAACAGTATGGAGGTTTTTCAAAAAACCAAAAATAGAACTACCATATGACCCAGCAATTTGACTCCTGGCTATATGTCTGTAAAAAACAAAAGCACCGATCCAAAAATGTTCATTGCAACATTATTTACAATAGCTAAGATATGGGAGCAACCTAAGTGTCCATTAACAGAAGAATGGATAAGGAAGGTGTGGTATGTACACACACACACAGACACACACACACGAACACACACAATGGAATACTATTCAACAATAAAAAAGAATGAAATTTTGCCATTTGCAACAACAAGAGATGGACTTTGGAGCATATTATGCTAAGTGAAATAGGTCAGAGAAAGACAAATATTGTACAAAATCACTTACATGTTTATGTTGAATCTAAAAAATAACCAAACTAGTGAATATAACAAAAAAGAAGCAGGCTCACAGATATAGAGAATAGACTAATGGTTACCATTGGGGAAAGAGAACAGGAAAGGGGCAAGACAGGGTAGGGGATTAAGAGGTTCAAACCACTATGTAGAAAAATAAATAAGCTACAAGGACATACTGTACAACACAGGGAATATAACCAATATTTTATAATGACTATGAATGGAGTATAACCTTTAAAAATTACAAATCACTATGTTGAACACCTGAAACTTATACAATATTATACATCGACTATACCTAAATAATAAGTGAATGAATAAATATTATGAAGATTTTTACCAAGACATTCATGAAAGAAACTGAAGATGACAGACAAATGGAAAAATATATCACACTCATGGATTATAAAAATTAATATTTACAAGGAGATCCTGCTGAGTAGCATTGAGAACTTTGTCTAGATACTCATGTTGCAACAGAACAAAGGGTGGGGAAAAAAATGTAATTGTAATGTATACATGTAAGGATAACTTGATCCCCTTGCTGTACAGTGGGAAAATAAAATTTAAAAAAGAAGGAAAAAAAAGAAAAATTTTTGAAAAAATTAATATTGTTAAAATAACCGCATTATCCAAGACAATCTACAGATTCAGTGCATTTCCTATCAAAGGGAAAAAAAAAAAAAAAAAGGAGTTCCCATCGTGGCACAGTGGTTAACAAAATTTGACTAGGAACCATGAGGTTGCGGGTTCGGTCCCTGCCCTTGCTCAGTGGGTTAAGGATCCGGTGTTGCCGTGAGCTGTGGTGTAGGTTGCAGACGCAGTTCGGATCCTGCGTTGCTGTGGCTCTGGCGTAGGCCGACAGCTACCGGTCCAATTAGACCCCTAGCCTGGGAACCTCCATATGACGTGGGAGCGGCCCAAAGAAATAGCAAAAAAGACAAAAAAAAAAAAAAGCATTCTTCATAATTTGAGTATTTGTATGGAAACACCAAAGATCCTGGATAGCCAAAGCAATTTTGAGAAAGAAGTACAAAGCTGGAGGTATCTATCATGCTCCCTGATTTAAAACTACAGTACAGGGAGTTCCCGCTGTAGTGCAGCAGACATGAATCTGACAGGTAGTTCCCATTGTGGCACAGTGGACACGAATCTGAATGGTATCCATGGGGATTCAGGTTAGATCCCTGGCCTCACTCAGGGGGTTGGGGATCTGGTGTTTCTGTGAGCTGTGGTGTAGGTCACAGAAACAGCTTGGATCTTCTGTTGCTATAGCTGTGGCATAGGCCGGCAGCTGTAGTTCTGATTCGACCCTTAGCCTGGGAACTTCCATATGCTGCAGATGCAGCCCTAAAAAGCAAAACACCACCACCAAAAAAACCATGGAAAACTATACTATAAAGCTACAATGATCAAAACAATATGGTAGTGACATAAAAACAGATACACAGATCAATGGAACAGAACAGAGAGCCCAGAAATAAGCCTATGCTTATATGATTAATTTAATGTACAACAAAGGAGGCAAGAATATACAATGGGGAAAAGACAGCCTATTCAATGAATGGTATTGGGAAAATTGGACAGCTACACACAAAAGAATGAAACTGGACTACTCACATCATATACAAATTTAAACTCAAAATGCTTAAAGACTTAAATGTAAGCCGTAAACCTATAAAACTCCTTGAAGAAAACATAGGCAGTCATCTACGTGACATCAGTCTTAGCACAAAATCAATATTGATTTTTTTCAATCTGTCTCCTCATGCAAGAGAAACAAAAGCAAAAAAACAAAAAACAGAAAACAAATGGACTACATCAAACTAAAAAGCATTTGCACAGTAAAGGAAATCAACAGAATGAACAGGGGGCCTATTAAATCAGAGGCAATATTTGCAAATGATACATCTGATAAGGGATTGATATCTGTAATATACAAAGAACTCATACAACTCAACATCAAAAAAACCCAATTTAAAAACGTACATAGGAAGTGAACAGATATTATTACAAAAAAGGTATACATGTGACCAAAAGACAAAGTGAAAAGATGCTCAACATCACAAATCATCATCAAGGAAATGTAAAGCAAACCATAATGAGATACCACCTCACAAGTGTCAGAATGGCTATCACCAAAAAGACGACAAATACCAGGTGTCAGTGAGAATGTGGAGAAAAGACAATCCTCATGCACTGTTGGTGGAACTGTAAATCAGTGCAGCCACTACGAAAAACAGTATGATGGCTCCTCAAAAAATTGAAAAAAGGAGTGCCATATAATCCAGAAATTCCACAACTGGGTATTTACCCAAAGAAAAAATCACTAATTTGAAAAGATATGCATACCAATGTTCAATGCAACATTCCTTTTTTTTTTTTTTCCCCGTCTTTTTGAGGGCCACACCCGCAGCATATGGAGGATCCCAGGCTAGGGGTCTAATCGGACCTGTAGCTGCCAGCCTACACCACAGCCACAGCAACGTGGGATCTGAGCCTCCTCTGGAACCTACACCACAGCTCACAGCAACACCGGATCCTTAACCTGCTAAGCAAGTCCAGGAATGGAAACCACAACCTCACGGTTCCTAGTCAGATTCGTTAACCACTGAGCCACAACGGGAACTCCAATGCAACATTCTTTACAACAGCCAACATATGAAAGCGATCTAAGTGTTCATCAACAGATTATATATGAAGTGGTATTATATACAAAAGGGAATATTACTCACCTCTAAAGAAAGGGAAATCTTGCCATTTGCAATAACATGGATACATTTAGGGAGTATTATGCTACGTAAAATATGTAAGAGGTAAATGCCATATGATCTTATTTATATGTGGAATCTAAAAAACAAATAAACAAAACAAAAATAGGACTCATAGCTACAGAGAACTAACATGGTTGCCAGAAGGAAAAGGGCTGAAGGATGGGGGTGACGGATGGAAGAAAAATAGGTGAAGGAGATCAAGAGGTACAAACTTTCAGTTACAAAGCCACAGGAGTATAATATATAGCATGAGGGCTAAGGAACTGCAGCTGCCAGCCTCTGCCACAGTCATAGCAATACTAGACCCGAGCCACATCTTCAACCTAGGCCACAGCTTGTGGCAACGCTGCTGGATTCTTAACCCACTGAGCAAGGCCAGGGATCCAACCCACATCCTCATGGATACTAGTCAGATTCTTAACCCGCTGAGCCTCAACAGGAACTCCTTGAGTATATATATTCTTTTTCAGATTCTTTTCCCTTTCAGGTTATTACAAAATAGTGAGTATAGTTCCCTGTCTATATAGGTCCTTGATGGTGATCTATTTTATACATAGCAGTGTATACATGTAAATCACCAACTCTTCATTTATCCCTCCCCTGCACCCTTTCCCCTTTGGTAACCATAAGTTTGTTTTCTATGTCTGTGGGTTTATTTCTTTTTTTTTTTAATCTTTTATTATCATTGATTTAAAATGTTGTCAATTTCTTCTGTACAATAAGGTGACCCAGTTTTTTTATACATATATATATATATTCATATATTCTTTGTCTCACATTATCCTCCATCATATTCCAGCACAAGTGATTAGATACAGTTCCCTATGCAATACAGCAGGATCTCATCACTTATCTACTCCAAATGCAATAATTTGCATCTACTAACCCCCAGCTTCCAGTCCATCCCACTCCCTCCTTCTCCCCCTTGGCAACCACAAGTCTGTTCTCTATGTCCATGAGTCTATTTCTTTTCTGTAGATAGGTCCATTTGTGCCATATATTACATTCCAGATACAAGTGATATCACATGGTATTTGTTTTTCTCTCTCTATGCTTATTATGTCTCTAGTTCCATCCATGTTGCTGAAAATGGCATTATTTTCTTCTTTTCATGGCTGAGTAGTATTCTATTGTATATATGTACCACATCTTAATCCATTCATCTGTCAGTGGACATTCAGGTTGTCTCCATGTCTTGGCTATTGTAATAGTACCGCAATGAACATATGGGTGCATGTGTCTTTTTTTTTTTTTGTCTTTTTGACTTTTTAGGATTTTGTGGTTTATCCATTCTAAATGTAATAGCTTGCATCTACTAACCCCAAATTCCCTCCCCCTTGATACCCACAAGTCTGTTCTCCATGTCTTTGAGTTTGTTTCTTTTTCTTTTTTCTATTTTGCTCCACGGCATATGGAGGTTCCCAGGCTAGGGGTCCAATCAGAGCTGTAGCCGCCGGCCTATGCCACAGTCACAGCAACACCAGATCCCAGCTATGTCTATGACCTACACCGCAGCTAATGGCAACGCCAGACCCTTGACCCACTGGGTGAGGCCAGGGATCAAACCCACGACCTCATGGTTCCTAGTTGGATTCGTCTCTTGCTGCACCACAATTGGAACTCTAGCATGTGTCTTTTTCAATGAAAGTTTGGTCTGGATATATGCCCAGGAGTGGGATTGTTGGGTCAATAGTTCTATATTTAGTTTTCTGAGGCACCTCCACACTGTTTTCCATAGTGGTTGGACCAATTTACATTCCCACCAACAGTGTAGGGGGGTTCCCTTTTCTCCACACCCTCTCCAGCATTTGCTATTTGTAGACCTACTAAAGATGGCCATTCTGACCGGTGTGAAGTAGCACCTCATTGTAGTTTTGATCTTCATTTCTCTAATAATTAGTGATGCTGAGCATTTTTTCATGTGCCTGTTGGCCATCTTTATGTCTTCTTTAGAGAAATGTCTATTCAGGTCTTCTGCCCATTTTTCAATTGGGTTGTTTGTTTTTTGCTGTTGAGTTGTGTGAGTTGTTTGTATATTTTGGAGACTAAGCCCTTGTCAGTTGCACAGTTTGAATCTATTTTCTCCCATTCCATAGGTTGTTTTTTTGTTTTTTGTTTTCACTTTAAGGTTTCCTCTGCTGTTCAAAAAAGCTTCTAAGTTTGACTAGGTTCCATTATTTTCATTTCTATTGCTTTAGGAGAATGACCTAAGAAAACATTTGTACTGATGTCAGAGAATGTTCTGCCCATGTTCTCTTCTAGGAGTTTGATGGTGTTTTGTCTTATGTTTAAGTCTTTAAGCCATTTTGAATTTATTTTTGTGCATGGTGTGAGGGGGTGTTCTAGTGTCACTGATTTACATGCAGCTGTCCAGTTTTCCCAGCACCACTTGCTTAAAAGACTATTTTCCATTTTATATTCTTGCTTCCATTGTCAAAGATTAATTGACCATAGGTGTCTGAATTTATTTCTGAGTTCTCTATTCCATTCCATTGGTTTGTATATCTGTTTTGGTACCAATACTACACTGTCCTGATGACTGTAGCTTTTAATACTGTCTTAAGTCTGGGAGAGTTATGCCTCCTGCTTGGTTTTTGTTCTTCAGGATTGCTTTGGCAATTCTGGGTCTTTTATGGTTCCATATATATTTTTGGATTATTTGTTCTAGTTCTGTGAAAAATGTCATGGATTATTTGATAAGGATTGAATTGAACCTGTAGACTGCTTTGGCTAGTATGGCCATTTTAATGACATTAATTCTTCCAAACCAGGAACATGAAATCGCTTCCCATTTATTTGAATCCTCTTTAATTTCCTTGATTAATATTTTACAGTTCTTGGAATATGAGTCTTTTACCTCCTTGGTTAGGTTTACTCCTAGGTATTTAATTTTTGGGAGTGTGATTTTAAAAGGTTTTACATTTTTATATCCATTTTCTATATTTCATTGTTAGTACACAGAAATCCCACCAATTTCTGAATGTTACTCTTGAATCCTGCTACTTTGCTGAATTAATTGATCAGTTTGAGTAGTTTTTGTGTGGAGTCTTTAGGGTTTTCTATATATAGTATCATGTCATCTGCATAGAATGACAATTTTACCTCTTCTCTTCCAATTTGGATACCTTTTATTTCTCTTGTCTGATTGCTGTGGCTAGGACTTGCAACAATATGTTGAATAAAAGTGGTGAGAGTGGGTACCCTTGTCTTGTTCCAGATTTTAGCAGGAAGGTTTTAGCTTTTCTCCATTGAGTATTATATTGGCTGTGGATTTGTCATAATGGCTTTTATTATGTTAAGGTATGTTCCTTCTATACCCACTTTGGTAAGTTTTTATCATGAATGGATATGTTGGATTTGTCAAATGCTTTTTCTGCATATATTGAGATGATCATGTGTTTTTTTTTGTTTGTTTTTTGTTTTGTCTTTTTGTTGTTGTTGTTGTTGTTGTTGTTTGTTGCTATTTCTTGGGCCGCTTCTGCGGCATATGGAGGTTCCCAGGCTAGGGGTCGAATCAGAGCTGTAGCCACTGGCCTACGCCAGAGCCACAGCAACTCGGGATCCGAGCCGCGTCTGCAACCTACACCACAGCTCACGGCAACGCCGGATCGTTAACCCACTGAGCAAGGGCAGGGATCGAACCCGCAACCTCATGGTTCCTAGTCGGATTCGTTAACCACTGCGCCACAACGGGAACTCCAATCATGTGGTTTTTGACTTTTGTTATGTGATGTATGACACTGATTGACTTGCGTATGCTTAACTATCCTTGTGAACTTGGGATGAATCTCACTTGGTCATGGTATATGATCTTTTTTATGTGTTGTTGGATTCAGTTGGCTAAAATTTGGTTGAGAATTTTTGCGTCTATATCCATCAAAGATATTGGCCTGTAACATTCTTTTCTGGTAGTATCTTTGTCTGGTTTTGGTATTAGGGTGATGGTGGTTTCATAGGATATCATTCGGATTATTCTTTCATTTTCAACCTTCTAGAAAAGTTTTAAAAAGATGGGTATTAAGTTCTCTGTATGTTTGGTAGAATTCACCTGTGAAGCCATCTGGTCCTGGACTTTTGTTTGTAGGGAGTGTTTTTATTATACATTCAATTTCATTTCTAGTGATCAGTCTGTTCAATTGATCTATTTCTCTTGATTCAGTTTTGGCGAGCTGTATGTCTTTAGGAAGTTGTTCAGTTCTTCTAGGTTGTCAAATTTGTTGGCAAATAATTGTTCATAGTACTTTTTTATGGTTTTCTGTATTTCTGCAGTATCCATTGAGATTTTTTTTTTCATTTCTTTCTATTTGTCTTTTTAGGGCCACAGCCACAGCACATGGAAGTTTCCAGGCTAGGGGTCAAATTGGAGCTGTAGCTGCTGCCCTACACCACAGCCACAGCAATGCCAGATCCGAGCTGCATCTGCAGCCTACACCACAGCTCACAGCAACGCCAGATCCTTAACTCACTGAGCCAGGCCAGGGACCAACCCTGCATTCTCATGGATATTAGTCAGGTTCACTACCGCTGAGCCACAACAGAAAACCCACCTTTTTAATTTATTTTGTTTGAGTTTCCTTCTCTCCTCTTCTTTGGGGGTCTGGCCAGAGGTTTGTCAATTTTGTTTACCCTTTTAAAGAGCCAGCTCTTGGTTTTATTCATTTTTTTTTCTATTGTCTTTTTGAATCTCTATATTTCCCCTCTGATCTTTATGATTTCCTTCTTTGTGCTGACTTTTGTTCTTTTTCTAATACTTTTAGGTAAAGTATTTTAGCTTAAGTTGTTGATTTGAGATTTTTCTTCTTTTTTGAGGAAGGTCTGTATTGCTATGAACTTCCCTCTAAGCACTGCTTTTGCAGCATCCCATAGATTCTATATTCATTATCATTTGTCTCAAGGTATATTTTAATTTCCCTCTTGATTTCCTCATTGGCCCATTGGTTTTTTTTTTTAGTAGCATTGTGTCTAGTTTCCATGTAGTCAGTTTCTCCTCCTTTCTTTTCCTATGATTGATTTCTAGTTTCATGCCATTGTGGTCAGAGAAGATACTTGAAATAATTTCTATACTCTTACATTGGCAGAGGTTAGTTTTGTGCCCCAGTATGTGGTCAATCCTTGAGAATGTTCCATGTGCACTTGAAAAGAATGTATATTCTGATTTTTTTTTTTTTTGATGATGTAAGGTCCTGAAAACATCAATTAAGTCTACTTCTCTATTGTGTCATTTAGGATCTCTGTTGCCTTGGCGATTTTCTGTCCAGAGAGTTAAAGTCTCCTACTATTATTGTATTCCCATCAATTTCTCCTGTTAATGTCTGTTAGCATCTGTTGTATGTATTTGGGTGCTTCTATATTAGGGGCATATATATTAACAAGTGAATATCCTCTTCTTGAATGGATCCTTTTATTATTAAATAGTATCCTTCTTTGTTTTTCTTTATGGCCTTTGTTTTAAAGTCACTTTGTATGATATGACTATTTCAACTCCTGCTTTCTTGTCTTTTCCATTCACCTGAAATATCTTTTTTGTTCCCCTCACTTTCAATTTATAAGTGTCCTTTGCCCTAAGGTGAGTCTCTTGTAGATAGCATACTGTAGGCCCTTCTTTTTTCATCCAGTCTGCTATTCTACCTATGTCTTTTCATTGGAGCATTCAGTCCATTGACATTTAAGGT
Source organism: Phacochoerus africanus (assembly GCF_016906955.1). NCBI lineage: Eukaryota > Metazoa > Chordata > Mammalia > Artiodactyla > Suidae > Phacochoerus > Phacochoerus africanus. The sequence continues at coordinate 91,278,826 of NC_062551.1, forward strand.
AATTACTGATAAAGATGTATTTACTGCCACTTTAAACCTTGTTTTCCAGTTGAGTCTATGTTTCTTTTTTGTTCTTTTCTTTTTTTGGTTGAATGATTTCCTTTTATCTTATGCTTGTGTCCTCTTTTTAGTTTTTCTGTGTATTCTTTGGATTTGCAGTTGCCCCGTTTTTCTATGTTAACCCGTCCCTATATCTCCTTGCTTTACCCTGATAGTCATACATGCTTTTAAAAAAAAAATCTAGATTTTCTTATTTTCCTTACCCACATTTTATGATTTTGAAGTTTTTTCCTAGCACCTTCACATTTATCCTTTTACTGTTCTTTTTGTGTTTATTGTTGCTTTTACAATAGATTTTTCCCCGTTTTAGATCTGTATACTGGCTTATTTAAGTGATTACTTTCCCATTGTGATAATGAGTTTATTTAGTATTGCTGTACTCTTGCAGTTTTTGTTGAAGAAATTCTTTATTTCTCCTATGATGATATTCTTTCTGCGTAGAGTATCCTAGGCTGCAAATTCTTCCTTTTTAGAACTGAATATATCTTGCCACTCTCTTTTGGCCTATAGTGTTTCTGTAGAGAAATCAGCTGCTAGACTTAGGGGTGTTCCCTTATAATTAACTGTTTTTCTCTTGCTGCCTTCAGAATCTTCTTTAACTTTTGCCATTTTTATTATAATTTGTCTTGGTGTGGGCCTGTTAGGGTTCAACGTGTTTGGGGCCCTCTGTGGGCCTCTTGGTATCTGTTTCCTTTAGATTTGGAAAGTTTTCAGCTATAATTTCTTCAAATATATTTTCAATCCCCTTTTTCTCCTTCTGGAATCCATATTATGCATAGATTGGCCTGCTTTATATTGTCCCATAGACCTCTTATGTTGCTTTCATGTGTTTTTCACTTGGTGTGCTGTCTGCTGTCCTGATTGGGTGATTTCCATTATTCTATCTTCCAAGTCACTAAATCATTCCTCTGCATTATTAATTACGCTCTTCAGTGTCTTTAACTCAGCTTATGTCTCTGCAAATGAATTTTCTTATTTTTCTTGGCTACTCCTTATATTTTCTAGTTCCTTTCTAAAGTAATCTGCATCTATCTGTTCATATCCACTCTTAGATCCTTCATACTTACTCTTAATTCCTTCAGTAGTTCCACTATCTCTTTTTTGAACTCAGTGTCTGTCAGAATGCAGAGGTCTGTTTCATTGTTTGCTCCTTCGGGGGAATTCTCCTTTTCTTTTAACTGGGAATAGTTCCTGAGCTTCTTCATCTTGCTTATTTTTTTCTTATTCTATGAGTCTAGGGAAAGAAACTGCCCTAGTCTTGGAGGGCTATTTATATGCAAAAGTAGCCCTGGGTACTTTGTGAGGGAGGGCTTACTATTTATTTTTGGTGTGAGGGCTGCTTTGGGTTTGGATACTTTCTGTCTCTTGCCTCACTGGGTGCAGGCTGTTATACCCATGATACGGTGCTGCATGTGCTTGCAGGTAGATGGAGGCGATGGGCAGAGTTAATAGCCAGTGCCTGGTTGCTGGGCCCTTGACAGTGGCAAGGACCTGCAGGAAGGTGGCACAGGCTGCTACTAGGTGCAGGACTCTAGGAAGTGGCAGTGACCCACAGGCAGGTATAGGTGGCCCCTGGAGGATTTGGCAGTGGCAACAGCAGGGCATATATGTTCCCAGGGAGGTGAGAGCAACAATAGGTGGTGCTTGGTTGCAGTGCCCTCCTCTGTGTTGACCTCTGAGGTGACTGGGGTCACAGGTGATCTCTGTTAGTGGACCCCGAGTGGTGATGGGCCACATCCACCTCTGGAGTCTCAGATGGTTTGTCCCCACCACCTGTAGACCACACAAAAGGCACCCCATCATGTTTAACCCACACAGAGGCACTGCCACCTGCAGCCTGCAGAAGAGGGGCCCATCTCCCATAGCCCATGCAAGAGGTGCCTTACCAGCCCATCGCCCCACCCTCCAAGAGTCTGAGTGTGCGCAGATTAAGATACTCCTATGGCAGTCTGCTCCTCCTCCTCTTGCCCTCCCCAATAATGGCACCTTGCTTCTCCCTGGGCCCAGACCTCCTTCTGGGTTCCCTTGGCTGCAGGGCTCTGCTCCCCAGCTTTTAGCACACTGCTCCCTAGCCCCTCAGGCTGTCTCCACACAGCCAACCCTGGCCCTCTCCCAGAACTGACCTACAGAGCCTAAGTCTCGGCACCCAACACCCTCCCGAGCGTCTCAGGCTATGGTGTCCTGGGAGGTGGTACGGATGGCCTGTGTGGCTCTCTGCTTTGCCGTCCTCAGTCCAGCTGCTAAGCTTTTCTCTGAGGCTTTGAGGTCTCTCCATCTCAGCTGATCTCCCTGTCAGATGGGTGGCTTCCCATGGTGTGGGTTCCCTTCCTCTTTTACAGCTTCCTCTCAGGAGTGCTAGTCCCATCCTGATTTCTTTCTCTCTTTTTTTCCTTTTGTTCTACCCAGTTATGTGGAGGGTTTCTTGCCCTCTATGGAGGTTTAAGGTCTTCTGCCAGAGTTCGTCAGCAGATGTTCTGTGCGAATTGTTCTGCATGTAGATTTTTTGTTGTTGTTGCGTTTGTGGGACAAGGTGAGCACCACATCTTATTCCACCACCATTTTGATCCTGCCTCCTGTGGGCCTATTTCTGTTTTGTATATGTTCATCTTTATCACTTTTTTTAGAATCTACATACAAGCAATATCCTGTGATATTTGTCTTTGGCTGGCTGTCTGGCTTACTTCATTTCGTATTATAATCTTTCGTCCATTAATGTTGCTGCAAATGGCATTATTTCATTCTTTAATGGCTGAGTAACATTACATTGTAAATTCACGTAATAGCTAAATTCACTCAATAGCTCCAGTAGCTTTTATATACATTCCTTGGAATTTTCTAAATACATGATTATACCATCTGTGAATAAAGGCAGTTTTGCTTCTTTATTTCCAGTTTGTATTCCTTAAATTTCTTTTTCTTGCATTATCACAATGGCAAGAACCTGTAGTATAACATTTAATGAATGTAGTTAGAGCCCCTATTTGCTGAGCAATTCTTATATCATATTCCTTTAATCTATGAACATAGATTCTTTTACATTTTTAAGTGTATTTTTCACTTAAGCCTATTTTTAAAAACTGCATTGAAGTATCTGTTAAATGTAATAGGTGATCCACTCAGAATTCATTTCTATAGATTATTTTTATCCCCTGAGCATGGGTCACACTTTCCGACTCTTTTTTTACAAGTCTCATAATATCTGGTTAAAAATTGGAAATTTTATTTATTTATTTATTGACTGCATCCAAGGCATGAGGAAGTTTCCAGGCCAGGGATCAAATCCATCCACAGCAGTGACAACACCAGATCCTTAGTCTGCTAGGCCACCAGGTAACTCTGAAAATTGGAAATTTTCTATAATATATTATAGAAGCTCTGGGTTCTATTTTTTTATTGTTGTTGTTTGGTTGGGGCTTTTTTTTTTTTTTTGGATGGGCTGTTGATTATTTTTAATAACTTCCCTGTACTTAAATTGCAGAAATGGACTTCCTCAGAGTACACTGCCACCGATGTCTCTGCTCAGTTTTTTTATTCTTTTTAGGGCCACACCTGCAGCATATGTAAATATGCCACGGAACACCAGATTTGAGCCACATCTGTGACCTACACCGCAGCTTACAGCAATGCCAGATCCTAACCCACTGAGCAAGGCCAGAGATCAAACTCACATCCTCACAAGGAAAATGTCCTTAACCAGCTGAGCCACAATAGGAACTCCCATTAATTTCTATTTTTATTTTAGCCTGGCTTCCTAGGTATTACTCCTGTATCTACATAGTTTTGCATTAAGTCAATGGTTTAGACAGAGGTCACTTAAAGGCCTTGAACCCATAAAACTTCAACCTCTGCCTATCCATCTGTGCGTTGCTTGGGGGAGGGCATTCAATGCTGCAACCAAGTCCCAAGCCTCCCCTGCCTTTTTTTTTTTTTGGCCACACTCACAGCATGCAGAAGTTCCTGGGCCAGGAATGAAATCCTTGCCACAGCAATGATTCAAGCCACTGAAGTGACAACACTGGAACCTTAATCCATATGGAACTCCTGATTTTTATTTTTTTACCAGGCTTTCTTGGGTCCCTCTCATATATGCAAGTAGTTTCACAGTCGGCCAGGAAATGTGGAGAGCTTATCTTAGCCCTTCTATGGCTCTCTTATTTTCAAGACCTTCCCATTAAGTTTCTGGCAGGTCCATCACTCACTTACACCAACAGGCACTGCAACCTCAGGCTAGCAAACTGTGGATTCAATCCATTCACTCCCAACCAAGTTTGCCACTTTTAGTTGACAAAGCCATATGTTTTCACTCTCTGACCCAAATCAAGTCCATCCCATTTGGAAGGAAAGTTCCTAGCAAGTTTTCATGTCTAGCCGCACATCTGTAAGAGTACATGTCTTGTCACCTGAACTGGGATAACAGGAGAAGCCCCAAGAAGACAACTACAGACTCCCACTGTACTTGCTCAAAGTCTTACCAGCTTTCCAAGAGGAAATACTCCTAAATTCACTTCTGCCTCCACTATATTTCTAGTGGCCTGAAATACTTGTTTTTAACAATACTGTCCAGCTTTACACTTGATTTTACAATGAGAAAATTACAGACTACTTCATGATGCCATAGGTGGAAGCTTGCTTCTCTTTTCCCACTTTTTTTTTTCTTTTGTCCTTTTAGGGCCGTGCCCATGGCATATGGAGGTTCTCAGGCTAGGGGTCCAAGCCGAGCTACAGCTGCTGGACTACGCCACAGCCACAGCCACCCCAGACCTGAGCCACGTCTGCAATATACACCATAGCTCATGGCAACGTGGGATCCTTAACCCACTGAGCAATGCCAGAGATCAAACACAGAACCTCATGGTTCCTAGTTGGATTCATTTCCCCTGTGCCATGAAGGGAACTCCTCTTTTCCCATCTTAAAAATTGTTTACTTTTCTCTTTTGACTTAACTGTTCACTTCTCTTTTCTCAACTGTTTACTCAGTAAAATCATTTTCCCTTCATTTCCTTTAGTTCTCTGAACATATTTTGAGATTTTTTTGGCTACTAACTCCAACATCTGAGTCAACTTGGAATCAGTTTCTACTGACTGCTATTTCCCGCTAAGTATGGGTCATTCTTTCCTGTTCCTTTGCATATCTAATAATTTTTGTTTGAATATTAGACATTCTAACATACCTAGTGACTCTGAATTTTACTGTGTAATCTGTGGAACTATTTGCAGTACTTTTCCTAGTGGGTAAGTAACTAGGTGGATTTATTTTGCTTTCCCTGCAATGTGCAGAAATGGTATCTCTTTGTAATTCCTGCAGCTATATTTTTAGCATGGTCCCTTTTAGGTATTCTTGTGAATCTGGTGACTGCCCAAGATTATGGCCACAGATTATATCCATATTTGGGACCTGTTCTGGCTGTGCTTTCTTTAATCTGGAGATTACTTTAATTTATTTATTTATTTATTTATTTATTTATTTATTTATTTATTTATTTTGTCTTTTTGCCTTTTCTTGAGCCGCTCCCTCGGCATATGGAGGTTCCCAGGCTAGGGGTCGAATCGGAGCTGTAGCCGCCAGCCTACGCCAGAGCCACGGCAACGCGGGATCCGAGCCGTGTCTGCGACCTATACCACAGCTCACGGCAACGCCGGACCCTTAACCCACTGAGCGAGGCCAGGGACTGAACCCGAAATCTCACAGTTCCTAGTTGGATTCGTTAACCACTGAGCCACAACGGGAACTCCTGGAGATTACTTTTAATTTTTCAGTCTTAAACTCTGTCCTGATACCTCAAGTAAATAAGACTTCAGATTTTTGCCACATGAATTATACATGGTTGGGCAATGAACTCAGTTTAAAAAGTGGGAAATTCACAGAGCTCACCTGGTTTAGGTTTCTGTCTTTCAAAGACAGAACTCCATCTCTCTGATTTCTGTATCAACCAGACCCTCTGGAATCCCCCCATGTAGGTATAGATTAGACGTTCACCCAGGAATTTTAGTGGAGTTTATAGTGAGGTCATGGATTTTACCCTCTGCTGTGTTTACCCCTCTTATTTTGTTTTTTTTCCTTTCAAGGGCCCCTCCCCTTAAATTTCCAAGTAATTTTTCTATTACTTGGACTCTATTCTTTGCTACTACAAGAAAGTAAGGCTGATGCTTCCCACTACCACTTTCCTCTACTGCGGGAGATGATGAATGCCCTCAGGCAAAATTTTTAACCGCCTGCAAACTCACAATTCTTTCCATTTCCAGTTACTGATTTTCAAGAGCAAACTCTCTGATAGCTTTTGTCTGCTTTTGGATACTTTCCAGTCTATTTAAACATTTTTTTACATATTTTATAATTATTATCTGTAAGAAGGTTCAAGAGACTGCTTTACTCTGCCAACATTACTGGAAATTTCCCCTGTGGGATGGATTTTAAAATATTAAGAATTTAATATTTGTGAAGCTGAAATGCATCTGGGGCTTGGGGACAAGAATCTAAAATGGCTCCCATGTATCTGATTTGAGTGAGGGACAAACTATAGTGATGTCATCAAAACTAACATAAGCTCTCCCTGGCGGTACAGCAAGTTAAGGATCTGGCATTGTCACTGCTGTGACGTGGCTTCAATCCCTTCAGCATGCTGTGGGCATGCCCCCCCCCCCCCCGACCAAAATAAATAAATAAATAAAAACTAAGATAGACTACAAAGGAGCAGTTTTAAGAATGTAACAGGCAGGAGTTCCCATGGTGGGTCAGTGGTAACAAATCTGACCAGTATCCATGAGGATGTAGGTTCGATCCCTGGCCTTGCTCAGTGGGTTAGGGATCTGGCATTTGCAGTGAGTTGTGGTGTAGGCTGCAGACACAGCTCGGATTCCACATTGCTGTGGCCGTGATGTAGGCTAGCAGCTACAGCTCCAATTCAGTCTTTAGCCTGGGAACTTTCATATGCCACGAGTGCAGCTCTCACAAGACAAAAAAAAAAAAAAAAAAAAAGAATTTAACAGCCAAGTTACGTTTTAGACATACTGAATCTGAAGTACCTCTGGGAAATTCAAATAGAGACTCAGACTTGGAATCAAATTCCTAAAGATAGAAGCTGAAGCCATAGGAGAACACATGCTGAGAGAAATTAAAGATGACTTAAACAAATAGAAAGATATACTGTGTTCATAGATCAGTAGACAGTAGACTCGCTATTATTACTAGGCTATGAATGCTCCCCAAATTGATCTTCAGCTTTAACATAACCTCAATCAAAATCCCAGAAGGCTTTTTAAAAAGCAATTGACAAGATTCTAAAATTTACATGGAAATATAAAGGACTTATAAGAGCCAAAACAATTTTGTTAACAAAGAACAAAGCTGTAAGATTTATGTTATCTGATATAAAGACGTATTATTATTGCAAAGCTATAGTTAGTAGGAGAGTATAGTGCTGATGTTAATGTAGACAAACCGGTGGAAACAGTGTCCAGAAATAGATTCCTAAAAATATGGTTAACTGATTTCCAATAAAGATTATAAGCAAGTCAGTGGAGAAAGGATGAAAAAAATATGGTGCTAGTACAACTGGATACTCATGTCAAAAGCAAATCACAATCCTTCCATCCATAGCTCTCACCATGTACAAAAAAATTCCAGACCTAAATTTACAACCTAAAGCTATAAAATTTTTAAAAGAAAACTTAGGAGAAATTTTTCTTAGATACAACACCAAAAGTATGATCCATGAAAAAAACTCCAATATACTGGACATCATCAAAATTACTATCTGCTCTTTAAAACGCATTGCTAAGAGAATGGAAAGCAAGTGTCAGACTGAGAGAATATTTGTTAATCACATATCTGACAAATAATTCATATGCAGTGTGTGTATATATGTATATACGCACACAGATATATATATACACACAAATAATTCATATGCAGTATATGTATATATGTATTTATGCACAAAGATGTATATACACACATAGAGACATAATTTCTTTGCAGTGTGTGTGTATATATATATACACACACACACACACACACAGATATATGTATCACACACACACACATATATATACACACACAGATATATATTACACACATACACATATATATACACACACAGATATATATTACACACATACACATGTGTATACCTATATACGGAAAAAGCTCAATTTTTTTAAATGGGGGAAAATAACACTTTACCAAAAACATATGGATGGAAAATAAGCATGTAAAAAGATGTTCAATGTCATTACTAACTGGGGAAATCAAAATCAAAATCATAATGAGGAGTTCCCATTGTGGTGCAGGGGAAACAAATTCAACTAGGAACCACGAGGTTGCAGGTTCGATCCCTGGCCTCGCTCAGTGGGTTAAGGATCCGGCATTGCCGTGAGCTATAGTGTGGGTCGCAGATGTGGCTCAGATCTGGCACTGCTGTGGCTGTGGTGTAGGATGGCAGCTACAGCTCCGATTGGACCCCTAGCCTGGGAACCTCCATATGCCGTGGGTGTGGCTCTGAAAAACAAACAAAAAAACCCACCAATAATGAGATACTATTACACACCTATTAGGACATCTAAAATGAAAAAGACTCACCATACCAAATGTCGGTGAGAATGTAGAACTGGAACTTTCCATTACTAATGGGAATGTAAAACAGCACAACTGTTTGAAAAATAGTTTGGCAGTTTCTTAAAATATTAAATATATACCTATGATATGACCCAGCTATTCTACTCCCAAGTATTTTTCCAAGAGAAATTTAATTATATGTCCATGCAAAAACCACACACATGTTCCCAGCAGATTTATCTATAACCAAAATCTGGAAACAATCAAACATCCATCAAGAGGTAAATAGATATACAAATTATGACATGTCCATACAATGGAATACTATTCAGCAATTAAAAGAAACCAACTACTGGTACATACTACAACAAGGATGAACACCAAGACATTAAAGTGAAAGAATCCAGCCACAAAAGACTACATGATGATTCCATTCATACGGAAAGTCCAGAAAAGGCAAATTTATAGAGACAGCAGATTAGTGGATACTTGTGGCTGGGAGTGGGAGTAGAGATGGCACAAGGGAATTTTTGGGCAAATAAACACAAAGGAAGTTTTGGGAGTTATAGAAATGTTAACTAAGTTGTGGTGAAGATATAAAACTCTATACATTCACTAAAATCACTGAATTGTACACTTAAAAGGGATGAGTTTTATAGTACATAAATTATACCTCAATGAAGTTATTAAAAAGAAGAGTAATATATGTTTCTATTTATTTAAAAATTTCAGGAGTTCCCACCATGGCGGGAACCTTACATAGTGTCTGTGAGGATGCAGGTTTGATCCCAGGCCTCTCTCAGTGAGTTAAGGATCTGGCACTGCCGCAAGCTGCAGCACAGGTTGCAGATATGGCTCAGATCTCCTATTGCTGTGGCTATGGCACAGGCCAGCAGCTGTAGCTCCAATTTTACCCCTAGACTGGGAAATTCCATATGCTGCATGTGCAGCCCCCAAAAGAAAAGGAAAAAAAAAAAAATCTGGAGTTCCCGTCGTGGTGCAGTGGTTAACGAATCCGACTAGGAACCATGAGGTTGCGGGTTCAGTCCCTGCCCTTGCTCAGTGGGTTAACGATCCGGCGTTGCCGTGAGCTGTGGTGTAGGTTGCAGACGCGGCTCGGATCCCGAGTTGCTGTGGCTCTGGTGCAGGCCGGTGGCTACAGCTCCGATTCGACCCCTAGCCTGGGAACCTCCATATGCCGCGGGAGCGGCCCAAGAAATAGCAAAAAGACAAATAAAATAAAATAAAATAAACAGCATGAAAAAAATTTATAAAAAAAAAAAATCTGACTGCAGCAGCTCGGGTCCCTGTAGAGATGCAGGTTCAATCCCTGGCCTGGTGCAGTGTATCAAAGGATCTGGTGTTGCTATGGCTTGGATTCAATCCCTGACCCAGGAACTTCCATATGCCATGGTGCAGCCATTAGATAAAATTAAATTTAGGTTAAATTAAATTAAATTAAATTAAAAGAATACAGAGGAGTTCCCTGGTGGCTCAATGGGTCAAGGATCTGGCATTGTCACTGCTGTAGCTCAGATCGCTGATATGGTGCAGGTTTGATGCCTGGCCTAGGAATTTTTGCATGCCTTGAGTGTCCCAAAAGAATATAGATATATACATACATAAATGTATAACCGAATCACTTTGTTGTACACCTGAAACTAACACAATATTGTACATCAACTATATTTCAATTAAAAAAAAAGATAATCATATAAAAGAACCAGAATATTTAGATTAGAGGAGAAAGTATACAGTTACAGTGGGAAAAAAAAAATAAGAAAAAGGTAGTATGGTTCAGGCATTAATACTTTTGAAAAAGGAAAAGTACAATAGCAGGGATTTTTGCACACCTACACACAACAAGGAAACAGACTGCCCAGTTTTTCTCTCAGTGCCATAAGCCACTCATGTAAGATTAGAATGGTGGGAGTTGGGGAGTTGTCTGGCGAGTGTTTAATAACTATATGTACACAGTTACAGACAGTAAGGGAAGTACCTAGATCACCGAGAGGTAAGAAACCCACACAATCTGTCCAGACCAGGGGGCTGGAAGAGGGCCTAGGACTAAAAAATTTTGGTTGCCTGCTGCTTAGATAACTAAGAATGAGAATTTGGAGAAAACTAGGTCCTGAGAGATTCGAAATTTGTCAGGAAGTAATGGCCAGAAGAATATATGAGCCTTTAGCAAAAATTTCAGAAGGCTAAAGGGTTAAAGGAAATATTTTTAAAACAAAAACCAAAAGAAAGCAATCAAACAAAAAACTCTGAAAAACAAAATAAAACAAAAGCATAGATGAAGAGAAAAAGAACTGCTTGGGTTTCTGTCCTTGGTCATGCAAGGCTCTTCTCTGTTGCTGCCCACATACAGAGCTTCTAATAAGAGGTAAGTTCTGACCTTCTGTAGAGGTGCTAAAAGGCAGCAGGGAGGTGTCCAAGGGCTTGGCTCATTTATCTTTCTCAGTCATTTGTTCCATAGAAAGCCAGTGGCCTGCAGGGGCTAAAATGCTGTAATAGTGACTGGAAACAAGGTGATGCTGGTAAAGAAAGGAGCACCTCAGTCTTTCTAAAGTCAAACCTTTTATGTGGGGATACCTAATTGAACCTTTATTCCCTGGGCTCCAAGAGAACACCCCTTTCACAAGCAGGATTGGCAGCAATTAATTGTAGTGGCCGAACTACTTGTCTACAAATGTTCCAATACCCAGTTAACAAGCCTTCTGCTCCTCCTGCCAACAATTCAAAGGTTTGCGGTATAGAAAGGATGAAGTACTTAAACCAAGCAATACAAGCTCTTCCTTCTCTAAGTTGAGAAAGGAGAATAAATTGGTGACACTTCTTTCCACTTCTGAAATTGCTAAAGGTCCACATACCTGCTTGTGGATGCAATATATATATATATATATGTATATGTGTGTTTGTGTGTATTCTCAAAAAATTGAAAACTGCTACGTGACAACCTCATGCCTTTGTAGCTCTGCAGGCATTTCAGGCAAGACTAGAGTAATTTATGATACAATTTCTTCCTCCTTTGGATATAGAGTTGCTTGACATCTCTTAGTGAAAACAGTACAAACTAAAAACTATTGCCGCTAGCCAGTCATCCCTAATTAGGAGATCTGCAATGCGTACATTTCTCTTACTTTCCCTAGTGTATTAAGCAGAAGTTTGAACCCATTTTTCAGCAATGCTTGTAGTTCCCAATATGTGATGCCAAACTATGTAATGCCTCTATGCAACACTGCCCTCTCCCACTCTTAGGGCTCATAGTTCAAGTTCGATAGTCTTCCCCCCATTTTCACCCACTCTCCATGTCAGATCATAAAGCCTAAGATCCTATTCTCTAGCAGCAATTTATTGCCACTGCCTACAATGGGTGAGCAACTAGGGAAAACAAAAACAATAACAAAAACCTACCTAGCCAACACAACCTCAGAATCTTCCCTCCAATATACACTTGAATTCTATGAGGCCTGAGGTTGAGTTTTCACCATCTTCCAGAAGCTTCTTAGGCCTATATCTACCGAAGTTCTTTTTTTTTTTTTTTTTTTTTTTCTGTTTAGGGCAGGTACAGCACGTGGAAGTTCCCAGGCTAGGGGTCAAACCAGAGCTGTATCTGCTGGCCTACACCATAGCCACAGCAACACAGGATCCAAGCTGCGTCTGCCACCTATACCACAGCTCATGGCAACACCAGATCCTTAACCCACTGAGGGGGAACAGGGATCGAACCCGCATCCTCATGGATATTAGTTGGGTTCCTTAGTGCTGAGCTACAACAGGAACTCCCAAAGTTCTAATTTTACTGGTCTAACTTTATTCTCCTGTTGTGTGCTAGAGCCAGCTCATAAGCTGACTATGCCCATTTCTGTCAACTCTGTGTTCAGTGACTTCATGTTGGTAGCTTGAAACTGGTCATAATGGTAGTATTTATACCATGAAAATTGGCAGTGTCTACGATTGAGGGCTTGACTTTTTCTGGGTGAAAACCCAGTTGTTAAACATTTACCACACCAAAATGCTATCCCAACAATGACCTATACTTTCTCTCCTTTAAAACCCAACTTCCTTTTTTCCTTCCAAAAATTCCATTGAAGTATCTGGAACTTCTATTCCATTACTGGAAAAGTCCCAAATGCTCAGTCATGTCATGCTTTGTTCCCTATATCTTCTGCAGGGCAGGATACATAATTTTTAGGATCTGGTACAAAATGAAGTGTGGGGTCCCTTGTTCAAAAATTAAGAATTTTAAGAAGTTCCCATCATGGATCAGTGGTGATGAACCCAACTATTATCCATGAAAACTCGGGTTTGATCCTTGGCCTTGCTCAGTGGGTTAAGGATCCAGCATTGCCATGAGCTGTAGTGTAGGTCGCAGATGAGGCTCAGATCTTGTGTTGCTGTGGCCATGGTGTATGCCAGCAGCTACAGCTCTGATTCAAACCACTAGCCTGGGAACTTCCGCACGCCTCAGGTGCAGCCCTAAAAAGACCAAAAAATAAATAAATAAATAAATAATGACAGCAGAGCATTAGGTCAAGAACAAGCCCTTTCTGGGAGTTCCTGATGGTCTAGTTGGTTAGGACTTGGTGCGTTCAACGCTGTGGCCTAGATTCAATTCCTGGTCTGGGAACTGAGATCCAGACATCAAGCCGCTATACACCATGGCCAAAAATAAAATAACAAGGCCTTTCTGAGGATGGGTACTACAGAGGTCACATGCCCATAAAGTGGTCTCCGACCACCTACTCTTAATTGTAAGCTTGCCCTCTCCCCTGGGGATACTGTTTCTAACGTACCTCTGCAATACAAAGGCCAGCTTATTCTCCCATATTTCAAGATTAAAGGTGGGTTGCTATTTTGCTCCTCTTCCCAGTGCCCTTTGCAAATCATTACTCTTCTATCTTCTTTGTAAAAAAAAAAAAAAAAAAAAAAACTCTTTTCCTTTGCTATCTTGCTGCACTATAATTCAACTTTCATCATAGCTGTCATCTTCCAACTTACTCATTACTCCTCCTATTTTACTGATGGCTTTGACATCTGGCTCTTAAAATTCCTCTTCACTGCAAGTCCTTGACTCAAGTGTAAGAGGAATAAGAGGACAGACACTGGATAGAATGAGACTTCCTGGGTTGAAGTCTTGGTACTACCATATAGTAGGTATGTTGCCTTGGCCATGTTCCTTAACCTTTCTTTTCCTGAGTTTCCTCATTTATAAAATAAAGATGGTAATAGTACCTCATAGGATTTGTTGTATAGATAAAAGGGTTAATTCATGTAAAGGGCTCATAACGGTAGCTGACACATAGTAGGTATTAATTAAACATTAGCTATTGCTGCTATCATCCTTATTAAAGACTATCTCAATGTCTACATGGATAACTTGTTCAGTATGTTCTTTGAGCTCCTTGTCACCAACAGATATCTTGTCCACTCTACCCCAGCAACTCTCTTCCATAACTTCACCCTAGATCCTGTAATCACCAGAACTTCTACCTTCAAAATCTTTTTTATGTTTTGTTTTGCTTTTCTTTTCAGGGTCGCACCTGGGGCATATGGAAGTTCTCAGGGTAGGGGTTGAATCAGAGCTACAGCTGCCAGCCTACATACACCACAGCCACAATAACTTGGGATCCAAGCTGCATGTGCGAAGTACACCACAGCTTACGGCAACACCAGATCCCCAACCCACTGAGTGAGGCCAGGGATCGAAGCCACGTCCTCATGGATACTAGCTGGATTTGTTTCTGTTGCCCCACAATGGGACTCCCAACCTCCAAAATCTTAAATTCAAATATCCCATATTCTGATAACTACTTCCTATCCATTCTACACATTTACCTGTGCCCCTATATCTGCTTTCTCTCACTGAAACCTCTGAATGTCAGACTCCTCTACTGCATCTCTGTCACCCCTTCCTGCCTTTGCCTCTTTTTCTTTCTTCTTATACTCTCCTTTTTATCCACTCTCTTGACAACAACCTGTCTTCACGCCCCAATTTCCTTCTATACAAAACTGGCAAGGTTCTAATCACGGATGAATCAAACTATCAGCCTTCTTGAAAGGGTTGCTGAGAGCTACTGAGAAGAATCATACAACTATAAAGATCAGTGCCACTGTTGTAAATTCAGTCTCCATCTTCAATGCTATCCAGAAGTGTTCCATCTTCTACCCCTTACAATGGTCATTTCAGACCTTTACACTCTCAAAACCTCTCATTTTCCTGCCTATTACCTATCTACCCCCACTTCACCTTCTTTCTAAAGGTGTGGTGGTTCTCTTGCCTGAAGAGCCTCCTATTTGATTGTTCCATGTACATTCTTGTACTCCTTCTACTCTCAGTAAATGATCTATCCCATTTGTTTCAGAAAAAACAAGAATGTGATCAGAACTACCAAAATTTCCTTCTAATGAGCCTAAAAGCCCATCTTAGCTGCATCTATATCCAACCATTTCTTTCTTCTTATCACAATGAAGGAGATGTCTCTCCTTCTGCTTAAGGTTAATCTTGTACTCTTTGCTCTGGATTCTAACCCACCTGGCCTATAAGGAGTTGTTCTTAAAAGGTGGTTTCCAGACTATCAGCATGGGCATTCCAGGATCTTGTAACAAATGCAAATTCTCAGGCCCCACTCTAGACCTACTGAATCAGAAACTGTAGTTCTGGCCTAGAATCTATTTTTCTCAAGAACTCCAAGTGATTCCGACATTTGTTAAAGTTTGAGAACCTTGGCTCTGAGGGAGTATTTGTCATTTATCCCCTTTCCTGAATCTTCGACTTACTTCTAAAGGTGTGGTGGTTCTCTTGCCTGAAGAGCCTCCTATTTGATCGTTCCAGTACATTCTTGTACTCCTCTAGTCTATTCACCACACAGTAACATATCTAATCATTTCATTCCCTGCTTAAGATAAATACTGATATTTTAAGGTCTCAAGGCTCCACATACTTCTGAAGCCTCTTCTTTCACTACTAGCTCTCTTGCTCTGTTTGCTAAACAAAACCAGTCTCTCTTTACTTCTGAATCTTCCCATGCTCCAGGGCACCTAACAAACTTTGAAATTGTTATTTCTTCTGCCTGAATTATTCTTTGCCTGTTTCTTTTCCTAACTCCTACTTCAAATCTCAGCTTCAACTTTCGTTACTTGGGGAAGCCTAACTTTACCACATAGTCTTGATTAGGACCCTGTTAGACGCTCTTAAGCACTCTATATTTACTCTCTCATAATGTGCATCAAAGTTATAATTATTTAATTACCATAAATTTCATATTTGTTTTCCTTACTAGATTATAAGCTTTGTTAGGACAGGAATCAAATTAATCCTTTTTTTTGGCCGTGCCTGCAGCATGTAGAAATTCCTGGGCCAGGGATCAAACCCATACCACAGCAGTGACCTGAGCTGCTACAGTCACAATACCAGATCCTTAACCTGCTGCACCACAAGGGAATTCTTCCATGTTTATCTTATTTGCTATAATATTTCTAGTGCCTAGCTTTAGTACAGGACCTTGCATAATAAGTGTGCAATAAATATCTGCTGACCGACTGAGCCTTTGCATATACAGGATCTCTCTCCAGAAAGTTTTTTATTTACCTTTGACCCCATAGTAAAATCCTACACTTTCTTCAAGAAGTAAGTTAAACATCTCTGGAAAGTCTTCCTTGCATATACACATCACCTGCCTGCTCAAGGGGATCACTTCTTTTGTGTTCCTATTACACTGGATACATAAATCTACAAATGCAATAATTATACACTACTGTAAATATACACCTTTATGTCTGCATCTCCACTAGACCATAAACTCTAATGGCAATGTCTTGTTTGATTTTATATTTCTTTTTTTTTTCCTTTTTCTTTTTCAGGCCACGCCTGTGACATATGGAAGTTCCCAGGTTAGGGGTCAAATTGGAGTTGCAGGTGCTGACCTACACCCCAGCTATAGCAATGCAGGATCGAAGCTGCATCTGTGACCTGTCACACACTGCAGCAACGCTGGATCCTTAATCCACTGAGTGAGACCAGGGATTGAACCTGTATCCTTGTGGATACTAGTTGGGTTCTTAACCCACTGAGCCACAATGGGAATTCCTTTCATATCTCTAATGCTTAGAAAAATACCCGACATTAATGTTTATGGACATATTAAACCTAATATTATTGTATCTCTAATATTGCACTGAAAAGTTTTTTCTTAATATTAAATCTGTTCATTAGCTGCATGATCAAATTGTTTAACCTCTTCGGGCCTCAGTTTCCTTACTAATGAAACAGGGATAATATTATCTATTCAGAAATACTGCTATGAAAATTAAACAGAATGACACAGTACAACAATTAGCACACATAATGCCTGGCATGTAGAAGCCTCCCCATTCTGGCTTCAACTTGATAGAGACAACTAGGACAAAACAAATACAAAAATAAGTCACAGTAATCAAGGGAGAATGAGCACAGAGTGAGTCATTCCTTTTAATCATTCGCCCAGGAAGATCAACAATGAAGAAACATAATAAGCAGAATAAACTCCACTGGTGGTTTCTCCCTTGGCATACAAAGCTTGGTGAGAATTCAGAGACCTCTTGGCTAATGGCCACATCCGGCTCTCCAGCCCAGCAGGTCAGGTCTTAATCTGTGGTACCAAGCATGGTTACTTCACACTGGAATAGAAACTACCTCTTAAGGAATGTGTTTACAGGCAGGAGATGGAGGATGAAAAGAACTTAACTGCAACCACATCAATCAAATGTTTTGCAATCTGGCAGAAAACATTGCAGAATCATTGATGGAGACTGACACCCACACAACTGCGTTTACCTGTAGCCAAGAACCAGCTTAGAGTAGATAATGAGCAGCTTTCTGCTTTCACCAAAACAATGGTCAGACTTGCCTGGAGTGAACATCTCTAAGGTCAAATTACCCTTGAACATCCGAGCAGCACCCACTAAGATGACACCATGCAGCATTATAGATACACTCCTCAGCCTATAAGAGCTGCCCACAAGCACCAGCTTCATTGCTCACGTGTGCCAAATGCAAAAGCAGATTAAACAGTTTCTGTGCTCCCTATTCATAATATACTTACCTCTGCAGAGCCAGTGGTATTCAGATCATCTGATTCCTTGGAGGCATTCACTTTAGAAGGCTGTGTCACTGCAGCTACTTCTTCACTGGGACTCTCTCTCTTACAAAGCTTCCTGATTAAGCTCTGCTGGCCACTGGAAGATACAGTGGGTCTGAGTGGAGCTCTGGGTAGGCTCTGCCTCCTCTGAGATGTCCTGCTCCAATCTAGCCCCAGAATATGTGGTACATCATCTTCAAGTAGAAAATCTAAATCATCTGCAATTTGGAATTTTTTTAAAAACACCAACATGGAATTGGAAGAGTCTGTCCTAAAAGCCTGGCAGCTCTGGGGCCTGCTGCAGTCTGCCTGAAGGCATATCCCTTCTAACCACCAAAAGGCATGACAGGCAGAGTCCTGGCAGCAGGCAGCCCAACAAGACTGGAAAGATGGGGTTTCTTCAAGAAGCCGGAGGTGATTTTTTCCTCTAGATCTCAGGCCAACTCCAAATTGTGTCTTTGCCTGCTGGCACCTGCTCTCCTTGGCATCTAAAAACAAAGAATGAAAACATTTAAAGATGAAATAAAAACAGAGACTACAGCTCTGTAAAAAGTCCTGAATACTAACATTTGAGGCTATTTGAAGACTGGGTTTTAAGAGGGTGGGAAAGCTGTCTAGTAAGTGGAACAGAAGAAGCAAAAGACAGTGTTTTTTGGCTCAGGATATTTTAGCTTGCAGAATTACTGCTCCACATTCATCACTGGCTCCCCTCCTCAATGAGTCCCTTCCACACAGATCTTTTACACAGACCTCCAGTTCATGAAACAGTAAAACAGGAGTTCCAGTCGTGGCGCAGTGGTTAACAAATCCGACTAGGAACCATGAGGTTGCGGGTTCGGTCCCTGCCCTTGCTCAGTGGGTTAACGATCCAGCGTTGCTGTGAGCTGTGGTGTAGGTTGCAGACGCGGCTCGGATCCCGCGTTGCTGTGGCTCTGGCGTAGGCCAGTGACTACAGCTCCGATTGGACCCCTAGCCTGGGAACCTCCATATGCCGCGGGAGTGGCCCTAGAAATGGCAAAAAGACAAAAAAAAAAAAACAGTAAAATAAAACGAAAGAGCTCTCCTGGTGACGTGTACTGAGGGGCAGAATTTTACCACTTGGCCACCCACTCACCTCTGAGGCATTTCTCAGGGACAATATGAAGACTATGGGGCCAGAAGAGCAGGCTGCTGAAGAAGATGGAATACCTCCCCCAGTGAACTGGCAGCAACATAAACCAAGTACTCCTGACCTCTTGCAGGTTTCAGGTTCATCCATTTTCTAACCAATGGTTTGCCAAAATCAAGTGGTTTTACATATCACAGCATGAACCAGAGCAGTAGTCAAGTATCTCATGATTTTTTTTTTTTTTATGGTCGCATCTGCAGCATATTGAAGTTCCTGGGCCAGGGACTGAATCCAAGCTGCAGCTGTGACCTACACCACAGCTGTAGCAATGCCAGATCCTTTTTTTGTGTGTGTCTTTTGTCTTTTTAGAGCTGCACCTGTGGCATATGGAGGTTCCCAGGCTATGGGTCTAATGAGAGCTGTTGCTGCTGGCCTACGCCATAGCCACAGCAACACTAGATCCAAGCCGTGTCTGTGACCTACATCACAGCTCACAGCAACGCCGGATCCTTAACCCTCTGAGAAAGGCCAGGGATCGAACCTGCAATCTCACGGTTCCTAGTCAGATTCGTTTCTGCTGTGCCACAGCGGGAACTCCGCAATGCCAGATCCTTTTAACCCACTGTGCTGGGCCAGGGATCAAACCTGGACCTCTGCAGCAACCCAAGCCACTACAGTTGGATTCTTAATGCACTATGTCACAGCAGCAACTCCAACATCTCATGATATTTAATCACGACAGATATTCTGCTAGAATGAACTTCCTAATGACAATCCATGTCATGATAAGAAAGAAATAGGGGGGAAAAAAAGGGGGGGGGGGAGTTCCCATCGTGGCACAGTGGAAACAAATCCAACTAGAAACCATGAGGTTGCAGGTTAGATTCCTGGCCTTGCTCAGTGAGTGGTTAAGGATCTGGCGTTGCCATGAGCTGTGGTGTAGGTCGAAGATGCAGCTCAGATTCTGCGTTGCTGTGGCCGTGGTGTAGGTCGGCAGCTGTAGCTCCAATTAGACCACTAGCCTGGGAACCTCTACATGCCACAGGTGCAGCCCTAAAAAGACAAAAAAAAGAAAAAGAAATAGAAGTACAGTGGTGACCTACTGTGGTTAACCTAGATAACATGGTCCAAAATTCCAGCTAATGCTGCTCATGGATAAACTTTTGAGCCACTGAATTTTTTCAGGCACAGTATTGATTTTCCTGAAATATTACCTCGCTTCTATAGATGAAGTAAAATCAAAGCATGTTATAAATTGAAGTTGTTATACAGCATTCATTTTAAGGTCTTAGTTGTATAGCCATGTAACCAACTGTGGTCAGGGTTAACAAAGCAGAACCAGGGAAAGACAAGAAGGTACCTCAGGCATAGAGGCATTCACTCTCAGAGTCATGTAAATGTAGGGTTCATTTACCTGACCTTGAGAGTGTCTCCCTAAGATGACATACCTGAGGTGACTCTCTCTTCACCCAAGCCCTAGCCCTGGGATTATAACATATATTTTAGAATTACATATAGAAAATACATAGTAGAACCAAACTACTGAAGAGCTGGATAATCACGTCTGTATGTATATAACTGAAAAAGGGCTATGACTAACTATGGATAATCAGCCAAAGCCAACTTGACAGCCAGGAAATACTAAATATAAACACTAGTTGACTGTGAGATAAGAGGAAAATAGGCAGGTTTCTGGATTATGGAGTGGGGCAAGCACCAGGGAAGCCAATCTGCCACTATTCTTTAAAGAAAACAGAGAAACATGGGTACCAACCTAAAATCAGACAAGATACTTTAGAGACCAGAAAAAAATCGAACTTCCTCAAGAAAAGATGAAGAAGTAGAAACTATGAAAAAAAAAAAATGAAGCTACCAAGAGCTACAGAAATGCCCCTTATTTCCTCATCTACCTTCCCACACACTAACCAATGGTATAAACCTTGGTAACAGCTGAGTGTAGTGACTTTGTTGAAATCAAATTGTTACATCAATAACTACTGTCAGTTACCTTTTTATCAACTTCCATCATTCCTCTCAGAAAAAGTCTCTCATATTTAACATAGTGAAGAGGTCCACAAAAATGAAAATAAATTGCACTCTTCTGCAAGCAGCTATTCCATTTAATTTTTTAAATGTACTGTGACCTCCACATCTGTCCTTGAAGGAGAAATTCCCATAGGACTTGCTTTCCCACCAAGAGTAACTAGAAAACTAGGCAACATACACAAAACAATTGGTTTTGGACACTGAACAACATGTGGTTCAACATGCGTTCAACATGTTGTTCTGGGACTGTGAGCCCAGAGAAGGAAATAAACAAGGCTGAACCCCATGACCAACTTGGCTTTCTGTTTACAGGCCACACATGCTGCAGGTTATGGAATAGGGAAGAAACCAAGCGGAATCGGATGGCCTGCTGAGTTGAGGAAAGAGAGTTCAGGGTGACTGTGATAGCTAGAATTTGGAACAAATTACCAGAAAGGAGGAAGCTACACAGAGAAAGAGCTCCAAACATCTGAATAGTGGTTCACTTGGTATACTACTAATTTATACAAATATTGGTTGAAATTGCATGAGAGAAGTTCTCGTCATGGCTCAGGGGTTAATGAAACCGACTAGTATCCATGAGGATGTGGGTTCAATCCCTGGCCTCG